>NW_024962263.1:49962981-50615053 GCF_019238085.1 Lagopus leucura | reverse complement strand
TCCTCCCCCCCGTTTCTCGGCCCCCCTCCCCCCCACCCCCCCCCCCCCCCCCGCCCCCCCCGCATTACCGCGCTCCCGTTCAGCCGCTCGCCCCGCCGGGTCCCGCGGGCAGCAGCG
The DNA here is from genome assembly GCF_019238085.1 of Lagopus leucura. Taxonomy (NCBI): domain Eukaryota; kingdom Metazoa; phylum Chordata; class Aves; order Galliformes; family Phasianidae; genus Lagopus; species Lagopus leucura. Next base: position 50,614,936 of record NW_024962263.1, on the reverse strand, counting down.
CCACCTCCTCCAGCCGCGAGCAGCCGGGCCGCCCGCCGGCGCCGAGCAGGAGGCAGGGCAGCGGGCCCAGCTCCTTGCCCAGCACGCTGCTCGCCTCGTAGCTCTGCGGGGAGAGAAGCGCGGAGAGTGAGGTCGTCCCGGATGCGCGGCTCTCAGACACAGGGCGTAAGGGAAAGTGCTCAGAACGGATGGAAGGAGCGAGCGCTTTGGGTTTCTGCTAATTAATTACATCTCATTGTCGTGTAAAGTGCTGCCTCCCCGCCGGGCTTTTAAAAATGAATCGTTTAAAGTAGTGGGGGAGGGGGAGGGAAGTAAGTTTGACCTATTTTGCTGAACCCACCTCTTTCGCTAAACCCACCGGTGCTTCCTTTACGCAGCCTTCCTGCACCGGCGGGACCTCACACGCTGCGTACCGATGACCTCCTCAGCATCAGAACAACCCTTGCCGTACGCGATAACCACATCCAGCACCCGTTCGAGGTACCGTTCGGCCCCGCAGCCCGACTCGCCGTGCGGTGGCACGGGTGGCCGTGCCGGTCCCACTCAGGGTTGCCATGGGGCAGAAGTGGCTGAGCCCAGCCCCATTGCCCAGGGAAGGGACTGCAAAACATCACCCCCGTGTACCTCAGCAGCGCTGGCAGCACAAATAATAATTTAAAAAACTACCAGCAGCCACTCGAAGTGGTGCTTCTTGTGGTTGATGTACAGAGAAGTGCTGCTTTTTAAAATGCAGCCAGTTTTGAGATGGAAATGCTAACGGGAAAAAAAAAAAAAAAAAAAAAACCCCCCCTTCATATAAAAAGGAAAAAAAAAAAAAAAAAAAAACAAAAACCCAAACCCACAAAAAAAGCAAAGCTGTGTTTCAAGGCCGGGCTGGATGTGGCTCTGGGCAGCCTGGTCTGGTGGCTGGTGACCCTGCACATAGCAGGGGGGTTGAAACTAGGTGATCATTGTGGTCCTTTTCAACTCAGGCCATTCTATGATTCTAAATACCAGCATTATAACAACCAAAACATGAAGAAGAGGTTGTTTGAATCTAATATATAGAAAAAGTTACATTCTGTCAGCCTGTAATAAAACCAGACACATCCTGAAAAATTTTGAAGGACTTTGCAGCTATTTAAAGAGCTAACGTCGTTTGGAAATGTATTCTTAATGAAACATACACCCTGTGGTATAAGAAAAGTAATACACAATTTCAGAGAATCCTCATACTTAAAGGATTGTCCAAGAATCACATTAAAACCATGGGGCACATAATTGCAGATTACCAGAACGCTGTATAAATGTGGGGAAGCAAAGTGAACCCCATAGGTACCACCTAAGTGCAGACACTTACCGAGGATGATTAACCAAAAAGACAAGCTGACCCTTGCCCCCTTCCACGTGCAATGGGAAGAGGGGTCTCCAGCTCCTACCAGGACTTAAACACTTTCTGAAGGTGCTGCTCCTTCTCTACTGATCAGCTGGCAGCCAATGGCAGCCACACACCTGCCCTCAGTGCCTCACTTACCTGCGATAAATCTGGGTCACTGTGCCAAATGTCAGGGTTCTTCTGATAGCCCAGAATAAGGAGTAACTACTTCATGGTTACATAAGCTGCACTTTAGCCCATGCATCCCGGCGGCTTATGTGTATTTCATTTATATAGATCCCAATTACAAAGTATTACTTTGCATGCATTTTGCAATTTGCTGTAGCATTACCGCCCCTCAGTAATTTTGTGTTTGTGCCTTGATTGTTTTTTTAGGGTTCAGAAGCCAGGAAAGGTAGAATGCTCGGACTGTAGCTTCACTGTCCGTGGACTCTAAAGCCTGGCTACTGCCCACTGTAGCTCTGAATGTCTGGACACTGCTATTGCAAGTAGCTGTGCATCCACATCTAAGCTAAAGCTGTCTACACATCCTGCCTGCAGCACCCCTGAGATGCAATAGCAGGGCATCAGCAGGTGCAAGGTGCAATTGCCAAAGGGGAGGTTTGTGCTAGGAGCACACTAACACACTTCAAACCACTCAGTCCCAGGCTGAACAGAAGAGGAAAAATATTTCTAACGAAATCTCCTACTGCTTTCAGTGCAGTTCTGAGAAGAGCTGCCTGGAAAGGTGGTGGGACCTCTATCTTTGGATGTCTTCAAGACCCTGCCAGACGAAGTCATGATTGACCTGACCATGTGTTGGCAATAGCCCAGTGTGAGGGGCAGGTCAGACACCAACCACAGAATCATAAAATGGCCTGGGTTGAAAAGGACCATAAAGATCACCTAGTTTCAACCCCCCTGCCATGGGCAGGGTCGCCAACCTCTAGACCAGGATGCCCAGAGCCACATCCAGCCAACCTCCAGCATCCCTTCCATTTCTATGATTCAAATATCTTCCCTTTTGACTTGCAGCATCTTCAGAACTCTGCCACTCTATGTAGTTTAACTCTCATCGACAACCACTATACCTACCCCATCCACATTGGCAGCAGACATCAGGAGAGAAGAGATTGTTCTTTGTAGCAGCTGGAAAGAAGAAATGAACATGTTTTGATCATGACAAAAACTACAGGTGTTGGAAAACATTCTGTTTACAGATAAAACAGTCACATTAAACAAAGATACATTATTCCATTATAGCATAGTTTTATTTCTCCGGACAAAAAAGCAGGGGAGAGGTGACACAAAAGATGCTTAGAATAGGAATGTGAAAATACAAGTTCCTTGCAGGCTGTGGGGAGCTTCCCAAGAGCCCAACCCAAGACAACCCTTCTGCTGGACCTGATGCTTTATTTTTTTGGGTACCTCAGGCTGAGCTCAATGACTGTGCTACTCGATCAAGATCTGGGACCTGGATTCTCTGTGCAATGACACACAAGTCCAGCATTAGATTAAATTATGGGATACTCTTACATCTTTTCTTTTTTCTTCTAAAAGAGCTTTTATGAAATTGCCATTTACAGTACTCATGTATCCACATATCTAGCCTCAATACACTCCATACACTGATGCTCATTTTTTGTCATACCTTTACTTTTACTGTACTTTGAGATTGGGATGGACAACTCAAGAAGACTTCCAGCTGCATTTTCAAAACGGGTGAAATGACAACTTCAGAGCACTGGCTGCAATACAGCAGTCCACTGAAGCGTGCAAATAATGATGGAAAAACACAAAGAATGGAAAAGTTATCAATCATTAAATCAAAACACAAACAAACAAAGAACAGCTTACTTATTTCCTAACCACTTTGCTGATAGGCTTCTAGTTGAAGAGCCCTGTTAAAAACTTCAGCTGATAACAGCAAATGGAGCTCTTCTGTTGGTGGACATAAGTAACATTAATGGAGGACCTAAACTCTTCTAGCAAAAGTATCTTCTTTTCTTATGTTCACACAACATGTGGGGAGGCTGTGATCTATACTCGACTCACTTAATAAAATATTAATCACATAACCTTCTAAAAGTTATGGCCAAAAAAAAAAAGAGAAAAATATAGAGTTGGCCTAAATGATTTGTTGATTTGGACCCTCACTGAGCAGACACTCAACATTTGCAGCACGCACGCACTTAAGCCATATGCACAAAATTAAGCACAGGCACAAGTACTCAATGGAATATGGTCTTAAATAAGTGTTGATGCCACATTGTTCTCCAAACAAAGCAGAAGCGTCCTTGAGAATACAGAAAAAAGATCATGAAGTACACTACTATGAGTACATGGATACCTCCTTGATTTTTGCACGACAGTATCATGTAGGACAACTTTTGCTTTATTTTCATCTTTTCCCCCCCGAGGTTTTACACAGCAGAGCACATGCAATAAAACCTCTTGTATTTAGGAAAATGGTATATATTTCAAGGGGACTGTAATCACCTTACTACTTCTGCTTTTTTTAAGTTTTCCCAATACAGAGAAGCCCCTTTCCTTCTTTTTACACTCAGCACTCTCTTACCTCCTCATGCTTTTATCCCACCAGGTATCTCAAGAGTAAGCTGGCTAAGTAACTGAAGGGGATACTCCCCAAGAAAATGCCAGTGTGATGCAGGCTGAACCTTTCACATGGTAACAGGTCACATTTGTGACAGCTCTACATCCAAAATTATTCAATTTCCTCTTTAGAAAGGCTGTACATTTCATTGGTCTGAAAGGCATCTCTTTCACATTTATGTAAATCACAGCAAAGATCACAGCTTGCTACAAAACCGTGGTGAATTACTGACATAGAGGGTAACAATATTGGGTAAAAAAATACTTTTCAAGGAGCTTAAAATCAGGCCTGTGATTTATGTGGCACGTTCATTAAAAGAAACACTACAATGCAGTAGGATTTGAAATCTTTATAAGCAAAAACTTAGCTTGGAAACTGTGGTGGCTACAAATTCAAACCATTCCATATCTACTTGTATCTTTCTTAATAAATTAATCTAACCTTGCTGGTTTTATCAGTTCATCAGCAATAAAAATACTACGTCTCAGTTCTAGGAAGGAACAAAGTGCAGCCTGTGCCTGCAGGAATTATTTCATCACCTATTGCTGTTATGGCTACATCTGCAGAACACCTGGAATTCTACAGAGCACCTTGACTCTCACCTGTCCTGGGGATACAGTTCCAACTTTCCATTGCCACATCTGTCACATGTAGGCCAGGAGAAAGCAGTGCTCTCATTAACTCCAACAACAGTACCTGCAGAAAATGGTATTTTTATTTACAAGATAAGAAATGTAAGCTAGCAAACACAGACACTACTGGCTTCACAGCAAGTTCGGCCATTTTCAAAAACAATGATGCAAGTTAAACTCCATTAATAATAGAGTTGTTCTTCATCTAGGCTGATTTAAGACAGATCAGATCTGACCCAGAGATTGAAGTGTGTGCTTAAGAAGAGAATGCCAAAGATACTTTGGACTAATACAAAGGGCCTAGCGAGTTTTGGCAAGAAAAACATTCTGAGTTTTATGAGAAGCAGTAAAGAGTTTATTATGCTTTATGGTAATGATATGCTGAAATAATTAGCACTGTTTATGGAGAAAATTCTTACAAGCATTTCGAACTAAACATGGTGGAACAGCGGAAAGACCAAAACTACAGTAAAATAAGCCCTCAGTCTAGTACAAAAGGTGCACAGACTAAAAATTCCAGCTCTTTTTGAAACAGAATCTCACAGTTGTATAATAGATTCAATGAAATAAGCCCCTGGAGACCAGGGAGCATTTGCACAGTCTGTAAAACAGGTTGTTAATCTCCTGTGTTGCAGACTCTCCTGAGACAAGGGCCGTCAGAAGGGACGAAATGATACATAAACAGCAAACCCGCGTTTCCTTTGGGAATTCAAAGGACAGCAAGCCTGAAGATCAGGAAAGCAACTTCTCAAATGTAACATTTATGACCCGATTTCTGTATATATAACAAAATAACATGGATTACACTTTTTTTTTTTTTCTTATATTTAACTTCTTGGAGGGTAGCAGGAAAAAAATTGTGATGCACTGTGGGTTTCTATCAGCATTTGCAAGATAGACAATTCCTGCCCCAGCACGGGCTTGCTCCCTTGCTAATGGAAAAGAAAAAACTGATTATTTTGCTGAATTTTTTTCCTTTTTTGTAACAACCTTTTTTTTTTTTTTTTTTAAATCCCCTTTTATGACAGATCTGTTTCTCTCTACACATTTCAACTTGGGAGATTGGCTTTTTACATGGCAGAGAGTAACATGACAAGGCAGAACAGTTTCAAGCTAAAAGAGGGGAGATTCAAATTTGATGTCAGGAGCAAATTTTTCACTGAGAGGGCAGTGAGGCACTAGCACAGCTGCCCAGAGAAGCTGCGGTGTCCCATCCCTGGAGGCACTCAAGGCCAGGTTGGATGGGGCCCTGGGCAGCTGAGGTGGTGGGGGGCAGCTCTGCCCATGGCAGGGGGAGGCTTTAGGGTCTTTTTCAACCCAAGCCACTGTATGAATTTTTCTGCCAGTTGTGTGCCATACTGCAACTACAGGATGCCAGTGCACAAGCAACACAAATCCATTTGAGGAAGATGTATCAGGATCATTCTGACATTATGCCTACTGGAGAAGTTTATTTTGATGAAAACATGGAGTTCCCTCATGAGATCACCAGAGATCACTGAAGTCAGAAGAAATACAACTCTAAACAGCAGCATATCTAAGAATCCTGCAACAGTCTTTTGCATCCTGCATGCAAAGTGATTTTTAAGCTGCTGATCATCTGTACATTTTTGTAAGTCTTTTAGATTTTGCTTGTTTTTTTCAAACCTTTTAGACATTCTCCTAAGATCCTTCTTTTAAATGGAAACATACACAGCCAAAATTAGCTTTTCACTTCCACACTACTCTTCTGGATTGTACCTGACAACACCGAGAAGAAACTGACAATAGCTCAATTAGGACAACACCTGGAAAAACAGATCTTGAGTGAGGGATGCAAGGAAGGGCTAAGGACTCAAAGTAACACTCTGGTTAAAGTGCTCCAAAAAAGGAAAAAAAAAAAAAAAAAAAAGGTGTTTACACAAGCAGTTGTCTGTTAGTTGGTTACCCTGATTAATAGATAGGAAAGAAAAAAGATGCAGTCCAAAAGCCCTAAGTAAGACAACTGACTCCATTTTGTTCAGACTGCAAATAGGGAAACTGAAAAAAAGAAACCTGAGTAAGGGCTTAAAGACAAAAATACCCAGTGTAAAAATTCAATCACTGGATGTGAATCATACACTAGGCAAACATCATTAATCACGTAATAGTCCCACGCAGCATACGTGGTATGAACTAACTAGAATTTGCTCGTAAGCATGGTTAAGATTAAGAGCAGTTCTCTACAGTGTGGACTGCCAACATTTAAGTCACACTGACTGCTAATATATGGCAAAAAGACGTTACAAATCACTTTGGCATGAATAGTGAAAACAAATGTATTAACCCTCAGCTCACAGGTGAGAACCACAGACTGATCCTGGAAAGAAGAATAAACTGCCTTGTGGAAAGCAATCACAGGTTCTTACCAGGTACCTGAGTGGGTGTGATCGGGCCTCCATGAAATTTGTGAGAAACTCAGTGGCTATGCTTGTCACCCATTTTTCTGATGGGGGAGAAAGGATTTGACCAAGTATAACTGGAAGACTTCATTTAGCAGAACACTATTACAAACACATGAAGACAATCTGCTCCAAGGGCTGTTCCACTGATTAAAAGGAAGCTTTTCTAGTGAAGGTTGAGATACTCTGCCAGCTCCCTGAAAGGCAGAGGTGCAGCAAGTAGGGCAAAAGAGCATGAAGGAGCAACACTTCAAGTAGGGGTAAAGAAAGCCTTTGCAGCTCCTTTCAACATTTGATGAGAGGACGCCTGCACACAGCACACGAAGGTGACCAACAGTAAGGGAAGTAAAAGGAGGACACAGAGAAAAACAGTGAACACAGCAATCCTGCTGCTCACTGAAAGTCAGATTAACCATTTGGTGAGCTTTTTATAGATGAGACAGAGGTGGTGAGTGACCAAGACAATTTTTCTCCATCAAATTCACGTTCCCACCAATAAAATAGTGCTAATATTATTATTTTCACTTCTTTTCATTAGAAAGCTGTAAGCTTTAAGCATTAGCTACCAAATCCCAAAGCAGTGGATATGTTTTAAATGCAATTAAATAATTTTAGTTAGTTACACAAAAAAGTGAAGGTTGCAATCTATATATAGCAGTAGCATAGGGTTAAGGATGATGCTTCATATTCTACATTGGTTCAAAGGTGTGGAAACATGCTGATAGTAGCCACCCCAGGCAAATTTCATATCAAGCAAGATGAGATTGTAGGATTAATTTATCCTGATGTCATTCTACCATCTTTAATAAAGAACAAGGAAAGTGTTACACCTCTAACATACGTAAAGTAAGCGTTTGTTTACACATGGATTACAAAGATGTCTTTGCCTTGCTTTACTGAAAAAAGAAAGGACAGGCACTTTTGCTTTATATACACTGTGAATGGGATGAAAGAAGACAGGTGCTTTGGGTAACCTAGTTATTAGTGTAACCTAGTTGCGGTGAGTAAGGGCAGAGGAGTAGTAACTCTTAGCATAACTACTGCAGAAGTGAAAATAAAAAGCATTTCCTACCCAGTGACAGAAATATCTTTCAAGTACCTCATGGTATCAGTGGAAGATGTACATAATGACCAAAGCTTAGAGAGCCTGTAGTTGTGCGTGTTTTTCATTATATAGAGTTCAATGTTTGCCACTTCAAGATGGCTTATATATCAATCACGGAGGCATTGCTAACTTGCGGCTCTACCCTAGAGAAGGTAAGTTTAGTGGTTTAGCTTTGAGTGGTTTAAAACGGACTTTCCTCTGTATTGCTGTATAGCTGAGAGGATTAATTTGTAATTACTATTTGCTCTTATTTCAAACATCATTTCAAACATTCAAGTGAATACTTGGAAGTGTAAATGTAAAACGGTGTCAAGAATTTTGTACAAGGGCTGCTGGAATTGTAAGAGTTGGATTAAAAAGGGAAAATGTCTTTAAAAGCCAAAAGTTACTTGGCTTTTAAGGACTTTTCCCTACAGGCACTCTGCAAATTGGGTGCTTAAGAAGTCTGAGTAAACGGTGTTAGAAGATACTGTGTATGAAATGTTTCTACACAATTCAGAAATATTAGAAAACACACTGCAATAAATGTTTCTGCACGGTTAGCAGTAGGACTACACTATCAGACAAGGCAATGATCCAAAGTGGCTGGTGAGCGAATCTCAGCTAAGTTAAGCTTGGTGACTGTGGTGAAATATTAAATTGCCCCACTGCAGCAAAGCTCCAGGAAAATTAGACAGTAACCCCTATCATTCAGAGTCTGGCTGACATATCTTCTCCATCTGCCTGAAAAATATTGTTATCCCTTACTGTTGCCAGTATCAACATGGTGATGTGAACAGAAGGCTTCTGAAAGAAGATGGTGATGGAAGGAATATGACCAAACAGACTGCACATCAAACATTTATTCTGGGGCATCAGTGAGTGGGAGCAGCAGGCAGGCAGAATTTGGCCAGCAAAAGACAAACAAAGCCCACAAAGAAGCACAAAAACTTAAATATCCTAATGATCTACAGCAGTACGGTGCTTTTTCATCCTTGCACCCTGTTTGTGCAAGAAATCAATACGAGAACCTGAAAGATTAAAGTGAACACAAATAATTAACCACATTCATTTCAGAAAAGGCCAATACGAACCTCTCACAGCACAAATGGAATTGGCCTGTGTGGTAGAATCCAGCTCATCGAGTTTGACAGGGCCAGGCAGCTCACTGAGGTCAGCATCAGCAGCCGAGCACAAAAGAGGCTTTTGTAATAAGAGAACAGTACGTTCAACACAAATAATCCTACCTGCCAACAAAGACATTTCAACTCAGTACAGTAACAAGGAAAAAGGTGACCATGATAACTGTCATGGCCAATAAAGACATTTGTCACTGCCAGCTACTAAACAGATGGATAGACTCTACCAGGTTTTCTCAATGACAAAATATTTTGCTTTCAGTGATACACGCAGCATGCTCTTGTCACATTTTGTGACTCTCGGGGAAAACAATTCTCTAAAATTCTAACATGCTACAAAAGCAAAGCAGATTCCATCCAGACTGCACTGTACCACGCTGGAAACAGAAAGTTCTTGTCTCTTCCCTAGTAAAAAGCTTGGTCGCCCTCAAGGTTGTTCTATTTTTATTTGTTTGTTTAAGATTACAAAGCGTAGGTGCATGCAATACTTTATTCTCCAAATAAATGAAACCAATGCAACCTCAGTTAGCAAGGGAAAACAGACTGATTAGAGGATGTGGTGACAGGACTCACAGCCACTTACATAGTTGCATTTTGGAAATGAGCAAAGGCATGAGAGGTGAATTACACAGGCGTACATCACACAGAAGGATGGGTGAGCCTCATTCATACAAATGACTAAAAAAGAATGCAGACTGAACCACCATCTCACAGGACCTGCATGGCACCCGAGGGCTCACAGCTGAAATGGTAAAGGAAAGCTTGTAATGGCTTTTTATCTAGGGACATGCAAGTCTTTAGGTTCATTGCCTTTCTCCTTTTGCAGGTTGTAAGTTCAATAAAACAAGATTCTGCAATCAAATATCAATACAAATGAATATTAAAACAAACGAAAGCAAGTTTCTTACTATTTCTGAATCTTCTGTCAGCTAACAAATTTGTTTGAGGTTGGTCTTTAGATTCAACAGTCATCAAGGAAGACTGATAGAAATATTGGTGAACAAATGGTAAGATCACTTAATTTCTTATTTTCTTGGAAGATAAAGAAAAAAAAACCCCAAACTAACAACAACAGAAGAGAAACCTTACAGAAATCCTCCAATTACAACCCCTTTCAGGTTTCTCATCCCAAACTTGCAATGTTTCATCTTCATCTCAGAGTGGAAGTCTATACAGGTTATGTATTACAGTGTTAGTAACGCGGGTGTTAATCTGTTTGATTCCAGTTGCTTCAAAACCACACGTAAAGCTTACCATTTCCCCACAGGGCATCCTTGAAGAAGATGAATCGTGAGGCAACATTGAGGGCTTCTATGATTTCCGTACTGAGAACACATGATGCAGTGACTGACACAGCAACAACTTTTGGAATTCCACGAACTACACTTTGCAAAGTGAAGTCAGTCACAAACAACAACATCTCTCTTTGATTTACAGGAACACTGTGTTTTGTCTATGATTTAAAAAAATAAAAAAATTCAAAATTAGAATGCAGTCATTAATTTTTGGAAGAAGAAAAGACAAGTAACACACTCATCTGTAAGCAACTAATAAAACTGACAAATTACTACACTTATGGCCAGTAAAGAAGAATGAATCAGGTTTTTCATTGTTCCTTAATGCAGTTACAGATTATCCTCTCTACCTTCAGTTAACTTTCCAAAGCTGACCCACTGAGATCTTGGTGCCCTCTCTATCAACTGTCATGTTTTATCGTGACTCATTTGCACATGAAAATAAGTGTCATGAAAAGTTAATTGGATGTTTCTATGAACAAAGACTAAAGTAATTTTTCCCTTAAAAAAGAAAGGCTAACATCACTTCTATTATTAAGAAAATGTTCTATGCACTGTTGTGTGATTCTGAAGAGTACCTCACCCTGTCTAATAGCTCCTGCAAATACAAAGCTGCCGGGTTTTCTTTCTGCACATCCGCAGGTATTTGAATGATACATAGAAGTGTGAAAGGAGATAACTCATAAGAAAGAAACACAGGAAATCACAATGACAATGCAAGTTTTCTGCCTAAGACAGGTACAAAAATTAAGGTATATCAAAACTAATGACGTCACAACCAAAATAACTACATTTCACATTGTATTTCTTCGTATCTGAAAACAGTTACTGCTAAGTCAGTAGCGTTTTAAAACACTGACACTGTGATGATGAACAGGACAGCTTAGATAGACATGAATTTACACATCAGGGATTAGTCCAAAGGCTCTAACAAAATTAGATAGGTTGATAATGAGAGGTTTCTTTCTTCTTTTTTTTTGTTTTCAACACAACTGTTATAATATGTACACGTGTCTGTGATTTTTCCCACAGTTCAGAAAAAAATGAGCTTAGTAAGATTATATTTCATATTTACCAGTCCAAGCAACTTGTAATTTTAAAGATTCTAGTATTTTACAATATTTAAGTGAAATTATTTCAGTTTTGCCTTAAAAGGGCTTTGTTACTATTTTTAATTAGTCTACTGATTAAAAATCATAGGACATTTTAATACTACAATGATTGGAGAGACACATATCCCACAAGTATTTTATCCTTAAAGTTACATTTCTGTGGCACAAGGCAACGCATTGAGAACTCCAACTTTTTATCTTCAGTTAAATTCACACCTCGAAAAAGTTAACCAGACTAAAAATAACTTCTGCTCGTAATGGCAGCTCTTAGGGCAAATACAGTAATCAGGAGTAATGACAGATATAATTCATAACTCAGATATTATGGTTATGCCTTAACGTAAGTTGCCTAATGCATTTACATTATTTCTTTCCCTCATAACTACGTGCATTTGAGTACCTCCTCTGTGCAGATACCATTAAAGCAGCTTCAAAAGGAAGATGCTTTACAGCTGTCCCATGAGAATTACTAGCACATTAAAAGCTGTCTTTCAGAAGAATCAGACAAAAAAAGCAAATAAACATAACAGCAAAAATTTCAACTTATATAAAATCATCATCTTGCTATGTGTGACAATTTGTTCTGAACACAGAGGACACAACAGACAAATAGCAGCAGGACTGAGTTACAAGGAAGGACAGCTCCTTAACCACAGATGGAATATATTTCCCCATATTCCTTCTGTACCACAGTACAGATTCTGAGCAATAATAGAAGCATATTCCCATTCCTCCTTCACACAAACGAAGCATCTCAGAACACTGTTGTTTCAGTGTTTTATTAACACCACTTTTAAAGTATATTTGAATTAACTCATGTTGCAGATTATCTTTGCTAAATGAACTAAACCATAGTCCCTACCTCAGATATCATCACCGAATGATTTTGCACGTGAAGAATAAATCCTCTTGGGAAAGGTAACTGCAATTAACAAGCTCATAACTTTCTGGAAGGATTAGGCAAGCAATACACTAACAGCAGGTAAATACCATGAGCTTTCTAGAGCAGCAATGCAGAGTGTTACCGAGCGCTTACAAAGACGAGGAACTCCCATTGCTTTTCCAATACAGCTTTCAAAAAATTTATAAAAAATCATGCTGTTCACTCACGGAAATCTACTGCTAATAGTTCACCAAGCAAATTCAGGAAACAGCTAGTAAAACTTCAAGAAAGAAGGAATCACAGACTTCTTTCTTCTTGTTAGATGAATTTCTACTCTTCAAAGTCACATCTGTTCCTGCATTCTTCATCTTTTCTCTAATTTAGTGATGAAGTGATTCTACACAAGAATGTTGATGACCTCCAGTGTCTCAGATGTAGATGTTCCCTTATACAAATATGCTTGGCTAGGATATCACTAGTCTGTAATTGATTTATTTCTGTTAATTGAATAGACGCCACAGAATTCCACATATGTACATGTCCTGCTAGCATGTACATTTCTGCTAGCAGCCTGAAGATCTCCCATTAAGCTACCCTAATTTTGCGTATTTAAAAATACTCTGCTGTCACTTAGTATGAAGAAAGCACTGCTGAGTAGTAAGAGCTGCCCCTCTCACAAGCTAAAGCTACTCCCTGCCTAATAATCAAATCACAACTCATAGGCTGCTGAAGCAAGAGGAAGAGACCTACACCACATTTATGTCCCATACTGCTGGGAAGCATTCTCAACTATTTTGCTGTCTGTTCTGGAGTTTCTTTGTCTTTGGTTCATATGCTTTGATTCACGCTTTATTTTCTGTGGTGCTGATGGACAACTGCAAATTGTTTTCCCCAGAGCTAGCTGTACTGAGGGTCCAGTTGCCAGGAAAAAGTAAATAAATCAGCAGCCAAAAAAATCCTTCAACTACTGAGGGAGTTAGCAACATTTCAAAAGGAAGTTGTAGCATAATTCAGAAAAAAATCAGAAACAAATAAAATGTAATTACAAGCTTCCCAGCACAGCGTGGATGGCAGATGTATTTACCTAAAGTTCCTCCTTTCTACTTGTGGGACCCTGAAAGCCAAGTTTGCCAGAGGGGCTTCTGCTGAACAACAACAGTCCACCCACTTGTCTGCAAAGAGCAAAACTGTATCTTTATAAGACCATCACCAGTTACATTCTATACCAACTCAACTGACCGATAACTTTTCGCTGTGTACATCTAAGGACAGCACTTACCTACAAACTGATTTTAATTGCAAGACTAAATTAACTGTCTGTGAGCTCCTTTATTAGGGTGAAATATTACTTTGGGCTAGATGGCAATTTATTCAAATATAATTCACCTTCTAGAGTAAATGGTACTGAAACTGCAGTTCATTTTACCCACTCACAAGCGTTTCGGACCTGGTGATCATTCTTCTCGCACAGCTCTTGAAGGTAATCTGGAAGGTTTTTTTACTCTCCCCTAAACAAGATAAACGCTGGCCTCTTCACATAAACGTTATGTTAATTTTATGTCAATTTCATTGCTAAATGAACAGATTACCTGTGGCCTTAGATACAGTACTCGTGCCCAAAAGCTACAACGTTCATGACAACCACCCATCTGAAAAAAACAGTACAAAAACAGGGAATGAGTCAAATATGGTAAGTGAAATTTAGGGGTACAAAACATCGGTTACCAGCCTTTGAAAGCAACTTACCTGAAGAATTTCCTTTAGATTATGCACAGTTGGTGGCTGGTACAATTTAGAAATCGTCTCTTCCTCATCCACTTCCATGTGTATTTCACCAGACTGAACAGTCAGAACATAACAGAAGCTGGGAGGAGGCAGATTAGTTGTCATCTATTAAAAAGGAAAGAAAAGAAATGTGACCTTAAAAAAGGCATTTCAATTTGGCCAGTTAGTATTATTTTATAATAATGTCCTAAATGAACCACACAATTTTCTTATTAAGAGCAATGGGAAAACAAAATAATGACTGTCTGAAGTAGAAGCTGAGATAACAAAACAATATGCACAAATTCTAAGTGAAATCAGCCTGTGTATCATTCTTTCCCTAATCTGACATCGATCCTCATCACAAAAACATCTTGTGATTTGGCATGCTTGGCAAACACTGCAACTTTTTCAAGGTGACAGTGCTTGTTTTGCACTTTTTTAGTATGTGGTAGGGGTGCCCTGATTATTTATTTCTCATCATCCATAACTTGTCTGAGATTTGGGGACTTCTGCATGTGGGTGGGTTTTTGTGATAGTAAACAGCTGAAGAACTTTAAAAGCTGCTAAATTAAATCCAGGACAGCACAAGGAGATAATGAAGAACAGGAACTCAGCAACTACAAGAACTGCTTTTTTTGTGTTATGCCGAATTTTCTCTCCCCTTAAAAAGTATTGTGACATAACAACCCTATCTCCATTTAAAGAATGAGAAAGGCTTCTGAGAAATAAAAGATGCTACACTACAGTAATTTTTATTTTGGACTCGGTAAATATTCGTATAACATTGTTAGTTGCTAATAAAGCATTTCATTTAATACAATAAATACAAATCTGCTAAAGACAGCTGTATATCCATATCCAAACAATCTGTCTATAGCAAAAAAAAAAAAAAAAAAAAAAAACACGAACCGCACGAGCTCATTATTTGCCTCTGACAGCACTAAAAAAGATATGCAAGTCCGTGCCACAGATCTCTGCAGAAACTTCATCAAATAATTGGCAGTATGATTTAGGCGTTGTTGCTTAAATCACAGAATCACAGAATGGCCTGGGTTGGAAGGGAACTTGAGGATCATGAATCTCCAACCCCCCACCACATGCAGGGATACCAACTCCCATGTAATACCAGACCAGGCTGCCCAGGGCCCCATCCAATCTGGCCTTGAACACCTGCAGGAACAGGGCATCCACAGCCTCTCTGGGCAGCCTGTTCCAGCACCTCACCACTCTCTCTGTAAAGAACTTCCCCCTGACATCCAACCTAAATCTCCCTTCCCTTAACTTAAAACCATTTCCCCTTGTCCTGCAGTTATCAACCCTTTCAAAGAGTTGATTCCCCTCCTGTTTGTAGGCTCCCATTAGATATTGAAATGCTGCAATGAGGTCACCCTGCAGCCTTCTTTTCTCCAGGCTGAACAAGCCCAGCTCCCTCAGCCTGTCTTTGTAGGGGACGTGCTCCAGCCCCCTGATCATCTTTGTGGCCCTCCTCTGGACCCTCTCCAACAGCTCCCTGTCTCTTTTGTACTGTGGGCTCTACACCTGGACACAGTATTCCAGGTGGGGCCTCACAAGAGCAGAGTAGAGGGGGACAATCACCTCCCTGTTCCTGCTGGTCACCTCTCTTTTGATGGAGCCCAGGATACCATTTGCTTTTCGAGCTGCAAGGGCACGCTGCTGGCTCATGTTAAGTTTCTCATCTCTCAAGACCCCCAGGTCCTTCTCCACAGGGCTGCTTTCACGGACTGCTCCTTCCAGTCTGTATGGATGCCTGGGATTCCTCCAGCCCAAATGCAAAACTCTGCACTTTGCCGTGTTGAACCTCACCAGGTTCACCTGGGCCCACCTCTCTAGCCTCTCGAGGTCCCTCTGAATGGCATCCCTTCCTTCCACCGTGTCGACCGCACCACTCAGCCTGGTGTCGGATGTGCTTTCAAAAACTATGTAAAACTATACTTCTTGTACAAGGTAAAATGTATCTCAGCTAAAAAACCTGCACTTTACCAAAAATTTGCAGAAGTAGAATACATCTTGATACCCTGTAGAATGGATTGGTATTTAAACCTGTGGCAGAAGTGTAAACTGCATGATTATGGAAAGTTTTCATCATTTCTAGGTTGTCAATAAAATAGAGAAAAAGAAGAACAAATGAAAATAACAATGCTGAAGAATATTTAAAAGTTTTGCTCCGTCTGTGTAAATTTTCATTGTTGTCCACAGTATTTTAACATACAAAACAATCCTCTCCTCTGAGACTTCTAAAATGTGTGGATGAAAGGGAGAATCAAAGCAAGAATGGTAGTTTCATTCATTTCCAGTCTTGGTTTTATAACCAAGTTCTGAACTTCTTATTATTCAAAATAAATCCCTGTACAATCCCAATAACTCTGTAGATTGCAGCAAGAAGAATCTCAGAGTTCAGAAATGTCTAGGAATAACTAGGAATATCCTCTTGCGAAGTCCTCTGTTTTTAAAATTTATTTCCAGATTTTTCTTCCTAGACTCTAAAATAAATTTTTAATACCAGAAACTTCCTCCCCTAAGAACAGCTGTAGAGGAACAGCTATAAGACAGCACAAGCACTTGGTTACCAAGATTCTCAAATGAGCTTTTCATTTCAGATGCCACTTGATTTGACAGAACTCCTTTTCAAATACAAAAGCTGATTAAATGAAAATTAAAGATGCAGTTTTGGATTGGAAAATGTATAATAATATACTCAAAATCTATTTTAATACTTCATGTTGGGAATTTTCACCATTTCCCAAAATCACAGAAACTTTTATTACTTTTAGTAGGCAATTTTCGTTCTTATATTTTGACTGCCTTCACAACAGGATGGACAACTGTCAGCCAGAATCATCCTAACTGAAAATAGACTCAATTCCATCAGTTGGTCTGTCCTCATGGGGACTAATCTTCAGAAGAGTGTTTTTAAATATAAGGCTGAAAAGTTCTTCAAAAGAATGTATCATTTATGCATGTAGATTTATCAAATAGCGTGGAGCCAGCTGGTATCTTTTCCTCCTGTGAGCAGAGGAAATGAATAATTTGGCTGGATACTCTATCATTTTAGTTCTAGATGGTTAATAAAAGTTTGATTGCATCAGATTGGAAAGAAGCTGCTGATCCAGAGTCTCAGGTTGGCCTAGGATAGATGGTGGAACCAACAAAACAAATATCATTAGATAAAGAGAGAATCTGATTCCCCAGATACGTTACACTACTAAGAAAAACAGTAATTATAGTGAAAAAGTACATTTCCATAATAACAAGACTTACCATTTCAGAGTCTTGACTTTGTCCAGGAACTTTTACAGGCACTACTGGAGGCCACAAACTGTCTATCAGACTGAAAAGTCCTAACGCCCTTCAAAAAGACCAATAAAATTAGCTTTAGAGTGGTTTCCACTGTTAGATGCTGTACTATAAAGATTCATTAAGAAATACAATTTAAACCATTGCATGATTATGAAAACAATTTTAAATCATATTTGTTTTCTACAAGCTGGTTTTGATTTGGTCTAATTAAATCTCCATCATTTCTGCTGCATGGTGGAGAGGGAGGGAAGGGACGCATCGCAGACAGTGACTAGCAAGTCATATTTAATTCTTTCCCATGAACAGCCTGTGACATGGTAAAATCCAGGGCAAGTGGGGTATGTGCTAGTTTGGGAAGGACACAGACACCAGTACAACTTTGAAAAAATAGCTTTTAACTATTTAGACGGCAGCTTGAACAAAATGTTTTGCTTCTAACATCTTCATTTCTTGCTTTTCTCTAACACTGATTGCCACTGCTGTTAGGAAAGTTAGCAGTGAGATAGGAGTAGAAAGACAGGCAAGATTTTGTTATCTGAAGTGTACCCATGCCTTAGAGTACAAATGTGCAAAGAACCATCCCCTTCCTATGCAGCTGCTCATTTGGTTATGATTCTTTTCTTTTGCAAGTTTTCCACCTTCAGTTTAGAAACAAACAAAATGAACAGCCCTGCATACTAAGATTAACTGCTGCAAACCCTTCAGCTTTCGCACGCAAAGCTGCGATGTGCAGCAGTTCGGTGGCTGGCTTGTTGGTTGATGTGTCATCCATGCAGTAAAAGCAGGAACATCCAAGGGAGAGGCCAAGAAAATAGCTGAGGGAGGGGAAAAAGCTACAGATAACCAACTTGAAGAGGCGTGCATTTTTGAGTTTAAGCTCTCTGTTATCTTGTCCTAGCTCTCTGTGCATGTTCTGTGTGGTTAAAGCACAGAGATCTGGATTTTAACCCCACAGTGCCTCTGAGAACTGTCAATTTGTTCCTCCAATTATGAAAGCCACCACTTCCAAAACAATTCTAAAATGAAGTACAAAACTTGCTGAAGGTAATCTTAGGTTCTAACCAAAAGTGCTTTGAAGAAAAAAAGGCAGGCCCTTGTTCTTGACTGAAGCACACTGCAGTATGCTGCTTCTTTTCAAGGAGTAACAGATCTTTAAAGTTCTGCTTTTAATCACTTCTGCTTGAGCTTACCTAATTTCATATTTCCCTCACCCTTCTTTTCAGCCTTAAAATGCTTGTGTTTTGGGTATCTAATGTCAGTCAGCTTCTTCCCATATTTTTTCATAAAGCAGCAGGTATCACATATGAGAATGCTAACAGTGATGCCTATGGACCAATACTATATGAATTTAAATCTCTGGGAGTGACTGAATCTCAAGGGATAATGCTTTCATTTTAAGATTTGGGTAACCAAATGACAGGTTAAAAAGATGCTGCTGCTGTCTGTAGTTGTGTTCCCCACAGTGATTCAGAGACCAGGAACAGAAATACGCCACCCTTCTACAAAAGCGAGAGAAGAAAAAGGAAGAGAGAAGAAAAGAATTTGCTGACTTATATGGCATCATCATTCCTGTAAAAGGAAAAGGCTGAGTACAGAGCCTGAGGTTTTTGTTTTGCATTTTGTTTTTAGCAGAATATTACAACATACAAAGCAACTCTTCTTAGGTATTAATCAGACTTTAAAGCAAAAATGACCACATCTCAATTTCTTGACAAGGTGACATTTTCAGTCTTCTACCATACAGAAAAGATCCTTCTCTGTATTTGCAGGAGGGCCAGTGCCCAGTGGAGCAAACTGCCCTTGTTAAGTGGGACACAAGGAAGGAGAACTACTGAAGCAGAGAGCTTCTGTGTGACAAAGGAAGCTAAACAAGTGATGTTACTCACTTGACACTGAGTATATGGGCAGGATATGTATAATAGCATGCTGCAAATTTTGTGTTTGTTTGTATATGTGCATTCAGAAATCATGTATTTATCATCTTGGAGCCCAGATATAATCACATCTCTGCACAGACCTTACATTGATCTACCAGTGAAAATCTGTGTTTTTAAGTTTGCACAAGCAATACGGAGCTATCTCCCAGTCTTTAGTTCTCCTCTAGCTTGCAACTCAATGTCAGAACATCTATGACAGTATTGTGTCCTTTTGGAGGAGTTCATAAACTGCTTGAGCTAGAAGTACTTAATTATTACTGAATTACAGTATTTGTTTACAAACAGGGGGAGGAGCAGCACTGTGCAGCGAGTGTCTCCTAAACATCTTGGACTCATCCTTCTCTTTGACTCCAGTCAGGCAAACCACAAGTACATTTGCCACCCAAAGGATGTGCAAGTTCCAAGACACATCATGCAGGGATGAGGGGATTCTCCTCTGTAGAAAGGGGAGTTCTGCCCTTGAGCTGTCCCTGATGGGCCCAGGAATGTATCAGTCAGAGTCCCTGGTGAGGGGCTCCCCTTAACTTCACCCACTCCCATGCCCCCAAGAAAATTAACTCTCTCTTTACACTTATGGACTTTGACTTGCAGAAGGATGAATGGGGGGGGGGGGGGGGGGGGGGGGGGGGAGGCAACCACAGTGGAGAAACGGCAAGACATTGTGTCCTCCTCTGCAGAAAATCATTATCCTTGTGGAAATAATAAAATTCATTCTCTTTATTGGGCATGCAACACTCAAATCCCACTTCAATCTGACTTGAACAATGGGTTATTTTATCCAATAAATGTATCCTTCTTCAGATGTAGAATCGGGACAAGAGATGAACAGCTGGCTCTGTGCTACAGTGAGGAAACTTGGTTAGCCCTGATGTGCACAAAGAACCTTTCTCATTACAGAAGGCAAAATAAAAACCTAATGATTTAGATCCACGAGAGTAATCACTAGTCACTATTTCAAAAAATATATGTAAAATTTTTATGACAACAGTATAGACTTCTAAAAAAAAATGAAGAATAAGAAGTGAAAAGAAACAAGCACACGATTAGAAGAATTTTTAACCATTAAAATACTAAAATATTTTAATTATTAACATTTGTATTACTGAGATGACAAGGACTTTATTGTAATATTCTATAATCTTCCTTCAAAAAAAACCAAGGAAACAGGAAACAGACAGAAGTTACCTCAGATTCTAAATAACGGATTAAATCTTCTAATAGCATGTCAAACTGCAATTGTCTGTTTGATAAAAATCTTTTTGACCCATACAAAATATGTATCCGTCCTGTACTTATCATTGACATAGCAAGATCACAAGTAATCCAACAGAGTTTTAAAATATTGACTTTTGTAGAGGTGTGGACCTTGGACAGACAGGTCCTCCACGTACAGGTACACTTCCCTCCTGTAAATTAACACCTTTAAGGTTTGCTAAAACACAATGATACTGTTATATATAACGTGTGTGTATACACACAGACGTGAGCATGTACATATGACATAGGCTGTTGGCAAAATAATTATTTTTAGTATTCTAGATTATTTTTATTATTCAATATGCTTAAAATACATCCTCTTAGATTTTGCTTGCTAAAATGTCTTTTCTGTGTATCAATAAGTGCAAACTGCGTGTTATGTACCCAGACAGCAATCAGAACATTTTAAAGATTGCCCATGACTGAGAAAATGCAAAATATGCTTGCAGCACGTGCAGGAATTAATCCTGACCTATTAGCAAATCATCCTGTCTGATAGTTGCACTACTTGCTGGAGAGTGACTGATACTAACAAAATAGCATTTACATTTCCATCCAATAATTCTTGTCATACATGATGACTGTGCTGCCCAGTACACAATAAGTTGCTTTCTTTTGCTCACCTAACTATCTTCTTTAATTTCACAGCTCAGTAGATAACAGAAGTTACCTTCTACTAGCCTTCCTAGCTTGTTCTGCCCTTCACTGTGAAGTCAAATGGCATACATTCATATGTGCACACAAACACATATGTTTGCCCTATGATTTTTGATAAAAAAAAAAACATACAAATTAAAGAGAAAAGTCCTTGTAGTTCTATTTAGAAACCTGGTAAATTACAAATCTGTATCTACAGTCTCGTTACATCCCTGATCCTGTGGACATTTCATGCTATAAGTTATACTGAAAAAGTCGAACAACTTAAAACTTGGGATTTTCAGAGCAGCGTTTCACTGGTTTTCTGTTTCTTAAGTTATAGTAAGCAGTTACAGTGTCAAACAATACTCTCATCTGAACTGGGCAGATTTTGTTTGTTTCTCTCACAAGCATGAAGTTTCATCTACAGTTCTGGTCCAGAAGCGGTGCGTGTGATGTGCCTGACTCAATTTTTAAACAGTACAGATACACAGCTATGATTTTTGAGCACAAAGCAGCTTATAGTTTGGTGGATTTTTCCATTTTAATAACAACCCCGCAGAATACATCAGAAACACCAAAGACGATCTAGGAAGAAAACAATGCCTCTAACTAGGAAAGAAGAAAGACTAAATAGAGGAGAGGAAGAAGATAGGATTCTCCACCAATATCTTCCACAGCTTTGACATAGCACTTCTCTGTTTCCTGCTCTGTTTCTCTTCCAATTTTAAATCTGAATGCAAACAGTTTTCTTTCAGCATTATTACTGTTGCAGACTCAATGTTAAGAACTCACAAATAAAAATAAAGCAACTTCTAGCCCTCTGTGAAACTTTACTCAACATTGGAAAGAAATTCACTAGAAATCGCATAGGATGCATGACCCTGAACTACCAAGAGACAAGCAATCCAATCATAATGGTGATGCTGCAAGCTACCTTTCCATCTAATTTACATACTAAGATCTGACAGTACACAACCTGTGCAACATTGTGTTTTCTCAGACTTGCATCTGAGAACAAGCAACAGAAAAATAAGGTAAAAAACAGAGCCTATTAAACTAGCATCTCAGTTAAAATACAGATACATTAAATCACTTTGTTGACAAAATTATTAATATGCTTTAATAACTATCTTCTGTAATACACTAGAATTTATCCGTGCTATATTAAAACACTAAAATTCTAAGATAAAACTTTTCCTACACTATGAGTATGCCTGTTTCACCCTGCAGTGCTGGTTACTGAACAGACTCATGACAGAAGTACTGAATATGCAAAGCAGCAGTCACTGCTTGTTAAAGAGCACAAAGCCACGGAAAAAACCCTCTGATTTTCTCATGCATAATCAGTCATTAAAATAATAATATATATATATATACATTAAAAACTTTAATGTAATTACTTAAATTATGCTCTAAGTGGAACTCAGCTTTTAACCACAGCAATTACTGAAGTGTTTCAGGACCTCAAAACCTCAGAGATGTGGGTGGCTCTTTTAGATGGCAGTCTCTTTGGAAGCGGGAAAACCAAAGGAAGGAAGTTATGACTTCCTTGCTCTGTGGAGAAGTCTTACTATTACATTTCCTGTCAACGTCTACCAGTTGAAACGCTTTGTTTTGTAACAGTTAGCAGTGGTCCTACACTTCTAAATGTAAAACAAAATCGAAAAGAAAGTATACAGTCACAGAATCATAGGGGTTGGAAGAGACCTCAAGAGATCACCGAGTCCAGCCTCCCTGCTAAAGCAGGTTTCCTACAATAAGCCACAAAGGTAGGCATCCAGATGAGTCTCGGATATCCCCACAGAAGGAGACTCCACAACCTCTCTGGATAACCTGTTCCAGTGCTCCACCATCCTTACTGCAAAGTTCTTCTGCATGTTTGTAAGGAACTTCCTATTTTAGGCCATTACTCCTTGTTCTATCATTATGCACCACCAAAAAGAACTTGGCCTCATCCATTTGCCACTCATCTCTCTTAAGATATTTATAAACATTAATTAGTTCTCCCCTCTGTCTTCTTTTCCTCAGGCTGAACAGACCCAGGTTACTCAGCCTTTCCTCATATAGGAGATGTTTCAGGCCATTAATCATCTTTCTGACCCTCTTCTAGATTCCTTCTAGGAGATCCCTGTCTTTTTTGGACTGGGGAGCCCAGACCTGGGCACAGTAGTCCAAATGTGGTCTCATCAGGGCTGAGTAGAGGGGGAAGATCCCTTGACCTGCTGGCCACACTGTTGTTACTGCACACCAGGATACCATTGGCCCTCTTCGTCACAAGGGCACACTGCTGGCTCGTGTTTAATCTGTTGTCTATGAGAATATCCAGGTCCTTCTCCACAGAGGTCCTTTCCAGCAGGTCATCCCCTAACCTGTACTGATGCATGCAGTTATTCCTCCCCAGGTGCAAGACTTGCTCTTGTTGAACCTAACCAGGTTCCTCCCTACCCAACTCTCCAGTGTGTCCAGTTCTCACTGAAAAGTAGCACAGCCTTCAGGCATGCCAGACACTCCTCCCATCTTTGTATTGTCAATAGACTTGCTAAGGGTGAACTCTATACCTTCATCCAGGTCGTTGATGAAGATGTTGAACAAGATCTGACCCAGTACCAACCCCTGGGGAACACAGCTAGTTACAGGCCTCCAATCAACTCTGTGCTGCTGATGACAACCCTCTGAACTCTGCCAGCCAGCCAGTTCTCAATCTATCTCACCACTCTTTCATCTATCCCACACTTTCTAAGTTTCATAACAAGTATGTTGTGGGAGATTGTGCCAAACACCTTGCTGAAGCCAAGGTACATACACAACAGACACTACTCTCCCTCCATCTACCCAGCCAGCTCAGGAAAAAAAAAAAAAAAAAAAAAAAAAAAAGAAGAAAAAAAAAAAGAGCAGAGGAAAAAAATGATTTGTACAGACCAGAGAATTATGAGACTGAAATAAAAAAGAAAAAAAAGAGGGGAAAAAAAAGAAAATGGTGACCAGTACCACAGATTGGGATTAATCATAGAATCATAGAGTGGGTTGGTGTGGAAGGTACCTTAAAGGTCACCTAGCTCCAATCTCCAAACGTGGGCAGGGACACCTCCCCTTAGACCAGGCTGCCCAAAGCCCCAACCAACCTATTGCATGCTGCACTCATAAAGATCTGCACCAGCAGAAGTGACAAACTGTCACTGCTGCCACTGCTGAAACGCACCATCCTCCACTCACTGCGCTCACTTCCACTGGTTGGTCCCCATAAACATTCAGCAAGCTTCAATGAATGTCAGTGGGTGCCATTTTTCCCTCACAGAGGAATTAAGTTCCATACCTTTGCTTCATACGCCCTCCCACATCAGACACCATTACATCAGACTGCCCCTATTCTGCCATCTGCCACATGGCAACAAAAATGTAATGAAATATTGGTGGGAAGGTTGAACCTCTACTGTCATACCACCAATGTCCACCTCTGATATCATGGTCTGCTATAATAAAACAGCAGGAGGCATTACTTTTAAAGCAGTCCTTGTATATGTAGATTTTAGCAATATCCATGCAATATTCTCATCTTTTTTTTCCTTCTTTTTTTTTTTTTTTTTTTTTTAACTTTTTCAATATTTTTTTATCTAGGGACAAAATTGGCACTGACACCCTGCATTAATTATATTTTACAGTAAAGCATTTTCCCTCTTTCATTTCTGAATTGGTGTAATTTTTCTGTCCTGCTGGATATAAACTCCTCATCTTTCAACCTTGTAAATAAGTATTAGGAGAAGAATATAGTATGTCTGCTATACTCAGTAGTAAAACAAGTCAGTGCTTGGCAAATCAGGTGAAAGTTCACAGATTATCAAAACACAAAATATTCCGTGTGGAACTCTGGTCAGGGATAATAACATAAAGGTAATATTTTTTTGCTACTAAAGATAAATGTATAACTACAAAGTTCATCCTAGTTCATTGAGATCAGTTTATAGTAGGAAGCAGCAGACTATGCCAATTTATAGTTTATTTACTCCTGAGACATTTTAGTGAGTGCTCAGTCCCTGTATCTAATTGCATCCATTTAGTTACTGGTTATACTGGACATGCTGAAACAAATGGTCAAAATAGGAATGTTACATATTAGTTGAAATGCATGCATTTTTAGCCAGTATTTCCATTTCTAGCAGTACACCATAGAAATCTCACCTCCTCTTTCTCAAGGGGCTAAATTTATAAGGTTGACATATGAAGCAGTAAGAGGGCAAGAGATAGAAAGGCTCAAAAATCACCAGTGGCAGATCAATAAACATTTGGCTGTAGTTCTTATCCCACTTTTGTTTTGGAACACAAAGGTTTTCCTATTGGGAGAAGAAAAGGGTTTGGTTCCTCCGGTCCACCTCACAGTACAAGTCCATTTCAAAAATCAAGTCAGGTTTACAGCCAGGTTATTGCCTAGATGCAAACTATCCTTTATTATAGATTTTTTGTCACTAAAATGCAAATTCAGTTCACAATAGTGATTTTGAAATTGTATTTACTGGAATTATGTTATATAGTACTTTGAATTAAATACTTGATGATGAGGACGAATGATGGCCTGGAACATATTTCAACAGTAACAGTATTCTATTGTTAAAAAACTTTGAGAACTTCTAGAATCTGATAAATGAAAATCTCTTCTGTCTAACAGAATGACTGAGGAAGCTCCTTGTCTCCAAAAGAGACATTACAGTACACGTGACAACAGGCACATGTGGGATCTTATTAGCCATTCTTGATCTTCTCCAGATCATGTGCTACAAAGGCAGAAAAAAAGACGACTTGTATTTCCCTCATATTTCCTACATTTTATTCCCTTTTATCTATTTTAAAAGTCACTGTCAAACTCCAGGAAACAAACAGTTTAAAAGCCATCTCCTTCCAAACAATAATTGGTGTTCCGGAAGGGGGAAAAAAAATAACAAATGTGTTTCTTGCAGGGCAGACCACAGAGTTGTTCTTCACTCATGTTCTACAAGCCAAGGTTGGGAACTTTACAGGCATATCCCATCATGTGCTCAGATATACCACTGGCTCTTGAAACGCATTTATGCAGCGGCAATGAGTTCTACAGCCCAATTATACTCTGCATGAATAAGTGCTCCCTTATATTCATTTCAGCTACGGCTTGACTGTGGTTTCCATCACACCTAGATTGACACAAAACATGTCCTGACACTTAAAAGTAATAGCAAGTTATAAAACAGAACTTAAGCTAAAACAATTAGGAAAGAAAGGACAGCAATCCCCCCACCCACCCAACTTGCGCACTGAAATCACGTTTAACCACCGCTCTGTCCCTGAAGCTACACTGGCCATTTTCTTTTCATGTTTTCTAGCACGGTTACCACCAGCACAGCTCCAGCTGAGCCACCAGCATTTTCAGCAGTGTGTTTTCTAATCATCCTCAGAATAGCCAGAAGTAAGTTACTGCTGCTTTGAAAGAGAATTTACATTAGAAAAAGTCTGTCTCTTATTAGCTAGGCTGAGTACTGGAAACACCAGCAGCCAGTTGTAAAACTTCATTTGTATCCAGAATTCCAAAGCCATTATTTAATTTGTTTGGAAAAAATGTAACTTGAAAAAAAAAAAAAAAAAGCCAACAAAATAATTAAATAAGAAGACGTGTTTGTTATTAAAGATCCATAAAAATGCAAGTAGGCTTGAAATCCAAAGGATCTGAAAATTAACACTGCAAGTACATAAAAAGAGAAGCATACTGAATAGGGCTGGCTGGGAAACAACAATTCCATTTTGCTAAACATTTCAAGGCTTTGAAATTTGTTTTTGTTCCAGTATGAAACAAAAATGAGACTTTCTGAAAGTTTTCATGAAATGAAAAAGAGAGAGAGTATTCACTCCCTCTGGACCTGAAAAAATCTTCCCAGTAAAATTGTCTCCAAAATAGATAAAGTTTCTGTGAAACTTTCTGGTTTTGATGAAACAGCATTTTTTTGACAGGAAAAAAGTGTCAGATGAAATATTATAGCCATTCTAATAGCAAAGGCTTATCGAGATAGGATGTTTTTACCAGAATAAATCATGTTGAGAATTAAACCAATCTAGTAATATTTATATAGCTCCCCATGTGGATACTATATCGATTCCCATGGAAAGATACTCTAAAAGATAACTCTGTAAGATCTACTTAAAGTGGAGTTGTTTTTTCATCTAACATATTTAATACATTTTATTTTAAGAAAGTAGAAGAAATCAAAGAATTAGCAAAATGAAGGAGGTACCATAACATCTATTTATTAATTAGTTGTGGGGATTTTTCTGAAAGTCTGTGGGTGCTCTTATTCCAAAACAGCAATGCTTTTATCATTCAAGAGGGTTTTTCAGTGTTAGGTTTGTTTGCTTTGGTTTTTTTTTTTTTTTTTTTTTTTTATTTTTCTTTAGAGACACTTTAACTGTGCTTTCAAAAATGTATAGGCCTTACTGAATTAAGCTCACAAATACCAAGGAAAAATCTTTTCTTGAAACTTCAACTCAGACTAAAAAGAACAGAAGAACAGAAGAAAAAAAAAAACCCAACATATTGTAATAAACAGCTTTGCAAAGAAGAGAGATGAACTAACATTTTTAAGTCTTTGAATCTACTGAAGAGGAAGAAAATTCCTATTTTATGAACCACTGCATAAGGTAATTCTTCTAAATTCCGTTCTCTGCTAAGTCTGTTTTTGTGTGTCAGCTTATTTACACTGATTTAGGAATACGATTGGCTCAAGTGCAATTGGATCCAGCTGATGCCTACTTGATGCCCTAAAAATGGCAATGAGGATATTTAATTGAACAGAACCTGATTCAGTTGTTCCAAAGGATACTGACCACATAAATAATTAAATGGAAGATCACCACTGCCTGCCACAGCACTCAACACACTCTTCTCAAACTGTTCTCACCTTCCTCTTGTCGTTCTTTGCAAAATTTTCATTCCAGCTAAACAGCAGAATTTTCCCTCCCATCTCTTGCAGTACTGCTCAAGGTCTTTTGCAGAATCCAGACACTGTAGCTGCACTTCACTGAACATGCCATAGGCATCCTGGACAAGGAGGCATAACCTGTAAAACATTCCTGTTACTCATTTATTCTTGTTCATAACAAAATGAACAAACTTATCCTCTACAACATCTGAAGAAATCCTACCAAATAATGAATACTAGTACTAGTACCAGTAAACAAAACCAATATCATCAAAGGTTTTCCCGTATATATCTGCAGGAGGTAACATATAAAAGAGAAGTCTTACTGAAATTTACAACAAGGTCCTTCCATTCAGGATGAGAGAATCTAACTGCTAAACAATATTTGCTTTTTGTATCTATAAAGAAAGTCACATTTTTGCCTACGTTGAGGTGAATTTTTCAGTGCAGACAAAGCAATGATGCAAACGTATATATGTGTATAAATACAAAAATATCTACTTCAAAATAAATAAAGAAACATACTTCACAAGTAATAATCACAAATGTTGAAACTGGTAAAGCAAGCGCAACATTTTTTCTGACTTCAAAAGAGTTCTGATGGTTCAAGACAATGAAATGTTAATTTTATTACATTTTGAAAAAAAACCAACATGAGTAAATTCAATATTGGGTATGGAAAAAGTCCAGAGGGACTATTTTAAGGAGGTAATTAAAAAACCTGCTAAACAAACAATTTGATTCAAGTAATCTATGGAATCAGAGCTGGGAACCATTGCTTAACCAACTTGTTGGCATTTCAAGAAGGTATCACCATCGTAGCAGATAAGGCAAAATCCAGGGGATGTCAGACATTTAGACAGACAAAAATGCACTTCACAAGGTTGTGCACCTGAGATGAGTCACAACAATAGCTTGAGTCATGGAGGAAGGAGGGTGCCGTCGACAAGGTGGGCTTAACTGCCCGCCAGAAAAAACAGTTAAACATGGAAACTTTTCAAACAGCAACAAGAAATAGCTTTGAGGGTAGCACACATCTTTCCTTATTTCTAAATAAAACTCAGGAGTGTAGTAAGCAGCAGAATTCCAGAACAACTTACTTCAGCAGAGGACCAGAAGACCTCCGGAGGCCTTTCCAACTTCAACCATTCTGTGATTCTGTGATTCAGTTCATTTCAAGAGTTGATGCCAAAACTACCTTCTTCAGAGAAGTACCATTGTTCACAACAAGCCAACCCCAAATGCTTTTGGAGAACGCTACGTAATTTGCTATACGCATCCCAAAAACATCCAACAGTAGTCATTATATCTCTAAAAACTTATTTTAAATGAAATGAGCTCCTATAAATCTCTGTAGGAAATCTTACATTTTCTTAGTAGGGAGATTTAGGCACACAAAAGACCATTAATTATGGTCTTATTAATAATTAATTATATTAATTATGGTTTCCTTGTTCATTATGAACTAACTTTTTCTATATTCTACAGAAGATACAACTTTCCGAAGCCTTTAGAGATTAGTAGATGCTCAAGCACAAGCTACAAGTTTTCATTTTTTTAAATGCAAGTGCTGGTTTTGAGGACGAGAGAATGGTAGGACTGAGCACAGATGAAGGCCCCATATTTTCTCTGTATCTGTAACTATAAGGGTTACATAAAATCTTCACCTGGCAAAGCAAAGCAACTTTATGTACAACTCCTCCATAGCCTGGCAATGTTGGGATGTCTTTCACAGCCATGGAACACTGCCTTTATCTTGAGCAATGACAAACAAGAAGAAAACAAGTGTTGTTGTGAAGCATGGGCTGGAAGGATACATATCCCAATTTATGGTATGAGCATTGCTCCCAGCTTAGACAAGTGTGTGACAGGCCTAACACAAAACTGTCTTAAGTAACTTTATCCCTAGCTTCATTTTCTCTCTAAAACACTCAGTGAGATCCCTGTGGATTGGTATCACACAATCATCTTGAACTCAACAAAACAAAGACTGTTATGCTATGGCTATGACAGCACAGAAGCAGAGCAACCAACGTTGCTTGCCATGTTAGGACTTTGCAGTCACTTACAGTTCTGTTAAGTTTTAACTGATTGGACTGAAACTTCTTTGCTGTTGTTTTGTTTGGAAAACCAAAGCTAATGTGCTCTAGACTTTTCTGAAAACCAGACTAAAGAGAACAGAAAAAAAAAAAAAAAAATCAAACAGTTTTGTTTATACTAGCAAAACATTCAGTGACTTCTAATTGTGAAAAATCAGGCCTTCATATCTTGGAGCAAGCAAGGGCCAACTGAGCTAGTGTCTTAGATCCAATCAGTTCAGCAGTCTGTTAACTGATCGCTGGAATTTCTCCTGTCTTTAGTGAGAAATTACTGAACACAAGTAGGCCTCAGACTAGCTGGCACCATGCTCACATTAAGTCCCCTGGGACACATTAATTGCCCAAATAGAATTAACTCAGTTGGTGCCGAATATATCAAGCCACTGAAAGTGCATTTCCCTCATTCCTTTAAGCCAAGCAAAGAGGTGGTTGCTCTCAGACATGGAAATCTCAACTTCCCAGCTTCCAGCCTGCACATTTCCAGCCCTTCATGGTGACAACCATGGTGTCTCCTGGCTAGCGCAGGAGACAGATCTAATAATAACAACAAAAAAAATACTGTAGTCTAATAATAGAGTCAAACAGTAACAATAATAGTATAATAAAAATATATAATAAACTTTATAATCATCCTCTGATTATAATCTATATCTCTATATTTCTAATCATCAGCTCCCAGACAATGAACTCACTGAAATTAAACTCCAAGTTGCACAGAGTACTACTTCTAGATGAGGATGCATTATACGCAGTGTTAGGGGCTGAAGCTCCCACTCCAGCTTCTAGTGTATGCAGCACAACATCCTAGGTCAAATGATGGGGGAATGGTCATCAGATGACCAAGCTTGATATATAGAAGTAAAGGAAGAAGTATGTAACTTGATGCTCATAGCACTAATGTGCCCATTCATACTAGGAACACGTTCATGATTATTGGTGTAATGAAAAAAATAAAACTCAGCAGCAGATCCTCTTGCCCCAGACTCAAATCACTTGTTGTATTAGGATCACACGTGAGCAGACACTTAATATACTGCTACACTCACTTTAACAGCATCCAAAGTAAACATGATTTCTCTACAGCATGAATTTAAAATGAAATTAATATATCCATTCATCTGGAAGACAGAATTTCAGAAATAATCTTGAGATCCCTGATTTTTAGTCTGAAAGATGAGGAACATCCCAGACAAACTCTACTTTGAAGCTCACTGCCAGGATGAAAACCTATGTCTGACTTACAAGACAAGAGACAAATTCAAACTGAATACTTGACCCCAGGAATTAAACACTTATATTTTGTGCATAGCTATTAAAAATTCTTTTTCCATAAAATGCAGCATTTGTACTGAATCGGTTAATCAGTGAGAACATACCTTAACCAATGGCAAATGTGTTACCAAATTGTTAGAAAAAGGGAGAATATCGCCATTTTTTATCAGAGGTACTCATGTAATTAGGAAATTAAGGCCATCTTCACTTCTGAGACAACGGGATGAAACCCCATACAAGACGTGAATTTAAAATATGGCATTGGAAACATGATTTTTTCATGTAAAGGAGCAGATAATTCATTCCAGGAGTGAAGGGTGGCAGGAAAAGCAGTAGAGGAGTGAATGCAGACTAAGGAAAAGGTGAAATATGACTCACTGGTTGTAACAAAGGGGTGAAGATAGGGGAACGATAAGAAAGTGAGGCAGAAATTAGCCTTATTTTTTTAAAGTAATGGCACAATAAGTCTCATGCAAAAGCTTGGGAAAATTTTGTTCATTTGCTAATAGCCTGGAGCAAAGATTAGGGACTAGGGGAAGACAAGACTGATTACTCTGCGTTATTTTTATGACGGTGCTAATATTTAGGACAAAATGGCTCCCAGTCGAAATCTGGAGAGGATTACAGGATTACACCGTCATGCTGTTCTCCTTAGTTAGTCACTCTTTCTGGGTACAGAGAGCAAGTTTCTGGTTTGGGTTGGGTTTTTTTGTTGTTTTTTTTTTGTTTGTTTGTTTCCTAATACTTTTATACACATGAAAAACCATATCTGTGCACACTGCTGCCTTGTATCAGGCAGGTAACTTTCCAGAGAGGTCAGAATGACTAAAAAGCTTAAGCTTTCGTGCCTTCCAGCCTCCTCGGTGGTTAGTAGAAAAGAATAAGAAAAACGATTACCTGAAGAGATGACACAAGCAAGAAGGCAAAAACTGACTGATGGTGCAGTGGATTGCATTCACTAGGGTGCATTCAGAGTCTTGTGAAAACAAACGGCAGACATTTATCATAAACAGATTTGAACTAACAAGTAACTGTTTTGCCCTAGGACAGGAAGACAGCCATATGGATCATACAAGCTTTCTTCTGTGCACGGCTAAGCTATGAAGTCCAGCTGAAGGAGCATGACCAGCAGACAAATGCAATGATAAATGCGGTGATCAGAAGGGACTTATTGTTCTGATGGAAAGAAAGGAAAGAATTAGGGAAATGTCTGAAAACGAACTACATTGTATCAGCCCTGATATTTGCTCAGTCTTTATCTCAACCACCCCCAAGACAGTTGTTGCTTCTTTTCTTTGTGTGACAGAAGGACTTATCTCTGAGGCGCGGCCCTCGTAGAGGCATAAAGCACACATAAACAAAACTCCCCTCTCTCTTAATCTCCAGAGGCACAACACTACCTACACAATTCCAATCCAGCAACTTGTCTGGTCAAGTCTCAAGGTGGAGCTGGTTAACTCCTGCTAATATGGCTCAGATTCAAACTGTAACCTGCAGGACACCACCCTACAGGGATTTGATGTATTCCTACCTTACACAGACCTTGAACACCTGTATTACCTCAGAAAAATCAAAGCTCAGTTCACTCGTCTAAAAACAGAGGATAGCTATCTATTTCCCTCGTCCTCCATATCAGTAGAGGGATTTCCCTATTAAAAGCCCCATATTCACTGGATCCGATCTAAACTGCTACATGTTCCCTTTCAAAAGCTACCTGACATAGCCTTCCTCATCCTCTGAAGATTCAGAATACTCTGTCCAAAATCCATGCCATTCGCTGTCACTAAACAAAAGCTCCAAGGAGCTGCAGTAACTGTGGATTGAATGGAGTTGGACTAGATGGCCTTCAGAGGTCCCCTCCAACTGTAAGGATTATAAAAATGTATGATATAGCCTTTCTGTACATAGGTCACAGATGCATAGAAGAAAACATAAACATCACTATTTCCAATTCATAAGGGCTCAAAGACTTCTGATCCAAGTACAGACATTCCCAGCACCTAAGCTGGTGCTCTGATTTGAAACACTTGAGGTAACCAAAATGAAAATCGGAGGTTTAAAATAACTGAGAAGGAGGGTTTACGACCAATTTTTACTAGACATTTATGGAAGCATCAAGAAGGAAACAGAGAAGAGGGTTCAAGAATGTTGGATCTGGCAGAGAGGGAACAGAGCACACAGCTGCCACTGGACACACAAGTTCTCCAGCTAGAGATAGCCTATCTTTAAAATGGATTGGTGGGAACTGCACATGTGACAGGATTACAACCAGGGAAATAAGCAAGTCTTATCTCAGCATCTAAAATAGAAAATATGTAGCAGAGGCCTCCTCGGTCTCAGGAAAGGAATCTTTTCTTCGCAGATGGTTCTCAATATGAGCATAACAGAATATTTACACACCACCCTTTGCAAATAACTCCCTACAGTAACTATACCAAACTCACCATTTTGTATTTTCCTTTGTTTTTAATTCCATTTTTCATATGTATGTTAAAAATAAAATGTAAAAAAATGAAAAATAGCATGAGAGAGTAGAAAGTAACAGTTGCTTATTTTTATTCACCTCTTTGAATAGTCAACTGCTTCAATACAGACTGCAAAAATCAAATGTAACTTCCACAGAGTCTTTCAGGAACCTCCACATGCTTACTGCTTTCTCCATTTCTTCATTTGGGTTCGTTCTTCCACCTACTATTTTCTCTCTACAATGTGAAGAAGCACATACCTTCCATTGTGAGCTACTTTTGTGGGAAACTGCTTTCACACGTAGGAAGAATCCTGTATGAGCCAAGCATAACAGCACACCTGCCTTTTTAATGCAGAACATGCACATTTTGAATGGAGCTCCACACTGCAGCTTTCTGACTCAAAATGTGGAACACCAACTGCTTTGTGAGAACTACTTACAAACCCTTGCGAATGGATGTAAAACAAAATCAGACGGGTTTTGATATGTGCAGTGATGACCACGGCTTCACAACTGACAACTTTTCAGCATAACCCTGTTCTCCTACAAAGTTTTCCAACGGCACCAAATGAACTTCTTAAACTTCCCATCACACACTGTCTCTAAATGCACTTTCAAATCCTTAAATCGTTGATCTGTCTTATCTGCAAGCAAAATTTTACTTTTAAAAGTAAACAAAACATTTAAAATGATAAAATGGCATTCCCACCATCCACATAAATGCAATATACAAATTATAGCCTAAGCTATAATCTCAGTTATAGATCTGCAATTGACAAATATTTCCAATATCACAACAAAACTTCAGTTATGTCATATTCATAAATGAATACGAAAGTTTTGCTACATCAATAGTTTTAATTAAAAGTAACTATACAATATAAAAAATAATATAGCAACAGTTGGTTTGGAAGACAGGAAGCTAAAGAAAAATAGATGCCTCAGTACTGGCTAAAAAATGTGTAACAGTTCAGCCACAGCAAACCAGTAAGTAGTTTCCCACTCCAGATCCCCCCCCACATCTCTCCATTACAACACTAAACTGCACATAATTTATGGTCCGCCTGCTAAAATGCATTCCATAGAGTTTGTTACGCAAATAAAAACAAATTTTGGGTGGTAACAGAAAAGCAAGCACATCAGATTGTCCTAGTTTGTTTCAGACTTCTATGCTCTAAGTTGTAGTAGCTTTAAAAAAAAAGAAATGATACGCACACTCCTCAGGTTCCTCAGTGTCCCCAGTACCGCTAGTTCAGTATCAATTCAGAGGAAAAAAAAGATTTTCCCATATGACCTACTTATTGAGAGGAAAACATATATTACAGAAACTTACAGGCTCCACTAAAAACTTCAAATCTCTGTTATGGATGATCTCCAGCAGAAAAATCATGTTCCATATATTATGTGTAATTACCATCCAGCCATTTACAGTACTTATCTATGAATCTGAGGAGGAGTTCTTTGTTTACTTTTTTTAATCTTAAGACTACGTAATTACAGTTTTGGCATCCAAGAATTCCAACAGTCAGTGAGGTGATGCCAAAAGATCTCCTGCAAGGTGCTCAGCACCCTCCTTTCCAAGAAAATCAGTATTCAAATGCTGATCCTGGCAACATTTCACATAATCTTTGCCAATACCGCATTTCCTCCACACCTCAGTTTCTTATACGTAAAAATCAGAATAAAAGTCCTGTCCTCAAAGGGTGACTAAAAAACTATAACTGGTATCTAGAAAACTATAGGATGGTCCAAAAAGAAGAATAGGTCCAAAACATTTATATGCTAGATCTCACTTGAGCTGAGGGAGGAGGCTATATATTTATCTATATCTGTGCAGATCTGTCATGGGCTTGCAGCAGCAACCCATGTCTTCTGAGCTACGGGGTTTTAGAGAACTGTCAACTCCTGCTGCAAAACCCATGGTGAGTGCTTTACACAATTGCAGCACCTGAAATGAAGCAAGAACACTGCAGCAGCAGCAAATTGGGATTCACCTGATTTACTTCTAAACCACATAAATGGAATCGTAGAAGACTTTGGTAAAAAAAAAAAAAAAAAAAAAAGAAAAATAATGCATCAAATTAAAAAATAAAAATAATAATAATAATAAAAAAATTTAAAAAGGACTGCCCATCTCAGAGGGCACAGAACATCCCAAAGTACATTCTTGGTAGCAAAGCATTATGCTTGTGCTTCTACAGTGCGTGTGAAAGGTAAGTGAAATACGCTAACGCTACAGGATTTCTTTCAGAGCTGCGTCTGTATAAGACATGCTGCTGTTTCAGTGCCACATCATCCCACTGAAAAAGCACAAAAATATAATAATATTCACTCAAAAAAGCAGAAGAACAAATGCAAAGAAGAAAAGCAGAAATTAAATCTTGCTGGGGCACCTGCTGTGTCAGAAAAGCAACTTTCTAGTGTTCCTTGAGGGGTCTGCCGTTAGTGTTTTGCTCTCATGTCGTTTCCCTTTCCTCTCGCTTCCTGTCTGCGTTTCCTAGGTGTGTTTTTAAAAGAGGGAGAGGGAACATGTTTGTGTGTAGCATGTTTACAAGAGTTATGGTAGCAGTTCTCAGCAGTCCACCGAGAGTTCTAGGAACTGGCCCCTGCTATTTTATTCTAGGTCAATGTCAGCTCATGTCAGGCAGGAAAGATCACACAGGACAGCTTGCTCCATCACACAGTCCTGGACGGAGGCCTCAATGGGAGAGGGAAAGCAGGCAAGCTGCGAGTGGGCGGAGTGCCTTCCCAGCACTCTACCAACCACTGCACAAGGAATTATGATAAACACCACTCTGGAAACCAGATACAACAGTACATTGTGTTCTTCTTCTGAAAAACAACCAGACTTCTACTCACTTTAAGTAAACAGTTAATCCTGTTTATCTTTCTCTTTTTCTTGATGAGTTGTTAACAGAACAATCTCTTCTGAGAGGCAAGCAAGAAGTTTGTCCCTTAAATTCATACTGATTTTCTCTTCCTTTGAGAGAAAAAAAATCAATTCAATACGTAAGCTTTCTACTATCAGCAAACAGCGTGGAATAACAATCTTTCTTGGCTTAAACTGACTTAACAAAGCAACGCCAACACTGAATGAAACCTTTCCCTCACTTACATATTTTATTTTGGAAAACTGAAGTTCCAAACAGAGCGTTCTGTTTGTCTCATTTAACTCTTCCTATTCTGGCAAGAACAAGGAAAACCAATTAATAAATCAATAAATCAGGACACATGTTGTTCTTGCAGCTTGAGCAAACTGTGGGCTGTATGCAGAGATCAGCTGCTAAACAGGGCAGGGGGGATTCTCAGGTTCTCCTCGTGAGTGGAAAGAAAAAAAAAGAGGAGTCAGAGTAATTGCCTGCAAATAAATTAACAAAGCTTTTGTTGTTGTTGTTGTTGTTTGTTTGCTTTCCCCAGAACATTTACTCACTGTGCAAATACATCATATCCTCAACTTTCAATATTAAGGGTGACTAATTAGAAAAGCAGATGCAAGTGATTATGTTGTTTTGTCGGAATCTCCACATTCTACCTATTAACTACTCCTAACTGGGAATCTAGCTGGGTCCCCTGCAAGCTACCACCTTTTCCAAGGGGAATTCTAATTTTTAGCACTTAGGAATTTAAATAGTTCTGAAAGTCAATAATGAAAGGATCCTTAACATCTCCAGTCAGTAAAAGCCTGTTGATTTAGCTATTTATATTCATAAAAATACATGATTTGCAAAACTGAAAAAGGAGAAGGAAAATATTCCCGTTTTATTTTTGCCCATCTTGCACTCTCTGGGTCTAATCCCCTGCGGTTTCTGTGCAACTGATGTCATTCACTGCAAAAAGGTAAATTCAGGCCTGGGAAAGTAAAAAAATAAAAGCCTGTTTTTTCAGATTTTTAAAATATTTCACATGCAAAACTTCTCTAGTTTTTATGCTTTCTCTTTTTCTTGCTCCCCTGAGATCTCAATTTTTATTTTTATTTTTTTTAACACTTCTGTAGCAGCTGCTGAATTTACTCAACCCTTAGGAGCTAAGTGACAACAAGTTTCCAAAGTGACAGAAAAGGCCAAACTAGAGCTATTTCTCATTACAGAATCTGAACTCTGGAGACAGCCAGCGACAGGCCAGGGCCAGAAACTGAGCTCAACAATGCCCTGAGGAGCACCCTGGGGTCTATTCCCCCAAGTCACACAGCGCACTGCAGCCTCCAGCCAAGAGTGGAGATGCCAGAACTGGGAGGCCGAGGTTGCTACTGAACACTTCATACTGCTCCAAGTGCACCCTGTGTTTCACCCCCCTTCCTCCCATAGCTGCACTTGCTTGGGGAAAGCACAGTTGCTCTCTGATGATCATGGCTTTAGCCCACGAAAATTCTCCCAAGATGAGGCAGGACTACAACACTACAATGGAGACAACTCAGGCCATGATGCTGCAGCCCTGAGCAGAGCAGTTCATAGCAGCAGGACTGCAGAGGAGAAATATACGTTGATGAAACCTGTCTCTGAGGAAGTCACAGAAGAATGCAGCACTCTCTGCTTGTTAGAGAATCTCCTGCAAACAGGAGAAACAAGCAGTACATATAAATCATCTAGCATATAGCTGTAATCCACATATGAAAGAAGACTCTCCTTAACCCCACACTGACTGGCCCCCACCATGGCATATTTAAGGAGGGAATATACCAGTCAAGAGGAACATGGACAAGAGGCAAATCAATGGGAGATCATTAGGAGGTGAAGCAACAGCAGGAGGAAAATGGAGGTGAAGAAAACAAAGACCAGGAGGAAATCTCTGATATTACCTCCTTCCTACTTTCCTTCTTTCCTACACCTCACTCATCTCCATTTCTCTGGCATTAAGAGATGAAGAGAATAAAACAGTCTGAAGCAACACCACTATAACCCCACGGATGCCCTGCAAGGATTACTTGATGAAGCATTTTCCACAGATATGTTTGACATTTTTTGATCCAAAATCAAGGACACAACAAGCACTGCTGGTAGAGAAGTGCAAATGCCAACAGTTTTCTAATTTGGAAATAGAAATTAGATTTGTTAGCCTTCTAGCTTCCATTAGAGCTTTTCAAAATGAGAAATCTCCTTTCCTGTTGCAGGTCGAGTAAAGCTCTACAAATTACTTTTAAATAAGCAGCATGTTTGGGCCATTATTCAAAGCTCACCCAAGTTACTATTTTTCCAATGATTTCAATGAGCTTCATTTCATGCTGTGTAGAGGGTAAAGAAAACCAGGGCAGCACCAGTCACAACCCTCCACCTTGATTTCATTCAATCATTTACACAAATTCCATGTTTCTCTCCTAAAAGCTACCTGAACTGAACACCAATCAAGGAACACTGACATAATTTTATTAACACCACATTTCCAACTTCCTATAATTTTAAAGAATCACTTTGAGCAGGATCCGAACTTGCAGCATAGCACAAAACATGAATCTTAAGTCCCATATGCTAGTTTTGATTGGGCATCTCGATACAGGAAAAGAGAATCTCTCATTTCTGTAATCACTTTTGTTACCTTCACATGCAACATGAATGAAGAGTTGAAATATTTTGTGTGTTTGTACGAAGTGACCTAAAAAAAAATAAAAATCTATTACTGTAACTCAATCACATTTATCCTGTACTGATGGCAGTCTTTACTTTTTTTCTCACATGGAACACTATTTTACTGTAATGACATAATCAGTCATTACACTGGATTTAAGATAACTTCAGTGAAATAATGAGAAACAGTGTGCATGGTATACTTGATTCTGACTCTCCCTTCTGTCTGAGAAAAAAAATGTAGTCCTGAATGTACGAGTCTGTTCAAATATCAGTTGAGCACAGCTTGTTCTCACTAAATGTACTCCAGGAAAGAGAAAAAAAGATGGCCAAATCTAATCAAAAACTACAGGAAGAGTTTAGAGGGACAAAAGATAATTGTATAAATTAAGACTTGATTAGGGCCCTTAGTAAACCTATCTATTCAGGTCAAAAGACGTGGTTTAATATTCTGTGGTTAAGATTCTGGTTTTGCATCTTATCCATAAGAACATCAACAATAGCACATTGTTCTCCAACCACTGCACTGCTTACAGCCTCTGATCTGGTTCACGGA
This sequence comes from Lagopus leucura, assembly GCF_019238085.1. Taxonomy (NCBI): domain Eukaryota; kingdom Metazoa; phylum Chordata; class Aves; order Galliformes; family Phasianidae; genus Lagopus; species Lagopus leucura. The sequence continues at coordinate 50,574,598 of NW_024962263.1, read as the reverse complement.
CATAAAGGGAAAGTAACAGCCACAAAAGCACTGCTTCTTTGCATTTGGATTTTCTTTAGATATCACCCATTCCAGGTCACATGAGATGCAACATCACAGCCAAGAGAACAAGGTACCTTTTCTTTTAAAAAAGTGGTTTCCTGTTGATAGCACTTCATATAGACACATATGTTGTCTCATCCTCTTTCCTGTCACACATTCCTTCTGCTAATCAGACTTCACTGCATTGCAAGAAGCAAGTGTTCTAACAAGGAATATGATTTGTGCCTGCCTGTAGAGACAATACCACTGGAACATAAAGGTATTACTGTTGCACAAAACCAAATCAAGCCACAGTTTTGGTGTATGGGGATGAAACATTTAAAGACCACTTGTTGCTGCTCATCCTTCTTAACAACAGGCAATAGGGGTATATTTGTATTTTCAGAGTTCTGTCAGCATTTCAGAGGTTAAATTTTTCCCTCTCAGTCTCTTCGTGGAGACTAAGTAGGGTCTCTTGTCATTGAGGAATCTTAAACCAAGCCGCTGGACTACTTCTTCAGCCTGACTTGCTTTCTGTACCACAACAATACATTCAAGAAATCATCAGACAAAATTCGTACACCATTTCAGGAGTGTTCTTTCCTACTGGTCATGTAATAACACCATGAGCATATGAAAATGATGATATTTTACATAAATATAGGCCACATTTTTTGCACTTTCTCTTGCCATGGAACACTTCCTTCACGGTGTGATCTCCACTGCAAATATTTTCAGACACAGCAAATTTGGAATCATATGCCACTGTATAACTCTAGACCGAGCATAAAAAGAGCTCACATTTAAAAAGAGATACTCTAAAACAAACAAAAAAAGCCTCAAAAAATATTTTAAAAATGTCCACATTAATGCATATGCTTTATGATGACCCGTTTTTCAAACATGTTTCAGAACTTCTACCACTGCATTAAGTGTGGAAATACAAACAGAAAAAAAGATACTTGAAAGCACAGTAAGTGAATCCCGCTTGGATTAATCTAAGCACTTTGCTTTACCTATTAATAATAAAAAAGTTAAAAAACATAACGAAATGGCATTTCTAAACAAGTGGCTTCACAGTAGGAAAATGGCATTCTTTCAAAACATAGCATTTCATCAGTTTCACAATTTTTAAACTGGCTGTACAAGCTTTTCCTAACTTTTATTTCATTTTATTTTTACAAAATGAGCTGACAAAAATAATTTACTTGAACAATTCTCAGCTATTTTTCCTAGAATTATTTTTTTTCAGAACTGTAGTACAGTAACTATTCATTAATTTTCAAGGTTTTGTTTTGACAAAGCAATTATCCAACTACCAAATAATAATTGTCCACTGTGTCTGTAAAGAAGAAATGTAACATGCATTTTCTCTTCCCCTCTTTCTCTCGAAATAGCTTATAGAAATATTTCAATATACAACATCTTTTTAAACAGAAGCACAACTGGGGAAAGCTATAAAAAGACCACTTGTGTGAAAGATTGTAAGTTACACAACTCACACAAAAGTGTATTTTTGTTTACATTTTTTCTGTTTGTTGAAAATATCCTATTAAAGTTTAAGAAAATTATAAACTTGATGCAAAAAGCTAAACTCTCAGTTTAGAAGAAGAATAAAAAACCCTGTGTCCAACACAGATAAAGAAAGAAGTTGAGACTCCTTGTGACATTTCTGGAGGCCCAGTATAACCGTGCCTGTCTTCCCAGAGGGCAACCAAGGCTGGGTACAGCCACTGATGTTGAAAAGATAACATGAAAACAAGACAACTCGTATTTGTATGAACCTGAAAGGGAGGTCCAGATATGTGAGAACAGCATTTGGGTGAAGATGATTTAGTATTTGGGGGCTGCTGGTGGGAAAGCCAGTGAGAGTCCTGAATCTAAGAAAAGCGGCTGGTTTCCCTTCCTTTATGAAGACCACCTGCCAGCTAAGCAGCGCCGAATCTGAAAAGTCATTGCTGGATCTGCCCTGGATTGTACAGTTTAACTGCACCTGGATTTCAGAAGTGGTTTACATGCATTGCCAAAACAAACAAACAAACAAACAAACAACAACAACAAAAACAAAAAACACCCCAAAAAACAACAACAAAAAAAAAACCAACAAGGCAGGAGGAGTAAGACACTCATGAGAATTTTCTTGGTAACTAAAACCTGTATGTAACTCTGTTTCAATGTGTCATTATCACTAATTTTAATTCTGAAATGGCAACAGGCATAAACTGTATGAACTGTATGACACTGCTCTTTTTAATCCAGTTACTTAAATAGGTTCTCCTAATAGCAGTTCCACAGAATACGATCAAAATGTTCCTCAGTCTGGATTTTTTTCACCGATCTGTACAGAAGTTTAATTCACCACAAACTTTCCTTTTTTGACTAACAAACATCTCTTTGAGTGTAGCTAGCTGTAAATAAGCATGCATGTATAAATACATATATTTCATATACCATTAAGTCAAATATGTAATTGCTAGGGCACTAAAAAAAACCTGTTTCAGGGGAATATTCTCAGCTTAGCTTGACCTGATATGACAAGATAAGATGCTCCTTCCCTACCCCCCAAAAAACCAACCTTGAAGATTGAGAAAGCATTAAAAGAAAACAAAGCAAACAGCAGGAAGAACTGACTTTCTAAAGAAAGCCAATGCTCTTCTGGTTGCCAGCCAAATAAACAATGAAAATCATATAATGCACATCTAGTATGTTTTGAAGAATTAAACTTCTATGCTCCAATAAAGTTGTTTATGCACAGTACAAAGATAAATGATCTTGTAGGGCAAGCAAATGTGATAGCACCTGACTTGGGATGGGACACCAAAAGAACACTTAATTTCAACCTATATTTGTTTAATTTGCATTCCTAACTCTCCCTTTCCTCTCCCATGTGTTTCCCCTTTCTCCCCAGCTTGCCATGTGTTTTTCAGTGCTACATATCTGTCCTCTGCACACGTACTGAACCCCATGTTTCAACATAAGCTGTCAATGAAAGATTCCACTATTTGTCCTTTTTTCACTCCACAGTGTAGACACCAGTTTTAGCTGAGATGGTAATGCATTGCAGCCCTTACTAAACACTGTATTCTTTGTATGCTTTATGTTATGATTTTTAATGATTATTATGCTATTAAGTGGAAGGAGCTGGGATAAATCAACCTTGTAAATACAGCTATACTGATAACGTTTAATTGATAAAGTGGCAAGAATGTTTTGTAGAAGTCAGTTGCATTTGTCTGGTGAGCAATGGTTTTCTAACTTAAATCGATCACCTAATGGAAGACAGCTATGGGCAGGATAGGAGAATGAAACTGAAAGAAAGTTACTTCTGTTCAACATGCTCAAGTCATCAGAAATCCTGAATCATCTCTACAGACTTGTCTCCAGACTCCGGTTAACTACTCCAGCATCAGCCCTCATAAAACTCGGTAAGAAGCCAAACAGTTGTCATGTCAGAGAGAAATATCACCTGCAGTTATTCCAGAACTAGACTGTAGGAACATCTTATAGCTTCTGAGAAGTGGGACTGCTTGAACAACAGTGTGCTGATGGTGGCCCTTGAAGAACACTCTTGGAAAAGCATTGTCCTCACCAAGTGTTTGTGTTTACCTGAAGAACACCAACAATTCATCTACGTCAACAAGGCTTACAAGGTGTTAGTCATTTAGGTTTAGAGAGTAAAAAAATTGAAGTTACTGTTGTAACTCTTAAATATCAACGTTGGGATAATTACCACACTGATCTTCTTGCTCTACTAACTCTGTTAATTAAGGTACCAGAGAAGATTGCCTAAACATGACCACTGTGCAAGAGTCATTAGGTGGCTCAAAATTCAGACATTTGTAGTTGCAGAGCGGGTTGCATGATTTCAGCATCACAGTGGGTGATATGTAGTAAGAAGGAATGGATCCTGCGGATTTTATGCCGTTTCTAGTTTTCTCACCTACAGGTTGAACTAATATCAAGATGAAAAACAAAGAAAGCATCAATGGACATCACTCATTCTGTACAGTGTGCAATGAGAGGCCAAAGTGCGCAGTTTAGAGGAATAATTCAGAGTTTGCACTTCATTAGGTTTTAGCACAAAATTTTCCATACAGAAAACAGTGCCAGCAAGAGAAAGCAAGAAAAAAAGAAATGCCTTTTCATCATCTTTTCCAGCTCTTTCTAGTACCTCTGTAGAACCAAGTCAAATGACTGATTTAGGCCGAGGCTGGTTTGCAGTATGTGGATAAGAAGAATGCCATATGAAAAGAAATAGATAACTACCACGTTTGATGACACAAGGCTGTGTTAATCTTATGTAAAACCATCCAAAGAAAACAGCAATCAGAACTTGCAAGGCTGAGGGTCAGAATACTTAGTCTGCCTAGACAAATTTACCTTCTCTGTTGTACTTGTTTTGTATAAGATCTGCGATAGTAAAAGCGGGTTTGGACTGACATTTAACACAGGTAATCTTGGGACACAGAAAACTTCTTATGTTGTTTTTAAATTTCTAGTTGAGTAATTAAAGAAATATCAACATCTCCACCTACACTTCCTCATAAACTAAACTTTTTAATGACCAGATTCAGCATGGAAAAGGCTCAGCTTCTAGTGACGTGGTTTCATAAGTTCTGTAGATTTCAAGAACGTTTGCACTTTCTGTAACATCATCTTCCTACTGTCACTTGAAATCATGTCCTTTGAAGCATTTTTCTGACAAACTGTAACACTCTTATTTTACATGCTCTGCAATAACAGCAAGATTTTAACTATCTTTTCCCATACACATATGTAAATTCATATATGTATATAGATAGAAACATATGCATACGAACAAACATGCACAAACAAATACAACCCGGGAGTTGTTCAAGGCCAGGCTGGATGGAGCCCTGGGCAACCTGATCCAGTGGGCAGCAGTCCTGGCCACAGTAGGGAGGTGAAACTGGGTGATGTTTAAGGTCCCTTCCAATCCAAGCCATTCTACGATTCTATTCTATGATTCAAAATACTATTTGTCAGGTGATCTGAACATTTAGCATCCACAAATTATTAAAGAGTTTCATGTCATAAAATCAGTGGAGATACCAAATGAAGACACTTCTGCCCTTCCCACTCCTAAGCTGCACTATATTGGATATTCCTACTCCTCATCTCCATCTTCCCATAACTGTGAAGGAAGAGCAGGCTGAGGCAACAAGGCAACACAGATGAGGGAAACAACTTGGCTTTAACAAATTAATCTCAGAAGGAAAAAATATATTTAGCTTTCCTTTTCATCTGTTTGTGGACTCAGCATCACAAACAGCTGTTCTGACTCAACTAAAAGGGCGCTCCAGCATGTCAGGGGTGGTAAGAGAGCTCAGCATGGCGAGAAGCAGAGAGACAGCAACAGACAAGAGAATGCTTTAAGCCAAAAGAGAGAATAATTTATCAGAGAGTTACTTGACAGGAGATCACAGTTTCAGTGACATTGGAGATGGAGCAGAAAATCACATGGGCCTTCTGTCACTGCTTGAAGGTCCATTGCTATGCTCCTGTCTCAGGTGTTTATCCTTTGGTGTGGCCTTGATGAAAACATTCTTACAAGCTGTGGGGATTCAGACCAAGAATTCTGATAAGAGTAATTTTATACAAAATGTTTATGTAAAGAATAGCATACAATGCAACATTAAAAACAGTATCATTTTATTTTTATAACTGCAGAAGAGATAGAGGCCAACCTAAAAATGAAACCTACTTAAAAACAACAGCAGAAAAATTTCAAAAACACTGAAACCAGTCTAACAGGAAAAAAAAAACACATTCAAAACCCTATAAAAAGTTTCTATCTGCGTATTTTTGATCCCATTTAATCTTTCCAGCAAACCTATGTGTATAGCCATATTCTAAACAGATATACATAGTCTATTTTCCCATCAGAATTCACTTACTAACACCAAATATTTCAAAAGCAGTCTTCAAAAATGAGGATCAGGCTTTCAAATTCATGTTTTAATTGGCATCCAAGTGTCAACCCCTAAATTTCTGACTGACTCATATTTCTTCTGATGCATCTTCTGTATGGATTACTGAATTTGTTCAGCCTACCTAAAATTTGAAATATAGTCTGCTTTACTGACTATTTTATTTATAAATCAGTTTTATGGAAAAAATTGTTTAAGCAATCCTCTAGCAAGATCTGCAACTGTTGATGTATACTACAGTGAAAAATTATCGTATTCAAATGAATGTATTAACTTCTGCATTTCATTTTCTAAGGCAGATCAGCTGGTAAATGAGAAAGCTGCAGGAAACATTCCCTTTAGTTTATCACTTTGTACTTGCAAGTAGGAACAGTTACAGGTATCTGTTTTTTCATAATACTATCTATTTGAACATATTCTAGTTGAAAATTATTAATAAAACCAATAACATATTTCTTGCTTTAAAGGGGGGGAAAGAAGACAAATCATGTTTGCTTTTTTTTTTTTTTTTTGCTTTTAACAAACCAAATGGATCTAAATTGTCAGACTCTAGGTCATCACTAGCATAGGCCAGAGCACTGGCACAAATGACTATGCTGTGAAGCCTACAAGCTTTATTTGGTTTTCAGTTCACATTCCTGTACAATGAGACATTCTTAATTTGGAAGAGCTACGGGTAAACATTTATGGGAAAAAAATATTAAATATTTCCTTTCACAAAGGTGGGAAGCAGAAATAAAAGCAAAAGCAAACTTTGGCACAATGTTAAAGGTGGTCTTTAACTATTAAAATTCAGCAAGATGAACAAGACACCTACACTCTTTTCTGACTGGCACTTGGAATTTTTATTATTGCAGAGAAACTGATTTCACCCCTACCATTTATCCTTCTTTAACTCATACTATGTTTATTTTCAGACAGGGACAAGATTATCTGTATGTGAATGTTCATACAGAACAGTCTTTTGCCCTACGTGGAGATAATGGCAATTATTAAGGGCTCTGTGCACACTTGCACTTAGATTTAATATTACAGAGGAAGTGAAAACACTTGCAAGGGTAATGATAATGATACTATTACAACACCTGATGTAACACTGGTCACTTCCCAAACCTCTCTCTGAACTCCAGTAGCCTTTGAGAGCTGTTTGTTGCAATTCAGTTTATGACACAATGTTTTAAATGTCCTTACTCCAAAAGTCTTGAAAGAGGAAGCCTATCCAAAAATTTTCTCTCTAAATATGAAACATGTTCTGCTTGCAGATGACTTCAGAATTTTAAACAAACACAAAACATAGCTTAGTCACTTCAGTGAAAGAAGTCATCTTGCAGATGGGTCTAAAGCTGAAGAGGACATTAAGCACGATTCCAGAGAAAGGCTAAAACCAGTTTTTTATCCGGGCTGTAGCCCTTGGCGCTGCAGCTTGCTTGCTCATTTGTCTGAGTCTGAGAAATCTAGAGGAACACCAAAGAACATATATCAAGATGTGTCTTGATCACTGTGTACCAGGAGCAGAATCGTACTCTGCCTTTACAAGCAGGAACATGTTGGCCTGACAGCAGATCAGGGATTACAATGCTCTGCTGCTCCTCTGACCAAAATAAGATACATACTTTTCTACTGAAAATTCAAACATATGCACACCATCCCTGCTGTACTTCAAGCTGTATCCATTTTTTTAACTCTTAAGAAAATAGAAGATCATCTCCTTCTCTCCTCTGCATCTACAAAACCATGCCATAGAATTCCTGACTGGAGAGGCTGTATGTCGCAGCATGCTTCCCTCAACAGGCTGATGGGTTGCACTGGCACTACATTTGTGACTTTTATATTATTATTTCGGGGTTAAAGTTGCACCATTTACCTCTCCTGACTTTAACAAACGTAGCGTATGACTGCCATTAAGTACTCCTATTCCAAACAGCAGTTAACCCAGGAACGGTTCCTGAAAGTAAAGCACATGGGTACACCAAAAACACATTGCTTTCCTCAGCAAATAATTTCCACGGAATCTCTGCTGAGTCTCACAGGGAAGGGCGCTCCTCTCCTGTTTACCTTTCTACCTCTCTCTATCCCTTATTTGGTAAGACTGAAGCAAAAAAAGTTTGCAGTAGATGAGTGAATTTCCTCTCATCTAATGCAACCCTGCTGCTCTTTCCAGTCAGACTGCAAAGATTTGGAACCTTCTCAGAATTTTTCCATGGCTATATAGAAAGGTCAAGCTTTTATTAGCATTTCCAATATTTGATACAATTTCCCATGGACTTCCAACATAGCTGAAGAATAATTCTTGGGTGCACTCAGTACAGTGAAACCCAGTTTTCCTGAAATGTTAGGCAAACATCTGGAAGATTTTCCTGGTGGTGATAGCGCCAAAGGACAGTAAGTCAGTAACAAAAAGCACATTTTGCTCCTCAGATGCCCTATGCAATAACATGCCAAAAATCTAACCTTCTTTAAGAATAGACTATATATGAGTAGTCTTTTCAGATATACATATATAGTCTATACAGTCTACTCTGCCACATACGTGGTAGAATTACTTACACAACACTGCAGGACAATTATGTACACAGATGTCATACAGCTTGTAGAGAGCATAAAACAACTCAAAAACAGAACTAGTGGTAAAGAAAAGAGGCTACTTTTTTTTCCTTGGGAAAAAGTATTTACTGTTATGGTAAATAACTGATTCTTCTCAAGAAGCCTCAAGTACCATTCTTGTTTGACTACTGAACCGGCCAAACTACTGCCTGCTAATCCATAGAAACTGGGAGTATTAATTAGCTGGTACTCATATGTCATTTGAAGACAGTACATAGTATGCACGTGACTTCAAAAATCAATCATATATGTTCAAAATTTTTGGAGGAAGAATTACAAATTCTTACTGATTAATGATAAACGATCCATCTCTGTTTATTAGAGACTTCAGAACTCAGTTAACAATTGACGTCTTTAAAATACAGCGGAAATGAAGTCTTTTAAAAAATGCAAAGTTTATTTGCATGTAGCTTACTGTGTTTCTTCTAGGAGACCACAGAAAGTTAAAATGACCTAACAAAACATCAAGATATTATGATATAGTGAAAAGTTTAATCCTACTTGATTGCCTGACCTTTTATACTAATGTATAAGTTGTCTTTTGTTCCACGGCTTTTCAAATGTCAAGTAACTTATAAATGATAATCTGGATGTAAACAAATGTATGCTTGTTAAAAATTCTTATTTATTTAAAGTGTGAAATCATTACTTCAAGTATTTGAACAGCAATGTCTTTTCTCAGCAACTAACCTAGAGACTCTTCCAAATAGCCAAACTTGGACTACATCCATGAAATAAACATGGTAACAGCAAGACAAAATCTTCACCCATTTAAAACATTCACCATATATTAAATAACAACAAAAAAAAAGTTTAATATCAGTATTACTATGCTAATTTGAAGTAAGAAGGTAGCTGTAAGTATGGCAAGAGAAACTGAATTATAAGAATTTGTTACTATTATTACTATTATTATTTAGTATTATTTATATGTAAGTACCTGATTATTATATTTTGTTACTCTGTCAGTAACAATAATGATTGTTAGCAGAATTAAGAGCTAGAAAGACAAAAGTGAGAAGACTTTAAAAGCCATGCATGATGAAGGGTTTGGCTTTATTTTGTTACAATGAAGGGAAATATTAATCTTCATACAGGGGTCATCTCACCTTTCCTTCCCATTCCCTCATAACACATGTGTACACAGATTTAAAAATACTGTTTTAATTAAAAGAGAGTTTCTTTCGTTATTCACAAAATGGTTTTTTACTTTCACTACATACACTCAGTAAGTGAATTGTGTCAATAGAGGAGAATAACATGGACAGACATTTTTAAAGTGAGATTTTAAAGTGAGACTACCCCCAACAACCCACAGATGTGAGCAAAGAAGTGAGTAGTAAGGTGGGAGGGAAAAAAGCAAGTCAAACCCTGTGCCAATTCACCACAAAAATCTGCTGAACTGGGATTGATAGTCAACCCTTGACAAGCACAGCAAAACTGCAATGTCCTGCAGCCTTGATCTTGTAGGTCCTTTCCAACCTTGTGATGCTATGATTCTATGATACTTCTCATCCCCCAGCACAGCAGTGTAATAGATGGTTGTTCTCATCAAGCTATGCTTGTTAAAAAATACAGTTTTTCCTCTCCCTCTTATTATCAGGATAGAATTAGTGATTATCGGATAAATAAATTGTTACTCAATTACCACCTAACCTCATCCCGTCAATTAATCCTGGGCACACCTTTTAAACCACAATTAAAAGAAAAAAAAGCGTTAATCTCTTCTCCTCTTTTCCCACATCTCCTTTCCCCACTCCCTTTTCCACTCTCCCCAGATTAATACACACTTTTCATGTTTCAGACCCAAGAATTAAAACATCCTCTATATAAGTTCTATAGGGGGTGGCCAGGAGATGTTTGTCCCAAGCCTAGCTTCTTGAAGAGTATTCTGGTCTCACCTTCTGGAAAAGCCCAAGAGAGTGCTACAGCATTTCAGTTCTAAGAAAACTCCTCAAAAAGTGGTTCCACGTTGCTCAACACCCCTTGACTCCCCCTACTCTTCCAATACTAGTATTTCATGTTCTTCTGATCTCTCAGCTCCTTTCAGAGAAGTAGCTTCTTAGTGCACCTTGGTTTATTTGTTCAGAAAAAATAAATGTATTCAACTCGAACAGACTGCTTCAGATGTGAGAGTTAAAAAAACACAAATTTCTGAAGCAAATTCTAATCACAACACTGCTGCATTCCACGTGATCTATATATGTTGTATGCCATGTGCAAAAATGATCTGTACGCAGTGTTGACTTATGTTCCCCACAATGCCACACTACACAGTGTGCAGAAAGATAAGATCACTTATGTAAGCAAAATATGACCTTACACGTGTGTAAATCCCTTATTTGTGTATGCAAGGGAAAAAGCTGTGAGCACCAGCACTACTTGGTATGTGCAATTATTTGTTTTACATGCCACATCAATTCTGCAAACAATTGTGACTATTTAGCAATATGCATCTCTTTCTATTGTATAATACTGAACTAGGGGAGAGATAGAAATACAAGAATTTGAAGTTACGGATAATATCATACTGACTACAAGCTAATACAGAAATCTCCAGTTTGTGCTGCAAGAACATAAATCTATGGCTGACAAAGCACCAGAAAACTGATTCAAGAATCAGAACTGCAACAGGCTGTGCTGCTCTGAGGGAAAATATGGCTCTAGAAAGAATAAACACACAGTAAATACATACACACATATGGATAATACATATGACACACTCATCGCCATTGGTGGCTTTTTAATCCACTAGAGAAGTGGATCACCAAACCTTCCTGTATTAGGAATCTGAAAGTGGTAAAATCAAGTACTCAGAAGCCATCAGATGACAATCAGTTTTTAGTATATCCTTAAATTCTGCACTGTGGGAAATCTGGTATTAAGTTTCTTTTGGGTATTTTGCACCTGGACTACTCAACATTTGATTATAGAGTATATATTTGTATTACCAAAGAATGCAGCTCGAACACGGTCCATTTGAATTAGCAGACATTTGAGGGCCAGTATTGGGTAAGAGTGAAAAGCTGTCAGCCACAGCTCTGATACTGTTATTCAAGCTTCTGATTTACACACTTGGGAAGCATCATGTGATGCCCCTACAGGGGAAGCAGCACCAACATAGCCTATGCCCTCACTTGGAGGGTCGTTTGGAAAAGCTTTACCTCAGCAGTTGCCCATCTTGAAATATTTTCTGCCTCAGGTGGCATGAACCTCTTGAGCTAAAGGAGAAAAGTCTACCTCTTATCTCTTTGCCCCTTCTCCCTTTCCAATCTCAACTGTTTCCATGGTAGAGCCAGTTGTAGCTGCTGCCAAAGAAAACAAGGCATTTTCCTACCTTAAGGGCATTCCCCTTTGAACATCTAAAGTCTATAGTAAATAATGGAGTTGAAAGAGCTTTGTACATAAAAGGTCACAAGATTTTTTTTTATAGTGGAAAATATCAGACTACCTACAGGAAGGGGCTGCTTTTGGCTCATGAATACTGAACTTGCTTGTAAATACACTTTGTTGTGAGTTGAACTAGTCTTTGCTGAGATGCTGCATGGTCCCAGTGATGTAACTCTAATTTATCCTCCCTCCAGCTATTCTATAATCACCTTAATTATCAGGTCTTAAAAAATAATATATTTTTTTTCTATTCTATAATCACCTTAATTATCAGGTCTTAAAAAATAATATATTTTTTTGTTGTTCTATGGGAAGGGAATGCACTTACATACAGTTAAAAGCAAGCATACTGCAGGGTGTTCGGAAACAGCAGCTCACAAATCAAGCAGTGCACAAAGCAGGGGAAAGGAGAAAGGGCATTCACTATGGGAATGCCTCAGGGAGAGGAGCAGAGCATGTGATAAGCGATTGATGGAACTGCACTTAGTAAGCTCTAGCCAAAGGACAAATGAGCACCGGCAGAGAGCCCTTGGCTGTCAGGAGCTACTGAACCCACGTAGAGGCCTCCATCAAGAAATGACAGGATGGGATTCAGCAACAGCAGGAGCTACTTGTTCTCTGGGCTCCTGTCCCCTGCATGTATATGCCCAGAAATCTCCCAGAGGGTCAAGTTCCCCCCACCCTGGCCATTTCACTCCCTTAAAGGCATCCTTGCCTCTCGGCCTTCCCTCTCCTGCCTCTCAGGAACAGGGACTGACAGGAAGTATGTAAAACCATGTGAGAATGCTGCTGTTCTGAGGATGAGCAGAAAACTCCTAGTCCCTAGACCAACACCCAAAGCAAAGCTATTCAGGCATCTAGTACGAAAGAGCCTGGAAAAGCTCCTGTTGAGCAGCTTTACTGCACTAACCCTTAAGTGAACTAAAAAACCCTTCGGTTGTACACAGTAAGATGATTTTAGTGAGGGAAATTAGCGCACTTAAAATCTGCTCTTCAGATATTTCACATTCATTTCCATGTAGGTAAGCCTTCAGCAAAAATGTAAACTGATTTGCTGCATTTTGCTGTTCAGTACTGCAGGGCAATGAAGGAGTTGAGCAAGGAGGTATGAGCTGAACATTCTAAATTATCAGCACAACTCTTGTTGAAAATCAGAACTGCCATCATTCCATAATAGAAATGGCTTCCATTGGATCTTTATTATTTTATTTTAAATTTCCCACTCCTTTATTGGAGAGTTTAGCCAGAAATGCCAGTGTTTTAAACTGTAGATGAACACTTGCTCTTTAAAAGAATTAGCATTACCACCTCTTTCACATATCACCATCCTGTCAGCTCACACGGAAAGCTGCCCAACAAGACCATCATACTCACTGCTTGCAGCTTCTCCTAAGATTTCAACACACTCATCCTTGACCTAAAGTGCCCAGTGTGGGAACACTCCTCCAGTCTTACCTTCCTCTCTTCTCCTTCCCTATTTAGAAAAGCCTCGCCAGCCAACACTTTCTCCACGAGATGAAGAAAACCTGTGAGTTTGACTAAGTACAAGAACACGCTCAGAAGCACTAGCAAATTTACTACTGAGAACAAAACATCATAATTTTGAGATTTTAAAATATGGAGGCTTGAGCAAACAGGACTTGACTTGTGGAATAAGCTGTTAGTTAAAGGTCACTTTAATTGGAAAAAGAAAAAAGAGTAGTTCAGATATTGTCAAAGTTCCTTTACAGAAAGACTGCTCCCATTTGGCAGCTTTCACTGCTCACAACCAAAATGACAATTGGTTTTCAGACACACAACTTCTGTTTTAGCAGAAACCATCAATTGAGATTAGTCCGGAAGCTGAATACAGCTCTGTATTTTCAAACAGATGTAGAGAGAAAAAAATGTTGTCGGAAAATAGTACAATATGGACAATAATGGAGATTTTTTGTTTCCTTCACTGCCATACCATACATATTATTTAACAGTGAAATTTCAAGAAATCTTCATCAGGTTAATGCCTCATCAATCCAGCCATATGAGATATGTGGCAGTTTGCCTGCAGTGCTCACATGCATTAGTATCATCATCAATTTTAACAGATGAATGAAACAAATTGGAAATGTTGGTGTAAACAAGGGAACTTGTAAATAGTCTACAGAAATCAGTGCTAACTTATTCTGCTGCCTCTTTATTAATATTGTAGTGTAATGCAGATGGCTTAACTTCACCAACAAGGTCTCCAATCCAACATCTCATTAAAGCTCCCTCTTTTTCAGCTTCTATTTAATTTGTACATCTACATCCCAAGACAACTGTCATATTTTTTATAAGCCAGCAGCATGATTATTTCCGAGATATGCTAACACGTCATATGTATATACACGCATATATATGTATATGAAAAGAGACAAGGAAAAGATGCATCAAACTATTTTACAAAGAGGCCAAGAGAAGAGAGTTTTCTGGCAATTATTCATCATCAGCAGCAAGGTATATGTGAAAAGATTAGATAAAATTAGTAGCTGTTGACCTAATACTGCCTGCTGACAGAAATTGTAGCTTTATCTCTCCCCTATACTTGCCTCCCTTACCATGTGCCTCATTAGGATGCTACTGACAAAACACACAAGAATAATATCCTCCCCTCAGTTTAGCCATCAGAAAAACTCAGGGAAAAACTCCAGCCAGCGTGTGATGACACTGCATGCGTCATTTCTGTGTACCTAATAAAAACAGTTTATGAAGCATTTAGGAGAATAGTAAACATGAATAAAAAATGTTTTCTATCATCACAATGAGCAAATGTTTCCAACAGTTGTACTGAATGACTGAATTTTGTTAGTTTGCATTTAAAGGAAGACTGTGAGAACATCAAAGCCCTACTTTGCCTAAGCAAGTGATTCTTCTGGCCCTCATAAGAGTAGCAGACTTACAAATCAGAATGAACTGAACCTTGACCCACAATTGTAAAGGTAATGGTGACCCAGATCACAGAACACACTCTGTAGGAAAATCTAGAAACTGCTGATACAGGAGGTTTCCCACCCGTACTCCGAGGTTTCAGCTGTAGGCACTGAACACATATAATTCATGACCTGCACTTCCATAGCTTCACAAGGCTTTCAAGAGCTTGTCACATTCTTTTCAAGTGGATCATTAAGGGTGGCGTACCTAAATGGATGGGTGGAGGAAATTTATCTGAACAGGAGATTAGAGGTGATTCAATTTTGGGAGATAACCTTATTTTTTTTTTTTTTTTACTACAGTTCAACTATGTGAGTTGACATTGGCATCTGGAGCTACTCAGCAGTTTCACATACAGATACTGTTGTGCAGATGAAAAAGAATAGCATTATAAAACTTCCCATTGTGTACCATAAAGGTATACTTCTGATGATGATGGCTGATGTAATCAGCCATTTTTATGAGAAATCTAGGCTGAACAAGGGAGATGAAAACTACTTACAATGCTCTGGTCTTGAAAGCTCATCATTAACAATTGGTGGGAGAGTGATAAAGATAAAAAGAATGGAAATTCATGACAAGAACATTCCATGATGACCTAGCCCCTAACCATCTACTCTGGTCTCTGCAAAACACACTGCAAGTAGCACCAAAGGACCTGTGAAGAAGAGGAATAGCAATTGTCTTGAGAACAATCTGTGTCTCTTAGAGGAGGAAAACTTGAGAGGGAAGTCAGCCCTTGAACTTGGAGTTCCAAAGTTTTAACTATTAAAGTGACTAAACTAGCTTTAAGAGAGCAATATACTCATTTCACACCTTCCACAGAAATGTAAAGTAAAGGGTAAGTGACATTTCTTACTTTTTTAGGTCCAGGCAACCTCTACCATTGCCTAGTTAAGCAAAGTTGTCAGAATTGCTTGGGAAACATGGATTGAGCAGGAAAGGAAAGTGTCACACTGACGCAAATACCAGAGCCCATGGTGCTTGTCATACTGGAGCTCTAAAAACAGCACTACTTGTGCCCTTGTGCCTTCCTCATTCTCTGTTTTGCAGTTGCTTTTGTTATTTATTTTTAAACACCCTTCTGACTAACTATCTTCCAAAATAGCAGAAAGAAAAAAAAAAGGGAAAAAAAAAACAAAAAACGCAAGAACTGGGGGAAACCAGAGAAGGAAAGCTGAGCCATCAAATCCTCTGGGCCAAACCCTTAGGTCCAATTCATCCTAAGATCCTTCCAGCCACTTACATCATAGCAAAAAATCTAGCACTCCAAACTGGTGTATCCAGGACTTGTAGAAATATTGCTTATGCCCAATTCATCCTAAAAGCTAAACAGAAAGTACTTTTTGTAACTGTAGCTGCAAAACATTATTTAAAAAGGAACAGCTTTTAAACATACAGTAAGCTATTTAAATATGTAATTTCGATTTGCTATGCTAAAACTTTTAGCATAAAATCCCTTTGAATCCTGGAAGGTGAGTTCATTAAAAAGGTGCACGCTGTTCCAGCATATATCCTATGTCAGCACAAACAGCCTTCCTGTAAACACGCAGCCATGAGGACCATGAGTAACAACTCTGTTTCCATCAGAAACCCTTTATCCTGCGTAAGAGGTCTGCACGCTAATAGATGTCCCAGGCTAATGTTAACTAGCTACAGCTGGCTCGCGGCTATAAAAAGCATTAATGAAAACATAAATACTAACTTCTCTGCTTCCCTCAGCCTGCACGTCAAGGCTGCGCAAAGGCATCACTTTCCAAGCGGTCTGTGTGAATGAACGGGCTGCTCTGAACCAGCTTGCTCTGGTTCCCCAAAGTTTGTTTACTGAACAGCGTGTGCAGAGACACTGAGCACAGGGCGAGGGGAGAGCTGCACCACGTGTCTGCCTGGCGCACCCTGCAAAGCCTCCTGCTCTCCAGAGCCACGGGCTTTTGGTGACGGCTCCACAGGGGAAGGAAATGACTATTAACTGAGGAGCTGGCCTATGGACATAAAAATGTCAGTCTGAAGCTGAACACGCTCCGATTCTCCCAACATAATCGCTTTGCTTTGCTGTGATATTGCTTTGCTGTAACGTTGCTATGCACTTTGTTACAATAAATAATGCATGCGGTGACATACGCAGATCACAGGAAGGACGCTGCATATGTTAGAGCTCTGAGCCTCCTCTAGCTTCTCGCAGGACTGATTTAGTTACTGTGCCAAATATAAAACTAAAATGCAGGAAAAAAAAAAAAGACTCAGATGTATCAAATACATATACAGAAAAGGGAAAGACAGCTACTTCTGTTGAATGGATAAGAGGATGCATGCAACTTCATGCAACAAATTTGGACAGAAATATCAGGATGTCAATGTGCTACAATATTCAGCCATTTGTTGTTCAGACAAGCTGCATGCACATTCTTGGTTATTCTCTGACTGTGGTGCTATTTAAAAATTGTTAATTTTGCCCTGAAAATAGTGACTTCCAGCTCCTGTACACTTCAGCACGTGACCTCAGACAGACAAAACCCCCAGGTCTATGCTGGGAGACCAGATATGCTGTTCTTTGCTACTCCTTCCTGCTAAGCACATCTCTCTTCTGTCCCATACTTGTCTCTTTCCAGCTTGATTTTGCATCTCAAAACACTGGATATTTATCTTATAAATTCAGCTTTTGGAAGTCCCACCAGTAAGTAAGAATAAGAGCTAAAGTTATTCGTTTTAATTTTTATAAAAGAAATCTATTTCTATATGATGAGACATCTTGGATTCCTCATCCTAAAAGCTTAAAAAAACCCCTCATTTCCAGATATAATCTCTCATCTTCGCAATTCTCATGCTCAATGCGTAACTTCTGTATTTCCTCTGACTACACCACCCAAACTGCAACCATGTGTGTCACCCCCAGATTTAGCTTCCACAGATTTAACAGGGATCCAACTCAGGTTAGAACAGAATCCATTTGTCTACACCGGGGTTCCCTAAATGCCACATACAGACACGTTATCTGACACGGTACAACCCTCTGCAAGCATTTTAAAATTTTGATTTGACTTCTCCTTCTTCTCCTCAGTGAGTAAAATCTGATTTCCAAGTCCCTTACTTAAAATCTTCAACACCATTAACACTAGCAGAGTTTCTTCCTGCTTACACTATTGAAATGAAAACAGGCCGAGAGCCACCAATTTTCTCAGCCTCTGAAACATTTGCTTCAAATGACAGTTTTCTCAGAATGCTACGGCTACAACTGACCCTGCCCAAAGTGGATGCTGAGTCTGATACACAAGAGGATCAGAGCACATATGGATGAGGTAGTCTTGATAACTACTAAAAAACTCAGGCTGCAACAAGAAGCTTTGACAGTATCTAGCTCCCTCCCTCCCTCATTTAGAATTAAATAGGAATAATAGAAACAAAATATATTTTTGCAAAGATTAGGCACAGGATGTTTTTGTGGACAAGCAAAATGATCTGTTAATTTATAGCTCTATATAGGAGGTGTGACATTGCTTCTGATTTCAATCAAACCAATCTCCTGGCACATTTTTCCTCATGTCAAGTGGAGTTCACAAATTCTGGCATTAGTTCAGAGGCATCAGAAAATGCATAACCTATCCATGTAAGACAAAGACAGAAGCACCTGTAACTGCTGTGACTACACCGTATTTGAATTCAGCGATGGGAAAACTCAGTATCTCAGAGAAAAAATTCACTGCAGGACCTACATAGGCTCAATAGGAATTGCAGAATTCCTATTGAGGAACATGCAGAACAAAGGTAGCTCCCATAAAATGGTATCTGAACAATCTTACAGCCACTCTCACATTCCTCCTATGAGAACTTCAACTCCGTGCATTACTTCATTCTCCAACTACCTACCACACACTGCCTTGCCCAGGATTGTCATTGCATGATCCCAAGTACTTTTTCCATCCCTGTGTAAAAGGGACTCCAGTTATGGAAGGGACTGTCCTCCCACATGTCAAGCCAGCACTTGTAAGTGATTGCCTTTGATCTATAATAGTTGGGAAACCACTGAAAAAGTGCTGAAGAGTTTAACATTTTCATAATTAGTTCCTTAAAGTCATCTTCCTATGTATCGGTGAAGATAAGACAAGATCATTTGCAATAGCAGCACAAGCTCCAAGTGCCAAAGTGCAGCACAAATTCATGCAAAGTGAAAAAGCTGTACAGACTCTCATTGCATCTTGCACTGAAACTCTGCTCCTAATTGCTACCTGTATTTGTGCCCACGTGAAACTCAAAAGATCATGGGCAAAGAACCAAGCATGAAAATACAGAGAAAGTGCCTGCTGCTGCTTTCATTTCCATCTTTGCCTCCTGTCCACTGCTGCGGATCCAAGGAAGGTTACAGGGATCAGTCGATCCTCTCACCCAGTAGTTCAGGTGGCTGTATGAAGTCAGCTTTCAAATGTAGCCTTTGCACCTCAAGTTGTATGGATCAGTAAATGCCTCTGAACTGGAGTAACAGCTCCACAAAGACATTTACAGTTGGCTGGTGGCTGCCTGCTGGGTTAAATTAGCACCTGCAGAAGGGAAGGACCTGGAGCTGCTGGTGTGAAAGCCTCCTCAGTGATGGGCATACCACCCAAAGCAAGCACACCAGAGTTGAGAAACCACTGATACAGATAAATAGTTTTTCAAATATGTATACAAAATCATGTTATCATGTGATACTGAATGAAATACTGCAAGCACAACCAAAAATTACCTTTGCAACTTCATATCGTTCTTGCTCTGTTTAATGTGAAATCTCTCTGAAATATATTTCGTATTCACTTTTAGCCTTAATCACTTCTAAGGCAGGTCATCCAAACAAGTTCACACTGCAGCCAAATACAGGCCTCAAAAAAAAATATCCGAACTCACTGAGTTACAAAACCTTTTGGAATAAGTATTACATAGTAAATAAATCAGGTGAATAGTTCCATTTTTTTCTGCTTTAGGATGAAAATTACAAAAATAACTCAATCTCTCAACCACCATTCCACTCAAGTCTTAACACTGTGAATTCATCCCAGGTTCACTCTCATTTTAGGTTATGTTCTTCTCCCCATTCCAGGAAGCACTAGCAAAAGAGGGTGCTCAGGCATTAACTGCAGTGTTTTGGAGCATTTCATCACAGTCAGTATGGACCCTCACCTAGCGTGACACTGCTGACTTGCTCTGGCTGAGAAATGGAACAAGAATAGCAGGCACTGCAGCCGGTCACAACTTGAAATAGACTGGCACGTGAGATAACACTTAAGCATTCCCAGCACTTGGAAGTTACCTCCCAGTTTTAAGCCACAATGCCTACCAAAACAAATTTAGATGGTCTTCTCTGGAAAACTTTATCTTTTGTATCCCATAAAAGAAAGTGTACAAGAGTTTATGATATATCTATACAGGTCTATGCCCCCAGAGATATTCAGACCCTTCAAAATCTGACTTTTCTTAACTACTGGAGTGTGCCCGTTATTTTAAAACCACACAGGACAGTGTATTCTCAGCTTTATACTCCCTGGGACAAGAGACTTCCTTCTTCCCAAGAGAGTGAGATTATGTTCATAACACCCTTCCAAGGAGTAATAATTTGTTATACCCAAATCAAAGCTTTTTTGAAGTTGATGACAAAGTTATTCTTAAGAATCTTCCCTTTCAAAAACTTGCTACCCTGACATTTCTTTGTATGCTTGCTAATCTATACTGGTACTCATGTTTGTGCATACAAAGACAGTTTATGTGCCCAAATTGCATAGAAATTAAATGTTATATCTGGGTGGTTTAGATTTCTTTCTTATCTGTTAGCTCAACATGTGTCCATCTAGGTATTTATAACATTTATCACTGCTCACGGTCCTTGACTTCTGCTGTACCATGGTAGCAGGAAAACAAATTCCAGAGACACAATCTGGCTTTTATAAAAGTTTTGGAGAGCTCCAGCGTGACTTTAACACTTCCTCCCAGGCAGGACTGAAGTCATGTATTCAGTGAAAGGTAGGGGTGTAAAATACATGTGGACATTTTCTGCTTTCAGTTCTGCCAACCACATAACTTCCAGAGATATAAAAATTCAAGGGGAAGAAAGGTCAAAAACAAGGGAAAGATTCCACACCTTTTATGTAGGCCATCTTAGAATAATTCTTGACAAATAACAGGCACTAGAAAATTATTAGTCCTGGTTTATCCAGGCAATGTACAACAATACATTCCCTGACTGTGGCTCTAGGGGCAGGAAATTACCTTTCCAACTGATCACTTCCTACTCCCTAAGCTGGTCTCCTTTATGGGATAACATATGAAGGACCACATTTCTCTTCCTGTGTTCCCTGCTTACATATTTCTTTCAAAATAGTTGGTTAGGTGAATGCAGCCATGAAGTAGAGAACAGTGGGAAATGAGGCGTTGATATGCAATAAAACCTCCCCACATTTCTGAAGTTCTGTATGCAATTAATCAGATGTGGGAGGAGTGGAAAGGCGCAGTTACACGGTAAGTGGTGGTAAATATATAACTCTATGTAACAATACATGCTATTTATCTTTTTCATTATTATTTACATATATCTGCAATTTCTCTATCATGGGGAATATATCACTAATCAGAGCTACTCTTTCTTCTTGACCAATGGAAGACTCTTCAGAAGGTAGGGAAGGTGTTTGACTTCTGCTAACATACTGGCACTTTTCTGCTTACTCTACTGACTGCTTCATTATAGAGAAGAGAGAAGTTAGAAACCAGCATGTCCTTTTTGCTAGATGGATACATGGACATGCACATAGCATTGGTTATCTGGCAGTTGATCTGTGATCCTGACCATTTGCTTTCCAAAGAGACGAAATCTGTGCCATGCTTGTGGTCTATACTGGCTACTGTCTTCTTAAGACACGTCAGCAAGCTTACTTCTGCTCTGACATATTTTAGATCAGTAGCAAATTATTTAATCACTGATTCCTAGTGCAGAGCTGGTATACATTGTAGGGGGGGGAAGGGGGATGTTCTGCAGAGTATATCAGATAACAGTGCTCTCAACTTGCCCTTGGACAGAATAAGATTATGTAAATATTTAGCACTGAAAAATAAACGGTAACGTCAAATTAACAAATTCTTGTACTACACTGGCACTGGAAGAAGCCCAAGTTCCATCTATCCATCTGCAGCACCAAAAGCAGGGAAAATAGACTTTTAGGGCTACCTGGGCAAGTGCACAGGGAATCCACAGTGTTAAATATGCAATACAGTTTAATGTGTCAGCTAGATAACATGATACCAAAGCTGTTTTTCCAAGTCTTTTGTCTTTACTCTTTGTTTTGGTAGCTCCAGTTTGAGAATTACAAAAGAGCAGGGTGGAAGAAAGAAGGAATATCCAAGTGTCAGAGAGTCTTAAAAGTGCTTTAAAAACAAAACAAACAAACAAAAACTTCAAAGCAGAAACAGGTTCCTAGACCTTGAACCACAGCTGTTATGAGAACTATTACAAGCCTGTCAAGTAGCAATTAGACTACTTTGCAAGAATATTAAAAGCACAGTATCTTCATTTCCGAGAAGGGTCTGAAAAAGGGAAATCAGAGAGAATTTCTAGCTCATGGAGTACTCTCTACTGCACTTCAGTTACCTATTTCCTGTTTACTTCCCACTTGAAAAATCACATCCCAGAAACATAATGTAATTTAAAAAAAAAAACCTTGCATTTATGACCATCCCATTTAAAATGTTTTGTTGGGAAAAAAAAAAAAAAAAAAAACCCTCAAAAAAAAAACAAATGGAATGCTGTAAACAGATTTAAGTCAGCCACAAAAAACACTCTGACAGATGTTAGCATCTGTGAGCATGGATTTTTCATGACAGTCCTTTGCAATCTGGGCTATTTTCAAATAAGATTTCTATTTTTTTACCCTCCTCTCCCTAGTCCTGGCCCCCCGCCCCGGGTTTTTTTGGCGGGCCGGGGGGGGGGGGGGGGGGGGGGGCGTTTTTTTTTCCCCTTAAGTATGTCTTACGAAATTGAAGGTAAGTTTTCCATGCCAGAATGGTTACTTTTCAATACTGCTTTTCAAACTGGTCTACCTTCTCAAAACGCTAGTTGCAGCACTTGATGCTCAATTTTTAGCAGTGCATGCAGCCAGGCAGGTTAACATGTTGCCTACATTCATGTTAAGATAAGCAGCAAAGACCATCAAGAAAGAGAGGAGAAAGGAAATCTAACTTTGAAATGAATTAGTTCTACGGGATTACCCTTTGCCAGTAAAGCTGTTTTAAGCAGAATCACACAGGAACAGACGACACAGAAGCTTGCAACAACTTGGGAGAGTGTAATGAATCCCAGCAATAGACATCAATGTTTCCATTCAGAAAGAGAAACGTTACTTTCCCCACACTCCTGCTTCTTTGAGCCACTCTAACAAATGCTTGGCTCTTCTACATATTTTGCTCCCCAAGGGTCCTACTTGCACAGTAGCTGGTCTTTCTGCTTCTCTAAGATGTGGCAGATTGAAAACAAAATAAAAAGTAAAACTGAAAGAACTATTGATGGGTAGTGGATAATTTTTTAAAGTAAATGTAGTGTCTTTCTTTTGTTCTTGGAATACATTCACGGTAGCCTTGAAAGTTAGCTTTCAGGTGGGAAGTAGGTCAAAATATACGCCAAGAGAAGTGAACGGAACATTTCTTTACTCACCCACAAAGATTTTAAAATCTGGATTCACAGCTATAGCCAGCATTGTTTTATTTTAGAAGTGCTTAGCTTTTCCTTCTTAGGAGACAACACCCTTCTCAGCCCTGCTTCCTAACCCAAATCTTGTGAGATTGGGTTTCTGGCCAGTTTAACCCCCCTACCAGTCCTGAAAACGCATCTATTTTAGTTTCACCAACTATCACACAATGATCCCTGTCCTTTAAGGAACAGAACTGACTGTCTATTTTTTACTGAACTCGTGTGGCCCACTCAAAACAAACAGATACTGGCTAAGAGTAAAATCCAAATTATACACTGCTTTATCCTAGGAACGCAAAGTACAAGGCCGACAGAATGAGTCAGACACCTCAAAGCCAGAAAACTCCTCAGGTTGACAGGATTCTCTCTGGGATTCATGTACCCATAGTCAGGCCTTTTTCAGAAAGTCAAAATAATTCGTTTTTTGTGTTGTACTGTACAACAAATACACGCTGTGTCACTTGTAAAAGTATCTTTCTCATCAGAAGGGGAAAAGGCAGCAAAAAGTATGTCAGGAATGCTGGAAAGGGGCAGACAGTCAAAGCAAGTCATACTTTCTTCCCTCCCAGCCTACCCCTCACCCCCCCGAAACTCTTAACTTAAGCATGAAAAGCCCATTTGCAAGAACAGCTAATTACAGGAGGGAAAGGCAAATGATTCAGTAATAACGCAGGGAATGTGAGAACAATTTAAGTATGACAGAAAATGGAGAACTTTTCAGGCGCTGGGTTTCTGAGCATCCTAAGAAAATGCTGAGACAATTCAGCTAAACACACAGTCTTACTGAAGTAGTAAGTAAAGTCAGACTTAAAGGCTTAACCATTTGCCTACCAGTGAAAGGCTATAGTCTATGTATTTATCTTCACAAACAACAGAAGATACATACCTATAGGCATTTTCCCACTTGAGCTTTAAACAATTCAATAAATCAATTTGAACACTAAAAACATACATTTCTCCCACAATTTGTCAGACTCTTTCTAGAAAGTGGATGCTTTGAACAAAATGCATCACTTCCCCTGTTTGACATTTCATTTCATGTCTCTGATTCTCTGTGTTTCTCATACTCCCTGAGGCAACAGCATCTAGATTATACTGCATGCTACAACAGAATAAATACAACAGCCTACAACAATACAAATCAAGTAAATACTCACCTACCTTGATATCTAATTAGAAACTTATTTTTACAAAACAGTGAATTATCTTACAAATGTTGGTTTTATGGCAGTTTTACTTTAGAAAAAGAAGTTAACAAAGAAAAAAAGGCTTTCTTTACAAAAGCATGGGCCATTACTTGGTTCAAAGGACTGTCAGAGGGTGTTGAACCTTTTTTACTCACTATCAGGTGACAGACAGACTTTTTTGATAGAGGAGAAATGTCTCGTGCGGATGCTTATCAGCCATGAAAATAGCAGCTGATAGATAAAGCAGTATGAGGTGTTTTCTGTTCTTCAATCTTTAAAAGTCTTAATTCTCCTTCTTTCAAAGACAAAAGGGGTTGATTTTTTCTCTTCAGACCACATGGATGCAAAAGGCAGTTCTAATTGCTGCAAATGACAGCCACCAAGGTCTTTTTTGAACAAAAAACATCGACAGAATTTGAGGAATTTCCAATAGGCCAGTTCAACAACTGCACATGAGAATACCCAGCTACAACATATTCTCTTTTTTTTTTTTTTTTAATTTCTATTTCAAGTTTGGCATAAGAAGTGCAATCTGAGATTTGTGTTGTTTCACCCCATTCCTGTGAAGAGTGCAGACTTAGGCAGGCTAACTATCAAGAATTGTATGATCGAGTGTTAGGCACACTTTTGGTCAGAAGTTGAAAAGTAATAATGGAGAGCTATCATTTGTCCTCTGCTGGAATCAGTGGCGTTAAAAACCAACTTGAATAACAGACTGTCAAGTGCCCTGACTTTTGATCAAATGTTTTAGAAGAAAACCTACACAGAGGAATATTGTTCTCAAAATCAAAGACTGATGTGGGATTGATAAACACCCTTGCCTATCTTTTTTTTTTTTAATGCATAAAATAGCAAAAATTAAATTATAGAGCAATGACTTTACACAACAAGGTGTGCCAGCTATGTTTTTAAAATAATGCAAGTTAAACCCATGCAACTTTTATAAAACATGAGAGGCAAGGCTGTTGACAATTACTTTTCTGAGAGTGATTACTGAATATGCTTCTTAGGAAAGAGCAATCTTCCTAAATTCCTCCTGGAAAAATATTATTGAACATTGAGTGCCATACGTTGGTCCACATCCAGTGATTTACAAGGTAGTCAGAATTAGGAGAATTCCAGTACTCCAAAAACTCAAGAAGGACCTGTGAACATGGTACAACCATCAGCAGTGTGGCTTAGAGGAACTGAAATTCTTCCAACCTTTGAAGAATTTCTTCAAAGCCTATTGCAAACTACATTTGCAGTTCTCAGAAGGATCTTTCAAACTAATTGCAGGAAGAAAGATCTCCTAATAGAGATCTACAGTCTCCTTGAAAGACTGTACTTACAAGCTTAATAAAAGCCCTGCCACTGTAACTTACTTTAAGTTAAAATAAAGCTTATAAAATGTTAACCCATCTAGAACAAAAAGTTAGCACAAACCCTGGAGGAAGGAAAAACAACAACAGACACAGTAATCTTAGATCCAGAGTTGCTGAGAAAGACTTGAAAATCTATCTTTGGTCTCAAACCATGAGGATTCTAAAAGGTCGAAAGGGAAAACTTCCCTGTCTATCTTTTGTACTGACAAAAACAAGGTCTCATTTCTGATTCCCTACACTAAAGGCAGACCAGTGTCAGGATGCAAAGATTAAAATAGAAGCAGCTGAGAACACTAATCTAAATCTGTATGCTCTACAGTTTTGCATACAAGATTCCTGATTGGTGTTAATGTTTTGACACCAGATCACTTTTTACTATGGAGCAGATGAACTGCCATGACTTCTGGACTTCCAGAAGTCAACGGGAGTGGCTTCACAGTGGCAGTTTGCATGTGTTTGCCTGCGTTTCTCATGCGAGGTCTGATCAAAATACCATTTTAGAAAAGCCTTTTGCTTCTCCATCTCTCCCTATATTTCTCCTGTCTTCCAAGAGACGACTCTATGAGCATAATTCACAGTAGAACATACTGGAGACTGGAATAGGTAAATGAGACATGTTTGATAGAACACTTAATCTGTAAAACAAAAGAAACAGTATAGAATGCCCATGATCATCAGTGGTTCCCCTTCATGCATTTTCAGTCTTCCTGTTAGTTGCTGATGCAAATACAGACAGATCCCTCCCTCCCGTGGACAGCATTACTTCTATTTCACACTGTATCTATTAAAAGACTACTGAAAATCCTGCACCTTGTTGAATGTACTTATTTCGTGGAACCTGAAGGCTAAGAATGACAATTCCAAACTCCCTCCTCTTTGGTTTCTCATACACAACAGGCACGTTAGGTTAACTCCCACACATCTTATTACTTACCTAACATTTAGTGGATCTGAATTTATGATGGGTGTAGCACAGACAGGCTTGTTTCCTTGAATCTGGCTTCTGAAACCTTCTCTTGCAGGCAAATAGTACACCCTTTGGATAACGACTCGTACCTGCACTTCTCTCCATCCCACTGCTCCTTGGCTTTCCACCATTTCAAGCAGAGAATCATTAACAGCACCCAGTGCTAAGGGATGCTTTTTAGGATCACAGGTGTTATGGATTTGTGGAGCACAAGCCACCTGATGAAGGAAAATCCATTAACAGAAATATTTATTGGGACGGTGAAACTATGGAGTGCTAAAAAGCACAACATAAAAAAATCTCTGCAAGAAATACAAGGTCAGTTTCAAAATACTTACTGCATACAAACTGACTTGCATACTATCGACCAATGTTTATTGAGGATTTTTAATAAACAGCTAAAGAGACTACAGCACATAGCACTCCCCTGTATTGATTGCTGCTCTGGAATGAGCTAAGTCAATCCATGAGAAATTAGGGCGACAGTAGGAGGAAAAGAGAACTGATACTAGTATTTATGATTCTTCCTCTTGAATAGTTTCATTTTTACTTTTCCAGTGTTCTGTTTCTCCCTTTTCTAAAAGAGAGGTAAAATCTGTCTTGAATGCTACAGATTTTCACACTTATGTGAAAATGAACAAGTGTCTAGAAACTTTAATGTAAAATGTTTCAAGTAAAATGTTTCAATTTAAAAATTAGATGATTAATGGTAAGTATAAAAACTTAATCTGAAAGTACAAACCTTAGTCCACCCTTTAGCTATTTCCCAAATGTATTTTAGAAGTACAATCCTCTAAACTTCCCAAATATATATCATGTACAAAATTATGTTTTATTTTCCCTCAGTTTAAATGAGAAGTTGCATTAGTTTTCATTCTAAAATAAATCTTTTAGTAAAAAAACTGATTGCAAGTATGAACTAACACTCTATGTACAAGCTCCTTACCAGCAGAAGCCAAAATCTTATTTTCAAATAAGAATAAATTCTTATTTAATTTCAAATAAACTTTTTCTTTATAGCTGGATGCAATGTAAAGTTTTACAAACCTAACCATAAGTATTATCTACCACTTGAGAAGCAGAAATACAATGTTAATAAGGAAATGATGGGGTGATGATATGCTTGTCTGCAAAGCAGTTACAATGAAACATGTCTAATGAGTTTTAAGTGAGATGGTTTTGCTAGGAAGTATCAGGGAAAGAATTAAATTGCTCTGTTTTTCACATACTATAGAAGCAGCTCTCTATCAGATGGACCTGCAGCAAGAAATTAAATTAGGGTTTGACTTAGGCAACTGCTTCATTCTTACACTCATAGATGGAATTATATACATATATATGTATATATATGTAAGACAAATAAAACAATGACACTCAGTGTTGTTCTTGAGATTCTTGGGACCAAAATTCTCAAATGCTAACAATGATTTTTGGGTGGACAATACAAAAACTTCAAACAAATCTTTAAGAAAGTGTTGGTGCAAACTATCAGATAGCCAAATCACTTAAAATACTTCAGCTTGTACAACAGCTGGAGAGTCAGCAGTTATTTTGATATAAACAAAGTTATAACAGGAAAGAAAACAAATTGTAAAGATGCTGGAAAGGAGGCTGGTGTTCCCAACTGATGCATTAAATAAAGAACAGGACAGACTAGGAAATGAGTTCAATAGGAGTGGAAAAAGGGAATATTTATTAAAAATAATATCTCAGCTGATACTATCTTAGCAGTTATCAGGAAATTGATTTTACTTCAAATAAAATTTGGCTACTCAGCTATATAGAATAAAATAAAAATGTATGAAAAAACAAACTACAATTACTATTTAACACAGTAGTGAGATTTCAGCAAAATAACCTCTCAGCAGTTCAGCCGTTAGATGGGCCAGAAGCCTCTGCTAAGAAAATATTATTACAATAAACATCACATATTATTCAGCCTTAGTTAAATGAAAGCGGAAACTGAACAGGTCAGTAATTTTTGTTTTTGTTATGATTTCCAAATATCTGCTTGCCAACTTCTTACAAAATGCTGAAGAACCCAATGAATGAGCCTTACCTGATTATTTGAAGATTCCTGGGGTTGCTTGTCAAGGTCATCTAGTTTGAATGTCTGTGCCAAAGATACAATATTCTTTCTAATAAGCATCTTTGTAGGACCTCGTGTCTTGCTTGTTTCTAAGTGTTCGCTGAGTAATACCTTCTGACTGAAATATGTATTCATGATAACAGGAATATCTGCATTCTTGAGAAGTAGCTTTTGCCTGGAAAAAAATAACATAATTGCCATCAAATCTAGTACAAGGTAAACTACAGATAAACACTATTTTCAGTTATGTTGTCTATTTCTCTCCCCTTTATTCTACAATTACCACTAAAAAACACAAAGGTGTATTATCCGACATTGCAAATAAGCTCATAGATACATTCAGCTCGGATCAGCCCCGTGAGCTCAGGCACAGCCCTGTGCACCTGGGGACAGCATTCACCTGGTAGCAGTTTGGGCTGACAGGCCCCATGAACCTCATCCAGCTTCACTTAAACACTACTTGGTATCTCAGAATTGTCTTAGTACTATGAAGAGTACCAAGGACCCCTCCGTAAAGTTCCTGCAGTATAAGCTTGAAAAGGAAGATAATTCATTCAGTTCAGTATGAATACAGAGTGCTGGAGCTGCTGAACCCAGCCTGGCTTTTCAGAGAGACAGACATCCCTCTGCTCAGTACTTCCCATGAAGAAGAGTCCATTCTCACCAAGGCCACTGCAGAGCTGTTCCTGATTCTCGTCATTTTTTCTCAATGAAAATCATATGTTTTTCCTAGGATACACTGCATGTGATTTTGCCTCTTTATTTACTTCCTGTATGTTTGTTGCTGTCATTAACTTGGTCTCCAAGACACAGTTTTGGTTTCTAGTGCCAATCTAGGTTACCAAATAGTTTCATATGCAGCAATTTCTTGCCTCACAAACTAAGGTAACAGGTGCAGAATCTCTAAATACAGCAGTAATTTAATGCCTAAGCAGGTCTCAATGTTGATACTGTTCCACATGATAGTACCAGAATCAAATATGTAGAAATACACATTTTATCCTCACAGGATACAAATTTACTGAAGTCACCTTTACAAAAACAGTCATCTTATTTTCTCAAGACCATCAAAGGAGAAACAAAATTCATTTGGTAAGTCTATTGCAGGCTATGTTTTTCTATTAGGTACAAAGAAATCAAGTCAACAGAATAGGAAAAGTAGCAGCAGAGTAATAAATATAATCACCAATTTTATTTATAATTTGGACAATAATGAAACAAGATGATAATTTCTGCCCTTTAGAAAAAAAAAAAATATATTAAAGAAGGCTTGCAACTTAATAAGTATAAATCATATACAGAAATTACAAAAAAGATGTATTGTTTCTATTTATTAACACTCACAGAAGTTATGATTTGAAATAGAAAATTCATGAAAAGATATGGAATAAAACTGAGTACTGAATCCCACTGCAATGCCTTGCTACCACTTGGGAACTCTTAAGTAGGCAGCAGTTCATCCTTAATGGCCATCCAGTCCTTTGACTCCAAGGGAATTTATCGACATGGGTCCCAGCTCAGAAAAGTATGACAGTAGCTCACAAGGCTGCCAAATTCACATTGGCTGATAATTACAAGATTAAAACAGGAATTAGCTCAGTCAGCAAACCAAGACATCTCTGGATCTTATGAGCTTTCTGTGCCTCAGCTGCCATTACTCCTTTCTGAAGAATAAAAACCTATATAAAGTTGGTTACAGATCTCTGATCAGTTTTGGCTGCCTTTCTACGCAGATGTGGAATAAAAGTTTTAGCACCCGCTTTCTTGAGATGTCTGCGCTCAGACCCAAAGTAAACAGGAAATCTCACCAAACACGAGTCTGCTACGTCACTAATGCCAAAAGAATGTTTGTTTGATCTAAATAATCACATTCTCTAAAAAAAAAATACTGACGTTAGCAGCAAATCATTCATAGGAACTCTGAGGTTTACGGTGTTACTTTTATCTTCCTGTTACAGATATATGATGAGGTTATACATAGGCACACATATATATTTTTAAAGGCAGGTATGTTTTTACTGGTACTCAAATTACGTGTAACCATGGTTTTGCTATTTCTATGCCTCAATTACTTTTACAACTACTAAGAGATTTCTGTGTTCCATTTTCATCATACCTTCACATGGATAATACCATTAACTAATGACCAGTCAGCATTTCCACAAAGAATAAAAAAGAAATACATTTTCAGGACAGGCTCTCCATTTCTTTCTTGTATTATTAGTTCACTAAAACTGGCCCTTTAATGGAGCTTTTCTTACAGACTTATTACTTTCTTACAGAGTATTTATCCACTGACTTACTTGACTATTAGCTAGGTCAGGAGTGTGATCACAGCCATCTACTTAAATCTTCCCTATCTGTCAATAAGCAGATTTCTCCCAAGAGGAAAGGAAAAGGATCAGTAATAAACAGAAATGATAATCAATTGAAATGAAAGAAATAAAAGTTAAGCTCACAATTCTGTATCCAGGTAGATGGCCAAATGGAAGTGTTTTCTATGTGTATATATATATCCTTCCCAAAGAATGGCAGCTACAGGTGCATCATTTTTAATGTGCCTAAGCGAAATGAACACATTTCAGTTTTGGGAACAAAATAATAACATATTTCTAAGATAACCTGCTTTACAGAAACTGTGATAAGATGCAAGAAACCATGAACATATGAAGAAGATAAAGATGCTTTAAAAATCATTACAACAAACACCAATTTAAATACTGTGAAATGAACAGAAGTTTCTCTCCTTCATGTTTTTCACTGTGGAGATAAATTTCGTAAGAAATATTATAAGATAGAAAATAAATGAGACAAGCATTCCATGACAAACATGCTTAAGGTTGCGTGGAATGCCAGATGGAGTATTCCCCCACTAGATAAGACAGCTTGGTATCAGAGATACTGATCTCAGGATTTCCTTGACCATAGAATGACTGAGCCCCTAGCCCCTGTGATAGGTATTGCCACCTTCTGCCACTGGATATGAGAAAAAAAATCACTTCCACAAACTGTGACTGTGGTCCTGAGCTTCATGTGTTGCCCCTGCTTGGGACCCCATAACCGATCCCCTCAACCTTCTGCATCTGTCCCATGTAGATTCTGTACAGTCAGACACAGGCCAGCTTTTACTCTGAGGGACTTAAGCATATAATGAGGAAAACATCTTGGTCTTCTGTTGTATTTAAACAGGGAAAAAAAAACACAAAAATA
The DNA here is from genome assembly GCF_019238085.1 of Lagopus leucura. Lineage (NCBI taxonomy): Eukaryota > Metazoa > Chordata > Aves > Galliformes > Phasianidae > Lagopus > Lagopus leucura. Next base: position 50,542,168 of record NW_024962263.1, on the reverse strand, counting down.
AACAGATTTGAAGATGGCTTGAAGAGTTTCCTAGATGATTTTGCAGAACCCTCCTCACAGAGAAAGTGTTAAATGAGCATTTAAAGCCTTCTGTATCCTCAGCTTTCTTCTATCTGCTTCCCTGTAGATGTTTATTTTCAAAGAATGAAAAAGCCATATCTCAATATTCAAATTAAGCAGAAACAATGGAAAGAAAATGAACTTTACTACATGCTTAAAAAACCTTTTTTGGCACTCTCTGATTTTCTTCTGGCTCAGCAAAGTATATTTAAAGGTTGGATTAGACGTCCACTTCCTTAATAACTGCCTTTAGAGGAAAGGTTATTTGCAATGACCTGAAGTGGAGACTGTGAACTTTTTATGCTAGAGGACATTTTTTTCCCGGTATGCAGACAATCAACAATTGCTGTAACTGGTCACATGCTAAAACAACATGAGGCAATGATGGGGTTTTTTTTTTGGTTTTTTTTTTTTTTCCTCTCTCGCAGCAGCTTCTCTCTCTAAGGATGGAGCTTGCTTTTTCTCTTCACCCCCCTCCTATGATGAAACACAGGAGCAGATACGCTTGCCTACTGCTCTGCTAATCACAGTCTATCACAATTTCAGGTACGAAACACTGCAGCAATTTATGCAAGGCGCAGTATGAAGCTTCATCTCGAGGCAGGGTCCTGATCCCGCTCAAGCGGTCAGAAGGCTTGTAGTGTGGTTTGCTGTGAGCAGCCCACTGTGCTTGCTTTCCATCCACGCTCTCAGGCAGCAAGAAGTTCTGAATCTATGGCAGCAGTTAACTAACAAACCACAAACTTCCGCTCAGTTGTGCTGACATCAAACAGCGATGATGGTTCATGAACTTAAGATGACTTTGGATCACTTTAAATTTGAGAATTTCTTCTTTGCTCCTTCTGGGTATTTTATTGGGCTTCCTCCACTCCCTCCCCCTTTTCTTCCACAAAGTACAAAATGCTTGAAGCTTTTATTTTTTTTTTTTTTTTTTTTTTTTTTTAAGAATATAGTATATTAGCTGAAAACTCTTAACATTTCAGCAACCTACAACATGCACTGTAATTATAAAACACACTCATTTCTAGATTCAAAACACTGATTTAGTAAGTAAATAAGATTTAACCTCAAGAAGAACAGTAGTCACATGTGAAGGCTAAAAGCAAGTCAGAACCTCACCCTGGTACCCAGAGAGCAGGAAGGCCCTTCCCCTGTAATGCATACCATACAAGGCCCATCCCTGACTTTCTAGAGATCATTTATTTTGTCCAATATGGAAGAAGCTGCTCATGTTGCCTCTCACCAGGAGTTGAGTGCCATACGCAGTGTTTAATCTGCAAAATATTGTAACATGTCCAAGAAGTGTGATTCTGAGAAATACCTGAGCACTTCAATTACTTTTTTAAAAGTCCCAAGTCCAAACTAATCTCTGCGCACCTACCACCCAAGGACAATAACTATCTTCCCAATGGTCAGTTCAAATCAAAATACCATTTGGAACAAATTAACCTTATGTCAGGCCTAGAGCTCTCCCAGATACAGAATTAGCTACTTAGCAAAAACAGTAAAAAACAGTGTGACCAACATCCACAAACAACTACTCACTCAGCAGTGAGTAATATCACCACTCACATGTGAGCCTCCATCAGTCTCATTTACCATCAGTTGAACAATCTGTACAAATACCATGTTCACAACTTCACACTTCCATAAGCCGACTTTCCTTCCCCCAATATCAAAGGGGGGAAACAAAAGTTGGTGTGTCCTTCTTTGAAATTATCTCATTCAAAGCAACAGTAATTGTGGGACACAGTTCTTAAGACTGACTACATGCTTTTCTCCACGAAGAAAGAGTGTTAAGCATCTAGACCAATGTCCAGAGTCACATACATCAAATATATAATTCTCTGCCTTGTCAGGTTTTCAAGGAAATGCAGCTTCAGCACTTCAGAACAGCAGATAAGAAGGAAAAGCTAATCAATCTATGCCTAAATTGCTTACTCTTAGAATATGATGCATTTGTGAATAGCTAGACATTTGTTCAATATCTTTATTAGAAATGCATCTTATTAGAGGCTCCATTCCATGAATGCAACACAAAGATTACATAGCAAATCAATGCATATATTTCATTATAACCCAATTTACAACCATTTGTCACTCAACTTAAAGTGAAATACAAGTAGTGAGGAAAAAGAAAATCCATTGCACTGCAAGTTCCTCCTTCAAAATAACACTGTATTTCACAGCCAAATTATTTGTAAACCTAAGAAATAACCCTGATAAGAAATAACAGTACAACGTTTTTATCACTATATCATTTTACTAATTTTAAATTAATTACATATAAACTAACCACTGGCTTGCCATAGTACTTCCTTTTGAAATGTGACACCTTGCAATGTGAAAAAGTTGGATGGAAAGTTTCGTATTTAAGAGAGCTCTGCTCTCTAAAGCTTGTGGCTCGCATTGCGCTCCTCCCTCAGTCAGAGCTCTCACCTCTGCAGGGAAGTGAGTGGGTGCCTCCTGAGGAGGACGTGCAGGTCTTCTGATGCAGGAAAGCATAGCTGAATAGCAAAGCAAATCCCATCCAGCTCTAGGAAATTACCACAATGACACACTTCAGCAAGACTGGAAAATAGGGATTTTTCTTAAAGCTTTCCAGCTACTTTCGCTATGAGGAAAGCACCTGAAATTTCTAGAATTCTAGACAATTTATTGAAACAAAACTTAACTTTCGGCACCTACAACCATAACAAAATTCCACTCACAGGTTGCACAAAAATCATCTCCTGAGCTACAGGGGATACTACTTTTGAGAGAATTTGCTAAAAAATATACTTAAATTGTGTGTAAATCAGTTGCAAAACTGTCATAGGAGTCTGAAGTTCTACCGGGTAAAACACAAAACAAAATGAAGCTGAGCACAATAAAACGTTAAACTTGAAAACTGATACAAAACAAGCAAAAAACCCAAGACTCCCACACACACGGAGGGTGTTACAAGTAACTAAGGAGATACAAATATCATGGTTATCTTTTCATAATCAAGATGTTATGAAAGAATTCTAGCTCGTATGTTTACTCCATATATCAACTTGTATCTGACTAGCCATGAGCTCATTACTCAGAAGACTTCTTCTATCTGCTCCCAGTGCTAAACTGCACGTAGAGTTTGAGGTAAACGAGGATGAAAGCTGAAGTCACCAGAAAGTTCAGGGATACATTGTAGGGATTCCGAAAGGAAAAACTCACCACCCAACCAAACAATAAGGAAGAACAACTGAAGCAAGCAAACTGCAAAGTAATGTCATATTAAAATTTGTGGGGAGCGTTAAGTTAAAGACAGCAAAAAAGGCCATAGCAGTGTCAGATCAGAGACTCATCTACCTCAAACCCACTTCCAGCAGCAAACTGCAGATACTTGAGGAAGACTACAAAATCAGAAGTAAGCCAGTAGTGAAAGTTCTCTAGAACACTCTTTTGCATTCTAGAGAATTCTAAAACCTTTCAGCTTACGAACTTAATGAAGGGGAAGCAGTGTCAACACAGTTAAAGAATCCTCAGTACATTTTTCTTCCAGGAACTTATGTGCCTGCTTTTTGACTGCACGGACATTTCCAGCATCCACAACGGCTGCATCCACACAGCTCAACAGTCACTGTACATGCACGTGAGCAACCACTTCCTTTAAGCTGTTTTGAATCTGTCACCTAGTGGTTACACTGCTACTCCCCTACTTCTTGTTTTGTAGGAGTAACTACCCTTCTTGATACATTTCCTAATAGACATCCTCATCATATCTTTTCCCAGCAGCTGCTTTTTTCAGTGTGAAGATCCATAGCTGTTTTACTCATTTCTCATAGGGAAGCTATTCCATGCCTCTACTTGTCCATCTTCTCAGATATGTTTCTACTTGTTTAAGTTGAGGGACTGACACTGCAACCTAGAAATGCACCACGAATTTCTAGTGACATAAGAATCTCCCTGGCTTCATTTCTAAGTCTTAGAGTTCTATACACTTTTTCTGATCGCTAGATGAAAACTAAGCTGGAAGATTAATGAAAGTATTAAGGGAAATGAGCTCAAGTGGTAGAATGCTCACTTAGCAAGAGAGAGGTAATGGGATCAATACCCACATTCTCCACTCTTTCTCTGGGCAACCTTATCCAGAGCCTGATTTAGTTGGATGGCAAACCTGCCTGTCGCAGGAGGGTTAAAACTAGATAGTCTCTGAGGTTCCTTTCAACCCCAGCCACTCCAGGATTCCATTAGAACCCTAAAAACTCAATCCTGAATAGTAACAATCCAGAGTCCATCATTTCATGTGAAATTTGAATTCACTTACAATTTCCTCATAAGACATCAAACCCTTTGTCCAGCCCCAGCTCTAGAGCACCCTACAGGAGAATGAATATGCTCCCCATGTCCAGAGGACTGCAAGGACCACAGCTTGCAAATGAAGAGGAAGGAAATCTGCATTCTCTTATAAAGAACTCATCCAATTCTTCATTCTTGACAGTGTGACACAATGGAGATCTGAGGAAACAACTCTGCTGCCTTCACACAGCACCACACCATGAGGTGCCAGAAGAGATCTGTGAGATCCATCCAGGCAGCTGTTGGGTCAAGCTGGAAGAATTGTTAGAGGAACTTTAACAAATTAATCTTTAGTTTTTTTAAAATATGTTTACCATATTTAAATACCATACTTAGTGGCTATTAAGAAAACCAGCCTTTTCTTCTGCAAAAGCTTGGAAATTGTTATTTGCAAGGACATGCTTACATACATTCTCACCAAAGTCCTCAAGTGCACACAGTAATGAGAACAAGTACTCATACCTGAGCAAACTCCAGCATTCAGAAGAGAGCACGGTAGATGCATGCATTTGATTTTGTGTTTAATTATTAAACCTAACATTAAAACAAAACACAACAAAGCAAAACACATCAGATTTGTTCTTGTACATTCCTCATTTGCCTGCTCTTCTCTGGGCACTTCCTATAGTTTCTTGGTGAGGCCACGCAACAAAACCACACTGCATTCTGATCTAGAGGTCGTTTCTTATATGGATAAAGCCAGTGCTGTGAGTACCTCAGTACAGAGTACATGAAAACAAGATTCTGGATTGTTTTGTAATATAAATAAGAACACAAAGGGTAGCAAGTACTTGTTCAGTGCTGCAGGGCACAAAAGCAAAGCAAGACTCCCCTTGAGCTAGTCAAACTCTGCTTAGACAAAGTACAAAGGGCAGCAGCCTGAAGATGTTAACGGCCCACGCTGAGCAAAAGGAGGTGGCTGGATTCCTAGCACAGAGACCTGTCGCCCAGTACTCTAGGGGATCCTTGCAAAAGTCTTAAAGCATGCTTACCTTTACCTTGATGCCCTTCAGCTTCACTGAGCTGCCCCTGGGCAGAAAAACCATTTTTTTCCATTGTGTTCACTGTTGCCATTGATGCGTGTGTAAAAAAGGTAAGGGCAGTGTGGATAAGCCCTGTGTCACAAAAATTGTTGCAAGCAAAGAGTTGTTGGAACTGGAATCCTGTCTACAGGAATCCACTCTACACACACAGCTAAAAACACAGCAACGCTTGTGGCCAAAGCAGGATCTTTAAAGAAACATCTCTGTGCAGACACCCCGAGTAAAACACAGCAAGGGAAGAAAACTGGCTCAGTCAGCTGCAGTAACACTGTTGTTCTGTGTTCTATAAACAAAAACTTTTCAGGGTGTAAAACAGCCCTCAGAAGTCCACGCACTTTAAAGATCTTGGTCATGAATTACTTTCAGAGCTTCATTTTGCTTCTATGTAATAGTATATCTTCTCCATTTAAAGCACAATAGATGGAATGCACTGCATAGCTCTCCCACAGCTAAAACAAGGAAAAACCCTCTAAGAAATTGAATGTAAATTTCAATATCCTCATTACCCTTGCCCTTACTTCCCTCTCTCTCCCTGCCCCGCTCTTTTTTTTTTTTTTTTTTGCAAGATCACTGCACTACTTTGAAGACAACTGTACAAAACCACCAACGACATTTAACTTTAATATTGAAATCTTACACTGGTGGTCTTCAGGCCATTGCTTAACTTTTTTTTGTTTCATTTCACTGAATACTTGCAATGACAAAATGACAATTAGCTACCAGACCATGGCTAGAAGAATTTTTGTACTGTATCACAGTATTTTCACACAACAGAAACTCTTTCTTGGATTGGTATAAGAGGGCTGATGATCTGGCACAGCAAACCCACCAAAGCAAAAACATGCATAAAAATCTGGATTGCTTCTTTTGTGATTGCATTAGGCTTTAGAAGCTAAACAGCTTCAGCATGTTCTAAGGTCATTTTCTTGTTTTAAAGAAGGGAAACGTTCTCTTCTTACATCAGATAGAAGAAAAATTATGGAGGTATAATGCAGAGATAAAAGTCCTTGGTATTTAAAACAAAAAAACATATGCAACTATGCTTCTCTGTTTCTTTGCAACACTTCAACATCCATCAACATCCACCTACCACATCAGCCAAGCCTACCTACCACAATTATCCGTGCTGCTCAGCCATATGAACTTATCAACCTGAAACTAATTCTAAGCCAAGTCGAAAGGGGGGAAGACAATACCAGATAAATAATTTCAGAAACAAAAAATGAAGAACAACTTTTTCAGAAGAATGAGATCTATATTTTCCTACAGGATCTAACAAAAAAGACTGGCAACCCAATTCATTCATTGAAGAGCTACCATCAGCACAATACGAAGTCCACAAACCCAACACAAATCCACTCACTAAAACCGCCAGCCATTAGCACAGCAACTTTAAAACTGGACAGTGATTTGGTAGCAATGAGGTTCCTGTGGAAAGAACTAGTTGTCAGATAACCCACCGCAGCCAAAGGGCTCTACAGGAGCAATGGTGCTCCCAAGGTAGTGATGGGGTCTGGGTATCTCTTTCTGTTGCCCCAAGCCCTCCTCTCATAAAAAGAACAAAAGCAACGCCTTTGAAGGTGGGGAAAAACACTCGTGAAAACATACAAATTTTAGAGCAAACCAGTGGAACAGACAGATAAGAAGCTATACTGCCATGAAAACGTTAGCCCCAAGAAAGAAAAAGAAACAAACAAAAAAGCAAAAGTTTAAAGGTAAAATAAAATTTCAAGCACAACAGTGAAATTGGCCAGTACAGGGGGTTATTTATACAATACAGTACAAAACAACTTCACCCCTACACACACGTTTCCCATGCAAACAACTGTAAATTAATCCAGGACTTAAAGATACCCCTTATTATTTCACACATAATGGCAACCCTATTTTCTCAGACCTATTGTCTGCAGATAAAGTTTTAGAAGCAGGGATTTTGCAGCTGGGTTTGAACACCTGAGAAATATGAACCTAAGAAGGATTGCTGACCAACTTATTTTAAATGGATCATTATGTTTTTTGATTCATTTCTATACTCCTCTTTATAATTGTATCTTCACTAAGATAACAGCAAGCACAATACCACTATAGAATGTGCCACACAGAACCAAGCTAGAAGTTGCTTTTGAGTGTGGAGTCACATGCTATCACCAGAAAATCATCAGAAAAAAATCCTTGACAAAATGATCCAGACCACAACTAAGTTAAATGTGTTTCTTCCTTACTATCTGACAAGAACTGAAGTGCTAATGGTGAGAAATCACCTCCTAACTCCAACAGAAATGTGCTTGTGCCAGTTGAGATGAAGCCAAAACTCTTTTGGAGTGCCCCCTTCTTGCTGAGTCAAGTCAAGCCAAGAACAATCTCTCTTGACACCCTTCCCAAGGAGTGTCCTGCTCTCCTAGCACTCTGCTCACCCCTCCTGTCCTAATATTCCTGCTGCTGGCACTGGGCAGGGGAGAAGAGAGCTTCACACCCACGGCAATTAAAGCTAGACCCAAAGCAAAATGAGTCTCTTGCTCAGCTACATCTTTAAACCAGACCTGGGAAAAAAAAAAAAAAAAAAAGTACATAAATGAAAAAATACCAGTATATTTTTTCTTAAAGTTGCACAAGCAAATATATTTATGATATTGTATTTTAAGCACATATATATACACTAGTTTTGAAACTCTCACTACCAATGCAAGTTGGGGGATGAAAGGACAGAGTACAGCCCTGCTGAAAACAACCTAGAGGTAATGGTGGATGACAAGCTGGACATGAGCCAGCAGTGTGCCCTTCCAACTCAGAAAACTGTATCCTGGGCTGCATTAAAAGAAGCATGGCCAGCAGGGCAAGGGAGGTGATCCTGCCCCTCTACTCTGTGCTGGTGAGACCTCATCTGGAGTGCTGCGTCCAGATGTGGAGTTTTTAGTATAGGAGAGACATAGACCTGTTGGAATACATCTAGAAGAGAATCACAAAAATGATGAAAAGGATGGAACACCTCCCTGCAAGGACAAGCTGAGAGAGCTGGGGCTGTTCAGCTTGCAGAATTGAAGGCTTTGAGGGGATCTGCTAGTGGCCCTTCAGTATTTAAAGGCAGGCTGTAAGAGGGAAGGGGACAGACTGTTCAGCAGGATCTGTAGTGGCAGGCAAAGGGAAATGGTTTCAAACTAAGAGGGGTGATTTAGATTGGGTATAAGGAAGAAGTATTTTACAGTGAAGGTGGTGAGGCGCTGACACGGTTGCCCAAAGAGATGGTGGAACCCCATTCCTGACCTTTCAAGGTCAGGCTGGACAGGCTCTGAGCAACCTGATGTAGCTGTAGGCGTCCCTATTTACTGCAGAGGAGTTGGACTAGCTGGCCCTTCCAACGTTAAGGATTCTATGATTCTAAAGCAAAGTTATCTGTGTTCTGTATTTTTCTATTTAGCAGTTATTAAAAAAATAAATAAAAAGGAAATGCATGTCTGAAATCAGTGAGCAATTACCTAATACTGTTTGAAGAGGGGTTTTAGGGCTGTATGTAAATGTATACAGCTGAAAAAATGTACAAGGCACAATTCCTGGGTTAAAGAACAGCAAAAATAATTTTGTAGCATCAGAGGGAACACCCAAGGGACTCAGCAAGAAGAAAGAGGATACTCTGTGTACATCATGTGTATGTTTGGTGGCCCTGCTAGGCAGGGGGGTTGGAACTACATGATCCTTGGGGTCCCTTCCAACCCGGGTGATTCTGTGACTCTGTGCCCGTTGCAAGCGTGCATATTTGCCTGCAGAAGTGCACATGTGTGTGCATTCTCCTCCCTGCCCTTGTCTTCTCCTACATGACTGGTGTGGGTGAGCAATTGCTGCATCCCCTCCAGGGAACAGCTCTGGAAAGATCTGATCCAACTGACTGTGCACAACATTCTTTTAAAAAAATATTATCTGTTTGCTTGCTTGAAGCGTCACAAAGATAATATTCACGTCTGTGACCCTGACTGTCTCTGGTCAAGAGGCAGAGATTGTGCAGACCGCATTGCTTTCCAGCACCCCTGGGACACCCGCCAGAGTACAGCTGTGCTGTACAGGAGGGGAGGCCAAAGCCCCCAGCACGGGGCAGCGCTGCTAGCAGTGCTGTGTTTCGCTGCTGGGGAAGTATGGGCACACTGGGGAGGCCTGTCTTCCACAGCCTAGCATCTGGGGTGCTGAGTGCACAGCAATAACACCAGTGTCCTAAATGCTGGGAGAGAACGTGAGATTATTTTCTTTCTAAAAAAGAACCTTACGCCCTGATCATTTATCTTGCCATTTCTTTCTCATTATTGCCCTCTAAATACCTACACCACTACCCCCTTTAAGTATCTGTCAAAATATTTGTATCTGTTTTTGACATTGTGGTTGCACATGCATGTGGGCTGAAAACCTTTTAAGGAGTCTTACTTAAACATAGCTTCACAATTCTGATATTATTTGGGCTCTACAGAGCCAAGCAGTGTTAGAAAATCCCCTTTAAAGGCTTGATCTGACTATGGACACAATCATTTTAAAGTGAATCTAGCCTTGTATTCTTCCCATAAAATCTTGCCCTACTACCATTAAAAAAAAAAAAAAAAAAAAAAAAAGCAGCAAACCACACATTTTGCCAAGTGCAGAAATACAACCTCTGGCCTTGGAAGTCCTTGAACCAAAGTTTGCTGAAGGCTGGCAGGTTAATCCGGGAAGAATCAGCCTGTGTTTGCCCAGTTCTTTTATTCTCTCTCTGACATGCACTCCTGGAGATAGGACACCAAGATAGGCAGAGCTACTAGCTGATCTGATAGGGCTGCTCTGTTCAGCAGACCCACCACGCGTGTCTCCATGCCAATAAAGGCACAGCCTAACAGAACAGTCAGCCATGACAAGCAGTTAAGTGCTATGTACATGTTTTAAATGTCTCAAGCTCATCCTGTCACGACAGTGTTCAGCACAGTACCCCATGCTACCACACACCTCAACCACAAGCTGTAATGAACAAATGTCTGCACGGCTGCGTGTAATAGAGAATGAATTCATTGTTTTATAAGTTTGTCACAGAGGAACTGAAAGGCTTGAGATGCAAGCAGGCTTCACTTTATTCTGAAGTTGTTCTGGAGCTCTGTTTTTGCTTAAGTGCACTCCGTAAAGGTTGAAAAAAAAGTTCTGAAAAAACTCAAGAGCCTAATAAAAACAAGAATTTTATCTGAGTAGAGAGCACGTACCAAAATATGTACACCCACAACAGCTATTTGTAAATGTAAATCCTCCAAACCCAAAGCCTTCTGCTCCTTTCAGAACAGAAGACAAGCGGCCTTCACAGGGCGTTCTGCCTGTGATCATTGAGCATGGTGCCCCTCCCAGGAGGGTATAATGCCTTTCCACTACTGCAACAGACGGTGGTGTAGAGTCAGATGTGCAGAGAACGTGAAGGTGAGAAGGTTAAAGAAAGAAAGAAAAAAAATCCATGTAAACACAGACTCTTACAGAATGCTATCTTCCTTTTTTGCCTTGATCCTTCCCCCTCCCCATCCCTGAAAGATACTTGTCAGCTGTTTTGCTGCGCCTCAGTATTCCAACAATGAGCAAACCTCATCCCATGGTGCTGGATCTCAAAGGCAGACTATGAATAAGTGTCAGCTGAGCAGGCGCAGCCACAAAACCAGAGTCAGTGGCTGGGAACTCAGTGCCACCCGAGATCCCGCCCAGCACTGGGATCTTCAAACATGAAGATATCCCTTCTGAGACAGGGAGGAAAAAATAGCACTTCCAGCAAGGAGAGAGCACACGGTGGTCCTAGAGTGACATGAAGGCTTTCTGCACTGAGACCTGTCGGAAGTGCTGAGTTCCCTCACCAAATGATGCTCGCCATCCTGCTCTATCCTGAAGCACTGCAAAGGAAACGTGTGCAAGAGGAATGCAAGTTGGGCAGGTCTGCAGGACAAAGACTACAGAGATGCTCAGCCACATCCCCTCACATTCAATATAAAAAACATCCCAGAGGCCAGTGAATTCTTCAAACGATTTTGGAAATAATAATTACCATTCAGATCAGTAAAATCAACAGTAAATAAATTTCCTTGCTCTGCTGCTTAACATCACCTATTCATTCTGGAAATCAGTTCAGCTGATTTTACTTTTGATACTCCTTACTGTCAAGAATTAGGTTGCTACAGGCACACAGTTCTATCTGCTGGCCTACACTGATTTCATGCCATGGAAAACGCTTCTATGCTTTTCATAGAAACTGCAGGGAGAAATTGCATGTAGAAAAAAAAGTACCTGCAGATGCCCTCCTCCCCAACAGCAAACAAAGCAGGAGACTGCTAATGTTTCTCTGAAAGCACTTGCCCAAAGTGATAAACCTGACAGAAAAAAAGGAAGTAATTTTGCTTACTCTCTGCCTTCAGGTGGCTAATTAGAACACCTCCTACAAAAGAGGAGGATATGAGCTTCTCCTGAGAACTTCATGTTTAGGCTAAGCATCTTTGATAAAGGCAGCAAACGTGTGCAGGCTCAATTTCTTGTTTTGATTTTGAATTTAATTTGCAGCAAAACCAAACTTCAGATAGAAGGCAAATTTTGACAAATTGCAACTGCTGTGAGCTCTGCTAAGAGCAGGATGAAACATGAATGTAATTCTCCAAGAGAACAAATTGTAATAATTGCATACAAGCAAAACAAAAAACAAAAAAAAAAAAAACATAAAAAGCTTATGTTACAGGTTTATTTTCAGGCTGGGTCTAATGGGAATCCTAAACTTCACCTTCAGACTATGAAGTGATCTGCAGCATAAGGTGACAGGAACTGTTGTTATTTCTGAACTATAATTACCCCTTTCTCTGCTTATAGCTGTACCACCTTAAATCTGGGCACATCTACGAACAGAAATAGATCATAGAAACAAACCAATAGTCTTTCCCAACACCCAAGTAATTAGAGCCGGGAATGAAAACAGCTACTTAAAAATAGTAATTTCACTGTATATCTACGACACAGCACAGCGTGTATATTAAGCATATGGTGAGAACATTTTGCTGTTCAATTCAGCCACAGTATATATGTATATTTTAAATATACTGCATTACATAGAGTGGCACAGTCTACAGGGAAATGCAAATTATTACATTAGACTCTACGATATCAGTAAATAGCCAAAGGCGTTCCAAGCCTAAAACATTCACCAGATACTTAGGAGGACTGGGATTTATCTAGTTAGCTTCATGAACTGGTCACTTAAACTCTTCATAGTTAAAGAGCAGAAACAAACAACTTCAAAGCAAGGTTCGACTGATTCCTTAAGAGGAGATGAGTTGCACAGCAGAAATGCCCATTTCTTCCTCCCTGCTTCCTCCAGAAGCCCACTTGTGCACCTATTGCCATGGTGGTCAGGCAGGCACTGCACGGGATAGAAGCAATCTGTAAACCAGCAGTGCCTCCGCTAATGCAGGAAACACGATTTGTGCAGCTTCTCACAGCATCAGCTGCTCTCAGCACTGCACTCGCCATCATCTCATCACGTGATACTTGGCAAGGTTGTTAAGAATCATAATGAAACTGTATTACAAACTGCTCTCCCTGCCTCCTGCAATCCAATGTTCCTATTGCCTGTGAAGCAGACCTGCCTCCTTGATGCTGGGAAGAGGTAGTTCTTCCCATCCACATACTGCCCAGGATGGACAGAAACAGCTAAGAACAGACATCTCCACTCCTATTTCTGCATTCTTTCGGTTTCCAACCATGAACATCAACAGTTCACTGCTCCTACAGACAGACAGAAGATCATTTTCTGTAAACATCCTTATAACCGAGTCAGTGCAAAGCCATTAGCAAAACTGCCTCAAATCATTAACTGGCATTCAGCTCATAGATTTTGCACATTCACACACCTGCTGATGTGGGATGGTTATCTACAGCAGGAGAGCAGGGATGTGTCTGCAGCTCATGCAGCAGCAAGCCATGATCCTCAAGGCAAAAAGATTTGCTGCTGCAGCAGTCTCTCTCCCTTCCTGCCTTTAATGTCTCCTCTGTTCCAGGATATGCTTGATCCTACTGAGACATAAAGCAGTAAAGCAACAGAAGTTCATATTCTTTCCTCTTTTCTCCCCTCTCCCTCAGATAAGTTTTCTATAGGTTTGGTGATATGGGTCACTTTAGTGGTAGATCAGAAAAGCACCCATGCCTTGCAAGTCAGTACAATGCTGCAAGCTTTTGCAGTGGCTAAGCTTTACTCTAAACAATCAATTTATAGTTCAATACTTCACATGAAGTCATATACCCAAAAATTATGCAAGAAAAGGGTAAAATTTGTACAGCATGAGCAATCCATCTATCTGCCTTTTTTTCACCACCAGTTCACACGAGAGTAGTAACACCAGACATGCAACTTGCAGAATGCTATTTGAAAAACGATTATTAGTTTCATGCAGACACCATCTCCTATCGTGCTTCTTGCTCTGGTTTACCATCTTGTTTTTTTTCCTCTTTGTGTTTTTTTTTCCTCTTGATGTAATTATTTCTTTGAGAGTACAGAACAGAGTGAATGGGGATAAACCAAAGAAATAAACAGGAGCCAAAATCCCTCGCTGTCTACAACACAAACGTCACTAGCAACCACAAAGGATATTAAAATCAACAGATAAAGGTCAGATAAAGCACGAGATAACGTACTGCGTACATTAATATCTCAAATATGCTATTACAAGGTTAATCAGTTATACTGTCAAGATTTAAATTTGAGTTATTTGTTGCCTAAGGAAAAAAAAACAAAATTGTTTATTTGTACTTCATAAACAAAATGTAAATCAACCATGGAATTACAGCTTTTCATAACAAAGTGAATATAACACAATAAAAACCAAAGTCTTAGATGTACAGCTATCCCTAGGGATTTTTTATACCAGTAAGGCTATACTTTACATAAGCAAGGTTGCTTTGCCTTACTTTAGTCCCAAGTTCGATCACTGCTCTGCCTTTTTTAAAACCACGGGAAGTCAAATAGAAAGGCTGCATCAAAGTTTAGCTGCTCCAACGCAAAAAAGAAACCCACATACACTGATAAGCCCTGCACTGGCTGAAGAACAAACAGAAGAGTATTTGGGTTTGTTGGTTTTATGTTTTTCCCTCATTTAGTCACCTAACATATAGCCTTTACTTGTCTGCTTTCAGGGATGCTACTGAATACCACTAATTGGAAATTTCTTACTTTATTTTTTCTTTTGAAAAAATTAGAATTTTAGGATTTGCATCATGGCTGTTTCAGCAACTTCCTTTCATTTTTGATCCCACTATATTTCTATAACCAGAACTTTAAGCCTTCCACAAAACCCTGGTTTCACACAGGGGTTTATGGTCAAGACTCCAGCTTCTTGCTGACATTCATCATGAAGGTTTCTGGCTCCTGAAATGAAGGAGAAATCATTCCTGTTCATACCATTACAATAAAAACAAAATATAGAAGAATTTGGAAATATTTGTTCAGACAACTTAATCTATCTGCAGCTTTTATAGAAAAAAATATAAAGAAAGACATACGTGCACCAAGAGAAGCACAGTTCTTTTGCCATAGCCTACTTGTAGTTCCCAGAAGCATTGGATGTTGAACCCTTTCAGTTCAGAGATAAGTCACAAAGATGGTTTCAAGTCAAAGTCTTAAGCTAGACATATAAAAAGGAAAATTAGTATCAATACAGTATAAGTCATTATCTAGTGATTAAGGGTTCAGTAGAGTTTAAAGACCATTTTAATTCCACATTTATTAAATCATTACCTCTGTTCTGTATTATCCACATAGCAGAAGTCTTAATTGCCCCACACTCTCAACTCCTTCCTCCCCACAAAAATGAAACAAACAAATCAAAAAGGCCTACATTCACCCAAAGTCTGCCTTTAACAAAAGTCTACCGAAACTCTAGAGTACAAATTGCCAAATGCTAACCATAAAGCTTCACACTGCACTAGTGATAACATTTATTAAGCTTTCATGACCCCGTTAGGATCAGCATGTGATGGCACACACAGACATGGAAACAGAAATAGCAGTCCCTTCCTTCCCAGCCTTCAAGAGAGACACCTCAGTCAGTTTGCAGCTTTGTTGTTTGTTTGTATATGTACGTGGCTTTATTGGCTTCTTTTGCACAAAGAAAGTGCAAAAGGAAACTGAGGTAAAGCTATACTGAAAAAGATTTTCATACTGAGGACTGAAAACGCTTATTAGTTTCATGCTTTCATAAAAGGTGAGGCAGTAATGTTCAGGCACTTCCAAACTGCCATGATCTTGTATGGCAGCCATTCACTTTGCACCAATGTTTTAACGAGGTAATGGATTATTTAACTCCATGAGCAAGAGGCTGTTTTAAGCTAGACCTGCACACCCCAAGGGGAAATCACGTTCAGTGTAGATTCGAGTTAAAAAGGAGAACATCAGTGACTTCTCTGAACATTCACTAAACAGATCTGTCAAATCAACCAAACATTTTTCTAAGTACATAGCATCAGTCCTCAGAATATCGAGCTACTGCCATATAGACTGGAAATTCAGAATGCTTAGCTTCATGACTAAGAGTGCAGATGTCTCCTTATTTATAATTTTTTTTCCAGGAAAAAACTGTTCTGCATCAGTATCTAAACACGTAGGTGTTGAGCATGTTGTAGTAACCGGCTGAAAACAATATCCATCTCTTAAAACAGTACACTGCTCCTCAAGATCACAGAATATTGCACAAAAATTAAAAAGTTCACATAACGGTTTTTATAAATCTGTGTCTTGTAATTTCTGTCTTAAGTTATTTCTCCCCTCACCTCATGAAATCAGAACCATAGGATGGTAACTTGGCTAAAGCTACATAGTAAAGGCTTCACGGTACAAGATGTTCATTACAGCAAGAGGTGCTTCTACCCTCATGCTGTGGTCTGCCCCATCTCTCATTTACCAACACATCTATGAGTTGTGCTGTAAAACTAGATCAAGAACTCACCCAACATGAACAAACAAAATGAAAACCTCCTGCCTGCAAACGATACAAATCTAACAGTTGGACAAGAGCCCCTTTCTCGTCCAGGCCACAGCAGAGACCCACAGTTGCATATGCAGAAGCGTGAACAGGAACAAGCAGAACAGTCGGAGGAACAAGGAATAGCTGAGGTCAGTTACACCAGGGGCTTTACCCCTGGCTGTTGCAGCTGCTGGTACCATCCTCTATCCCACACTCTTGATTCCCTCAAAAAAGCACGCCAATTACACTAAAAGCCCAGCACGCAGGGGAGAGGAGCACCTCAACGCTTTGGCTGACTGTAACTTCACGCTTCACAGTTGAGGTAGACTGCAAGGAACTGCCCAGGTGTGTGACAGCTGTTTCCAAAATCGCTCTTTTAATGTGAACTAGTTCTTGTTAAAACTGAGGCATCAAACAGTCTGAATCCCAGGTTAGCAAAACTGAAAGAAATAAGGTAGGAGAAACAAAAACTTCAATCTAAATACTTCTCTCCAAGTTCTGCTTAACCTCATTACAGTTTAGGTCATTTACAATGCAGCCAGAGCTGATTTTAGTCTTCTCAAAGCAAGAATTTACACTTTCTCCCCTCTAATTTAAAGCTAGCTATAAGGAGGATCTTTATTTCTCTTAGGGCTGCCCTCTGAACCTTTCAGAGACTGCTTTCAAGCACCTTGCGGCAGACAGCAAAGCCATGCACATTTATTCTGTGCTGAAATGCAAGGGATCAGTGTGAACCTCTTAGCAGATCATGCTCAGGGTCTTTAAAAAAAAAAAAAAAGGACAACAGAAACCTTTGGCACAGAATTGACGTCACTTCTGATAGCAGTGCTTTGATACAAGTCTAGCAGAGACATGTGGGCACGGCCTTGCTGTTTGCTCTAATAATCGCAGCCCCCTTGCAGGTAGCTGAGTGAGAATTAGCCCACTGCAGATTAGTAAGGTGTAATAAAAGTAAACTCTCAATCACAATATGGAGCACCGAAAGCAAAGGCGGGGATGGAAAGAAGAGAAATAACACACTTCAAACCACAAGAGAATAAAGTAGGTGAAGCACACTGCTGCCAATGAGCTACAAAAGTGCAAGGGGACGGTGCTGCCCAAAGAAATGTTTTGTGGCAGAAGAAAGAGTTTACAAGGAACACGCAAACTGAGATGCTAGTTTTCAAATAGTAAAATATCCTACAATTGACACTGACAGTACTTGTACAAGAATGATTCTGCTTGTTGCTGAGATCATAACACTTACATATGGTGGTGCATTCAGATGAAACCCCAAAACTGCATCCATGCACACAAGTCATTAGCTGAGTGTTATACAGAATTCCATTTATTCCCTTGGGTTGTTTTTAAGAAAAGTTTCTTTTGTTTGGGTGTATTTACTTCATTTTTTTTAAACAAAATAAAGAAAACCAACAAATGCAAGGAGGTCAACAGTGCTTACAAGGCAGGAAGTTGCTCATTTACTTCTTTTTTTTTTTTTTCTTCTAAGCTTCCACAACATTTACCCCAAATTACCACCAGTACATCTGTGCTAAGTTAAGTAGAAGCACGGCTACTAGGGCTTTTAAACATGAATTTTCTGCAATAAAACACTGTCCTTACTATACTCTTTATTACTGCTGAAGTAAGCAAGCTGAGCTACAAGTGATGGTAAATTCTATGTTTTCCAAGTGGAGACAAAACCTCATAGCAACTCTCTTCCTTACAAGAAGTCAGAAATTGTTAGAAATCAGTGGGACTGGGAAGATAAGTTATCTGGATAACAAGTAGATCAAAGTAGCCAAAGTTCTTCATATCAACTCAGACTTGAGCTTTGTGAGGGATGCTCATCATTGGGGCAGCAAATTGCCTTCATTTGACTTTCAAAAAAAGTGTCAGGGATTATCTGCTGAGAAAACTCCCTTTTTATTTAACATAAGGAATTAAGAAGTAATTACATTATATTTACACATTTATAAACTACAGGTTGCCTTTTGTTCAGAATATTGGATCCTTTAATCCTTCCTTAATCTAATCAAACAGGTAGGCAAAATAAAGCACAAAAGGTTGTGGCAGCCCATCCAAGAAGCTGCAAGGAAAATCACCTTGGTTGCTCCTCAGCCTAAGGATGGAGAGCAGGCAAAGAGATCAGCTTCAGTGGAAGGAGAGGAAAGAAGGGAGCAAGACAAGCACTATTGGCTTATACAGAGTTGAACCAATGAAACTTACATTGCCATCATTAAGTCAATATACAGTGATCACATATTTTCCCTAGAATTACACAACATACAGAGACAGTCGTATATCCTCCTGAGTTTATGCTCAAAGGTTTAAACAGATCTACTTACGATCACAGTTGCTTCAAGCTTCAGCATCAAGCAATGAGAGGCTTAAAAGGATACGTACACATCTGGACTTACAAATAAAACTAAACTTACTTCTGTATTTGTTTTAAAGGTCTGAGAGCACGTAGTTATCACTGGAATTGATCTAGGACATTTGGTATTGAGGCAAATGTTCAATAAATGCCAAAAAAATTCTGAATTATTTGTCAGGGATAAAAAAAAAATGTCAGCCAGGAGCATCAGAAATGGGCAGAACCTCACTTCTCCCTAGGTAAGCACCCTTGACTCTGCTTGTGTTGCCACACAGTGGCCCTGTATCATAGCTTGCTCAACTGGCTGAGGATTTCTGAGGTTTTTTCCCCCCTTTCTTTGAACTTGGTCGACTACAAGGGTTTAAA
Organism: Lagopus leucura; assembly: GCF_019238085.1. Lineage (NCBI taxonomy): Eukaryota > Metazoa > Chordata > Aves > Galliformes > Phasianidae > Lagopus > Lagopus leucura. Next base: position 50,523,050 of record NW_024962263.1, on the reverse strand, counting down.
TCTATTTCTATGGTTAACTGCCCTTCAGTCACCAGCTCACTTCAAAACCAAGATGTGAAGAAGGGGAGCTTCTTTAGCAGTAATAGTGAAAAATCCAGCATGAGAGAGAAAACATCGCTAGGCATTTGCTTGTTTGATAGCAGTCAGCAGGAACTTCAACTGTATAACAGATAAGTACTTGCTTATAAAAATTTCAATGACAAACTAACGTAAACATGGCATCAATGTTATAATCCTTGATCATGCAGAATTCCCAGGAATGTAGTGATGTTCTGCTTCAACAGCAATCATAAAACAAACAAATTCCAGAATTCTGTGTTTAGCCTGCAAAGACTTTTCTTCCCTGCTGTATTTTAACATTTTCTTATTACATTGTTCACACTAAGACCTGATCTTTGCAACAACATGCTTGTATTTCTAATCACACTCAGAAACAGTTTCCCAAACACAAGACAAAAGCTCAGCTTTCTGACAGTCAGAAACAGAATCTGGAATACAAACTAAGTCACTTATTTTTAAGTATGTGGCCACAAGGACAAACAAGAAATGATTAAATTTCTTTGTTCATCACTTATTTGTAAAAAAATATATATATATATATATTTTTTTTTTTTTTCCTTCACTTAAATTTTAACACCTTGTTAGTAAACAAGTTGGTTTTTTTTTTGTTTGTTTGTTTTTATTGCTGTTTTTTATATTTAAAACCTACACTTTATTTCTAAATATCGAAACAGTGGAGAAATTGATTGCTGGTCTCCATTACACCTAAACCTAGTAGCTAGAGCACTGAGCCATAGATTAAGCTGATGTTCTGACCTTAAAGACAACTGAGATCATAATAAACACGGCTCAAATTTTCAGCTGAATTCAAGCAGAGAGAAATCTCAGGAGATGCAGTTTCTCAAAGTATACCTACAGTGATTAGCAAAGGAGAAAAAAAGTGAACAAGAAAACAGACTGAAGTTACTCTGAATTTGCACTCTTCCCCTGTACATACACTTCAAGTCCAAAAGTTATCCATGCACAGAGAACCACCAAAGCCATGTGAAACAATCAAAGGTAAGACCAGAGTCCAGTAGTTATGTGTAGCCTTTATGACACAGAATTTAATTTTTGTTAGAGAAACCAGAGATATTTCTTACACAGAAGGAAACATTTTAGCGATACATGTCCAGTGAAAGTAGGCTCAAATGCTGAAATACATATTAAGGCAGAAAAGTTAGGAACTATCTCACTTTACCAAACTCATGGGTTTTCCTAGTCACTGTCATACTATTGTTGTTTGGTGGTTGTTCGTTTTTTTGAGCTCTTATCCCAAACAAAACTAACTCCTCTTTCTTCATAAGCCCTTCAAATCCACTATGGGCCTACTAACATCTGGCTGTATGACCAAGTGCTGCACTTCTGCTCAGCTCAATGTACTTGTATCAGGACCTGTACTCTTGCATGCCTTTCAAGCCCGTATCTGTCAACATGAAGTTGTTAAAGATGTGTTGCATTAGCAGTCTTGTCACCCCAAGATTGTTTTTCACTATGCAGACACGTTTATATGAGCATAAATGTACTCATTCTAATGCAATTACTCCTAAGCACAGTAGATTACAAGCTACATTCCTCATCAGCATACAGCTGCTACACTACCAAACAACTTATTTTACAGCAAAGCCTTTGTTTTTGGCATAGTTGAAGCTAAGCCATGTTAAGAGGTTGCTACTCCACCCGGGTGGTAGCAAGTTGTAATAGATTACGGTCAACTTTCAGTTAAAATGATAAGTAAATTTGGAAAAGACAGAGACCATCTCTTAACGTTCTTCCTGCGTTCAGAAGAATTTCTTTATGTAGACAAAACCAGGCGAGCCAGATGATTCCACCGAGTGTATCTAGTGGCTGATTAAATCTTGGAAGGGAAGAGAGGGTCCAGCCCTGCTCCCTACTTGTCTATGGGCAGCTTCAGTTCACTAACCCAGGAGAATACACCAAGCTGGTCGATGGCAACAGCCTCAGACATGTGTGATGCGTGCTGCAGATCCCCATACTGTAGCTAGGGCTCTTTGCTTAGGAAGGGACCCTAATACTCCTGGGAACACGGATCTTCAAGACAGGAATGATAACAAGCAACAAATATCTCAAGCTTTAACAGTAATAACAAAACCAGGAACAAAATGAATATCAAATACTGTCACAGCTCCGCACCTTACTGAACATGAAATATTATTTATGTTATGCAATTCAGTTTATAAAGCACTTTCACTCTTGTCTGTACATCAGAAATGTCAGTATTAGATCTTGTTTGAAACGCCTCTTGGAGGCTTCAGCAAGTTCAGCAGAAAGGCTCACTGCTGTCACGTGTAAAACTGTGCGCTGCCCCTGACTCCCTATGTAAATGAACTCACTCACCTCCCTGGGTTTTCCCCTTTCTTTTCCCTGATGGTTAAGGAGGATATCGAGCTCAAAGGGAGCAGCAGCCGGGAGTTTGCTCGGTACTTTCAGTGTGGGAAAGAAGCCAAAATACAGATACAATGACTGGATTCAGCTTTTTAGGCAAGCACACCAGAATGGTATACATGCTTCTCCGGGAATAATACTTTCCACCAGGGCTTTAACAGGAAATCTAGCTCAAAACAGAGAGTGGGCTATCCCCTCATTAACTTCCCATACCTGGCTATTAAAGCTGTTCTCCCACAAGAAACCCCTTCCTGTTAGAGAAGCTCCAAAAATTGATCAAGAAATATTTATTTTGGTCTTATGGTGATTTCATGCAGTGAATATTAATTGTGGTCTTCAGTATTGGGCTTTTATATCAAGTGTTCCAATAAAAATACAGTTAATAGTTACTTGCTAAGAAAATAAAGACAGTAAGTGTATCATTAGCAAATTAAACTGGTTTTGTACATGAAAATGCCTCCAAAGCCACTGTGTACTCATCTTTTGCTCTAGAATGTATTCCACTAGACATAGCTTATGCTAAATTCCTGTTTTCTATATGTTCCACCTACACTTTCCTTTGTCTCTATTTAGCTTCTTGTAACATAGACAAATTACTTGGTCTGAAGTTCCCCTCTTTGCACTCAAATCCAGAGTGGATTTTCCTGGCTAGTAGATAAACCTAGATACATTCTGTATTCTCATGCTCACTATGAACACGAACACCCTGAGACTGACTTTGCATATGATTCTAGAGAGAAGCAGCACAAGATTCAGAACTCATAAAAAGTCACCTTCAAACCTTTCAATGTGTTGCTGCTCTTGGAGGCTACAACAGCCCCTGACATAGATCACTCAACCTCCCGATGAAAGGCTTCCCTCACACCCCTCCCATCCTGCCCTTCCTTCAAAGGCAGCATGCCAGCATTTCCTTAACATTATTTTGATTTACTCACAATCCAATTTTTACTGTTAAACATCCTTATTGTCATTTTTTTCACATGCAGAATCAAGGCTTACAACAGATAACTTGCTGAAGGTTAAATGGGAAGCCTGTGGCAAAAATCAAATGAAATTAGGAATGTAAACAGTATTTAGAAAACAAAGTCTATTTCTCCTCATTTAGTAGCCTTTGATGATCCTCCTTCCTTATATTACAAGGCATGTCAGGTCAAGAGGGAAGCAGATGATATTTTGATCAGGTGCTTGGCGTGCATCCTGCTGCAGGACATAGTCTACCACAACACAGTTGTGCTGTACGAGGTCATAGCACATGATCCTCCTCTGTGCCTGTACAGACTGTGCAGGTGACCCAGGAGGGCTTCAGGAGAGTTAAGGTTACAGACAGGCTTAAATTTAGATTTGCATAAAGAGAAAGCTCTGAACCTGTGCCATTAGTACGGTATTTGGGCTAGCTGGCATCTCCTTTCTTCACCCAGGGTTTATGCTGACTGTATCTCATAACATTTCCACATATAAACTTCCAAGACCTTTGAAATGGCCATTTACAGCATCGTATTGTTAAGAAATTTTAGATTATTGCCCCAATCTTTGTTCCAGGCCACAAACTCTTCCTTACCAGTTAACAGAGGTTACTGGCAGAGAAAAGGTGTATTCATTAATTCACACAGCAATTATTGTCATGGAGGTTGAAACAAAAACAGGAAAAAGTGAATATGTTGAAGACAAATGTGACATTCTCCTCACAGAAACTAGCAGTCTTTGGCTTGAAAACAGTACACTTGTGTTTTAGTATTCATCCTCAAAACAGGGAAAGGGGAGATGGAGGATAGGAAAAGAAAATCAACAATGTTTGCTGCTGATTACATTCTGAAACAAAGGAAAATAAAAATATGAGAAGATATATGTCTAAGGAGATGGGAAGTGATTTGTTACACAGCAGAATTTCTGGACACATATCCCAGTCATAAGAGACATGGACACAAACACAGACTATTTTAAATGAGGTTACTAGTGTTTCTCTGTTATGGAAATAGGGGAAGCTAAGAAGGAAGGAAAGCTAAAAAAACATGTTGTTTTGGAGACATTATATTTTCATCAGTCTGAGGGAAGGTTGTGAAAAGAGGAAAAGTGTATATCCTGATAGCAACTGACTCGATGAACACCCATTACAGATGAGCAGATTATGATCACACTTTTCATTTTTATGTGAAGCAGAACCTAATTCCTTGCTGATACTGCCCTAGTTTAAAGTTGCTTCTACGAAAACAAATATGACACAGTGAAAAACTGCTTGAAGATTCACTGAGCTACGGAATGTCCTTCCTGCTCACCCTGGCTCACTTTTTGCTTTGAAACGTAAAAGGAATGTCACGCATTTCTAAACTATGTCTGGGAGCAAAGCCTCAAGTATCACGAACAATAACACTGAAGATCTTCACTATACCAATAAAAACGCTACGTGACTTGCACTCGGGCACAAGCTCAGATGTTTCTAAATATATACAGTATCCATCACATGAAGGAAGAACATTAATTGCTATATTTGATGTCTTTCTTGGGAACTGCACCCATCTTCACTGAGCAGAACAACTCTGGCATACTAGTGGATGCCAAGCCTTTCCATATCTATCTTCAATGCAACGTGTATTCTCTACAGAAAGAAGAAAACAGGAAAAGGAAATATTTGTAAAGCAATCATCCATTCCGAATGGTACATTAGTTGTTATCTCAACCTAGTTTTTATTACCTAAGTTTATAGCAGCATCACCTCCAGGCAATTACACATTCACACACACACTGACTGCTTGTTTTTTCATTTATCTGAAATAAATGTTTGGCAAAACTTGTTACTCGCACCTTTGCCATTCAGAAGCTGTAACAGTGCACTACAGGGTGCCCAAACCTGCCCACATCTGACTGCCCCGTGGCCCTGGCCTACACATTCTTGCTGGCTAAAAGCTGGCCCTGCATAAGAACTACGTGAAGCACACAGCAGTCTGCCTGCTTCTGCTGGAAGGAAACCTCAGCACCTAAGCAGGATGATGGAGAGATCACAAGATTGACTACTGTGGTGGACGCACTTTTTTCCATCTACCCTATCGCTTCGCCAAAATGAAGTGTGAAAGAAATAAATGCTTTATTTTCCCTAAAAGCAGAAAGGACCACAACCTTACTTTCCTTAGCTAACACACACAAGTGTCTCCTAGGTGTCCATACTGCAGTAAGTGTTGAACTTGTTCCTTTACAAAGTTAATAGTATTTAAGACTGGTTTCCCCACTTATCATTCCAAGTATCTGTTTGCCTATGGTACAGTACAAGTTGTCAGCAATTTCTAGGGCAGTCGTGGGAAGGAAAATTTCCCTCTTTCAAGTTAATGCATATCAGCTACAATGGAACAATATCAGTATTTCAGTGCAGTCTTAGACACTCCAGAAGGAGAAAGGATAAAATAGGATAAGGTCCTGAATTTTATCAACTGCAGTGAAGACCATACAATTACCTTTACCAGACTGAGCAACTCCCAGGTATTTGAAAACTGAACATCTACTCTTTTCCTTCTTGTTAGCATTACAAGAGCAGCACAGTGTCTGGCTTATCTATTTATGACTGTCCATCTGTGTATATGTATGACAATAGGAATCCTCAGGGCAAGCCAAACTGAAAAAGATGAACTGGTCTGATGTCTGGTCATCCGCGGGTGTGTCCACAGCAGCCCTTTTGTTCTGATCAGTGGCGTGCTTGTGAAGCAAATCTCTCAGTCTTCCCCATGATTTGGTCTGGACTGCGGAGCAGCCTTCTGACCTTACAAACTGGATTCTTTCTGAGTGAAACTAAACCTGAAGTTGTGTTCCAGATTCTAAAGGGCGTTTTGTCCACCAGAACCAGACTACAGCCAGTCTGGAGTCTCCAGTCTCTCCCACCAAATTCTGTTCCATAAAGCCACTCCTACAGCATATTATACTTGCTAGTACAGGCATACGTGTGTCAAAACTGGCAACTTATATCTTAGGTAAATGTGATTCCATCTGCATTCTTTGACAGTTTCATTATTTCAGAAGAACATAAAACTGTGGAAGACCAGGAACAAAGAGGGACATAAACTTTCACAGCTGGATAGCAGTACAAACATTTTAAAGTAGGTCTTGGAATCAAAAGCACAGGAAAGAGATCAAACTATTACGTTCAAGGTATCCATCCAGTCAAGCTAGATTAATGGATCAGACTTTGGGATGAACTGAACGTCCACCCTCTTTGAGGCTCTGGATGTAAACTCGTTGGTAATGAAGTCCTTAAAATGCCTATAATGATCAACCTAGGCACTAGACTTTTTTAACAGATGTAGATGTACCCATTTTTTGACGTACTGCTTGGTGGGCCATAACACAAGCATGGGAATCCCTAAACAGATTAACATCACATTTAACTCACTGCTACCTTAAAAGAGGCGAACTTTGATTTAGTTTAAGTTTCAAATGATAGTTTGTGATCCATCTGCTAATTCATTACAACAAGAAATCAGGATGGTATTGAAAAGACAAAGGGTAAAACATAAAGAGAAGACTTAGAAATGGGAGACCTGAAAATAGGAGTTGAAATGGGGCTGAGAGTGTTGGGGACCCTCACAAAATAATGGTAAGCTATTTTTAACTTAACTGTCTGTTCCATATTTTTTCCTTAACTTCTCTGAATAACTAATTGGATTAAAAAAATGTGACTGATTCACTTTCAACGGTAAACATGACTTAAGACAATGACACAATAACAGAAAGTATGATAGCTGGAGCATTGGAATGAATCACTGAGATTTTGCACAGTTACCAAGATTGCAGTGTAATTAGTAGAGAAACATACCAAATAGTGGAGAGATCAGAAAGCTATACAAGAACAGGCAGTAAGAGGAGACCCATGTATCTGAGAAATTACAAGCTTACACTGCCACAAGCAGAAAGCTCTTTGCAGTACATGTACATATTAAAGACAGGAACCAGTCTGTGAAGTATGATATTACTAGAAAGAACTCCAGGATTCTACTAAGGCATATACAGTTACAAAAAGCTGACTGTAAAATGAGTAGATGTTCTTACTAAATTGATACGTGTCGTACCAACACTTTTCCTGGAAAGCTGGACGACATTCATGTATTATTTTATTTATTTTTCTTCAGAAGACTGGGGACACGATCTTTGCAAAAAGGAATGTTCTGTGCCTCATCCAAATGAGAAAAGGGTCCAGCAGCAGCAGATTGAAGAAGGGGTTATCTGGAGTCAAGCAATCTAGTTGAGGCATGTCCACCCAGGTCAGATGACACATCTATCTAGAGAGGACACAAGCAATGCCGCTAGTTCATGGCTCTTGGCATGAATTTCACTGACAGGTGGCTAGAAATAATGTAAGATCTATATTATTTTTCCAAGTGTCACGGTGAGTGCCAGGGCGCAACCAAAGAAAATATACTTATGCAACTCTTAAAAAGGGACTATGCAGCTGCTATAAAATCTATGAGGGAACTGGCAGATATGGTCAGAACAGCCTTCTCTTGGAGATGGGTAGCTGGCCAGGTTGGAGTCATTAGTAAAAGTGGATACAATTGAGTAACTTTGCTGCGTGTGCAGCCTGCAATGATCTCTGCCCATAAAAACCTGCAGCAGTTCACATGCAAGAGCTGTATTTCCATTAAAATGAGTAAGACTGGGATTTTCTCACAGGGGTGAGCTAACAAATGAGCTTACTGCATGTCATGGAAACAGTCTAAGGTTCCACACAGCTGAGACCAACATCACTACTAGCTCTTCTAGTGTTGTCCTGTCTTTCTGGGCCTCCAGCTGTATCTGTGACTTGCCTCTTTTTTTTCTGGCCACACCAGCACTCCTGGATCCTCCAACAGAATGGTCGCAGATTTGTCAGCCAGTGAGGAAGTATCCTCTTTGTTGCCAAAGCTGAGGATCCTCCAGGCAGCTACCATCACTTGGTCCCATAACAAAAACCAAGGAGAGCAGCTACACATTATCCAACTACAAGACAGAAATGGACTTCCTCAGGGATACTGCACATCACTTATTCTAAAGCCACCTGCTGTAGGGTTGCTGTAAGAGATATGGAGGTTTCCTTCTGTCTTGACTTTGTTTTTGGTATGTGCTAAATCTGTTGGCTTATGCTATGGATTCAAAAATTATTGGTGTTGTGATTGGAAGTCTCCAGATGATTCACTACTAATATAATTTACCAATAAGATCTAAAAAAAGGGCTCTATGCTATTATTTATGCAGATGTACAGAGCTATGATGAGTAAATGACTAAAAGCTGACATAAATTTTAGATATTAGAAGCATCAAACATTTTTTTCCCCACAAATTCTTATTCCATTTATGACACTACGGGAATGAGCCTAGAGAGATCATCCCAAAGCACTCAGTGCTTGTTCAACACACAAACATTATCAAACACATAACACAAACACAAACATATGCAACACACAAGAACACATCTCAAAAAAAAAGCAGAAGATGAAAATCAAAAGTTTGCCACTACGAATTCAAGCACTGCGATTTCATTTTGAGAGGCGATATAACTTGAAATGACTCCTCTCTCATTCTAGTTTCTGGCCAACACCAGTGAAAAACAGTATACAATGTTTCCTGTTCAGAAAGAGGGAAAAGGCATGGGAAAATACTTGCAACGTGACTGCTAGAAGTACAAGGAGAACAAAAAGAAAGTACCAAGCTTTTACAGTGATCTTGTAATAGCACTAATCAAATACCTCAGGCATGTCCAACCTGCATGCCAGCACAGCTTGCACAGCGGCCTGTCCCCTGCACCATCACAGCCAAGTGGCCCAGCCTGGCCCCGTGCACACATCCATTGCTCAGCAATAACCAAACTTTGATGGCTCTTAGTGCTGTTTTGGATGAAACCAGGGCACGGGGAGTACACAGCATGGTGCTAACTCAAATTATGGCAAGTAAGTGTAGGCATTGTAATACATTGGCTAAATGCAGTTTGTGAACAGAGAAAAATATACAATCTTGCTTTCCATTCCAACAAAGGAATTTTGAAGATAGGGTTCAGTATTGCTGAAAAGTCATCCATATATATTTGTGACTCTATTTTCAGTCGGCATAAAAAGATTATCAACCAATTTTCAAAGACATGTATGGAGTTGCAGTCAGATATTGAACTCAAAAATGTCATTGTGTCTCTCTACCAGACTTTTATAAGACCTCTTTTACCACAGAAAGATATCTCTCACTTCACAATCACACCTTATTCATGCTGTTGCTTTTTGATAGTGCATTTGTGAACAATGATTAAGGATAAAGCACACGAAGAGTAAAATTTCATCAAAAATCTCTGACAGGCACCTTAAGAACTTAGTAAGAATTGTAAGTATTGCCATTAAACACCAGACTGATGTTTAACAAAAACAGGGTCAAATACCCCACCAGCTTCGGTTTTGTTGCTCTTTTTATTTTATATGTTTCAATAAAATATTAATGGTTAAAATAAGTTCTGTACACCAACTATAGTATATATTTTACAAAGGCTGCTCCAAAAGTAATGCCTCCCATTTTATTATGTTAGCTTATACCATCAGAGAAGATGTTGATAGTATGGTAGTAGAGACTGAATGTTCCTGCCAACATTCTATTACATTTTGCTGCTGAGTGACAGATGGCAGCAGAGCGGCAGTCTGATAGAAAGGGATCTGACATGGGAGTGGCATGTGAAACAGAGGTGTAGAACTGAATTCCTCCATGTAGAAGATATTGTACTCACTGACATTCATTGATGCTTGCTGAACATTTATGGAGACCAAACAACGGATGTCGGGACAGTGAGGCAGTGAGTGGTGTATTTAAGCAGTGGCAACAGCGACCATGGGTCACTTCTACTGGCGCAGGTTTTAATGAGCAAGGCATGAAGGCTCCTGTTCACCACTGACAAAAATGCAGAACTAATCACGGTGATTATGTTGAAAAATAATGTTTTGTAACTGAGAATTTGCTCTAACAGACTTACTGTACACACTGGTATCTGCTGTTGTTTCTGTGAAAATAAATAGGAGGCATTACTTTCAGAGCAGCCTACGTATATACGGCCCACGACAATTCCTCTTCACCCAACGCAGCCCACACAATCCAAATAGTTTGGACACCCATGAAATACCTGCTACACTTCTGCTTCAATAATTAGGGCTGCAGTCCCACCTGATCGCGTGAGAAACACAGGCAAGTAGGTGCCAACAAGTTTCAGTCTCCAACGCTTCAGCATCTCCTACTCTGAGCGATATTTTGAACCACAGTGGTGGTAAAAGCCTTCTTGCATGAACTCCTTAAGGTTCCTTTACAACAACCCATTTACTGGGGAAACAGAGAAGCATCTGTATTTTAGCAAAACAACCTGTTTTCCAAATTCTAAAAATAGAAAAGAAAAAAAAAATTAAAAGCATCTGTCATTTTGAAACCACGAGCAAGCATTTCACCCTAAGCAACACAGCCTCCCCCCTTGCTAAAAATAAAACAGTACATTACAGCAACATTTTTTGCTGCCTTCAGCCAAAAGCTCGCAGCCCTCCCCTCAGCTGGAGCCCTCGCCTGCATACTGTGAGTCAGCACTTCTCAACATCGCTGGAAATTCCTCAACAAAGCATCCGCCCTGTAGCAGGAAGTGGCTTCTCCCTTTCAGCCCACATCAGGAAACACACGGGCGCTCGCAGGCCTCACCTGAGCTGCAGGCGTGACTCGTCAACACGGCGTGAAGCTGCCAAAGGCCCTGCTTCTCCTCTGCTTCCCTCCGCGTGCCCCGGGAGCACACTGCCCACAAGATCACATCAGCTCAGCTCATCACAAAATAAATTAAGCTTCACGTAGTGATGGTGAACAAGGAAAGGCCAGTTTAAGAAACCGTACCAGAAGAGGCTGACATGGCTCTATTCAGACCTTTCAGTCGTAGGGGCTCTGCCACCCAGAACCCAGACGGTCTGGGGGCAGCTCAGCTAAACCTGCCATGGGATGGGGTCTGTCCCTGCATGTGGAAATGGGAATGATTAAAAGCATAGCACCATGCCCTACCCAGGTACAGAGCAGGGTGGCCTCCAAAGAGATGCAAAGAAAGGAAAGGACTACGAAGCTGATGTGAACTCAGGGCATCGTGACTGCAAGCAGAAGGGAAACACGACCACAGCTTCCTCCCTCCATCAGTCCTTGCTTTACACAGAAAAGCTTGACAGTTCACGTAAAATGGAGCTTTGTGACAGGAGGAAGATGCTCTTGTTTCAAAGAAACACCCCAGGTCTGCAGAAGATAGAGCATTCTCAGGTATCTCGTATCCCTGAGCATCACAGAATTATTTCAGTTGGAAGCGCCCTTTGAAGGTGATGTAGTTCAACTCCCCTGCAATGGACAGGGATACCTACAGCTCAATCACATTGCTCAGAGACAGGTCCAGACTGACCTTGAGTAACAACAGGGACAGGGCCACCACCTATATGTGTAGCGTGTTCCACTGCCTTACTGTAAAAAACTTTTCCTTATACCCAGTATAAATCTCTTCTTTCAGTTTGAAACCATTTGCCCTTGACATACAAAGCACCCTCCAGGAGCTTTTGGTGCTCACAAACATCTACGATGAGCAAGGTGGAGGCACTGATTTGAAAGCACTCAGGTCTTTCTTTAGCTATGATGCAATTATCTCACAGTTAGCAGCCATGGCTAAGGCAGCTCCTACATTATCTAGCTCAGACTGAGGATCTGCTGCTGCTTTAAATATGTACTTTGTCAGGGACATTAAAGAGAGAGTTAGGGGAATAGGAAGTACTTTGCAAACAAGAGTAATGACATGTTCTGACCCAGCTCACATTATATGAATTATCCAACAACCACAAATCAAGGAACAAATCAAATTTAAAGATCTTAACTTTCAGCAGAAAGCATATGTTAAAACTAACAGAAGAACAAAACAAACACTGACCATGTTTCTGCTTGTTTGTTTTAGTATGTGTGGCTTAATCTCCCAGAAGAATCGTGCCTTTCTTTTTTTTTCTTTTAAACATTTGTATAAAAGAAGTTGCCTAAAGTCGGGTACAAAAATCTGTTTTTCTCGACTGTTTTTAAATACAGAGCAATGAGATTAAAGCAGGGCAGATAGCCAAATACCTCAGCCATCACAGTCATTAATAGATGCATTTAACATTTGTGCAGCTTTCGAATGCAGAACATCTGGTTCTAATTTCCAATCTGGCTTTTAAGAGAGTGCCTCCCCCACAATACTTTTATTATAAAGTGTTCTTTTCCTCCTCGCGCTCTCGCCCCCCCATTTTTTAATTTAATTTTTTTTTTTTTTTCTCATTTTTGGAAGCGGCTGTTCCTTCCTTCTTGCTGGAAGCCACCTGACCACTGCCAGGAAGAGGAATGCAAAACATTCCCAGGAGCAGCTCCTGACGTCAGGCAGCACTCCCTGCCTCACCGCCAAGCGCTGCCTGGAAAGTCCAGGCCCTGTGCAGCTGATGGGACGTGGGAGCAGCTGCTGCCTGCTCTGTGCCGCAGGAAAAGCTGCGCTCCGCTAAGGGCTGCTCAGGAAGGGAGGGCAGGCACCAACTGCTCACACGTGCCATTTAATGGAATTCACTGCTCATTTTCCCTTTTTTTCCCCCCCATTCCTCCCTTTTTATCCACCCTTTTCAGCATAGTAACAGTCTCAAGTGTTTCGGGGGGAATAGCCTCTTCTTAAGAGACTGCCTATTACTTTTGGTGTTTATTTCTTTCCCCACAGGAGAAGGGCTTACATAAGCCTAGCAAGGGATGAAGGTGACTCAGCCAGAAGCCCTTACACAGGCTAAAGCAGCGCTTTGGCCAATCTATGTATCCCTTCTGCCTGCCCTTAAATAGGAGTGCCAGCTTCAGAAACACTTTCCATCCCTGGTGGGCTTAAATCAGCTTAGACACCAGCTTTTATGATTCCTTCTTTTTTACTTCTCAGTCCTTCAAGGCACTTAGCCTTGAAGCATGCCAAGGGAGCCAGTCACGCATTGTCGTTGGATTGTTTGTTTTTTCCACTGTTAACAAATTCCAGAGAGATCAAGACATGATAGCAATATCCAAATAGGTGGTAAATTGCCCTCATAAAACATGATTTTGGAACACAAATTCTCTTTTTTTCCCTTCTTAATTCCTGTTTTCCTTCTCCACAACATGACATGACAAACACAGACTAATGAGGTGGTATTTCTGTTCTGTGTTTCTTTAGTTTTGTGCATATGATATCCAGGGTAACATCTACCAGGACGCATGAAACAATAAATGGCATTATATTCTACTCTTAAAGTAGGTGTTAGTTAACTATAAATAAGAGTGTCTCTGTTAAATTGCAGCCAGGAAGTTAACTTCTTCCAATACGTTTAGTCCAGCTATTATAAGGACAAGGGGGAATGGTTCTAAACTAAGACAGTTTAGGTTAGATATTAGGAGGAAGTTTTTCACACAGAAGGTGGTGACGCCCTGGAACAGGCTGCCCAAGGAGGTTGTGGATGCCCAACCCTGGAGGCATCCAAGGCCAGGCTGGATGTGGCTCTGGGCAGCCTGGTCTGGTGGCTGGCGACCCTGCACATAGCAGGGGGGTTGAAACTAGGTGATCATTGTGGTCCTTTTCAACCCAGGCTGTTCTATGATAATATTTTTGGGACAAAATTTTTAAATGCTATACAATGTCCTGACTGGAAAAAAATCTTCACGTGGTTTAATAACCTACTGTAACAAAAAGAGTGAGGAGAGAAAGAAACAATAGCTGTTACCAAATCCAGGATGAAGTCGAAGGAGAGTTCCCTAATTCCCCCACTCCAATTGAGCACAAAGTTAGGAGATGGAATATTAAAAAAAAAATACAAAATAGTATTTTTCCAGAGAACGCAATGAAGGGCTTCATGAAATACTTCTCTATTTCATATGCTTCTAATTGTACAACAAAAAGTTTAGGACGTATCATTTAATCACTCTAAAACCAACAAAAAGCTATCCTTTGGATTTTCTGCAGGAAATGCAATTTTTCTGAATGCAACATTCCTGAAAATCCAGGAAGTACAACTGGTAGCACTGAAGTATTCATATACATGACATTCCCCCAAATATTTATACTATAAATACAAATGACTTGATGACTGACCACAATGGAAAAAAAACTCTTGAAACACTAAGCAAAACAGTTGCAACATTTACAATCTATATTGAAATTAATCAGCTATGTGCTGTTAGGGTCATTCTATCTTCCTAGCCATTGCCTTACACACCAAGATCCAGATGTCTCCAAACCTGTAGCTGCTCTGTCAGCCACAGTTTTCCAGCTTCTCACTCCATTTGTGAGAATTTAAGAAATACATGTTTGCTGTTTTCTCCAAGCGTAAGGATTTGATACCAGAAGGACAAACAAATGTCTGTCCACTGACCAACCACATACTATCTACGATTTTAAGGAAACCTGCTCTCTGAAGAACCACAGAGGAGGTAAACACGTTGCCTTCCTGGCAAGAAACCCACAGATGTTGATTACACCAGTTGGCCACATCTGAGCAGCTACAAAACCCAAAACCACTTTTTTTTCCCTCCTTTTCTCCAGAGGTCACAAATATTCAAGCAATGCATCACCTACTAATTGGTATTATTGGAAAATATGACAACAGGAAGACTCATTCATTTAAATATATAAAACAGAGTGGACCCAGGAAATCACTAGTCAGCGTTACAGAGCCACTGCAGCTAGAGGCAAATGAAAAAAAAGAACAGTCTGTTAGGTGGTTAGTTTTTTCTAATATATATATATATGTATATATATATATATATATATATATACACACACACACAAGTAAATTTAACTATAGCTCACTGAAAGTGAGCTGTACCCTCAATACCTTCTAAAATCAAGCACAAGCAAAAGTGGCCTGCAGGCACCGAGGCACTGTACTGTTCTTGGTTCTTGACACACTCTCCATTTTTTCTCTCTTTTTTTTTTTTAATACCATGTGCAGAAATAAAACGCAATTTTTTTGCCATAAACGTGAATTTTTTTAGCCATATTTTATGGATTGAAAAATTCTCCCCTTTTTCCCCTAGAAACAATTTTTTATGAATATACAGCACCTTATCAAAAATTATATTTATTAAAATCATTGCAGGCCACCCCTGAAAAGCAGACTTAAGAATTTCTGAAAATCGAACATTTAAAAATGTTTGAATATTTAATCTGCAATATTGAAGCGTGGATAGAAATTGGGATGGGCGCAAAACACACAAGAGATCAGAGCTGGGGCACGTTCTCCCTGAAGATTAAACCTGTTCTCCTCCTTTGTGTTTTGGTTGTTCACTCATTCTACTTTCTCTCACCAGAAACACCCTTGGAATGCCAAAAGCATGAAAGATGTCACAATAAGAACTTCCTCCTATGTGTGGCACACAGGATTAAGCTTCAGGTCTGTTTGAGGAAGCCATTTCAAGAACCTGCAACTGACAGGCCCTATAGCAAATAGCCATGGGCAGCTCTTTCCCAACAAAATCTAGTAAGAACTTTGATCTTCATCCACCAGCAACAGAAGAAAGGAACACTAAATTGTAAATTCAATCTCAGAAGACTAAAGATACCTACAATTTTTTTTGGTCAAGAGTCACAGAGTTACTCTTAACATATATACATACATAGTTGACGTTAATTGGCAATACTGAGCAATACCCAGAGATCCATAAGAAATAGTTCAACTCTATTCTCTTGGTTACTGTTCCATACATTTCTTGCTTATGCTACTAGCTGCTGAAATGTGTTCAAGATGAAATTTTTGTTTGAAAACAGATTGGTCTGCGACACAAGCAAGTGAAAAGAAAACCTTAATTCCCTAGAACTTGTATCTGTGTCATGGTTTTACGATTTTTGTTATCGGTATTTCACATCATAACACCTTGTAAAGCTCTGGGAGTTATAGAGTTAATGCTCCAGGTCCACGGACTGCTGATTTTTCCAAGTACCTGGTTCTCAGAAGAGAACTACATACCCCAGAGGACTTTGCATTTCTGTGAAGTGAAACAGCCCAGATGCCAACTGCCATGATGCACAGCCCTGCTTGCACAGGGTTAAGAGCAGAGCCCTCTGGGAAACAAAACTCAAGGCTGCAAGGCTGCAGGAAAACCTCACCTTTGTGCACAGCCTCCACCAACTTTTTTTCACCCATATGTTTTTTGTTTGTTTGTTTTCCTGAAGAACACTTCTTCTTCCCCTTTGTTTTTCTTTTCTTGCATCTCTGTGATCTGTTTCTGGCTGGAACTGGCAATGGAATTGCTGAACAACAGAAGCTGATCCAACTGTACTGCTGACTCAATCCTGAGAGCCTGTTCTCATCAGATTTCACTGCAGCATTCCAGATTTCAGTACCCAAAAATTTCAGATACTTATCTAAACCAAACTTCCTGAGGGTGAACTATCCCCAATGCTAAGACAGCAAGAGCAGGGCTGACACACATTTGAACAAGATTCCATCAGAGCACAGGAGACAGCATGCCAACTATGCTTAAAGCAATACCTACCTACATAATTTCAACTCTGTCTGACTTGGTAAATTGCTGAGTTAATTGCCTTGGTATTCATATTTACATTCAAAAAAGAATACACAGATCTGAGGTCAACCATTATGCTGTTCCATTAAACACTTTGTTCTAGGCAAATGGACTTCTGAAAACTTCCTTTATAATGTAAAATGGAACCATCTGTATATAAAGTTTGGGAATTATTTTTATCTTAGTTTTATTGATATAATTACGTGGTTACTAAGATCTTACAGTTTCAGACTCCTAATAGCTATAAGGGCTTGTTACTGATACTCCGTAATCACAGAGAAATCTCTTCTTTCCCTTTGGCTTGAGAAGAGAAAACAAAAATTCAAAATGTGTTTATTTCCATTTCATTAAACTTTGTGTTTAACAAAGTCTAACAGTGCAAAGGTAAGATATTCCTTCATATTCACTGTGTTCTTAAAGCAATAAGGAAAGTGATATTGCAATTACTACAGAAATAAATAATCACAGGAAGTTAATACTGTGGTAATAACCCACCATATCTTAAATAATTCCCTGTTTGGAGTTGGAGGTTGATTTTTCCAGCTGGAATTTTGAAAAGGAAGTCTCCCACACATCTCAGAAAAAAAAGGATTTCTCAAAAGAAAGCTTCCAATCTCTTGCCATCTGAATTGTGGAAATAGAACACAGCACTTTCTGTCTGACAAATTTTCCAGAAACCCAGTTGTTTTTTGAAAGCCAATCTTCACTCTTAATACTAAAGAATCATTATCAAGGACTCGCATGGACAACTGCTGCACCATTTGCAGTAGGCACAGTGTCCACATAGAAACAGATCTAGCTATCAAGCAATCAATCTTTCAGAAAAACTGAAACAGAGCCAGAAGCCTTCAGCATACAGTTAACGCAGGGGTAGTTAACCTCAAGAGACAGACTGGTCAGGAGAGGGGGGACAGAACCATACACTTATTTTAACTCTGAGAAATTGTACAGAGCTAGATGCACACACTCTGCCTTCCTTATGAAATATGGTAAGCAACTAGATAAGTTCAACAAAAAACTCATTTCTGTTGTAAATAAATGTTAGCAGCAGGGTGTGAGATTAAAAGGTAATATCATCTTATTTGCTCTCTGCTTACCGTAAAGTATGTCAAGAATGTTTTTTTCTGATTTTTTTTTTTTTTGCTCCATTTGATCTCCTAAATGGATGAAGTCCATTAGATCTTGTCAGAGTTTCAGTAAGGAACACAGAATGAGAGGTGAACCCAGTAATTAAGTATGTCTAATGGCTCCCAGATCATGTAAAATCAAGGATGGATTTACCACAGCAGAATCAAGATAAGAGAGTCAAAAGGAATGGTATAGAATAACAAACAAAAACTTGTGTACTTTCCCTTGAGGATGGCAAATAAGTTTTAGAAAAAATGTCAAAAATCATAAGGCACAAAAGTCTTGGAAAGGATCATTTGATGTAGTTAAAAAGAAAAACAACCTCAGGAACGGTCTGTTGGGTTTTCATCAAGCTAAAAGTATGCCATAGCCAGGAGGTAGCTGTGAATAAAAACCCATGGCATGCAGGAAAGTTCTCAGTTTCTCCTCTGGCAAGCATGCTTTAAGGCAGAACTTTGTAAACACTGTGGGGGAGGGAGAAGTCAAAGTTCCAGAGCATTTCTGAACCATTTGCAAGTGTTTTGTACAAATGGAAGTTGAGTTGAGGAGATTGTTTTTGCTCACCATGATGGCCATGCCAATGACAACTAGCAGGAAAAAATCTTCAAGAAAGTAGGTGTTAACACTCAATGGCACATGGCCTTCTTCATTATGCAGGGAGGATGGTGAAGAAAATAGCGTCAACAGTGTGGTGACTTGTCTTAATGCTCAGTACCACCTTCAAAATAGATAACACCCATGGTTATTAAAAGGAACACAAATACAGTGTCACACAAACATGACAAATCTCTCTTGTAAACCACAGCTTCACAAACACACAGCTTTGATTTTACAAAAAGCTCTGGACTGAAGCGATATTCAAGAGGTGAGTCAATCGAGTACAAGGCGGGGTGGTTTTACCTGGCCTTGTGCTGACAACATTGCCACCTTGAGCTCCAAGTGGGAAGAACACAGGCAAGCTATGCCAGCCACAGGCATGCCATGCTGAGCTCCAAGGCACCTGCCAAAACAATGCACCAAGCACCTCCTTGTAGCCAAAGACGTCACTTAGTCACCAGTGAGGACCAAGCTCAGTCTTTCACTGGATTTGGAAGATTTGATATATTTTTAACTGTTTTTCCCACCACTGACCTTCAACAGAACATTTATGTGGGCAGAGAGAGAACAATGCTTTCACATAATTTTAATGTTATCCAAAATGGTCCTACCCTTTGAGGCTCAGCACCACAGTTAAATGCTTCTGCAGTTAGGTCTCCAGTACTCCTGAGAGACCATGGTGCTTAAAAGCCCGAAGTTAGGATATATTATTTGGTTTTATCTTCATAGAATCATAGGCACACAGAACAGCTTGAGTATGAAGGGACTTCAAGGATCATCAAGCTCCACCCCCCACCAACCATTTTCAATAGAAATGATTTAATTGATACAGTTTCCAGTACAGTCCCAACCAAAAACCGTGGGACAACTAACTCAGCAAACAGAAGGCAAACATACTCAAGTGAAAACGCTCTTACAAAGTAGTAAAACAAGCATAGTGCTGAATGCATCACCAGTGTGACTGCTTATGTAACTTCTGAAATAGCTTTGGAAGCTGAAGCAAGCCAAAGGCAGAAGTTACAGGCAGGAGAGTGCCTCATCTCCCTCAAGCCCAGACCAATGACCTCTCATTCCAAGTTACAGCTTTAACATATTTGTTTATGATCATGCCCAGTTTCAGCCAAGAGCAATAACCATCCACATGGATCTTGTTTTGGAAGAAAACGCTGTCTTTGCCTGGGTGCAAAAAGGACAAAGCTCTTTGAAGACCTTTGTAAAGGCTCTTTTCAGAGGTGCGCAGTGGCAGGACAAGAGGCAATGGGCACAGACTGGAACACAGGAGGTTTACTAATTCAACGTTGCAATCAATATCCACAAAAATTCAGAAAATGAGTACTGAAAATTTCATCTCATTAGAGGGAGGCTTTTCAGATAAGAGCTACACACATTTTCTATGTAAAAACTCAGACCTCTTCCATGTAGGCAATCCTAAATATGTACAGTTTACCTATAGGGAAGATTCACAGTCACACTAGTAAAGCTCAGAAAGAGAACACTTTAATATGTAGTCTGACCTAAGAAAATAATAAAATCTCTCATGTGTTCCCCTCTCCCTCCCAAAATGTCTTATCTATGTTTCAGTTGTGAAAATAGTTTTTTCTCTTCTTTTTCTCTAACTTAAATTGGTAATAAGGGAAATTTCAGTTTAACTAGAAAACCCCAAGTGATTCCATTCTTAAGTGAAGGTCCCATAAAAATCAGGAAATAGGAAATTATATCTGTGTCTGGTGTGATCGACTACCAAAGCCAATTCTCAAGGCTTCAGTGGAGTGCTTTTGAAGTTGTTCACGTGATATGCTGATGTTTGCTTTCAAAAAAGGTCCAGTTTGGAGCACAGCTAGCAAATGTCTCCCTGCTATATAATAAGGTGGGAAGGTAAACTGGAGTCAAATATCTCCCAGCTAAATTAAATGATCACCACACAAGCAGCTTCTCAAACTGTAAGCAATGAGAATCAGCAAAAAGAGGCTGCAAGAAACAAAGATGGCCTATTTATCTTTTGTGTGAGAGATAGAAGGTAAGAAATGCTTGGGTAGGTGGCAAAAAAGTATCTTATTCTCTATAAGAAATTTTCAGTTCAAGATTAACTGTAATGCTGTTAAATACTGATATGTCGTAAATCTGGGCTCCTTTATAGCTACAAAAGCTTTAAGTTCCTCATATCAATAAAATCCATCGCTTACTCAGTCTCTATAGTCATAACACGCAAAATAGCACCAGCCCTATTAAATTAATATTTATGACAAGCTAGGAGAATCAGAAGACAAGCAGCAATTGCTAAGACACAACCATGAGCACAAGTCTCATTTAATTGCACTGCCCAAGTTTCTCAAAAATGAACATCAACTCCAAGAAATGCAACGTTCAGGGCAAACACGATCTGCCATCCAGGGAAGACAAATTACAACACAATCAATTAAATCGATGGTCATATGCAGAATCTAAGTGCTATAAATTCCAGCGTTTTCCTTTTGTTGTAGCACGCAGCACTCTGGCAGGTATTCTGCCAGGTTTTGTTTTGTTTTTTGTTTGTTTGTTTGGAGGGGAAGGGCAGGAGTAGTTTAAAGTTATGATCAAGAGCACCCATCCCAACAACACTTCAGAGATGACAAATGGAGGTATTTCTTTACAGCTTCAGCTCACAATTATAAGGTATTAGCTGAAGATGTGGACAGACTTGGATTTCCACTAACTCATGTACTGCGAACAGCAACAGCTTAAAGGTGGAGATGCAGTCCTCTCCCTTATGCCAGCCACAGACCATGACTATAGACACTGATCTCCCAAAGAAAACAATGGAAAGGCCAGCACCACGCCCAGCACCACGATCTGCTCTATAACAAATACATGCTATTTATTAAAAATAATAATAGCAATAATAATAAAAAGCCAAACTTAAGAAAGGGGGAGATAAGGAACAATCAAAACTAGAAACATCCACATAAAAGTTCAACAGGCTTCTTAACTCCTTTAAGAGAGAAAAATGAGAGGTACCATTTCTGGAGTCTTCAAGAGGTTAAAGCAAAAAAGAAAAACCTGTGACATATCGGCAAGCATTGGGTCTTTCTTGAGCCACATCAGTGATTTGGCTTTCAAAATGCACAGTGAATCCCTCAAAAGTAAAATTAATGGTTGCACACCACCTCTAGTGTCCAGGATACTGTCTCTGATACTTCTGCTGGGAGATGTTTGGTCTGCCAGAGAGCTGTGCTGGCACAGTAACAAGAGGAATACTTTTTAAGACATCTCAGGAAGCTGTCAAAAGAGTCTAGGGCTGAGGGAGGAGTAACATATTGCAAATTGCATGGTTACTGTTGAATCAGAAGACTAGTAGGAAGAGAAGCTCTGACAAACACATAAAAGACTACACTAAACATTTCACAGTTGAATTGCTCTATATACCAAAGGCAAGTGTTGTTGCCACCACAAATACAAATGCAGAGGCATTTTTTTTTTTCCATGAGCTTTTACTACAGTGAAACCAATCTGTCTGGTAAAAGTAACAGCAGATTTCACCCTGCCATCCCCCAGATAGCAGAAATGTTTGAAATACTGCATTTTGGGAAATAGCTTTCTATTTGTTTGAAATTTTTGAAAGCAACATACCATTTTTTGAAATAATTATTTCCTTCTTTAATTATTATTTTGCCTAAGATCATCATTAACCTTTGCTTACCTACAGTGAAATACGTCATTTGAGAAAAGTTTGAGACAGCACACCTTCATGTTCCATTTGGAATACTGTGTCCAGGTCTAGAGGCCCCAGTACAAGAAAGACAGGCAGCTGTTGGAGAGGGTCCAGAGGAGAGCCGCAAAGATGATCAGGGGGCTGGAGCACCTCCCCTACAAGGACAGGCTGATGGAGCTGGGCCCATTCAGCCTGGAGAAAAGAAGGCTGCAGGGTGACCTCATTGCAGCATTTCAGTACCTAAAGGGAGCCTACAAACAGGAGGGGAATCAACTCTTTGAAAGAGTTGATAACTGCAGGACAAGGGGAAATGGTTTTAAGCTGAAGGAGGGGAGATTTACATTGGATGTCAGGGGGAAGTTCTTTATTATGACAGTGGTGAGGTGCTGGAACAGGCTGCCCAGAGAGGCTGTGGATGCTCCGTCCCTGGAGGTGTTCAAGGCCAGGTTGGATGGGGCCCTGGGCAGCCTGGTCTGGTATTACATGGGGAGGTTGGTGGCCCTGCATGTGGCGGGGGGTTGGAGATTCATGATCCTCAAGTTCCCTTCCAACCTTGGCCATTCTGTGATTCTGTGATGTCAAATGGAATCAGCAGCCATGACAATTTAGAAACCTCATACCCTGTCCACCTTGTTATCCATACAGAATTGCACAAGGCACAAGCATATTTAGTGTGAGAATTCATATTGATGTGCAATATTCAGCATGTTCAAAGCCCAGCAGAAGTGCATGTAAAAATGTTTATCCTAACTACATACTTACCATTACAGTAGCACATCACACCCTCTCAGAGTAAAGCACTATTCTTTTTAAACTGTTTCTTCACAGTGGAACTATGGAAATGCATTGTATTCCACGAAGTTAACACAGCACTGCTGGACAGCAATTCAACAAGAGGAAACTTCATTTTTCAAACTGTAAATTTTTAAAAGGATTAGCTGATCGCTGATAAACATTGAAACAAACCCATTTACACAGGCAGAACTCGCTCTTTAGTGGTTAAACTACTGCAGGAATTTTGGCACACGGTCTTTTTACAAATTAAGTATTGTTTTACACGTCCCAAATGTGTTAGTCATAAACATTAGCAGAGGAATACAATCGCAACTTTTTAATAACCCTGCATTAATTCTGAACTTGTTCATCTGAACTTAGTTTGTTTTTCCTTCATGACTGGATAAAGCAGACTGCAGAATTTTGTGCTGTGCCAGGTCTTGGCTCCATCAGTTGCTCATTAAATGAGATCTGGAATTCAGCACTGGAGTGAATGCACATGGGAACTCATGTGAAGCTGCTCGTATATCATTGATAGCTCGGTTGCTAACACAGAGTTTATCCAAGACGGTACATTTTTCGTTGACATGAACAAAGCTGTTCACCATCCTCTGTTTTTGACGTCAGTGGACAACTACCCACTAACAGTATCTGTCACTACAAAATGCTTGGAATTTCCTCACTCATAAAAGCTGGAAAATTTCAACTACATTATTGGATTTTAAAGACAACAATTTTTAGTGATCATTAGGGTAGGACATTTTCACTCTCACTGATTTTTTTTTTCCAAAATCTTCAAAATTTAAACTTAAACAACATCACAGACTCTGAGGAATAGATATTTAAAACGCCACTTTTTGTTCTCTTCCTAAAGAACACGTTCTCAAATGAGTGCTAATTACCCAGTATACAACCATCACAGCAAGATACTTTAGATTTTTCCAATTAACTGGACACAATAATCATTTTGGTAGAATCTCTTGTGTAACTGGCAATAGGACTAGAAGGAATGGCTTCAAGCTGCACCAGGGGAGATTCAGGCTGGGCATTTGGAAATACTGCTTTTCTGAAAGGGTGGTCAGGCACTGGAATGGGCTGCCCAGGGAGGTGGTGGAGTCACCGACCCTGGAGGTGTTCAAGGAACATCTGGATTTTGTGTTGAGGGACATGGTTTAGTGAGAACTACTGGTGATAGGTGGATGGTTGGACTCGGTGATCTTGTAGGTCTTTTCCAACCTTGGTGTTTCTTTGGTTCTGTGATTAATATTGGACCATAGCTAGTATTTAACAGAACTGTAGAAAACCAATGCCCTAGCATAAGCTATTTATTGCCTCTCTTCTACACCTCCTGTATTCTTCCAACTGCAATGGCCCCTGCGAAGTCAGTCATTCTGGTAGCAGTTCCCTCTCTGGAGAACAGTGTGACTTCTCAGGAACAAGGCACTAGGCTGGTTTCAGCCAGGGCTGTGCAGGCAGAAGGGTGGCCAGCCTTCATAGCCCTCCAGAGCCTAAGAGCATAACAACGGTCTGTGTATACACAATAAAGACATCCATCTTGACAAAGCTACATATTTTACCTCTGCTGGAGGCTTTCCTGCTGATAAGAATGCATTTCAACCTTGATCTAAAAACCAAGCTATGAAGCTGCTGCTTCACAAACACATCTCTCGCTTCTAAACCCCCCAATTTAGCTGAAAGCAAATAAATATATTAAAAAAAACAGCACATTAGTACAATACAATGTAAAGTCCCTTTTTCTCAGCATGTCAAGATACCATGAACCAGCAAACTAGAAATAGCCTTGTTTAAAAACCCAGTTTTAATATTTTATGGATCTCTGGAACTACTGTCTCTTAAGCCTCTCAAGTTCTTTAAATGTGTTTCCATTCTTTTCTCCACAACAATCCCCTTTCAGAGAACAATTATTTCATTTTTGTTTTTTAGGGTTCTAATCTTTGAGGTATGACATTCATCTAATGCTTCCACAGAATAGTTACAAAAATAAACAATTCCATCTCATTTAAATGACTGATTGTGTTCTTACGTTTATTATACATAAGCCACATCTGAAATGCCAGGTATGTTGCTTCAGGTGGTTGTGACAAATCACAGAAATGGCACAAATGAAATGTTCTTCCCAGGGAATCACTGCTCTGTAGGTCTGTATTTTTATGATATGTCATTTTAGAACTTAACTTCATATGAAGGAACATAATTGTGCATTCACTGGCTACTAAGAAATGGCTCTTTTTTAAGGGTATAAAACAGGATATTCTTGAGCAGCTCTACAGAATCCACTTCATATGAGGGGATAGGAAAGAGCAAACTTATTTTTAAAAATGGAAAAATGAGTAAATCCTAAGTACTACTCTATCAAAGCAGATAAAACAAAAGCATTGAAGAAATGTTATCAAAAGCTTCTTAAAGACAACTTTCTATTCATAAAAGTATTCCTATTAAGAACTCAGCTATTTTTGAGTGATTGTACTAGGAAATGTATGTTCTAACAAAAAATATGAAGAAAATATGCAAGAAACCTGCAGCTGTCTCAACTTCTGAAAGGAGCTTTGATTTTCACAACTGCAGCATCTCTGAAAAGCATTTCCAAGTAGATGACATGATATGATCTTTGGCTCGAAGGTCATTCCATATGTACTGTAGACACAGTGCCCACACTGGCTTTACAACTCTGAAGTTTTGTAGAATTTTATCTTCTGAGTGAGCCTTGTGCCGCTTATCAGGGTTCTCCCGCTCTGCTATTGTAACATCTTCAAAGAAAGAATGTAAAGACAGAGCCAACATCTTTCTGATGGGAGGGATATAACTCCTGATCTTTTCCTCTTTTTCATCTGTTTGAATATTTATATGTATAAGTGTTTGCATGTACAGATATCTATTTAAAAATGCTTAGATTTCAAAAGAAGACAGTGAACATACATCACTTTTGTCTAAATGATCAACCGAGCATTCAGAGAAGCTGTCTCCCTGGGGAGCAAGTAGGGCAATAGAGTTTATGCAAAAGATGTTATTTCTGTATGTCTAACTCATGTTTACATTACTACTTTTGTGGAACAAGGAAAGGATATAGACTTCTTGTAGAACAGCAGTTGGTCATTTCTGCATTTCTCTAACACACAAAGTCCAGGACCTTCCTTCCACATGATTCTGTGGTAGAGAGTTACTCTCTAACAGCATTCCCGAATGCTTCCCTTAACCAGTGAGAGCAGCAGTAATAAAAAGTCTGCGTTTTCATCAAATGGAGGGCAAACACTTTTTAACACCAGTTACACTGGTTGAAAATACCTATTTTAGTTCCCTGAATTTTAGCTCACTCTTACTGCTCATCAAGACAAAGTTAAGATCATGCAATAGGCAAGATATTGTATTAAGACAATGCTAAAATCACAGAAATATACCATTTATGTTAGGTCTTGCAGTTAAGCCAATGAAACAGCTTACATCATACCCAGGATAATTTTGAAGCAGTAGAATGCTTAAGTTCACAAAGCTAGATTGTTTCCATACATAAACTTGTTCAGAGCTTGCTTAGAAGTCATTTATATCAATGGCCCACCTTAAAGAACTCTCATTATAGGTTTCATTACTTTACATTAGCTGATTTGTAACGATGGTTTGTGTGAGCTCTTCTTGACAGTAAATGTATAACAATTTGAACTCTTCAAAAGCTTTTTCATTGAGGAGATCCTGAGTGTAGTGTAACACAAGTAGAGATGAGAAGTTCACATTAAACACTTTCACCAGGCACTGGAACACTTTCAAATCTGAGTAATTACGAATCCCCATGGTTTCATAGGTTAAGAGAAACAAGTATAACTTTCAAGTTACTTGCCGATGTCATTGCATTAAGCATTTTATATACTTCCCATACTGAGTTCCTAAAATAAATTGTTTTTAAACAGAGAATTTTTACAGAGAACAGCAGCTATGCAGCCACGAATCCTGTCTCCTGCAGTTCTTAATGGTCAGTGTTTGCAGACAATAGAATAGCACAAAGAGGTACTTTCCTCCTCTTACTGTCCCAGCCATCCAGATATCAGCAACAAGTGAATCTCCTGAGCTAGAGATCATTGTTTAGTTGGATGGATGGATCCCTGAGCCTATCCAAATCACTCTTTGTTATTTTCAATGACTGTATGAATATCAACATCCCTTCAATAGTTTCACTTCAGAAATACACACAAAACTTTTCAAAGTTGTTAAATTTAATACGGAAAAGAATTTGCACTATTTTCTTCTGGTCAATTTATGTTGAATACTTGACAGCAGGTGTAGCATTAAGCAGGAGGCTGGAATGGCTGAAAGGAACTACGCTCCAGATCTACTGTCTGAAAAATGGACACTCATGTCTCCATATCATTTTCTTTAGGTACATTAATTTGTATTTTTTTTTTTTTTTTTTTTTTTTTTTTTAACAAAAAACAATAACAAAAAGTCCTAGGTAAATTGTAAAATCATCTCCAGTGGAACTTAGAGGCCTTTCTTCCTACTCTTAAATGTCCTGGAAATGTCAAGCAGTCACCACTTTTTGATAAATACACATTTCTGTGAAACGAATAAAGGCTTAGCAACCAAGGCACATATACTCAGCAGCTTTTTCTTTTCCAGCTGCTAGAAACACTTAACGATTCAGAACAAGTTTGTAAAAATTATGAAGTATCATTCAAATTCTTAATTCAAAAAGTTGCTCAGGCACTGCGATGACAATCAATGGCAAACCTGCATAGGCAGGGCTGACTTCTTGTCTGTTGTATTCCTAGCTGGCCAAGCACAAACCACCTCCAGTCACAAACGTGCAACATGCTTGCACATGATGCATCCAACTTAATAAGCTTTATTTCAATACACTATTGAAATAATACCTCAATACAGCCTCAAATGAGAGCAGGCTCACATCAGACAGCTCAGAGAACAGGTAGCTGAATTCTTTGTTCCACCAGATAAACTGGTTTTAAAATGTTAATCAGCTTAATAGAGTTTTCCCTATAGCAAGTGACCAGTGTATTATGTGCCCTAAGATAGAAGGCATTGATATGAAGTATATCCATGATATATCCAAGATATCCATGTCCAGTTATAGAGAAATCCAAACTCAATCCTACAGACTCTTAAATAAACCCCCCTGAAGTCAGTAGGGCCACTCACGGGGAATGTCCAAGTTGATAAGATACTTACAACTGGCTGGCTATCTGCCTGTATTTTAATTTTTTTTTAATTAATTGGCTTGCATTCTGGTGCTTAGGTATTATGAGATTCTGTATGCAATCAAATACCAACAATCATGTCAACAAATATGTAAACACCATCTCCCAAAGTACTTATGCAAGTCTCCTGTCTGAGACATCTCACATACCAAGCTGTGCACTAAGTTCCCAGCATACACAATTAAAAAAGCCAAGTCTAATACTGAAAAGGCTCTAAAATGATGCATTCAAGTTTTGCTCAGAAATGCAGCCACATATCAAAGCCAGCAGTCCATGCATCTGCTATCTTACCTATCTACTCAAGAACGTAATTTGAAAGCATGGAATTACATACGTATAACAACATAGTTATGGTGTATACAATTGAAAACATCACAAAATGCTATACTCCAGGAGAGCATTCTATCAAGCAGTATTTGGTTTTGGCAATGGAAGTACAAATTCAGTACAAAGTAACAGAAACTACGTTTCAGTGTTAAAAGCTCTCAAGAGTTCAACAGAATAGAAACTTGGAAATGTAATAGATGAAACTTCCACTGTGTGTACGAGTCCAATTTCCCAGTAATGTAAACTAGAAGTGCCAAATAATAATCAAAAACAAAAATATCCCCCACATCTCCTGCCAATAGGTTTAGTTTAATGTCATCCAGCCCAAGTTATTTTCACTTCTCTTTGAGTGAATAGAGACAACTGACATTCAGATAATGCCTAAACAATAGAAAATAGGACTAAAGATGAGATACCATGAAATTTTGTTCCTATCCAATTAGTAAAAAAGTGCCTTCAGAGCCCGGAAAGCAACTCTGGAGACTCAGCCAAAACTTTCTGCTTTTACGAAATAACCCTTGGCTTACGTTAAAAGCACATCCTACTAAGAAAACCAACAAACAAACAGAAAAACACTCCAAGAAGCAGTATAACAATGAAGTTTTCCCATGAAATCTCACTTTATACTCTTTGCATATATACAGGAATGAGTTGTTATGTCTGTGTTCACCTGAGAACATTTTTCAAACGGATGAGAGTACTGCACTTGTACCGTAACAGATGCTTGTTGTCTGTAAAGGATTTTATCAATGCAGAGTTGCATCTTCCCCAAGCACACAAGGAATAACCTAGAGTAACCCAAGACTTACACATGGCACATTTACCAATAGCAACTGTTCAGTAAAAGAAAAAACAACTTCACTCACATCCTAGCTAAAATAGCTTTGCTGTTACTGAAATCTTTCTTAGGTTCAAGATCTCCATAAAAAGATACAGCTTTGTGGCAGTGTCTTGTGGTATAGAAACAACCTGAAGAGAAAAATGTAACTAAGGTAGAAATCAGTAGGGGAGAGACATAAAGTAGGAGGAAACAAAAACAAGTTTAAAGTATGTAATGAAGCACCAAAGAAAAGGGAAATTAGACCAAATAATTGCATCTTGAGGACTGGAAGGGGAAAAAAAAAAAAAACAAAAAAACAAAACAAACCAGTGACACATCAGAGCAGGATTTTATTTCTATTCAGCTGTATTCCTCTGGCTACTGACCTATTTACATCTCACCTATCAGCACTTGCATCTGTAGCCGCAATGAATTCCACATTATATATATTCCTTTAATTTCTAGATCTCTTTCAACAAGTGAGAAATTACAAGTTAGGGAATCCAGAAAAGATTTGTAGCTATCTTAAGATAGCTTTAAGATCTTAAAAAATAATAATAATAAATATGGGCCTTTGCAAAATAGGAAAAAGTATTTTGGAGAAAAAAACAAAAAACCTTCAGATAATGAATGCTGATCCATTAGAAAAAAAGTATCTCCTATTTAGTAATTTGTGTGAGAAAGAGAGAGAAGTAATATCCCCACTTACCAGTTTTATTGATGTTTTTTTCATTAAACACTCAGACCTTCCCACCTACAGGTGCTAACAACTAGTTACTTTACTACAAATCTCACCACCCTGTGCTACCCCTTAAAACCAGGAAACTAACCCAATGTAGGAAAGCCACAAAGCTAGACCAAACATTTTAGAGAGTTCTGGAAAGAAAAAAAAAAAAAAAAAAAGAGGTTAACTAGTTGCTCTGAAGAGAGATTTAGAGAACTGAAGACATTGACAGCAGCAGCAGTGTGAAACCATCAAGGCTTGTTTACTGATTTCATAAGAAAACAGCGTTAATCTCTCATTTATTTTTTCCCCATTTTGAGCTGGCACTGTCTTTGCTGAGCGCTACACAGTTAACACAGACTTGTCCACTGAAACATTATACCCGCACTAACAGCAACAGATGAGCATTCCTGAACTACTTTGCAATGAGAAAGTATGTACTTTATTGGCCTTATCATTGATAAGACATTGCTCCTGCCTTTCTATCACTCAAAACACAAAAATATTAAGTGAAAGTCAAACTGAAGCCCCAAGCAAGACCAGAGGCATTACATTTAGTTGTTATCTCAGCTATCTTTAAGGTATCTGCCAAAGTCTCTCAGCCTGGCAGAGACAGATGAGCAACCACAAGACTGCTCTGTTCCGCACCCTCCAAGCTCTTTTCTACAGAAATATGACAAGCACAGTACCTGCAGCACTCTTATTCTGCAGCACTACAGCAAGCCTGACCAGTTCTCTCTCTACTTACCATGGGGGATAGATGTGGATGACATCCTGTGGCCTACTCTTCAGGTGAGCTGCTGTCTCTCTTGCAAAAAGGACTTTGATTATCGGTTCTCTTGTACTGATGACAAGGTCTTCGGATGAAATGATAGCAGGAGACTCTTCCAGCTGCTGGCAGATGGCAACTTGTATCATACACTCCTCAAACATTTCTAAGATCTTCACAATTAAAACACCAGATTTATCTGCAAATTTAAAGAAAAAGAATGCGATGTTTGGATAAGGAGAAAAATTCTGGCACAATGAAGATGTATGTTCTGCTCTCTCCTTTCCTTTCTGATCTGCAGAAAAGCCACACGAGCATAATACACCCAAATGAAGTTTTAAGCAATTACACCTTTTTAAAGGTGAGCAGGTGTTTGCCCTCCAATCTAAGACAGCACCCATTAAGTACAAAGAACCTAAAAGCAGTGTTTCACATTCAGAGACAATGTGAAAAAAACACAGACTAAGATATATAGACTAAAAGCAGCTATTGTAAAACTTATCCACTTTATCAGTCCTCAAACAGGAGAGAAGCAACATTAACATATACCAGCATTCCTACAGTTTGATTCTATGCACTTCTGTCTATTTAAAAAATTACTTCTAGCTCCCTTTGCAGTCTGCACAGATCTACTCAGACAGACCTGGGTCTGTTCCTTTCATGTAAGATTTATTCTCTTTCTCACCTAACTCCACTTCAGTTTGCACTCTGATCACTGGTGTTGTTATCCACCTGCTAAACACTGCTATCAATAGTGGGGAAAATCATGGTGCTATAGAACAGGAGCAGCAGTATCCCAATTCTACTGATTTTGATTCACAAGTTGCATTTAAAAAAACACAGTATCCCAAGAAAAACAGCTGATATAAATTATCTTCCCACAGCAAAGCAGAAGCAGGGGCGGAACTGTGAACGTGGTACTGGAACTTAGCAGAGCTGTACTAGTTATTTGCTTATTTTAAAGCCCATTTCACAATTGTAAATGTCTTTCCTTTGGAAAATAAGTCAAAATATTTAAGTTTATGAGCAACTTCAGAACAAACTAATGACCCAACCCTTTAGGAAACCCCAAACCAAAGAAACTGTGTTCTAAATCTTTTCAGATTTATTTAATATGTTAAATTCTATAAAATATATTATATATTTTGCCCATTTCATATTTCCATGTCTTTATTACATTTTATGCTCGAACTGAAATAAAATCGTTTTGAAATATAAAACCAAAGTTTTCTCAAAACCACTTTTCTGTAAACCAATTTTTCATCACACGCAACATGTTTCTGCAAAGCATTGTTTCTCATGGACTGGTATTTTCCAGCAGGATAAAAGGTTCCTTCAGGAATTCCCCCATGCAATATATGTCAGCCATTTCTGTCCAAATCGTTACAGCTTGACCTCCTTCTCCAGAGCTGCAGAGCAGGAGTAAGAGAACCAATGCTTTTTGCCAGATCCTTTTCGTCAAGTACTTTGAGCTCGACTGGTGAAGAGAGATGGATGCCACCACTATCAATCCTCACCACTGTCACCTTCTAAGGGAAAGCTGTAACAAATGCACTGTCCCTCCAAAGAGTCTGCTGACTAAAGTCTGCTTAAGTGCATACTTCTGCTCAGTGTGAGCTTGGACTAGTTTTCTATCCCTAAAGGCAAGGATTTAGAATATTCACACTTGAATTACACTTTGCCTGACTAGCTCCAATTGTAGTCCTCTGTCAACCCCAAGTCGTCATAAACAAATTGTCCCAACCACAAAAATCTCAGCCTCCCAAGTAAGCAAAGTAGTGAACATTTACCTCTACTCATACTCCAGAATACAAATTTTCACCCACTTTAAAAAACAAGTGACAAAAAAAATCAATGTCAATGACGAAGCACACCAGCAGTCCCAAATATATATATATATATTTGTATTATATATATATATATATATATATATAAACATCCTAGAACTTTTCATCACTTCTGAACAATGCATTTCTCATGTGCAAAATTTTTTGAAAATTCTTACTGGTCAGTGATGTGTAACGTTAATCAGTTGATAAACCGGCTTAAAGAAATCACTGTAGAACAGAATGACAACTTAATACTTCTCTTTAAAATATCCCAGACTAGAAAACAGTTAAGAATGCTAGGCATATCAAAAACTTCATCTATATGAAAACCCCTTAAAGGATCTTGGAGAAAAAGCTCTACAAAGACACCAGCATCTCTTGCAAGCCAAACTTGGCTCAAACTCTAGAAGCTGATACTAAATGAAGCAGAATGCCTCTGCGTTAAAAACAACACAACTTCAACAACAACCCACGTCTCAAACTTGGCACACGTGCACACTCTACAGAACCACAATCTATTTGTTTATTTAGATGCATGGAGATAGCTTAATTTAATTGCTCAAATTATTATTACTGCTGATGATAGAATGCTTTCTCAAACAACATAGCAAAGCTTTTTGAATTCCTGGCACGTGATGAAACATCAAAGTTCAGAATGTAGCTTTATTTTCAACTCATTTGGCTCCTGCTTTGTTATGCCAATCAAAAATAAATCAAACGTGCGGCTGCAAACTGAAGGGAGAATTTGTGGGTGAGGAGATGGGCTGGATCACTGCAATTTCTACAGCTTCTAGAGGAGTTTACTTGATTGTTCACTTGTGTGAAAACTTTACCTTAAGGTTTTGCAGTGTCCTCTTTCACCCGTGGATAATTCACAGAAGTTCTCACTTGATAAACTCACCTCATTTCACTCACAAAACAATTATAGACTGAGAAATTGAAACCTTCAGATGCACAATTTTTATGGCAATATCCAACATTAAAAACTTTTGAGCAGTAACTGTGGTGCAGCCCTGCCTATTCCTACACTGCATATTTCTTCATGCCTTATTCTGCTGTCTAGAGCAC
The DNA here is from genome assembly GCF_019238085.1 of Lagopus leucura. Lineage (NCBI taxonomy): Eukaryota > Metazoa > Chordata > Aves > Galliformes > Phasianidae > Lagopus > Lagopus leucura. The sequence goes on along the minus strand of NW_024962263.1, from coordinate 50,489,130 downwards.
ACGGATTTCCTTCTTCACTGTTACTTTTTTCCAAAAATTAGTGAGCTAATCGTGCTAACAGTAAAGTCACTGAAGCATAAGAGTGGATACTAGGGAAAGAAGAGATGAACAACATAAAGGGGAGGGCACGAAGGGACAGGCGGACAATTGTTAAATGCTCTTTGCAATGACAGACTAACCAGGCTGGATTAATTGAGTTTGACTAAACCTTGAGGCTGCATATTTGCAAATAGTATCCAATTACTTTTCATCCCCTATAATGTCCACGTTGGACTGTCCTTGAGAAGCTCCTCTGGGACTCGGAGAAGGAATAATAACTACAAGTACCTATGGAATGCTCATTTCAAAAACTTCAGTTTATTCACATGAAGGTAACCTTTCTTCTCCCATTAACAGAAAAGTCACTGTACACATTCACAAACAGTGAGTACACACCTGTCTGGATGCATTTAAAAATCCTTCATTCAAGCAGCAATTCGAGGACTGCTTAACATAATCTACCTTTGGTGCCAGATGCCTTTCCAACAGCACCTTGCAGCAGTCTTCATGCAGTTAGCAGAAAAGTTAGAAGACATTCACTTATACAGACTTAAGGGCCATTTGAAGCATCTGGACCCATGATTACAAAGAGACTTTATTCACTCCAGGGGCACAAAGTGTAAAGTCAGTCCCTGATACATATAGTATGAGATGTCATGAAAAGCACTGACATAACTGGTTTGAGTATGGACTTTGAAGGTGCATTTAGGTTGTACAACTTGCTTCCTCTAAATGGCACCATTTAAAAGGAGAGGAAATCAGCCATCAGAACTCATAACACTACCTCAATGCTAACAATCTGCATCAAGACCAGAAACCTACATAGAGATGCAACATGCTAGCAAACCCAAAAGGCACCCAAGTCCTCCTGTGACCAACAAGAAAAAAAAAATAAAAATCAAGTACCAATGATAAGCTGGGTCAGCTTTCACCTGAAACATCACATCAGCCCTACACAGAATGCTTCACCAGGATAAGTGTCAATCATTGGATGGAAACCATCGCTAGGTGAACTGCGATGAAACAAATGAATTCCTCCAGATCTCACAAACGTGCAGACCTAGTGAAACCAGCTCGACATGCTGACTGGTGGGAAGAACAAGCCTTTTAAGCACGGAAGTAGCTCTGGAGAAGCCTCAGTTATTGACAAGGGCTTCTCTCACCTTGCAGGCAAGAGATGGCTCTGACAAGAAGCCAGTCAGTATCCCTAGCATAAGGAGATGCAGCATGGCCCCCTCAGAACGCATAGGTGGAATGAACTTCAGAGTCCTCAGAGACAGACAAAGAAAGCATCCAGAACCAGGCAAACAGAACATCAACAGCTCTTTGTTACTGTTAGCTAAATCTGAGAAATCACAAGGAAATATCTTTTTAGAAACAGTAATAATTGAATAAATCTGTCAACTTGGGCATCTTTGTAAACTCCTCAGCCACAAGAACCTTGGGAATCCCTCCTGGAAAAAGAAGAAAAAACTGGCTTGTCACGAGATTGCTCTGAAAGTAATGTCTCTTATTTATTCCCATTCAAACTACAACACCAAGTTGTACAGCAAGTTCTCAGCTACAAAACACTATTTTTTAACACAGTCACTACCATTAACTATGCACTTCCACCAGCAATGAACAAGAACCTGCATGCTGCACTCAAAAATCTGCATGGCCACCTGGAACATGTCTTGTTTTTCACTCCACTGTCACCACTGCTGAAATGAAACACCTTCCACCCCAACTGTGGCGACATCCACTGCTTGGTCATCATAAACATTCAGCAAGCATTAATGATAGATGCCATTTTTGCAGCATGGAAGAATTCAATTCCACACCTTTGCTCCATACACATTCCTATGTCAGACACCATTGTGTCAGGCTGCCCCTGTTCTGTCATCTCTCACAAAACGTTACAAAACGTTGGTGGGAAGGTTCAACCTTTACTGCCACACCACCATCATCTGCCTCTGATGTCATGGGACAACATGATAAAATAGGAAGCACTGCTTTCAGAGCAGCCCTCATATATGCTTATAACATGGAGCTTTTTTGATCGCGGGTTCACAAAAGCAACCAATAGCAGCTTCTTGGTAGAAGGAAAAAAGCTATTCAGGACAACAAAGAACATAGTTATCTCTGGATCAGGAAGACCTCGAGTCAGAGATCTGTGCAAGTTAAGATAATACTTTGGGAAAGATATCATGAAGTATTATTTTTCCTAGGCATTTGGCAAGCCCTTGCCACTGCCAGGAAGAGGATTCTAAGCTAGGTGAATTTTGGGTTTGTCCATTTAGCAAATTTGCTCTCATGTCTAGGTAATTATTTAATTTCAGATGACCTCTGGGACAGTGGTCTCTACACCAATGCAAAACCTGGACATGAGGTAGCTCAGTTCATCTGTGATGCTATTTCAGACATCTGGGAGATGAACAAACCCTGCTAAGCTCCTTTCACTTGTTTTTTATTTCAGTACACAGGGTGATACTGCCCTTCAGTATATATATACCATGAGAACAAAACATGTTTTAATACAACAACGTGGCAGATGTTCCACATTACCCTGAATTCCAGAAGGATTAAAAATAAAAGATTCTCTGTTCCTTTGGAGATCACGGACCTTGAGATGTCAAACATTTTAAAAACTTGAGCATGACTCCACAGTCTGAGTGAAGGCCCACAACAATTTTCAGGCTTAACAAAATAGCATTACAGATGCATATATTTAAGCCACAGAGCCACTCCAGCACTGAATGAACACGAAGGATGCACTGGCCATGCCAAAGGCAGCTTCTAGGGACATTAAGAAGAAAGCTGGTCTGTTTTCACTCTTAACAACCAAAGAGAATTCTTGAGAGAAGGAAGAAAACTGAGGAGTACAGTCATAATAAATAGAAGTAAAATAAAATTACATTCAGACATTCTGTCTTCAGTGCCCAAAATACAACTCTGAAGTTTGCTTTAATAATTCTGGAACTATCAATGAGATAAAAAGAAGTTATGACCTCTTGGGGACTGCATTTTTTGTTGCTTTTACTACACACTGATGAGATGCTGGAGAGACTGCAAGCACAGGGTCCATGGGACTGATGTGGAAAAATACATCAGATATTGACATCAACAGGACTACATGCGGCTTCATATTGCTCACATGAATTTTGCTAAAACGATACTTTCAAATGCTCAAAAATAGCTCCTACAGCCCTGAATGGAAAGCCCTCCTAAGAAACAGGTTCCCTTCATAGTAAGGTGACAGAACCCCGGTAGTGGTCCATACAAGATTAACAGAATGAAGATAAATGCATGGGGAGCACAAACTGGAATATATAGTACTTCTCAGGTTCTGAAGAGAAAGCAGGGGTGGAGTTCATTTACTGTGTTCTGCATGATTGGAATGTGCTAGCTGGGACACCCAACATGCCTCTGTGCATGTTAGCTCAAGCTTGTCATGGTTCAGAGAGAAAGGAAGAAGATAGAGCTTCCAGCACCAGGCATTCCTCAGAAGTGATGGAACTTTGTGTTGCTTTCACTGCCTGTTACAGAAACCCTCCCCCTCTAGAAGACAAGGAGAAGACAACTTGTCTCCACAGAAGCAACAACAACAATAATAATAAAGGGGAGGAAAAAAAGTAAAAAGCAGCACCAGGCAAGTTCAAGAAAACCTGTGAAAACCAAAACCAGGCAGCATTTACTACTGAATTTCTGGATTTTTCCATTCTTTTGTGAGAATTTAAAAATTTTGCAGTGTCCAGGGAATGTGTCTCACTCACAGGATAGAAGGATGTGATGCAACCATCTTCAGTCTGAATACAATGATAACACAAGGTAGAAATAATTTTTCACAAAGGTCAAAGTAAGAACCAGTGATGAAAACAATGAAATATAAGCTTGAAGAATCTCTACTAGCTACTGGCACCTGTTTGTAGACTTTAAGGCCTGTTGTTTACTAAAATATTAGGTAGTGTACAACTCTGCTCCTTCGAGCATGCTGATAAAAAAATCACTCTTATGTGAGCATAAAGAATAGCACAGTGGAAAGCACTATTACTGCAATAGTAAAATAAAAAGTCTCTAGTAATAAAGAGCATGCACATCTACCAGTAAGAACACACGTGGACTGTCATACCTAACCACAACAAGAAAGAGAAAAGAATGCTTTGGAAATTCCTCAGCCACAAGTCTTGCAGTGCAAGTCACATGGATGAAAGAAAAACCAAGTAAGCAGGACAAGAGGCAAAAGGAAGAGTACAACAGTACCTTCCTTCAAAATCAAATAGTAACACTCCTACAAGTAGAGAGAGTTTCCCCTTCACACACCTCCCTTCGCCCCTCTCCTCCCCTAAAAACAAAAAGCACCAAAGAACACAACAAAAAAAAACGAGACAAACTCATAAGAAAATCCAAGGAACTGGGAGAAGGATAACGATGCCTTAAGCCATGTTGATCATTGAAAATTTGCTAAAAAATATTTTGTGCAAAGGCAGACAGGACAATCTGTATTTTTTCTTACCAGCTAAATTGTCACGATGTACAGTTCTTGATATTAATGATAGCATTAAGATATCTGAAGGACAAACGATTTTAAGAAAAAAATGTTACTTTCACTCAGTTATCAATCACAAATTATATATACGAACTGCAGTTTAGGAGCAGAGTTGTACTGAACATAACTGATATTTCTAAAAATTGTGTCCAAAAAGTTAAGTTACACTTCTAGTTATATGGCAAGTTCTTTAGAAGGATGAACTACAAGAACTATAGGCATTACAATCAGGTCAATGTTCTATTAATCCTAGCTGAATATTTCTATAAATTTCTAAGTTAAAAAAAAACAATCTTGTGCAATTCATGTTGAGAACAGTCCTTCATATCATAATGAAAGTTAATTTCTGCATTCAGTTGTGATGGCTTGATCAGATCAGATCTACATTATGGAAGTATAAAGTAAACAAAGAAAACTCCTAAATGCCTTATTTAATAAAGTCAGCTAGCATCAAACCCACAGTAGCCCCTCAGTTATTTTTTGTTTTCAAAGGTATTATTTGATCCTAAGAATGTCTAACTTCTGACTGTGTAGCATGGAACAACAGTACTGGCCACATCATAGAATCATTCTACCTTTAGAGGGACCTTGCTAAAGAGAAACCTCCCATCCCTGAAAGTGTTCAAGGCCAGGTTGGATGAAGCCTGATCTAGTGAGTAACAATCCTGCCCAACGCAGGGGATTGGAACTAAATGATCTTTAAGGTGATGATTCAATGCAAATGATCCAACGCAAGCCATTCCACGATTCTGAGATATTAGACACCCTCTTGGGACAGCACTTATTATTTGCAGTGGAAAAATAGCCAAGCCTACATTTTCTGGTTCAGACCAAAGTTCTACTTTCATTCCTGTAAGTATAAAATGTCGAATTACAGGCACCAAATGAAAAGAAACATTCTTTTGCTTGGCACCCATTGTTGCTCTTTGTTCCGCCTCATGCAAAAGACTGCAGGTGTAGGCATAACAAAGTCAGCAATCCAGCATATACCAAGCAGACCCTTGCAATCCAAAAGCCAACGTTTAAAAGCCAAGAAACAGAACTAAGATTCCAACATTTTCACAGCCCGTACAAAACCATCTGGTTGCTATTCTGAACCATACACATTATTCTTCCTGGGCTGGTAGCTTCTGAAGCCATTCTGAAAGATGTTTCTCAAAAACACACCATGCATGCATACATGATGAATTCTTCCCACCTCTATATTTAAAAGAGGCTGCTGAATTTGGCCCTGCTTTAAACATTATACACTCTTTATAAGCACATATATAAGCTAGAGTGATTGTGCATGCCATTATTGTTTCTCATAAGAAAACACAAATAATACAGAGAATTCTTGTTTGAAAAAGACAAGTTTATACTCGATTTTTCCCTCCCAGTGCTGTGACATGTTCAGGCAAAAAAAAACAAAAAAACACCAAATTTGGCTACTTGCCATTTCTTTAATTTATATTAACTCAAGACTAATTAAATTAGCAAGAACAAAGAATTAGTAATAACTAGGAAAGCTCAGGCTTTTGTATTTTTAGAAGAATTCTGCATGGTCTGAATTTGCTTACAGGAAACTATATTAAGGACTATCCTTGTTTTCTTTGTCCACAGACAAATTTTTGTGCAAGCCTCATCACATTCAAGCTGCTAAAGTCTTTTATTCTCCCACACTGTAACTAGTCACCCAAACTGGAAGGTGGGAGAGTGACTCTTCATATTCTCTTCTGTAAGCCTTCCAGCCTCCCTGAAAAAATGCACTACTATGCCCAAGGCCTGTCCTCAGCTTTTAGGCTTCACTCTCCTCCTCACATGTTACACTTGCTTCAGTCACCAGATCACTTCCCATCATAAGGAGGAGCAGAGAGGAAGGTACAGTTTAGAAAAAAAAATGCCTACAGTTTAGGCTTGGTATCAATTTAGTTTAATCAATGACTCAATTGTAACCCAATCACACTGGTTCATCCTAAATCTTCATCTCAGACCAATGAATACCAGTTATCTCACCAGGTTACAAACTTCAAGAATAATTCATGCCAGTATTTTAAATAAAAAAAGCGCTTCGACAGCAACCACAAGAAAAAAAAAAACGCAGAGAAAATTAGTTTTTAGAAGTTACTTTTGAAATGAATCTGCATGAGTTTGCTTTATGTCTCATTTGTATCTGCTACGGACAGGAGAGTCTTCCAAATAAAACTCAGAAGAGCACTACTTTTTCTTCTGCATCATGCAATCCCCATATAAGCAGCAGATGTTGACAGGAAAAAGGGTTGGTTTTATTTTCCTCCCTCAACTGTCCAAATCTCTTTGCCCAAACAGGAAATTTCACAGGGAAGTTGTAGCACAGAACACTGCCGGGGGGAGGCGGGGAAAAAAGCTTGCAAATGGTCTAAAAGCCTTTGTACTCAGTACTCTCCAACCATCAGCTCGACTGATGAGAGACTTACTCTTACGGCGACTGCACACCTTCCAGCCTCCCTTTTGCATCTTGTGAAGAACAACTAATTCTGGATCTGTGGAGAAGAGCCTGATGCCAATCTGTTAGTTTTAAATCACATAAGCATCCAACTAATGCCATGCAGTGCAGGCAGGCTTCTGCACTCTCTCCTTTCAGTGATGGCATTAGGTTGATTACAGAAATGGAATTATCCATCAGGAAGAACACAATTAGTAGTAAACACTTTCCCCCACAATACACACCTCTGCTGTATGATACCTTTGTTTCCATGTTTGCCTGCAGTTTCAGAAAACTATCATCACTTGAGCAACCCAATGTAGGGAGAGGCTGCCAAGCATAACACTCCAAAATTGTCTAACTGGGAAAAACACAAATTCTTCTGTCCTGCAGAGTGATTCTGACATAAGTGGGACAGTTCCCCCCACGCGCTTCAGAAAATACAGAAACGCATGCTGCAAAGAGGCACTCTTTTTGGAGGTGCTGCCTCATCCCAGTAGCCAAAAGGCAGTCAAACCACATTGGATACTTACCAAAACAGGTCACAGGAACAAAAGAATTTTAAAAAATTAAAGCCAGCCAAAAGATTTTTTTGGAGGTAATACGGACATCAATAAAATAGAAAAACAAGTAACAGCAAAACAAAAGCAAAACATTCTATAACATGAAATGCTTTAAAAAGGGGAGAAGAATGGCCCATACTTCCAAAAACAGTTTTCCTGATGACATAAGTGGAAGGAAGACCTCAAACTGATCTCATTTGTAATTGCTCCTCCTTGCCTTAATGATAAACTTCTGTTCTATGTGTCTGTGGAATACCCAGAATGACTTGATGGCTCTTACATTACTTCAATCCTCCACAATAATCTTCAGATTCCTTTAGTAAATCAACTCAGTTTGTCATTTGATAAGTTTTTCCCTCTACTTCTGTTGCTGAAATCAGAAGCAGTCCTGGAAACAGCCTGGTTTAGAAATATTACTATGCAAAAGAGAGGGAGATGAATCTAAGAAGAAACTCAGGTTGGTAAGAGATCTCTAGTATGAACCTAAAAGATGACAGTAGTATGCTTTTGCTTTACCGGTTATTTCACACTTTCAGACTAGAAGCAATCATAAGGTCATCTAGTTGCACTACTAAAATTTCAACCATTCAGACTGACAGTTGCCAAAGGAAACATCAGTTTTATTCTGATGACATCAAACTGCTCAACTATTCTAAGAACAAAACTATGAAAAGCTAATTTTTGTCTAGATGGAAAAAAATATCTCCAAATATTATCACAGCTATTTTATTGTGAATTTTATTATCTTTGTGTTTTGGAATAAGGATTGGTAACTGGAAATATTGGTAATCGGAAATGAAATTCCTACATTATGGCACGTTCAGCACCTTAAAGAAATTCAGTTGTAAGTTCTGGCAAATGCTTGCAGAGTAAATGAAGCAGTAATCTGTCCTAGAGATTTCTAACTTGCCCAAGTTCTTATGTTTTTTCACCACGATGGCAAAAGGCATATCCCAGAAATGCCTTATGAGACATTCTCCCAAAATGAAATCATCCCAAAGATAAACTCTCCAGAATTTTAATTTTTTTTTTTTTTTTTACTTTACAGTAGAGCAACATATTTTTCCATAGCCTTTTTCCTCATAAAATTCTAATTAATTCTGACTCATTTTCTGAAAGAAAAAAATCTAGCCGAGAAAGATGTTTTGGTTGACAAGTTGGGATTGATGACGTGCAGAGGTCCCTTTCATCCTCTACAATTCTGTGATTCTGTGAATATTTCAGCCTAATAGTTAAAGCCTAGCAGACTGGTGAGTAGCCAAACAAGTTCTTGTAATGACACATGCAATGTTAAGAGAAAAAGAATATTAGTCATTTTGCACTCCCGTTAGCACAGAGAACAGCAATAAGAACTGCTAAGACGACAGAGCCATTCAGTATCAGTTTCTGTTCCTCATTTCAGAAAAAAAGCAAGGAGACATTCGCATACCACTGTAAGGACGGGGAAGGAACTTCCTATCCATTAGTAACTCAGGTGGAGGATGAACAACTTGCAAAAGGCTTGATCAGTCTTCAGTGAGCATTCCTGTATCATACTCAACAGAGATAGCAATTCTGAAGAGAGTTGACTAATGACACTTCTTGTTCTCTGATGCCGCTTTGTGGAATACAAAACATATTTCAGACAACTAATTTTATAAGTTACAGTTTCAGCTTTTCATCAGTGGAAAGCCATAATTAAACAACAGCACTTCCAGCAGGATTTGAGAGTAAACACTATTAAAATTGTTTCATCAATGACTTTCCTTTGTGTAGATAAAAAGAAGTGAATGGTAACTGGAGAATGGAGACTTGATCTCAGAAATCAACAGCTGCAGAAGTTATGGAATCACATCAGACAATCATGCTGTGATCAAAAACAACCAGACCCACGTCCTTACTTAAGTGCCCTGAACACACAGGAGGCCTAGAAGTGAACAGAAGCTGAGCTTCTGTTTTGACAAGACTAACACTGAAAGGATACATACGGAGTAGCTGCCCTCATTTCTAAGACCCTGTGAAAAGTTTGAGAATGCGTAGTAAAGAGCCATGAAGATTGAAGAAAAAAAACTCTAGAGCTCCTTAAAGAGTTTATTCTGTTTAGTTTATGAAATTTGTGAAGCAGCATGATTTTGCTATGCAAGCGTCAGAGAGGGATAATGCCACATACTAAAGAGCTCATGAATCCAATGGAGAACTGCTTTATGGAAAACAAAAGATGGGAACTGAAGCCAGACAAACCCAGATTTGAGAAACAAAAAACAAAAACTTTGAGTGGAATTAAGGACAACTCTCAAGGCAAATGATAGATTCCCTTATCCGCATGTTTTCAAATTAAGACCAGAGGACTTTCTGAAAAACAAATGGAATATGTGCTCAGAAACAATTAGTGGGCTTAATAAAGAATAAAGGCTTGACATTTTGTATCCTACAGTCACATACAAACTGACAAAAAAGCCTCTTAGACTATGAATCTATTATCTCCTATCAAATATTACTGAAAGATGGTGCTATCGGTCACTTAGAACTAATTAGTTGAACTCCTACCCCTTCTTTTTGGGAAGAGCATCCCTACAGTTATGTTTCACACTCATTTCACAGTTGTGTTCATTTGTCTACGTTTGCCGTCATCCACAGTTTCAGAAATTACCCATGAACATGGGTGTCCTCAAAAAAAAAAAAAAACTGTTAAGAGGAAGAAGTGGATATAAAGACATTATGAGAGGATGGTTGGACTAGATGATCTTGAAGGTTGTTTCCAACCTTGTGATTCTATGATTCTACAATTATAAGAACAAAAAAAAATGCACGTCCATAAAATAAACCTTGACTTGTCTTAACAACTGCTAGAAACACAATTTTCCCAAGTGTTGGAAAGCAAAGAGTTCTAAAGAATCTAGTAGATGGAAGATACTTAAAAGAAGATTTTTACCCTTCAGATTTAAATGTCTTCGTAACGGGGATATTGCAAACTCAAAAGCATCAAGAAAACACTAAGCCCAATTCAGGCAACATCAAATTATAAACTTCAGTAGTACACCTACAGAGGCCCCATGTACATATACATATATATCTACTTTCATATACATACTTACATATACATGTTTATATTTCACATACATATATGTACTTTTACATGCGTATACTGCTTCTTACCTGATGGGATTTTAGCATCTGAAATGCACTGATGTCTCCAAAAGCTAATAGCAGATCTTTCTCTGTTCTGCAGTCGACACAATCTCTCAGCCAGCCCTCCCCTGCAGAGAAGGAAGAAATGATCAGTTTTGCCAATAATCAGATTTGCCAAGAGAAACCATAGGACTAATGGAATATCATAGAATGGTTTGGGTTGGAAGGGAGCTTTAAGACCATCTAGTTCCATCCCTTGTTATAGACAGGGACACCTCCCACTGCACCAGGGTACTCAGAGCCCCATCCAGCCTGGCCTTGAACACCTCCAGGGTGGTTGAATACATATAATTTGGCCCTTAAAGACAGAAGCATACAGTAACATTACATTTTACAGATTAGCTCTCCCAGTTTTTCACTTTCCAGAGAATAACCATGTGTTTTATTAGGAGTATAGAATCAGTACACACAATAAAACATTTTCCACTATCTGCAAGTCCATAACCCTCAAGTTTCCAGTTGTGTCTCAATCTTTACACAAGGATTGTAAAGAAAGACCCCCAACTTCTCTGCACTTATCGTGACAGCTACTACAAACAGTTTTGAATTTGAAACAAACATCCCAAATGGTTTAGTGTAGCCACTAGTTATAACAGGTTGGGTTTTTCCCTCCTAGATTTGTTTGTCTGTTGGCAAGGAGTGATCACAGAAATATTCTTTTACCCATACTTGACCCTGTGATTCATTTCACAAGCTGGGTCAAGTGTGCAGCTTCAGTGGTCTGAACACTCTCCAAGATGGAATTAATTTGGCATTCCCAAGGTGAGGAGCAGAGGAGTGGCATCTAAACCGCACACATTTAAGGTAACACTAAAGCAATTCCTATCCCTTGGATTCCAATCCAAGGTACATCAATTTATCATCTTAAAACAAAAAATACTGTCATAGAAGATATCCCTCGGTTGTTGCAATGAGCTTAAGGACAGCATGAGGGTATTTGTGCATTTCTCTCTGGCTTCAAACGGGTTATTTTTATTAAAAAAAAATACATTATTATTTCCTTAACACTAAGTTTCCCCACTACAAGAACAATTCAGTATATTAATAAGGGCTTCCACTAAGCTGCAATGTGTCCTTAGGTAAACTTGGTTTAGGAATCAAAGAGGGAGCACAAGACCACCTTGTTTGTGCATATGAATGGGGTTATTATTTTAGAATGCAGTTCACATAGCTTGGTAAAGCTGACGCTGCAAATGAGAAACTGGGAGGACTCACACCTGTGAAAACCAACGAGGAGCTGAAAAGGCTAAACACTAAAAATCTATGGTTAGAAATTACTAACAGCCATTTCACCTGCAGATAAATCGACAGGTTACATAAAAACAGATTATCAGTCTCAGCTGATTTTCTAGTTAACCAACTATCTAATTTGCAAAACCATAACTATCTTAAGACTTAGTAGATAGCACGGCTGAACACCTTAGTAGAAAAGACCACAGAATGGATACTCAAATTTAAGAGCCATGCTTTACCCAGAATGATTCATGGAATTTACATGGTTTACATTATTGCAGCCTCTTCTACAGCTGAGGGGATTCTGGGAAGAGGAAAACTCTAATTTAGTATCTTCCAGAGGAAGCAAAGAATCCCCAGATTCCCAAAACAAAGAACCCTCTCTCAAAAAGCTACAGGACCTGCTGTATCAAGCAAGAACACTGACAAAAATACTTAAGAAACCTTGGGCTCCAGAGAACTTACAAAAAGCTTAATAACATGAACTGCTTTCAGCAAGAATCACGAAACACAGAATCAACTAATACAGAAAAATGCAGTGGATACTTCAGTATGCAGCAGGGTCAAGTTAAGCACAATTTTGTACAGGACAACTTGATCTGCTGCTGTTAACGTTTTGCCACGTTTACCTCAAACTTGAGTACCCAAGCATACTGCACTCCAGTAGCTGTGGACAAAAAGCTTTTACAAACATCAGCAACCTGCCCACCCAGTTCTTCTTCTTGCCAGACTGCCATTCTTGGATGTAGTTCGTTGTTCAGCTCTGCTGCATGATCTACCCAAGCCATGCTAGAACACCATTCACTTCAGCTACACTTTGGAAATACAGCAGCTACATGCATTTGGAGTTTGCTTGCTTGAGTCTGAGACTGATCTCTACACAGAGAGTTGGACTACAGCAATAAACAGAAGAGCTAGTAGCTGAAAAACATTTCTGGTGGAAGAAAACTGCTCAGTAGAAGCATTCCAAAACACTATTTCATTCCTTCCACAAAGAACATTCAAAGAAATGCAGTTTCTTATAATGCTTAAGGCACAAAAAAACAGCTCACAGTATAATTTAGAACCATACAATCATAGAATCCTTAGAGTTGGAAGGGACCTTCAGTGGCCAACTAGTCTGATTCCCCCACAGTGAGCAGGGACACCACAGCTAGATCAGGTTGCCCAGGGCCTGAGCCAGCCTCACCTTGAAAGTCCCCAGCGACTTTCCTCCCCACTTTTCCTGATTAGGGTTGCAGTTGTGCCTAGTCAGTCCCTACTCTTCTGGAAGCCCACTCCTACTTTACCTATGGCAGAAGCACTTTGTAGCATGAAAGGAAGCAAGTTCCTGGTTTTGAGGCACACAGCAGGAATTAAAAAATAAAAAATAAAAAAAAGCAAAAAAAAAAGCAAAAAACCCCCAGTTTCAGGCCAGATGTGTCTGCCAGGGAAGCTATCTGACACTTCATTACTGATTTCCTAATCATGTCTGTATTAGAACAACAGTTATCACAGGGTCTATGAAGAATAAAATCATGTCTTTCCCTCGCAGGCCTTGATGCTGATAAAAACAAATTGATACTTATATTAATACTCATCCTTCAATTCTAATTCCAAGTGCAGTTTAAATTATTTAAACTGCAAACATACTGCATTTTGCATCTGCGTGGTTGCAAGATATAAAATGTAAGCAAAAAAAAAAAAAAAGCATTTATGAGATGTTCTCAGTTGGTCACTGGAACTGCCTTCCTCCCCCCCCCCCCCTCCTTTGCCTGTTGCATACACTGTGAAACTAGGAAAATACAGTTCAAGGACATGCCATGCACAAAAGGAATTTATGTAGCAATTGAGCTGGCTGTTTATGGTTCATTTCTTTTAAAAAGTAGAAATAAAAAAAGAAATTTAAATACTGCTCCAAACGCAGGAGAATGAACTCCACTACACTTAAAGCAAAGAAACTGAAGGAAAAAAAAAAAAAAGATGCTTTTTTTTGCAAGTTTGGAAGGTTTAAGACAACGACGCTTGAGATCAAATTTCTTCTCATACAGTACAGGTGCCCACTGCTGAAAGTGTTCATCTGTGCACTGTGAGATATTATGAACTACACAGACTCACTCTTGGCTGCACAGAGGAAAGGTAACAGAGCTACACAAAGCTTATTGGAAGCAGAGTGTGATACTGAGCAGGTGCCAACTCCAGTGTAAAACCAAACTCCTTGCTTAGAAAAGAGCAACTCTTCCAATTACTATTTTATTTTCAAAAATATCCAGTTCCCTCTTTTACACATATCTACCCCTTATAAACACACTTAATTGTCCTAGATGACAAACCCACCATCTGGAGTATATTTATCTCAAATCAGAAAATGTATTTTGATTACTAATTCTGATTTTTGTGATCAAGGAAGCCAACGGTATGTATTTAAATGACAAAGGCTATAAGCTCAGATGCATACCTTACTGACCAGCACTTCAAACTTGACCCCAAAACAGTGTTTTATCATAAGCAAATGTAATGCATTTGGCAAAAAGTTAATGCAAAGGCTGCTCAGTGAAGCCAAACCGCTCAGATAGAATCTCGACCAGTCAAAACCTTTTTATTTTTAATCATGCAACTCTAAACTATTTTATGTTGTTTTTTGGTGGTTTTTTTTTTTAATCCCTTAAGGCAGTCATATTTAACAAGCAGAAATTCATGCACCACTTCCCTATTAAATCTGAGCTTGTTAAACTACTCATTTAAAATATGTATTGCCGCTGTTGCCCAGGTTGAACACCATCCACACGAAGGGCGGGTTTGATGACCAAAAGAAAGCTCTGTACCTGGGTAAAAGCTTGGTTGCTTGTGACTGTTGGTTTGCACAAACAAACAGCAAGTTTCAAATGTTTTGTACGTCACACAACAAGTACTATCCAAAAGGTAACACAGCTGGAACAGACATATTGCTGGTTCCCAGCTTCCAACTCTAGTCAGGTTAATAGAGAGGAAAATAGAGCATTAATGAGTAAGGGGAGTTTTAAAAAGTCATTTTCAATCTTCTTTGGAGTGCTGGAGCTCTACCTGTGTTCATGTAATGAAGTTTTAATTTAGTAGAGCAATTACTAAAAATAACCTCACAGAATTAAATTAATCTAAACTTACTTTCTCGGACTTCATCCAAATTTACGAGCTGTGAACACATAAGCATCTCTTTGATTAAGTTATCTCCTCATATACATTACTCCACATATTTCAAAACATTAAGGATTACACAAATACATGAATCCATCTCAGGACTGGGCACTTGGCCTCATATTTTCTTTTCAAAGATAGATCTCTACCCACACTTCCAAGTTAACTAATTAAATAACTTCTGCAACATTCAGCTGTCCAGTTCCACTTTATAGGGTGCATGTTGGCATTTGTCAGCACTGTAAAGCCCTCAGATGTTTTCAGCTTGCATAATAGTAAGCAACACTGAGTGCTGACAGTTGGTACTACATGCTCCTTTAGCATGAAAAATTACACATGTAGGTATGAAAGATGTGATCAAAGTCCTCTATGGAGGCCACCTCCTCTCCAGTGAAGAAGAGGAGTTGTTGACTTAGTGAAGTAACAAAGAATCTGAAAGCAATTTTACATGTACAGATCAGCCCTATTCAAGCTTCTGCCTTCGGATGAATCACTAGTAATATGGTGATCATTGGGGTAATTCTGCTTGTTAAATTAATACAATTTTTCTAGAATCCTTTTCCAATCATTAGAACAAGTGGGCACCACCAGAATATCATAGAATGGTTTGAGTTAGAAGGAACCTTTAAGATTATCCAGTTCCAATCCCCTTGCTATGGGCAGGGATATCTCTCGCTACACCAGGTTGCTCACAGCCCATCCAGCCTGGTCTTGAACGCCTTCAGGGAGGAGCATTCACAGCCTCTCTGGACACTCTGTTCCAATGTCTCACCACCCCCCACAGTAAAGAGTTCTTTTCTAATATCTAGTCCAAATCTACCCTCTTCCTCCTAAAAGCTATTCCCTTCATCCTGTCACTACATGCTTTTAAATGAAAAGTCCCTCTACTCAGCTCTTGTGATGCCCCATCTGGATTACTATGTCCAGGCATGGGGCCCCCAGTACAGGAAGGACAGGGAGCTCTGGGAGTGGGTCCAGAGGAGGATCACTAAGATGATCAGAGGACTGGGGCCCTTCTATGGAGAAAGGTTGAGGGAACTGGGCTTGTTTAGCTTGGAGAAGAGAAGAGTCAGGGGAGACCTCATTGTGGCCTTCCAGTACTTGAAGGGAGCATATAAACAGGAGGGGGAACGACTGTTTACATGGGTTGATAGTGACATGGGGGAATGATAGGACAAGGGGGAATGATTTTAAACTAAGACAGGGGAGTTTTAGGTTACATATTAGGAGGAAGTTTTTCACACTTCCTCCTAAGGGTGGTGATGCACTGAAACAGGTTGCCCAAGGAGGTTGTGGATGCCCCATCCTTGGAGGCATTCAAGGCCAGGCTGGATGTGGCTCTGGGCAGCCTGGTTTGGTGGCTGGTGACCCTGCACATAGCAGGGGGTTGAAACGAGGTGATCATTGTGGTCCTTTTCAACCCAGGCCATTCTATGATTCTATGATTTAGAAAAGTGCACTGTTGATTTCTATTGCATACCAGTCACCCCTATTTCAATTCTCTGAACTACAGTATCCACTTGGAGAGGTTTTTGGGGTTTTTTTTAGACCAGCTGAGTCTATGAGGCAGACATGCTGAGGCCTTCATTAGAGCTTTAAGAGTCAGACCGTCTCTTAGAACAGTTAAAAAAGTCAGCGGTTTTTTCTGGTTTGCATGTTTTTTGTTTTTTTTTTTTTAAACCAACTGTTCCACAAAGATGCTCTTCCCCATAAAACATGCACAGAACAAAGATATCATCTTCATCAGCCACCACAGCTTGAGGTCTCATTCAACAACTGCCTGAGAGAGAAGCAACCATCTAGATGACTTACAGGGTCCCCAGCTGTAAATTCCGCACAGTGTAAACTAGATGTGTCCTCATTCCTCTTTCAACAATTCAACTTTCTCATGTAATATTTTTGCATCACACCACAGTTATTCCTGCAGGTCAGAAATGGTTCTTTGTAACTGAGGCCAGAGCTTCATCATCCCTGTGTAGTGAGATTTTGTTTACAGGTCCTTGAGCCTCAAACAATACAGAGGAAGAGAACTAAGACGGATGAAAGCCGCAATAGTCAAGAACAGTGCAAGCAAGCACTTTTTAGGTTTCACAAATTCCCCAGCAAAAATATCTAAGTATAACTTCATAGGCAGTTGATTTTCCCACGCAAGTTATCTCTCAGAATATATATGAAAGAATTTGGGAACACACAGACATTGAGGCCTGCTTTTTTCTTAATTTTTAAAGCATTGATTAACCTTCTTTTCAGTTTCTGATAAAGTTCAGAGCAGCCCTCTGGCCCTTCAGGCTATATAATAGAAAAAAAATATTCAGATTGCCCTTCCTCTTTTACAGCACCCACCAGAATTAAGATGATTTAACATGGAGAGACTTCATTCGCAGAAATAAGTAATCCCTTTTTTGGAGGTATTGATAAATAAATTAATCAAGTACCAGACTCACACACCATTTCTCATAGAACACTGACACAAATTTAAGAGGAAAACAGTGCAGGAACCAGTTTTGATAGGAACAGCCTTGCCACACTAGATAAGGGAACAGCTTTCTTCACAGTTCTGAAGGTTTTGGTTCCCTGAGCTCTTACACAAAATGAGCAAACTTTAACATTAAACAAATCAAACCCATCAAAGTGACTCCTGTTCAATAGAGAATAACTACATCTCTCTTCAACCATTTCAAACAGGAAGATGTACTCTATATGAAATTTGGAAAATTTGTCACACTAAGGAAAAATTTATTTATTCATTTATTTATTTAAAGACTTATCTCCTTTTAACAACAGTCTTCTGGCCCATTTAAACCATCGGTTTGTTGGGTTTTTTTGTTTGTTTGTTAGTAAGAAAAGACATTTTAGCTTTCAGTAAGTGCCTAATAGACTGCCCATGTGTATTTTCAGTGATTAATAATGGCACTTCTGTAGTGCAGCCATGATATTCTTCAGTTATATTCTCCTAATCTAAGAAGAAATTCACTAACAAATACAATTTCATTCAACTGTAAGGACTTCAGCCTAAGATCACTAGGCTTAAAAGAGCTAGTTTGTGGTTGTTATACTCTCGTGTTATTTATGGATGCATCTGAGAAAAACAGATCCAATTTTAAGGCTTGCTCCATTTGTGCCAACTCTTTCCTCTCTTGGCACTTTACTTTCAGGATCTCAGTTGGCTTCATGTGACCATTTTATTGCATGTAGAACCAGGATATTCTGTAATTGTCTCCTTTTCTAAAAAGGAGAAGTTAAATATAGCAGATCAAACCTGTTGGTGATCTACTGATTCATGTGAGAGAATTAAATGGTATTTTCCTAAGATTTTTGTTTCACTATTAAGCTAAAATTTGCAAACAAAACTAACAAGAAAATCAATGCCATTGGGAACAACCATCTACCTTTGATCCAAACCTA
This sequence comes from Lagopus leucura, assembly GCF_019238085.1. Lineage (NCBI taxonomy): Eukaryota > Metazoa > Chordata > Aves > Galliformes > Phasianidae > Lagopus > Lagopus leucura. The sequence goes on along the minus strand of NW_024962263.1, from coordinate 50,470,598 downwards.
AAGCAGTTACTTCTATACAACTAAAAGCAGTTGCAACACAACAGATTTTGAAGTAGAGTTGACATTATATAATGTAAGATATCCATTTCCTGCATTGAAAGCCAGACTGCTTTGGCTGACAGAAATAAAATTCTGTTTGAAAAAATAAACAATTCATAAAACCTCCTGGAGGTCTTCCTGTAGAAAGGAAACACTGAATGAATGCATTTTGAGTTTTCTTGTATACAGATACTGAATAAATGCAGTGACCAGTTTATCCTGTGTAACAAATGTTGAGAGTTCCAACAAACTCTTCATTTCTCCCTTTGTTAACGAGGGATACTTGAGTGACTTGGAATTAGCACAGTTTATACATTTTGCCTTGTAACACGAATTCATAATCTGAAAAGAGCTTCCTGAAAACTAGTATTTGCAGGACCTACTCCCTTCTCCCTTAGCTTTGCAAATCACTTGCAGGGGATTTTTATTGGGTGCCATTCTATCATAATACTCATTGCTGCCAGCAGGCAGCTTATACAGAAGCAAAGGTAGTCTATACGTTGCTGAGAAATCAAAACTTTGTGGTAGAATAAAAGGGCAAGAACATCTAAAACCAATATTTCTTGACCTAATCACCAAGCCAACTCATCTCTGTATCAAATGCCACTACTAGTACTTCCTTATCAGCTATCTTAATAGCTTATCAGTGCAGTACAGTGGCATTTATATCTCAGAACATCTTGGAAAATGATATTTCTCCCACTCACTCTGATCCCATTTTTATTTAAATTAAATGAATGTGGCTACCAAAGATGGCACATAAAGCCAGCATTTAAGGTGAGGATGACCCGGGTTTACAGTTTTACAGTGGTAAATGAAAGATTTCATTTTGCTACCAGCATAGCAGATCTGACTGGCACCTCCTACAGCACTGCCCTGCAGGGAACTCAAGAACCTGACTCAGGCCTCCAACACGTCTGAAAAACAAGGCAATACTGACTACCATTTATATGCTGCAGTTCACTGTAGAAAGAACAACAATCTCCACCTAAACAATCCTGAAAACAAGAACTAGCAATACAGGGGATATATGAAGAGATGCTTTTATTTGGCAAAAAGAGTACAGAATAGATCAATTAAGTGAGGGAAAAACTGCTTACGTGATTTCTTTCTTTTCTGAAGATTCTAATTGCATCCCAAAACCCCACAGAGCTATTAAGTGAGAACAATTGCATCGTACCCCTTCAGATTTCACTCATCACATCCCAGCACTGTATACGTCCCACATTCCTTTGGAGGAGACAGGTGGACTTCTCATTTTCTTTCCACTCTAAGGTGTTGACCTTACACTCAAATTTCTAACACTAGCATTATTAGATTTTAATTATCCATAATCAGCTCATTTCTGAAGATTTGTTATGTATACTAAACTTCAATTTTTGTGGAGAATCACAATTGTATCCTTAATAGGATGAAACAAACAATACTCTTTCATTCAGTAACAAGAGTGTTCCAGCCAGAGAGGTTGACTAGAAAAATGAGGTAACTGGAACACAGCTGCAATTAAATAATATAGATAACATAAAAGCAGACAGCAGAATGCATAAAGAACATCACAAGAGATTATTCCACTCGGTATGTAATTTTTCACAAAAAATAAGCTAAGTTTTTTTTTTTTTAAATATGCTCTAATTTTTGAAGGTCATCACAAGCTCAGTGATCACAATCAGTAAAAAACATATAATTATTTTTTATTTTGTAAAAAATGGAAATAATAACATAGGTGGCTTATTCATATCAGCACTTTTCCATCAAGTACATATAATAAAACAGTCTGGTTTTGGATTAGAATCTCTCACACAGAGCACAGGAACAGGTTGTCCAAAGAGACAGTGGATGCCCCATCCCTGGAGCCATCCAAGGTCAGGCTGGATGGGGCTCCGAGCAACCTGATGTAGCTGTAGGTGTCTCTGTTCATTGCAGGGAAGTTGGAACAGATGACCTTTAAAGGTCCCTTCCAACTCAAACCATTCTATGAATTTGCATAGGAAGACCAAGACTGTATCACCTCTGCTATCTCCTCTTAACCCACACTTCACTAAGCAGCAGTCTGGAAAAAGAGAGCTTGGTTAAGCTCTTTTCCACCCGCTGCAGAATTTCAAATGGTCCAAGTGGGAACTCATGGAAGAGATCCTGTCTGCAAGAATTCTCTTGCTTACTGCTTTTCTGCTGTGATCTCAATCTGCAGCAGAGGCAGGAAGGAAGGAGAAAGAACAAGCCAAAAAAATGCAGTATAGCTTTTAACTATATAACCAGAAAGAAAAGATTATCACTTAATTGATCATGCAGCTGATCAACCCTCTCCAATCTGGACTTCAATCCACAGCACTGAAAACCTAAGCCTTCCACTCAGTGGCAGCATACAACAAAAACAAAAAATCCACCCTGCAAATTTTGTTCCTTTATTCATTCTGGCCAAATTGCATTCTGTATTGAAAACTTACAAATGAATAAATGCTTATTCTGCTGGACATCCATTTCAGACTACTTGTGCTATAAAAATACATTTTTGCACTAAGTGATATGTGATCATCAGAATCATCAAATTAAACTGACAGGTGCAGGCTGAAGCCATGTTTAAGCTATGCAGCCACTAACTGTGGGGTTTTATTGCAACACTCAAAGCTTTTTATGGCGTCAGAAAACTACAGGACAAATCCACGGAGGATAACAAAACACTCACACAGATCCTGAGCAGTAAACTGCCAAAAGCTCAAAGTACATCTGAGTAAAATAGCACCATGCCATTTGCCCTGTTCTTACTACCTTCACATAGACTTGCTGTTAGCCACCATTAGCATTTTTGGTACAGCTTTGGTCTGACCTATTAGAGTTCTGTCTTCATGCTTTTAAAGTAGTAAGAAGTAAAGCTTGATTGCACAAGCAAAGCACTGCAAGTACAGAAATCCTCAAATTGTTACAGCTTCAAATCTGTTCCCTTGGTTGGCATTTCTAAGTAGTGAAGAAAATTTTGAAAGATAAATAAAATATGGTTATTTAACGGAAGCAAGGATTCTCTAAGTGCCTTATTTTCTGATCGATTACTGTATAAAATCAGTAGAAAGAACCATATTGCTAAGGATGCAATTGCTATCTACAGCAGCATTGCTCATCATTTTCCTTCTCATAATTTAAGCCATGCTCACACAAATACCACATGAAACAACTTCTGTGAATTCAAAATAAGAACCAACTATTTTTGCATTGCAATTAGCTAGGGATGTACTGGATCATGTACATCAGAGCTCCGCATCTCAAGCTTAGGTGGGTTTTGTTCAGCACCTTTTCAATACACTTAATTTAGTCACAAAGATTTATATTTCAGACAAACAAACACATCCCACTTTTGCTCAAATATCACTCCATCCTGCATTATTCAGCACACCTTTCATATGCCATTTTGGATAATTTTAGCCTGACAAATCCGGAAAGGAACAAAAAAATTTTGATTCTTTTGCATCTTTTGCAGACTATCTGAAGAGGCACATGACAATGAAATGATCGCAAGCTAAAAAAAAAAGTATGCATGCTCATATTTGCAAGCTAATTTAAGGCATTTCTGTGATAACAAATATTGTATCAAATTGTATACTGGGGTTCAGGATTGAAAGGTTGACTCTAGTTTTGCAATTTGTCAAAAATCTTTCATGTGTTTGCCCTTGAAACGCATTCCTACTCTTCTTTTAGTTAATTCTTTTAGCATTATTTTATTTACAATTTAAAAAGCACTTAAGAAGAACAGTATCTTTACCTCAGTAATTTCCTTTTTTTAGCAGAATCTTCCGGGGTTCTTGAGGCCTTGCCTGACTGTTTCTTAGGTGTTTGTAGAAGGGCCTGTGCAGACTTGAGCCAATCGCTGGCAGGTCTTGCTGCAGCTTCTCCCACACTCAACTGCAATTTCTTAATGAATCCTGGATCAGTGGGCTGTGTGTCCGCTTCTTCCACATAGTCATTGTCAGATGAATATTCAGAAATTTCTGCCAACTAATGAAATAAAAATAAAGAAGTATTTAAACAGAGTGCTAGTGAAATAAACTAAAATTACATGAAATATCTGGTTAATTTCAGCTACAGATTTATGTAGACAGTTATGTTCCCTACCAATCAGTAAATGAAATCACAATTTATTGATTCATATAACTTGAACAACTGTAAATGCATATTATTTTTTTCTGAGTCAGCATGAACTGCTGAATATAAAGATCATCTGTTGAAAGAAAACTGAGATGAGTAACATCTGTTCTAAAATAACCAGATCTGGAGAACTCATCAAAAAGCTAAGTCAATGCCCATCTCCATTAGAAGTTTACAAACAAGTGTCAGGATTAAAGCAAACTCAGGAAAACAGAGCCTAATGTGGAAAGGGATCATGAATGGCAAGAGAGCTGAAAGGCAACACAAAAGTTAGGTCCGGATTCAGATAAATAGAAAGTTTTCTGCCCTATTCTGAGCTGAGAAAAAACAAATTAAAACAAGCACGTGTCTCTGCATGAGACAGAAATTGTAGCTGGCAAGCAGTATTTAACATTTTGTTAAAACAAAAATTTGACCACTACAGCTAGCCTTCATGCATGTCTAGCGGGCCTGTGAGTTGCAAGGAAGGTATCAGAGATGTTGGACTGACATGCAGATGCTATCAGGCCACAGCCACACAGCACCTTAGAGGAACCCCCAGTCAGCAGCCACAGCCACCAGCAAGCAGAGAGTGGAGCTGAAGTTCCTAAAAACCTTGCTGGAGCTCCTCTCACAGAAACACACAGGACACACTGAACCAAGAAAGGAAGCATGAGAAGGTCCCAAAACAAATCTGGAACGGGAGATGAAAGGCTCAGGAGAGTGCTGACAGGAAAAAAAAAAAATCACCTGCTTTGGCTCAGTTTGCCCTACTCTCCTGCAGGGCTCCTGCACAGACAGGGCAGGGCAGCAGGTTTGGCTGCCAGGGGTAAGCCAAGCAGCGTTCAGTTGTTATGTAAGTTATTATCTCTTGACCCAGTATTTCTTAAAATACCAAGTACTAAGGAACATTAAGCAAAAATACTTGGAAATACAAAGAAAAATAAACATGTGGCAAATAGTCAGTGAAGTGCACAGCCATTCATCCTTCCAGAGCAGTACGGAAATGCTACACAACTGCTCACTCCTAAGTAAGAACAGACAAAATTCATTCAAGCCATATTCTAATGAACTGAAAGACACTAATTTACTGAAAGACACTTAAAAAGCATTAGACTGTCTGCAAAACTACACTAAAGCTGAACTATAAACTGCATTTATAATATATGCTTTTGTCTCATTCTTCCACTGCTGTAAGTTGGTTAACAACAAAGCAGCACAAGTGCTCTGGAGCACAGAGCAGTTCCAGCACCAGGGCACAGCACTTCCTCACTCCAGCAGCCTTCCACAAAGCCCTTCTTTGGGGCAAGCAACTTCAGCAGCTCATCCTCCATCCCTGGAAAAGCCAAAACCCAGCTGATAACTGCAATGCGTTAGGTTCATATTACCAACAGGGAAACTGGAAAAGAAACTAAGATTAACTAGGTCCAGATAATGCTGCTCCCATCACAAAATAAAATGAACCTGTTTAACAGCTCTCCACACAGCTCGTAAGACAAATGGCTGAGATAAAGATTCTAAAGATAAAAGGTGAAAGGAAGGGAAATCACTGCATTCACTAAAACTGCATGTTATTATTTAGCATAACCATCTGAAGGCAACATTTCTCTAGTGCAGACAACAAAGCCCCACATACAGCTACTGCCAGTTCTTTAATACGTTCTTCACGTAAATGATGAGACACTGTGTTCATGTTCTACGAGCTGACCTAAGTACTCTGGAAACTGGAAGGACCTTTTAAAGCGATCCAGAGAAGAACTGCTAAAAGAATGTAATTCATATCAGCCCGTGATTTTGCTGTTTTAAACAACGCAGTCAACACTCGTCCCTTGGCAACAACATCTCTCCGCAAACAAACTCCTTCCACGTTGGAAAAGAGCCAAAACTAAAAAGTTTCAAGCAGTACAAAAGCAGTAAGCAAGTGCTTTGTTCTAAAAACACTTTGATGCTGTAGGAGTGCTTCAGTTTTACACAAATTGCTATGATACCTGGCGTGCCCAAAGGATGCAAGCCTCAAGTTCTCCCTGCACGTAAAATGCAAATCAGGAAAGCCCTTGGGATGTAATTGAAGTCGAGCACATTACAATCCCACAGACTGTTGTAAGAGTTGAGAAGCTTTCTTAAGGCTTGTCTAATAAATCATTTCATACTTCTTCTATTATTTATTACTGTATACTTGTTTAGACTTAACTTCCCCAAGGAAACCACACTTTGAGGTTTTTGTTTTGGGGTTCTTTGCTTATTACTGCTTTTCTGTTTTGTGTTTTCGTTGTTATAAATTGGTCTGTTAGCATTAAAAAAAAAGTCATTAAAAATGGAAAAGAAAAACAGGGAAGAAAAGCTTTCAAATGCTGAACATCATTCAGTTACCATCAGAAATACATCGTGAAGAAGAAAACGTGCTCAGAACTTCCATGATTTTTATGCATGCAGATAAAACACAGCATGTCTACCAGCATTATGGCAGTGGCCAGTTGAGAAAAAGAAAATCATCTGAATTCTTAGGTTCGCTTTAAAACGATCACTGATAGCTACCGAATTGTATATCATTTATAAGTATCCTAAATACAAATTTTCACAAGGTTTTTGTTTAGTGGGTTGTTTGGTTTATTTTAAAATAACATCATCCCCAGTTGCATCACCATGAGTTTCTGGAGAGTGTCATTGCTGAGCACAAAGAAGTGTCATATTAAAAGTAGCAGATTTTCCTACATCGCTTGTTCCTTTGAAATATAGCCCCTTCTCATTTATTTTTACGTTACAGTGGCAACAGGCACGCTGCTCACACTACCCAGTCACTCAGTTTCTCTACCTTAGTTCTTCCTCCACACCAAGCCCAATCAACCATCCCCACTCTGGCATTTTCCACAGCTGGCTCTCATGTATCTCCATCACTCCAAATACTCCGCTCTAGACTATCCACTAAGATTTCCTTTCATTTCCAGTGATGACCTTGCTGCCACACCCTCATTTATGTCATGCTAACCACTTTTTCATTTCCCAGAGTTGGTTCCAAAAAAAAAAAAAAAGCAGGAGCTGACCTCACACTCTCTCTCCAAGATGACAAACATGGTTCATTTTCGTTCACTTTTAGAATAGATTGATTTCCTCTCTGAATGTTTTCATTTGAAATGGTCTAAATGTTGCTCTTCTAGGACTCTTCCCTTTAATGGAAAAATGACTTTAGTATAAATATACAGAATAGTGTCATTTTTTCCACTGAGATTTGTCTAGAAGAAAAAAGTCAGCAACTACTATAGTAGAGCATTCGGGACCCTGTATCTTAAAGATAAGCAAAATGCATCAAAAGATAGCTCTGAAGGTAAACTTCTGGCGCATTTTTGACCACACTCACCAGTATATATTGGATGGCATGAACATGGAAATAGATATAAGAAACAGCAAGCTTGTGCCCTTAGCCAACCTGTTAAAATTACTAAAAAATACGAGATCAACTTAAATAAAAGCCAAACAAAAGTACCTTCCCATGAGCACATACATTTTGCACCCAGCAGCAGAGCAGCTAATATGCAACTGATACATGTGGGACCAAATACTCCCTCCTCAGCTTTCAAGAGATTGACTTCAGCTGTTACTTTATTAAAAAAGAAAAAAATGCTTTTTTTTTTTTAAAGTACTTTTACAGTCTGCACAGCATTTGCCCTAGGAAGGTGTGAAAGTTACCTTTTGACTTCAGTATTGACAGAAACAAGAAACAAGAAATAGCTAGATTTGATCACTTTAATAAGCACTCAATGCATCTTACCAATAACACAGCAATAAACTGGGAAGGATTAAACCTCCATGTAAATTTTCCAAATTCAGCACAGAACAGAGAAGTATACTCAACTTTTTGTACAAAGCTAGCATACCAATCTTCTTAAAACAAATCGTTTCAAACACAGGGATATCTCATACAATGGTTGCTAATGAGAGGCAGTGAGGTAAGTATCTGGGAGTCTCACCCCCCTCCCCCCATGGAGCTCGTCTCAAGATACACTTCTAAAACTTCTCTGCAGAGACATTTCAGCATATTCACCATACTTTTGTACTGGTTAAACACTTTCACTTGTTCAGACATCACACATTTAGAAAGCAAAGTGTTTTTCAGTTTATATGAAGACATCCCGCAGATATAACACTCAGTAAAAGTACACTGATATCCCAAATGAGCCCAAAAGCTGAAACTGTTTTGCCTAGTTTCTATCACATTATTTTTTCGCCCAAATCTTTCCCCGCTGACAAAAAAAAAAAAAAAAAAAAATCAAATTCTATACAGACACTGAAGCAATACTTGCAAATGGAACTCGCTTAGTCTGTTATTTCCCTCACTAAAAATCATCTATTTTTTTCCCTCCCGTTATCTTGCCACACCTTGGTTCAAACAGAAGTAGTAATCTGGTTCCTCAGATGGCACACTTGTGGAGCCAGGCATTTGGAAGGTCACAGAGCAAAGTTACATTAGAAACAGAAATCCTATTTTGAGAGTTTCAGACCTCAATTTTCCTCTCTATATATACGATCAATCTTGTTGCGTTTCCTTTCTTAATTGTCCTTTCATGCATCTTTGCTTCTAACTATCTTTTATATCCTATTTGTTCTCTCCTCTCCTCTGATTCCTTTATTCCTTTCACAATTTGCATTTGCCCTAACCGTCCTCTCATGACTACTCACAAGATGGCTGGAAACCAGCTGCTTTAACAAACACACATGGTGACACTGTGTGACTGTCCTCCCACCTCTCATTTCTCACATTTTTCCTTTTTAAGCAATACTACATCTGAACTAAAGGTTCTCTCTGCTCTCAGGCATGCAAAGGGATTTAGATGCAGAGAATTTCAACTGCAGGGAAGTAGTTACAAGAGATTTCATATCTTTCTCACTACTGCCCCAAAAATAGAGGGAGCAGAAAAGCCACGAAATTTGCTGCAATGAATATTCACAAGCATAAATCACCAGTGCAGCGTGCCAAAGGCTGAGCCTACATTAACAAATGCTTGAAGCTAGTTCCACCAGAAGCCAGCTTGCAGATTTATAGGGAGTAAAGGTAAGAAAGAAATTTTCCCTTCTTTTAATCAACCAACTTAAAATTAATTCAAGCATTGTGCACACAAGTGTAGAGGATATTATTCAGCTCTATAAAGATAATTAAAGATAAAGATTTAAAGCCTGCAGTGCTCTTTTACATCTTTATGTTTTCTGATGCTTTAACTGAAGCACTTAAGTCTATGCCAACTACTTTCCTACTACCTTGAGAAATAATTTGGGTTTTGGTAAGCGAGCTACTTTCACTCAGAAGAGACAAAAACCTCAGGGATACCTTCGTATAAGCAGCTAGATTTTCATGTCTAAAGTGAGGAACAGTCCACTCCGTGGGTGACACCAAGCTCTGTTCACACATGTCAGCCACAGAAAAGCACACAAAACACATGAGATTAGGAAGCGGACCGTGGGCAGAGAGCTGTATTTCAAAAAGAAGCAAATGTGAAAAATAAATCACTAGTAAGATATTTTTTGTCTACAAGCACAAACTGATGCAGCAGATTAATTGAAAATTTTGTGTTAAATATCCAGTGTTATTCTTGCAGACAGCATATATTTAAAGTGGATCCAGACCATCGCCTACCTGTCTAGCTACGCACAGTGCATGCGCTCATACCATCTGATCTGCCCTAAATATTTATGAGCGGTGTTGGTTCAGCACGCTCGGAAATGGCTCGTCCTGCTCCACACAGGTTGGTGGCTGCTGTGACAGGACGCGGCCACACGCTCTTCAGGACAGGAACGGCCACCCCAAGCACGCAGCTCTGTTTGGAGGCAGCCCCACAGAAGGGCCTCAGGCACTGCCCTCAGCAGCTACATCGGGCCGGTTTCCTTATCCTCTCTCCACCATCGCTAAATTCCAGAGGCATTTCCCTTCACACGGACCTGGGAATTAATTTTTGCTATCTCTCACATGTCACCAACCCTAGGCTGGAATGCAACAAGTATTAGTACACAGAAAATCACTTATGCCAAGTAGCACAGAAGAATGCTGTATCTACTTGAATAAGGAGAAGTGTAGGCAGGAACACTGTAATTATTCAAAGCAGAATTTGGTCACAGACTGCACCCTCATCTTGTCTTAATGGTGTTTTGAGGCCTTTAAACAAGTGGTTAGAACTTCTCTTCTATGACTAATTAGAAAGGATTCATTGCATCCAGCAGCCTGGTGCTTATCACAAAGGAAATTGATTCATGATTAGCTCCAGAGAAAAGAGGCCAGCTACTAAATATTAAGCATCACTGCTAACACTGTCGTGCTTCCCTTCGGAGAGCTCACAGGTAATACTTCCCTCTGTCTGACCCCATTTGTTCTACAGTATCTGTCAAAATTCACAGCTGCTTTAGCAACAGTCTTAAAAGGTCATCCCAAGTATGCATGAGATTCGATTCAAAGCAGAACCACTGCTGTCTGTTATCAAATGAAGGGCAAACGGGACAGTTGCAGACTCTTCCACAAACCAAGGGAGCTGAAAAGGCTTTGATATAGAAACTAATGGAATTATATGCCCGCTGCCGAGTCTGACTGCCAGTTATCCTCCAACGATGAGCTTCCCATAGGATTTCCAAAACCACAGGGAAGTACAGAGGGCAACACTGACACAGTAACTCAGTCTCATACTCTTCAAACCACCAAGCAGTTGAAGTACTGTATCTAAACCAACAAACTGGTGTTTTACATCACAAATCAAGTACCAATTAAAGTAAAATGTAACATTTAACAGTTCCCATATTTTGGGCAGATCATACTGCCTTGAATTGGAAAATCAGGTAGGTGTCACACACAGTATGTTTGGGTGTCCATTCTTTTTTTTTTTTAAGGAGGATGTAAATTATTCTTTGGTTTGAGTTCCTTCGTACGTAATCCTGTAGCATTAGCAGGCAGCATCCCACACACAGCACTAGTAGTTTCAGAAATGAAAAGCAACAAATATTTGGTGCATGTACAATTACTTTATAAAATATCAACACGAATATCTGATATTTCAAAGAATAACTTCACAAGCGGAGCGATGGCATTGAGATTTTTTTTTTTTTTTAAACAGGTAAAGAATACACAAGAATTGCAAAAAAGAAATTGAAGCTGTGAAGTTTAATCCTGAGCAGAAACCTTAGCTTTTAGAAGGCAAACAGGTTTAGCAGGCTTTGCCTGTGGAGATGCATCCACAAGCTGTTCCAGCCTGCCTCTCCCAGAACAGGTTGTTCTAAGGCACATATCATCCAATCAAAACAGGTGAGGCTGTCTTCTCAACCCAAGTACACTTTTATTCAAGGCAAGTAAGTAAAGCAAGAAACGCTGCATTTATTCCCAAGTGTGCTCTTTACATGTAGAGTCAAATGATGATTCTGAACGTAAGATGGAATAAAACTCCTGTCTGCTGGGCACAAGAAAGAACAGCAGGAATACTAAGGTATTAAATGGCCGTAAAGCAACAGCTTACACAACCAGTTAAGGGACAGATTTGTACTTCTCAGAACATAAGGAAAACCCTGCTGCAGTCTTGGCATGTGCAGCGTTAGTTCTGCAACTGCACCTCTTGGAAGCATCATTTTAGTAGTTTAATGAAGCTTTAGCATTGAGAAATCCATCCATCATTTCCTAATTTTCTACATTACTACTGATCTCACCATCAGCCTGTGATTTGGTTAGTAGTCAATGTCTAATAGATCCAATAATGTTGAAAAATCTCTAGACAGACAACCTGCAACTGCCTTTTTCTGCTTTGTCTAATTGTTTTTTCCATTATACAAGAACATCTTCAGTTTCTCCCATTGAAAATAACTAGCTGTTAAAGCCAATTTGGACAACTTCAAGCATACTGTTAGCCAACATATAATATGCAACTGAGTTACTGTAACCCTTGCTCTCCCTTCCTTAAGGAAAAGGAGGAGGGAAGGAACAGGACTTCACATGTTGCATCTTGCAGACTGCTCAGGGACAGAACAAGGTCTCTTCATACGCAACAGTGTATTATCCCACGCAGTAGAGCTCTCATCTTGATAAGGATTCTCCAGATGATACAAACCCAGGTTTTCAAATATAAATACCTGACTCTGATAGGACATGCAGATAATTACATCATTTCACACAGAAGCCTCAGCACACCTTTGTGCAGCGACGCTCGGACACACACACAAAATAAAACACTGTAGTCAATTATAATACCACTTAAACAGGGTTTAGTTCTCGACACAGGAATAGATACTTTCATGTTTCCAAGGAACAGATGTTATCACATAGTGTGATAACCTACTTTCACATTATTGTTTATAGTTATTCACTCAGTTTCATTTATTAAAGTTACTGGATTCAGGCTCTAAAACCTCAGCTACATTGTCTCTTTTTTAGGTGATGCTATGGTAATCATCTGGGTTAATGCTTGGATGTAACAAGGGGACTCAACTAAAAGGTATGATTAAAAGCCAAATTATTATTTATGAACTAATTCCTAAGATAACTAGACTAAATACCTGCAGGATTCAGCAGAAACTGTTAATGGAGGAAACATCTCCATCTCCAAGTAGCTCTTTTGTTCTGTTCCAAGTCTAAAGAGAGAATACTTCCATGTTTGTCAAGTAAAAAAAAAAAAATTACCTGTCATTACAACTGCAGGAAAACAATTAAGCTTTCAGCAATAAACCCTTCTAGAGGTCCCAATCCCAAATGTTTGCCAGTTTGTTTTTTTTTTCCTCCAAATAGATCAAGCAACCTAAACAAATCAAACCTTTCCTTACAATGTGATTTCTTCTCCGATCCTTACCTATACATGCATAACTCTACATCCTCTCCCCACCCCTCAATTGACTCAAAAAATGGAGGGGAGGAGAAGAGGGGGGCTTCCTCACTTCATTGTTGTGAGAAAATAGCTCTCACAGTAATGTGACTGTTTAGACCTAACAGGGAACAGTCAAAGACTTTAAAACCATCTTTCATATTAAGTGTTCTCAAAGAGTAGGTGACTCATGCAAATATGTTATTTAAGATAAAAGGAATCAATTCCAGGACAACTAACTGTACGAGAGATTACACGCAGATATCTATTGAAGGGCAAAGTATGCACAGTCTTCTCATCTTTGGTTGATCTGTCTCCAGTTTTCTGTGAATCCCCTTAGAAAACTACTCAAAAGAAAAATAAAAATGAGAGAGAAAACACAACTTTTGTATAAGATATAAATGCAATACAAGCATCATTTCTGCAATAATGCTCAGCACACTGTGAATATATATATATATATATATTTTTTTTTTTTTTTCCAAAATGCCCACAGAAGGACACTATGCACATCTTGAAATTCAGATTTCTGCTCTGCACTTCCAGTTCCAGCAGTGCCAGTGCTCACAGCCCTGGCAGACCAAGAGCCACTGGGGCTGCAGTGTAGCACATTACATTCATTTTCTTCTACTCCCACTCACTCTACATTCTTCTCACTTGACTGTGCTCCCCTTTGCTCCATTTACTGCTTCACAGTGCCTGCAGTACTGCCCCCAAAACTTCAGTCACTTCGTTTCTTCCCTCCTCTTCATTTCCAACTGCTTCCAACCCTTTCTTTCCTTTCCAGAAATCCTCGCACAGATTGTTTTCTAGAACGCTGTTCCACATTTTTATCCTGTCAAAGCTGTTTTAAACAACCAACCTTTCAGGGCAGGAAATGCCTTACCATGTCTGAAACGCTGCGATAGTAATGACAGCACACGCAGGCACACAAAGCACCACCTTCACCTAAGCTGATTTTTAACCATGACAGCGAATATATGCATGCAGACTGGAGAAGCAAAAGAGCTTTTTAATTGCTTTTTCAAGAAAACTGAAGAACCCCCAAACAAGAAAGCTAGTTTAAAAATATATTGAAGTGTACTTTGTTGAAACAGGAGAAAAAAAATGAAAAAGGAGTGTGGCACTAAGTTTACCATTTTGTTGTTTGCTTTTTTCTATTTGGTCACAGGCTTAATCTTCAGAGGAACACAAAGAAAACAAAGCAAGCATCAATTTAGTTGGGCCCCTACAATAACATGACAATTTTTATTTGCAAACACAGATTTCATGAGATTCAAAGTCACTAACTGGTGCAATACTGACTCATGTTTACCATTTAGTTATGCTGACTGTCCAAATAAGAGCATAGTACTTGAGAAGGTTTTACACTGATGACCAGCTAAAAATCACTGAGATCTAGATTAGAGTACCAACTGTATGCTGTACAGCATGTTACACTGCATAGGTATTAGTGACATGACTACCATAACATATATAAGACAGTCACAGATATTTAAGACTTGAAAGTAATAAGTGTATCAGATAAATACACCTGGTAAAGCACTTGAAATGTCACAGTAAAGCAGTAGTCCTGAGCAATTTATAACTTGAGTTGCCTGTAAGTCTCCATATTTGTACCACTCTTTGTAAGGATTCTCTAGCTTACCTCAAGTAGGAAGATTAAGACTAATTAATATAATGATTCTCAGTTAAAGGCAAAGGAAAAAAGAGATAATCAGTGCACATCTACACACTTGAATTTGAAGAGCAATAGTTGGCTGGTTGGTTTCCACAGCAGCCACCCATATGTTTTCACTTAACACCTCCAATATGTCAAATCAGGTGAAGAGATTGTCTTCACTGCTATTCCTGAATCAATGCTTTGTTTACTTCAGAAAGTGCAAAAAAAGTGGAAGTGTTGTTTGGTTTTTTTTTCTACAACTAAAAGGCTAGCACATGTCAACATGTATTTAGACATGGAAAAAAACAACCTCTGCAACACTCAGAGCTTTGTCTTTTTGTCTTCAAATATGCAAGAAGCTCAAAGCTGGGAAGGTAATGCTAAAATAATACAAGCCGCTTTGGCTTCTAGGCAGAGCATTTAAAAATAAACTCTTTGTGTCCTTCAAGATGCCATTAAACATTTTGTCTTGATTTTTCTCTTCCTAAAGTAAAAATACTTGTGATATTTGTCCTTCAGATTGAACTCTGTAGCTAGCAGGACTGTAAAGAGTTGCAAACCACTTCTTCAATCTGTAAGTGAACTATTAGCCTTTCAATCAAAAATTCACCTTACACATGAGGCAACTGAAAATACTGTGCAAGTTGCATTTTCCTGAAATGTTCACTGTATGGGGCCACTAACTCCTTCTCAAGCATGGCTCTACAACTAACTTGAAGAAAAATATTTTAACTAAGACGCCAACAGTAAGGGGTCTTTCTCTGAGAGCTGTGCTCAGCACTTGAGAACTTAGACAGAAAAGGAAAAACCAAGCTGAAAGAGCATCAGTAAACAACAGCTCTGAAGGAAGTGCACAGAACAACCCTGCATGACTAGCTGCATAAATTCAGGGAGCGTGGCTATACTTCCCAGAAGACAAAGTGCAAATGCGGGCTTCTATTGTGGCAATTCTATGTTTGTCCCATTGGAAACTATATTAATTGGAAATGCTACTACTTAGCTGAGGTGCATGATACACTGCCATCTAGTCATTACTTTAGCAGCAACAAATGGCCAGTGCAGTCAATCATAACAACCCAAAACACTTTCTACTGACATTTTCTGCTGCCCACTCCAAATCATCAGACGCATTCGTGGCACATACTTTCTTAAACTACTCGGGAAGATCTCCGTTCCCTAGTTGACAAAACCAGTAATTTCATTTTAGCCAGCAAGATGGATGAGATGTTTTAACAGTTGGTCTCCATCCCTATTTTCTTTTTTAAATTAATCTTAATCTAAAGACACAGCTTCAAGGGTCATTTTCCTGGACACCACATAGGGCAAGACTGCTCTGGAGCAGGACTTTGCTTTCAGCCCAAGCTGATTATCTACATTGCTAGTTCAATTATTTAAACTCCAATTCATACAGTATTTTCTGTTCAGAGCACAGGGCATTGACTACAAAGACCTGCCAATGCACGATCACTCCTCTCACACAAGCAGAAGAAACAGAAAGCTAAAGTAAGCCTTTAGACAGAACAGTAGGTACCTGGTCTTTTTTCTAGAGTTACTAGTTCATTAAAAGAAAGTTAGATGCTCATTATAAGTGTTAAAATAAGGCAAAAATTCACTCTGTTCTGAAAATTCAGCATGTAAACAAACACAGCTGTGTTATATTATACTGTAAGATGATTTTGTCCCGGCAGAAAGGGGAGCATAAGCAAGATTCTGACAAGTATTTGTGTTTCCTTGTAGAAAAGATTATTTCTCAGTTTTAAACTCATTTGTGAGAACAATTTTAAAGTGCACTCACTAGTGCCCTGGTTTCCAAAATGCTGACTTGTGATACTGCAATTCAGAGCATTAATGTAACTATAGCACATACCAGGACTTCAGGATAAAAATCCTTCTGACATGTTTATTGACATCTGCTACAGCCAAATGTTAACTTGGAAATAGACATTTTTAAATGCATTTTCCCCCCAGATTGCCAGAAGCAAATGGATTCTTTTATGTATTAATCACTTAGGAAGGAGTGGAGCTGAGTTTCTAGATCAGGAGTTGACTGTCAATTTACAAGAGTACCACTGAACAAGTGGGTTTTTTTCTTCTATTTTTACTGTTAAAAGCCCTGGAAGATCATGTAACTACAGCCAAACGCAAGTATTGCTATTCCTGAAATGCACTAATACAAGGAATACAAAAGTCTAGGCAAAATAACAAAATTTATAGCCGTGTTTAGACTACCTGATGAAACAACCAGTTCTTGACGAAGTGCTCCAGAAACGCCACAATGAACAAAGGCATGTGTGTACACACCTGCATTCCAAATATAAGCATTTTACAATTATTTGTTCAAGTATAAGCAATCCTGTCATCTCCACTTGGAAAATAGCAAATATTTTTCTCACCGGTTTCAGGTTTGACTGTAATATACACCTAATGTCAGCCTTGTGCCGGGCAAACTATAAGAACTATAAAAGCTTTCCTGAATTCACTTCTCTTTTTTGCAGAACAGAAACCGTGGTTACCATCACTAACTTCTGTGCAAGGCTGTAATATTTCATCAGAAGTCTTACCAAATCCTGAAAGAAAGTATACATAGAAAGCAGATGCACGCAACTACATATCTGCTCCTCCTCACCACAAAAAGCAGTCTCAACTCCACAACCACTCCACAACTTACTCCACATAGGCTGCACGTGCACTTGCAGGACTTGCACGGCAGCTAACATCACATTTGAAGGATTATAGAAACATACCACACAAGGAGCAAAAGCAGCAATGCCTTCCCACACTGAAAACCACAGTTTTAGGCCAACATCCTAAGAGCTCCAATAGTTACAAGTGATACCACACTGTTAAACCAGGGCTTGGAGGACATTGAAGCAATGATCTATTCAAGTCCCAAAGAGCAAGTATGGAAGTTCATGCAAATTAAACAAAACAACAAATGCAGACCGTCAAAGTTCCTCTATTTCACTTGACATCCTTTTAAAAGCACAGTATAGGGAGAGGATTGAGAGCACAGTATAAGCTAAGTTTCCTATGAAAGAAAAAAGAACACTGGATTTAAATGGATGGGCTTATAGACCTTATAACACTACAATAGACCAAGGCCAAGACCGGGTGCACAAACAGGACTTCTCTAGGAGCACATCCACACGGATGGAACAGAAGCAGACTGGAGCCTTTTCTCTACATACCAAGTTGGCCTGCACTAGTGCCAATCAGGAATCTCAGCAGTGGTGCTACACAGGACCTGACACCTTTGAAGAGCTAGCAAGCCATCCTAGTAGATACAGCTTAAATCATCAGATCTTCCCCACCTTCACTGTTCCTCCTCCACACGCACTCTCTCCCTTAATCTGTTCCCTACTGATATTTCCAGTTACAAATACAGTTCTGAAGATGGGTTTGTTGATCACTGCCTCATGATGAAGTTCACCCCAGACACTTGGGATACTGGCAGTGCAAACTCACAGGTGGATTTAATGCTTTTACTTCACAGTTAGTGAGATCTTTATTTTGGCTGCTAATTTTTTTCACTATTATGCTTCGAATTTTCTTGTGTTTTGGCTTATCATCTTAGAGATGTGTGGAAGACATGGATTTACATTAGAACACTGAAAGAAAAGCTCCAACCCTGGCAGAAAGAAACACCAAAAGGTATCTAATGCAGCACAACAGTAAGTCAATTCAGTAGAAGGAGAGGAACACTTTTGCTGTAGATGGCAACCACCACCAGAAGGGTTTGCTCATGACTGATGAAGTAATATTTAACAAGATAATTTCTAAGTGAAGGAGACTTCAGAGCATAACCAAGTACTAAATATTCTTGGGAGAAACGTGGGGAAATCTCTCTTTCACCTATAGAAGAAAGCATAGCAATCAAAGATTTACTTTAAAAAAAAAAAAAAAAAGCAGATGAGGTTTATGAACTACTGCCTGATCATATAAGGCTGAACAATAAAATGCTGCCTGGTGGTGTAAGCAGAGGACTGAGTCAGAAAGTCTGCTATTTAAGACTGCTTCTAACATCAGTTCTTGTGGTCTTGAGATACACGGTTGAAGACAAAATTTTCAGAAGTGACTCAACTGGATCCAACAAACTTGGCTCCCAGGCTTATTTATCACAGGTCCTGGACACAGACTCCCATTTAGAAATGCTGAGCACCACTGATGCTTGGTGTCCAAGGGCAAGGGAAACAGAACTACAAAGCATCTACATTTCAATTTGAAGATATTTAAATTGAAAAGACTTTTGGAAATCTTCAATTGCATGTTTAAATCTTTAAAGTAGGAGAGTGTTGATCATTCTGTTTAACTTGACGGAGAACACAAGAAAAATACTTTAAAGTGTTCTACACGCTTAAATACATAAACTTATCTTCAGCTATAAAAGCTGAGGGACTCAGACTCCAAAGGCACTTTGGTAGCATTTAAGCACTGAAGTCCAAGAGTTCAGTCACAACATCTTCCATTCCTGTTCACAAAGCCCCCAGACAAAACCAGCTTTGTCAGGGCTCAATATTTCAAGATTTCCTTAGAGCACTGCTTCTTGTCGTAGCCAGCTTCAACATAACTCCACTGGCTGCTTTGCTTATAACACACTTCAGCCCATGAGAACAAAATTGCTACTTCTATACTTAAGCCTGGCTAGGGACTTGGCTAGGATTAAGTAGGTGTGTTTACATTCAGCAGAGATTTCAGCTCACAGCATGCTATATGCACATGCAATTTAATGCAAATACATAACAGCAAACATCACACTGCTCCTCTGCGGCTGCCCAGCCATTTCAGCCTAAGCAATGAGGAACCTAAATTCAAGCAAGACACTTTGTAGCTTCAGAGAGTTTAATCTTGCCCTCTTGGAAAAGTGCCCAATCCAACAAAAGCAATAAGGAACTCATTTCTAACTCTCCCTTGAAAGCTGGACCACTCTGAGGAAAAAAAAAACAACAAGATTTGTGAGGTCTTCAAAAGCACAGGAGTGCACTATCAGGAAAATACATTCACTTGGAAACACAGAACAGAACTGTTGAGCCTGTGTTACAGTCCCTGCTCCACATCAGACAAGCTCTAGATAAAATGCAGGAACACCAGGGAGCTTAAGTGTTCCTTGATCAGAAAGGCAGTAGCTGTGAATCCTGGCGTTTTGCACTTAAGCTCTCTCCTGCTCACTGTATGCAGAACACAGGAATCTAAATTTAAGTTTAACAGCTATTTTGCAGGCCAAGACTTAGATTCCTGTAATTCTGGCTCAATGATCAGCCACACCACAGAAATCAGTGCGTTTGTATGTGTCTGGCTCCAAACATGCTGCAGCATTTTTTGGAATTCCAGACAACTCCCAGAAGGCAGATCTCCCAAAGTCTGTGATTATCACAGCAAATATGCTATAATTCAATCCTCTCTAGCTGCCTAACCAGCTTTAACTTACTCGAGCTTTGGAATTTTACAATGACACAGCATGACCAAGCACAATTTAAATGTATTTTCATTTGCTCGTTATTTAAGTCCCTATCCACTTCTATACTTCCTCAATTGATGGAAGGCAGAAATTCAAGCTGTGAAGACAACACTGGATTTTGCAATGCATTCAGGACGTCAGAAAAAAATTTCAAATACATCAAAGTGGTCACAGAAGTTAGTACTCAATAGGAAGTTGTTTCTTGAAAGGAAATTGCAAATTTCAGTCAAAGAGGAAGATGGAGAGTTAGAATTAACAAACTGTTCCAAAAGCTTCAGGAAGTAGGGAGGGTTTGAGAAGATTACAATAAGAAACTGCATGTGATCACATAAGCTCAATTTAGGACAACGCAAATATCTTAATATGCCTCCTACTAAGAAAAATCAGCCACAAGCAAAATAAAGATCTCCTTCAAGATGCATGTATCCGAAAGGACACAGCAGCTATCCCACAAGTCGTTATATTCAGACCTATTTACCAACGCGATAGGCTAGACGCAGACATCTAAAACTGCCTGTCCAGTACAAGGTATTTAAATTATGCACAAATTCAGTTTGAATGGAATATGTAAGGACACATTTAAAATCATAACTCTTTCTATATTTTCATTAAATACTCCCTACCAATCACAACTTTCTAGCATTTGATTATTCAGCCTTGTCTGAAGACCAAGGATTACTTTAATCCACATTCAGCCAGGAGCGAAGCAAACAGTAACATGATTTTGCCAGTCACCAGCTTGACCTACGTTTATATCTCATGATCAAATAGTGAATAACTCACAACAAGCATAGAAGGGGTATAAGAATAGAAAGATCTTCAATCTGTCCTATATAGTCATTCTTATATCTCACTGAAAAATGTTCCTTTGCAGCTGGGAAGAGGTGCATGCTTGTAAAGTCATTTAATACAACACTAAGATAGAAAGGCTACCAACTCATGATCATCTTCTCTTGTACCCGGCCAGCAACAAGAGACTTGCTTGGCCTTTCATGCCCCAAAACACTAAGCAGTTCCTCAAGCTGTGTTCAGCTGTAACTGTGCATAAACTCTACAGGCAAATCCCTTCCAACTGCCTTGTTACTGTACCTGAATGTAACTTGGCATGTGCACAGTTCAGAGCTGCAGCTTTTCTGTAACACCACGGTAGCACGGGCTTGGTGCAATTACACCACATGCATTATCTTGGCATCCAGGCAGCAGCAGCTCCACCAACTGAGCTCAAGGCCAAGCCATCAACAGTCGTGCTGAATGCAGTTGTCCACACATTTTTACAAAGGCTTTCTCATTTATTATGCTTGTTTTAACTCACTGTGCTTATCCTAATGCTGCATCAACATCCCAATGCAATGCTTGTGTACCCAGTAAGTTGCGAGAAAACATACAGTAACAGGCAACAAACTCTAGCCTTGCCATTACTGCTTTGCAAAAACAATACTTCAAATCTTTTGCTCAGAATAAAATAAAATAGTACCTAATTAAGCTTGAAAAGTCACACATACTCGTCTTAGACTCAGATTTGCATTATGAATTCTAGGCCTCTCAGCTCACGATGCCACTACACAACCCTAAGGTCTTCCTGACCATCTAGAAAAAAATTCTCAGACATTTTCAATTCTTTTCCCAACTGCATTTAAGCTTTTAGTTCAAAATTAGTCCAGATTCACTGCACTTCATTTCTGTTGAAAACTTTGGCATGTGCCACCTTGTGAAACCCATACACCTGGCTGTTTGAAATAACTGCCATTTTGATGTCATTCCTTCTTCACTGTTTGGTTTCTGTTCCTTTCTGCCATTCTTTCCCATTTTCTTTGCACAGAAAGATTGAAAATAATCATATCTGACAAAATGTGAAACAGAGCATAAGCAAATGCTGGAAAGTACTGTATTTCAGACTAGAGCAAAAGAATTAGTTTTAAAATAGCTGCTAGCATAATTAAGGTCCACAAGAAACAGCACCTGCTGGGCTTTATTAAAAGGACAGGATCAGTACAGGGCAGGGTGGGAAGAAGTTGTAAGTCACAAAAACCATACAACTCATAGCCCATTTTTTCTTCTGAGGATGGATTCCAACTAGAAATTAGAATACTACAATAGCTTGCTTAAAATGGCATAGACAGTAGCTGAGCTGTGTCTTTGAGGGGCTGCGGGGATAAAACTTGCCCAGATCACTGTTTGGAGGTAGAGAGGATTTCTGGAGGCCACAATTTTGCTTTCCACACCCATCAGCCTCTCAAAAGCTTAAGTAGTCTGGATGTGCTAAAAATTCCTCCCCATATCTTCAGAACTACATACAACAGCAGCAGAAGTACACTGAATGTAGGCGAAACGATCACATTCAGTAAGAAACGAAACACACAATAGAGGTAGAAAATAGAATTAACAGGAGCATCTCCTTTCCCCTCATCACCATCCCCAAAAATAAGTCACACTGCCACGTACGCTCGTGTACAGTGGCTTTAACACGCTGAGTGATTAGAGGTGATGGTGATGACTATAGGCCATACTATGCATCTTTAGATACTCTTCAGTTCAGCACTGAGGGGCCAAATGGGGTTGCCGTGTATCTAAAATATTTTACTCTGATTAAAGGTGTAATTATACAGTTAGTCATAATAGCTGCCATACTTTAAAGAAACCCACCTCTCCTTCAGGGGAAGGGAAGGAAATTATGCTACTTTATTCATCCAAACACACTCTCAGTTAAATTCAAATTCAACATGCAGTCTAGATAAATACAGTGACACACAGCCACAAACGCTTAGTAATCCAAGATAGAACAAGGAGATGAATCTTAACCTATAATCTTCGCAAAGGGAAACTAAATCTTATGATTAAGAGTTCTGTCATATCTGTACAGGTATCAAGGGAGGCCGTGTTTTCTTCTCAACTGTCATAAGAAATTCATGCTGTTTTTAAGGTCTGAAAATGAGCTGAGCCACTGCAAACATGCAGTTTGACATTGGGCTTAAGGGATTTACTTGTTCATACGGTTAGCACATAACTTTATTCCGTGGATACCCACATATATTTTGCAGGGAGGAGTAGGTTGAGTCTAAGAATCTTATTCTGCATAAACAACATAAATCTTTTTCTTCTCATCTTATTCTCAGCCCTGCAAAAGACCTCCTCCATTACTGTTACCTTCTCCAAGTCATCACTGCAGGTCCACAGGAATGACTTTTGTCTAGGAAGGGTTCCCTTGGCTCAGGCCACCTTTCACATAAATATAATTGACTACAAAGTAGCTACTATTGACACGCAAAGAAAGATGAGAGAAAGTAATTCCTGTGTATAACTGTCTTTTAAACTAGCACTTCTGGCTACAGAGGAGATAGAGAGAAAACAATATACACTTTTGCCAGATTTTTTTTTATTGACACTCAAAGTCCAAGTTGAACACCACTCTGGCAACTCAGAGAATCCTCCAGAGTGAGCACTGTCTGGAGACCCTCCAGGAGGCTCAGTTTCCTGACACAACAGATGGAGACACAACACAGATCCAGCTCACTTGAACCCAGACGAGGTGAGGCAGAGTCTACGCAAATGTCCTGATCCACAGCAGTCTCAGCCCCCACATTGAACGACAGAATTGGGTTGGAAAAAGGCATTATGTTTCAAGGGAGAAAGCAAGGGGGAGGGTGGGAAGCGCAAGAGAAGAAAATCACTTATCCTTGCTGATGAAGTTTCCAGTTATCTACATGGATACTTTTTACATTCTGGAAACTCTCCTTCTGGAATAAAGTTTCTGTATTTGGTGTACATTCAACAACTTTGAACCAATCTACTGAATTTTACTGATTAACCTTCACACCCAGCCTCCCCCTCTTTTTTATTTTTAAGTATTTCAAAATAACACTGATAACCAAATAGTTCAGTGACTGAACATACACTCCCCATACTAATTGCCTGATGAGGAAGACTGCTGACCAAAACCTAAGAGAGGCACCACATTCCACATAATTTGCTAGATAACACAAGTATAAATCATCTTTATGCACGCATTGGTTTTTTTAATAACCATCCTTAGCCCAACATAGCTCAGTGGCCAGGTCCCAGGAATAACTTTGAGTTCCATCACCTCCATTTCTTTTTAAGCATTCTTTCAAGTGATCCAGAAGTGCCATCAACACAATTCCCTGATCCAAGTTCCCAAAGCTTTTAGAAGTTCTCAGCTATTAAATTCTTCCACAGTTGATAATAGAGGGGATGAAAGGGTTAACGATAAAATTTTCTTGTGTATTTCCTTGCATCAGTAGAACAACAAAAATGTAGATCAAGATATGCTGTAAAGCAATAAAAGTTACAAAACAACATACAATAGTTTTATGGGAAAGAAGGATGGGAAAAAATTCTTTTCCACATTTCACACCATTTCCTTCCCCCCCACACCCAATTTGGGTGAGGTAGGAAGCAGGAGAGTTTCTTTTATTTTTGCCCTGAAACATACTTGAAGTAATTGCAAGTGAGTGACACCTAGTGATGAACACAAATCTGATCATCCTCCACTCTCCCACACAGAGAAGATAAGGCAGCAAGCACCAACAGGTAACCTAAGAGTGGGTGTTGAATCATGGGAACCTGACACTACTACGTTTCTCTCCCTTAAAAGCCAAACATCAAGTGAGCCAAGACATAGAATCTTGAAGCACAGCTAACAAGAATAAATAAAATAGCTAACCCATCCAAATAAGAGACAGTCAAAATATACTCAAATTATGACCTGTAAAAATTCACTTCTTCGTTCTCTTAAAAATTAATCCCTTCTCTCCGTAAGCATTGATTTTCTCCAGAGATCTCACTCTTAACTTAAAAAAAATCCCAGAAGCAAACAGAAGAATGGGTTTCTCATCAAATACTAAAACATCAACAGTGGTCTTAGAGATCTCTTACTGATGTCGTCTCTGGCATTGCAACTACTGTCCTGTTGTGGGGATTTTATGAGCTTGTCAAAGACTCTTATTTTGCCAGTAGTTCCAAAATTGTTGCTCACAGAGCAGTTACTGGAAGTGAAGGGGAGGGGATCTAGTGTGATTTGTGGTAGGGTTACAGGAAGGAAAAGTGTGCTACTATGCAAAGTAGCAACAACACAGTCCCTGAAAGGGAAGTTGGAATCAAGAGGCAGAAAAAACCAACCTGACTTTTAACACAAGACAGTTCAGTATATGGGAAGCACATCCTGAAGAAAGGATTTCTTTAATTAGCGCATTTAAGAGTGGCTCAAAGCTCTCAGAGCTTAGAGAGCAAGACAAAAATTCCTGCAGGAAAGGGAAGCAATTAACCTAGCAGTCATTGGAAGCTTTTATGCACTATATGCCATTTCATCTATTTTTATCATGAGCAGGATTTTGCCACCGGAACCTCAGAGGTACCTCCTGTTTTAAAGACAAAATAGACCGATCACAAGCACAGGAGCAAAAAAAAAAAAAAAAAATAATAATAATAATAATAATAATAATAATAATAAGAGGACAGAGAAGGGAACACACAAAACACGACAGCTTGCAGATCTTGTTCTGCTCTATAACCCTACGAACCAACCTCATTTCTCTCTCCTCACAGACTCGCACAAGAATACAGGCTTTTATTTTCATCTTTTTAAACTCCTTACTCAAATTTAAAAGACAATTCAGAAGTGCGAACAACTCAAAAACCTGAAATCCCAAACGCTTTGGAAAACTAACACAACAGAGCCCCCTATCATGAGAAGGAGGACTAACACTGCTCGCGCAGAGAAAGCCTACACTGAAACTTATTTGAATGAACTTGACCCAGCTTGGCTTCAGGCCAGTGCTCAACGTCACAAAATGACTTAACAGAACACAGTGTTCCTGGCACAGGCACAAAAATGTGTTGAAATCCATGCTGGAGAAAGAAAAAAAACTCAGTGTATGTTTCAAATTAATAAAGGAAAATGGTAATAAAAAGATAATAAACACAAAGACAGCATTAGATGTATTTTAAAATATATCTGCTGCTTTTCCCTCCCAATTTAATTTTATCCTTTGGTATTCCCTCATTTACCAGAAGTTGAGTGCATGGACAGTTCTCCCTGTGCCAAGCCCTTCCCTGTCTAAATCCCAGCCTACGCGCTCTCCCTCTCACCTCTCCCAGTGCTGTACCTGGAAAATTCCAGCACACCTTTTAGCTAGCGAAGGACAGGAGTGACAAGTTATAAAGCCAGAGCTGCTCATGACTCACTTCCTCTCCAAAGCTTCAAGCAGAGGCGACCCTGTAGGTATCTCATGCAATGCTTCTGGACAATCTGTTATAAAGTTATGTCATTCACACACGGATTAGGCTAATGCTCTGTCATGGGATGAAAAGCAAATAAGTAGAAAGACAAGAAAAATAAACTTGGTGAACCATGAACTTGATGTATTTCCTCCACATAACATAAGGAAAAGCTCAATAATATCCATATTTCCTTTCTCCCTTGGGATTGCCCGTCTTCATCTCCAAAGCCTAATATCAAGACCTGTTTCCTCTTTGCTTCTGATAGCCTTTCTGTCTCTTACACCCCCTCCTACTCTTCCATGAACGATCAAGGCATTTGATGCATACAGATGTAGAATAAAAGCCAGCTCACAGACGAGTGCTGAGAGAGCTTTCCCCAGACACCTCCTTAGGTCTATGATCCCATCAGTGTCCTGACAGCACAAGCCTGCAGCAGCACCTCCAGCCAGGACGTAAGTGACACCAGCAGGAAGATGGATCTGGATTCACCCTGAGAACCTTCTGCAGACACAACTTCAGCCTAGCATGAGTCCAAACAGATAGATCCACAGGAGGTGGCAAGGCAAACATGCAGCCTACTTGGGCTGTCCACTGAAGGTGCTTCCACCATTTCAGTACAAATGTGAAAAGCAGTTAATAGCTTCACCCACCTGCTGCAGGAAGGCAACATTTTGGCTTTGCTGCAGATTCTCTAGTAACACAAGACAGACATGCATCAAGGAGAGGACCCATGTCTCTGCAAGGCCCTCCAACATCAGGAGTATATGTGATGTGAAGACTGCACTGCATTTTGTCTTCACTATGCACTGCAAAGAACTATTACAACTACAAGAACTGCTAAACAAATAAATCTGCTAACCAAAGAGACAATAAAAGTTGTATAAGAAGTTACTGGGTCCCTGCTTAGTATCATACAAAATCCTTTCAGAAGTCCTTTTTTTTGAACCAGAATCCTACTTGCGACTTACCACTTGTATTTTATTAGCTATAATTCTATAGTGGTTGGAAAAAGAAGTCTGCTTTAATTCTTGAAAGATGAAAAAGAAATGTTATGTCCTTGATGTTTTGAAGTTGTATTTTTTCATGCTCAAAACACTATTTTCTGAATAACTGCATCCTAAAGTAAAAATCTAGAAAGGCATAAAAAAAAATACAGCTCTTGAACCATTTTCCTTTATCTCTTGTGTAGGTTATATGTACACTGGGTACAAATTCACATATCAGAGAAAAACAACCAGATATTAACCAGGGCAAAGGAAGGTAGTAAAAGAGTGAATAATTTTAAAGCTCCCTATAAACAACTAGCGATCATTTGACAAATGGGCCAAACATTAGTGACAATCTTCACAGTAGAGAAAATTCTCCATCCTGCTTTTATGACAGTTCCACTGCAGAATGAAGAGGGCAGCTGTAGTTGTAGTACAGATGAGTGAATTCATACTTAGATAAATCGAAGGAAGGGAAAGCAATTATATAAGAAATATGCAGATGTCTGATGCCACAAATGACAGAGAATTGATATCAAGAAAAGTAAATATATTATCAACAATGTGCCTTGACTCAATAGGTTACCACTGAAAATCCCTAGGGAAGGCATAGAAAGATTTCAAGATTTATTTAACAAAGATGTGAACGCTGTACACATTCAGTGTCAAAGCAGTTACTTTCCCATTGCCCTCCAAGGACATCTGGAGCCACCAACTTGCAGAGGAGATGGGGGAAGGCTTTCATAGAGGATGGGAGCTCCACAGCAGTCTCATGTTTACAAAGGAGTTTACTGGGTTGTCAAGGAGAGAATAAACCAGCAATCCCCCACACAACACCATTTGAATATGCTCAAATTTGTCACAAAATTACAGACTAGTTCCCTGCCAAATTTTGAAAGCCTGCCCTAATGCCCTTCCCTCTCTCCTAATTGCGCTTGGCAAGGAGTCCCGAGATACTGTTAAGTCTGAAAGTTTGCTCGAGAACCAGATCCACAGGTTAGTGAAGTTTTCTCGAGCCACTCCCAGCTGGCAAGTGGGCAAACCACAGGGAGACTGCCAGCATCTCCAAAGAGGGCAAAGTTGAAGGGAGGATGTGACACACCACAGTCACGCAAGCTCCACGTCTTAATCACATGCAGCATGGCGTGTAACCTCTAAGCAAATGCATGAGGGCCATCAGCTCAGAAAGTGTGAGATTAATTTTTGATTTTGTTAAACTAAATATTTAATCAGATTGCTTCTTCTTACACTCTTGAAGACTACGAATGGGATGTTTAGGAAAAAAACGAGCTGAGATTTCCTCCATCTGGAAGATGAAGTAGCAAGTCCTCTTATTTTGCAGCAGGACACAACAGCCAGCAAGGCCTGTGCTCCATCGCCCTCCTCCTAACCATCTCATCTCCCTGGAACATGAAGTATTTCAGTTTGTTAAACAGTGGAATATTTTCATTTGTGGTTGAGAACTCAAGTAACTGGATGCAATTTGCTTAGCGAGGACCAAAGGCAGAGTAACACATCACTTGATTTCAGCACATACTGTTTGAATTAAAACTTTCAATTGCTATTAATGGTTTTATTTAACATACAAAAGCAAATCTGATCTATCCACCAATAACTTTAACAGGAAAGCCCCATTTTCAAAGCACAGTTGAGTGCTGAGCCACAAACTCTCCTCACACCATTTTCAGCTATAAACATAGGAAAGCAACCACAACAGCACAAGACAGCAGCTACAGCTATAGCTAACATACCTGCCAGGTAAGAAAAAATTGGGTGAGGAATATGTTATTTTCTTAAATACAACATTGTTTATCAATTTAAAAGAGTAAATTAATGGCTCACTCTTCTCAAAAACAAGGGTTAACAAGGCTCAGATTCTCAACAAGAACAGCAATTCCTTCTTGCTGCTAACCCATCAATTTACTCATTTGAAAATTGGGCCATTTCATAATAATAAAGCAAAGAGCACCTACTGGATTTACAGTAATGTTGCAGAACTTGACAACGGCATGTTTGCCTACTTTCTCCTCCCCCATTTTTCAACAGTTAAAATATGCCCTTACGGGGTCAGAGAAAAGAATCTAGGACAGATCCACAGCAGCAGGGAGACGTAAGTGCAGAAGCAGCCCAGAAATATGACTTCAGAGGAACAGGAAGCACAGTATCACATGAGATACGATCACAACTATAGGAAAGCACCACGAGGATAAGGCCAGAATTAGGTTTGCATTGCTTTTGCTACCACGTGGAATAATGGAAGTCAAAGCATTTTAATTCTGTTTTTCTTTTATATCACACGAATTGTTAACCCTCCCTAACACTTTGGTCTAGAAATGATTTATTACCAGAAGAACAGGTAATAGGTGAAAAAACATCTAGCCACCTATGGGAAAACTCAATAGCATTTGTGATCTATGGTTACAATAAAGGCAGACAAATTGCACCTGACTGTGCACAGGCAACAGGACCTTTCAAGTTAAATAAGATGAAACCATTTGCAGCGAAGGAGATGATGCCCATTGCCAGCTAAACGTAGGGTCGCAATTCTGGACTCTTTAAAAGCTTAGGGTTGAGAGGGTGGGTGGTTTTTGTTGTTGGTTTTGTCTTTTGTTTTATTTCCCCTCCCCTCTCAAAACCAGTGCAGGTTGTCTTATTTTCCTAAGCCAACAGGCACACGCAATAATGAGCATATTTCAACCCCAGCAGAACCATAACAGAACAGATCAGGCCTCCGGATGCTATGCAGACTTTCAAAGAGCTAAAACAAACTTGTTACCAAATCTTAAATAAAATTTCAATTTTCTTCAGTCTTAATTTCATTATCATTTCTGTTAATTCCTTTATGTTCCACAGTATGACTTCCATCACATCCATCTTCTTTCATATTGTTACTTTGCTTTCATTTATTCTTTGCCTGATTAGACTTTTAGCAAGTACTCATTTCCCACAGTATCATTTCTACTCTTTACAGCACTACATAGTTAAGCACAAAGCAAAACCAAATTCCTTCCCAACTTTTCCCAGCACTCTTTGCTTACACTTCTTCATTATTAATCTCATTTAGCAAAAACTTAAACATTATTCCTTTTAGGAACAGCATACATGGGGATTAAAGCCTGTCAGGGAGAGACTGAGGCATCAGGTATGAAGTTTCAGTTTCACTAACATAAGCAACCTATCAGATCCACTCTGCATTTTAGATATAAACAACGAACCAGAGCTTCCTTTTGCTTTAATCTCATAAACACTGGCAGAACGCCACGTAAGATAATATGCTAACCAGACTCTGGAAGCTGAGGACTTAAATATACAATAAAGCAGCAATTAAAAAATCATGGAGCTCAAGGAAAAAAAAAAAAGTAACAACAGCAAGAATGAATCAGATCACAGCCTTGCTGAAATCAGCATCCTGTCTGCAGCCTATTTGAGACACAAAGAGAAGAACAAGTGCAAAATACATGAATATTTCCTCCCTGGTATGGTCTTCCCTACTGAAGTGATTTGTACTTATTTGTAATTCCAGAACTTCCTAAGGTAGCACCATTTCACTGATTGGCCCAATAGATCTTTTTCCCCAGAAAACTGTCCAACCATGTCTTAAAGCAAACTGTAGAAGTCCAGTGATGCACAACTCTTTAATGTTTTCTGTCAGTAAAAGTAATCTGAAGAGACCACAGGTAGGTCAACAGCTACAGGTTTCAGATCCAGTTACGGTCATGTATTATTGCTGCTACACCTGATGTGATCCTTTGTGCTCAGGGACACAATTTAGCAGAGGGTTGTTTGTTAGGGTAGTGTGGTTAGGGCATGGTTGGACTCAATGATCTTTAAGGTCGTCTCCAATCTGAGTGATTCTATGATTCTATGCCACCACCAGTGCCAAAAAAAAAAAAAAAAAAAAAAAAAGCAGCAAAACAAAGTGACAATTTGTGCAATGACTTTGTGCCAGCTAAAGAGCCTGAGCAATAAGTGCATTAAAAAAGTTATCATGACAGAGGGGAAAGAAAACTATCAAAAGCTGCTTTTCTTCCGGCTAAACAGACACCACCAACACAACCACAAGCTACATCATCATTCCCTTCTCCTTAAACCCGGAGCACAGTTCTGCTAAGAGGCAGATGATCAACTGGCTGCAAAGTTCAGAAATTAAATCCATTTGCTGTCTTCCCACTTGAGAGACGCCTGGTGACAAAGCAACAAAAAATAACATTTGGTGGTTTCTCAAATCAATCCTCCCTGCTCAAAATGCAGAAAATAAACCACTGTACATATCAGCAGCAGTTTCATTTTTTTCTGTTTTGCCATGACAGTACGGATTATTGCCTGTGCCAGGGCTGGATGCTTGTCTACATTATTACATCTAACTGTTTGGACATTTGGAGCATAAGACAGAACTTCCACCACTACTATCTAAAATGCTTACAAAGTAATTTGTGGCAATCAAGTAAGGGCTGAGTAACATCAATGAACATGTATGCAATTCACAGGCAGAGGATTTAAGAATTTTTGCCTCTTCACAATCTAATTTTTGAAGCCATAATGTACAAGCAAGCCTTGCAGTACAATCTTGGCCTTGCTTAACCACGATTTAAAAATGCAGAAATGCCAACATGAGATTGTTCAACTTAGTTGCTAGGTTATACAAACAATGAAAAGTGATGAGGAGTATTTTAAAATGTTCCTGTCTCATCATTATTTTAATCTGTTAAGTGACTTGCACAGCACAAGTGTGGTATAAAAGTTATGTTACCTTCTAATACTGTGTAAAATCATGTTTCACGTTTCCCCTTCATTATTTCTTCCACCGAGCTTCTAACTCATCTCTGCTACAACATTAACTTAAATACTTCTAACCATTCAGAACACATCACGGGAACCAGGGAAGTTCATGCAATATTTTTCACTTAGTGATGAATCAACTCATCAACTAAAGTGGTTATATACTAAGTCTTTAAATATAAAATGCTCTTACAGAATAGAAAAGAAATCACAGAATCCCTAAGTCACAAGTTACGTAAACCATGCTGTATCTACAAGTCTAGCTCTGTTTGCATAGGAAAAAAATGAGGAAAACAAATGTCAAGTGCATCTAAAGGCTAAAAATAGATGGACATCAACATGGTCTTTTTGCCTCCTCTCTCCAGATTTGTTTCTTGTAAAAACAATGATTTTTGTATCTGTTTAATGAGCTGAACAGCAGGTTATAAGATTGTCAGCTTTTTTTGGGGGGTGCAAGAGTGACAATTATTCCTATTGCAGTGCCTCATCCCAAGTTTGTACTAGTATTCTAGCCTTTGAAAAGTTGACATATGTGGATATTTTACAATTTCTCTCTCCCTCACAAATCACATAAACATAATACATCTTTTTCTTTACCTCCTCTTCCAGTAACTACAGGCTCATGACAAACTTCCCTAGTGCAGAGTTGCCTTGACTCTTCTCTTTCAAATACATAAACAATATATAAGCACTCTTACATCCTTCCAATGCACCACAAGTATCTCAATGTTATAAGAATGATTCCAATAAGTCCTGTAAAGGAGGAGCACAGTAGCTGAATTTCACAGCTAGTGAACTTCCCAATGTACAGCTGTACAACGTGGTTTTACAAGCACTTCTTACATCACGGGGCATAATATTATTTCTTTACCCTGAACGTGCCTCTAAAGAATAACAGAACACTATGAAATACAGTGCTTTACCTACAATCTCCATAGCCAAAAATCCTTTCATTTCCTCCTGATTCTATCAAACACAATACATTATTAGACTGGGGCATCCACTTCCCCAAATGTTTGGAGACAGTGGACTTAATTTGGTTCAGAAAGGAATAGAGTGATGCACTGGAGGATACATCTCTCAATCTCTCAGCCTTAATAAACTCCATGTAACACTAGGCTGAGAAAGCACCTAAACTGTAACAGAGACCCTCCTCCCCAGCACAATGTTTAATACAGTCATACACTGTTTTCTAGTGCGACTGTAATTTAGGACCCGAGCTTGATGAACACTCAGTATAATAATCCTGTGCCATCTGTTCATGAATAACCCATTCATTTATTACTTCAGAGAGTTGTGTACTTATTTCCAGCTTTATTCCACACCATTATACACTCATGCATCCATGTGCACGCTCCAAGATTATCCTGTTAGCTGCAGAAAATTCAGTATTGTGGATTTACACTATCCTATTTTTCTTGCACTGCCATTCATATTGTTCACTCATTCCAGAAGATTCTGGAGAACTTCATATCTTAATATCCTAGAAAAAGCACTATTTCTGGAACATATCAGATTCACAATGCAACTCAGCAACACTTTAAGTTTCACAATTTTTAAATACACTTCAATAAATACACATAAAAACAAATGCCTTGGTGCTGCTCCAAAAGTCAAAAAAAAAATGAAAGACTTCAATTGAGAAAAAAACCTTTGCCTCTGCATTTCTTCCTCATCCAATTAGGTTAATAAAACAGCCTGTGAAGCCTGATACCAGCTCACTCCAGGGAAGCTAAACGCTTCTCAAGGCAAATCTGAATATAGCCCCCACTCTCTACAGAATCGATGTTGTTTTATAAGCTCCTTTCCATCCCTATGACTGTTTGGAAAGGTTTACTAAAAATGTGAAGTAAGCATAAACCAGACTGTACAGAAAAAAGATGGCAGAAGCCACATGGAGGAGCAGATGATAGTAGAGTAGAGAGTTAGAGCTGCAAAAGGTACTTACTGCTTTGCACCAAGGAAATACTTATTTGCAGCATTGTCTTTTGACATGTTGTCTTCTCAACTCACTACAGAAAAAGGACAAAATTCATACACATTGAAAAGCCCACGGCATACAAACATGGGAATAACTGCAGGGGAATCTACCAGTAACAGTTCTAGCCCCTTAGTTTGCTTCTGACGGGGATTAATGCCAGATGTTTAAGGAAGAGCTTAAAAGAGGACAAGTGTGTGGCAATACCACCACACAGCAGCTTTCCTTCTTCCAGTCTGTGGCTTCAACTAGAGGCCAGATCTTTGTATTAAATCCCTAACAGATTTCTTTTTCCACAAACTTTATCCAACCAGTTTTGAACCCATATAATCTTTCAGCATCCACACCACCTATGGCATGGAGCTTCAAAGCTCCATCTCATGTAGTGAAAAGAATAATCTTTTAAATGTTGAGCCAACCTGTAAGTCTCACCTGATGTCTCCTAGCTCTACACAGCAGCCAGTAATTTCATTGAGTACCTGCTTGTTATTCATGGTCTTCTTTAACACTCTCTCACAGCCATCTCCTTCAGCCTAAAGGTTCTTATTATACCAAACTCCTTCTCATGCAGAAAACATTTCTTATATCTGATCACTATTGCCAACTTTCACTCAACCTTTCCTACTTACACTACTTTTTTTCCCTCCCCCAAAAAAAGAAAGAACCAAAACTACCAGCCCACAAACATGCTGATGGGAAAACTTAGTGAATTTTCTTTAAAGCTGAATACTTCTTTTTAAGCAATTTTTTTGAGCATTTGAATTCCAACAAAAACCTTATCCTTTTTCATCCTACATGTGAAGCTGCTCTCCCCATAGCATTCACACTTCACATACAGACAGCTGCAGTCTGCTTTCCTCACTTAGCTGCCCTGTGCATGAGAAATGAACCATGAAAGGGTCTGCAAAACTCAAGTCATTTCCTTTCAGAGGCATCAAACCTCTCAACAGCCCCACCAGGATACATGCTAAGTGAGAACATGTCTTTTCTGCACTACTGTAATGATGACAAAGATACATGTAGAGGAACAACAACAAAAAAAACCCTCATATGCAGAACATACTGGAAGATGCAACAACAGCACTGCCCTGGCAAAGCACCTGACATGCAGAGCTACCCCTTTTTGAAGGGTTGCTACTAGATGAGAGTATGTGTTGATGCAGAACTAATGTATTGAGCAAGAGAGATAGACCTGGTGAACTGAGACTGAGCAACAGAGGGTGAATGGGGACAAGCAAATGAAATAGTGACAGAGTTGGGAAGAGACAGAGTGGGTGGAAAACGACTGGGACAGAGTCGAACAGCATGCCCACTGCGTTGGGATTGAGCAGCCAAAGGGTGAGGTTCAGCATTGCCTGCGTGATAACTGCAGATTATAAGGTTGAGCTGAAGTTGTGAGCAGCAGGAGGCATCTTTAAGACATGAAATTGTTACTCATAACATTTACGAGTGAATAATCATTCTGATGGAGTTACCATGTCTGAAGGTTTTCAAGAAACATGTAGTATGGCACTGGCACTGAGGGATATGGCTTAGTGGACACGGCTATAGTTTGATAGCTGAACTAGATGATCTTTACAGTCTCCCCCAACCTTATGATTCTATCAGCATATTTTCCAAAGAGACTGAGGACAAAGACAAAATCATCAAGCAATAGCAGCTGCTAGGCCTGCTCTGAAGGCAAAGAGTGACACGCTAAAGAGAAAAAATGTGAAAGCAGGATTATATGCAGCTGGTCTATCTGGAGAGTGTGCTAAAAGATTCTTGCAGAACAGGTAAAGTCCTTTAACATTTTAGGAATTTGGAGTTCCAGCCCATCTCTACAGGACTTGTCAACAGAAGGGGTTAATCAGTCACCAGGGTTATTAGGCTGGAATGCAAGTATCCTGATAACAAAAGATTTGTAAATCTGAATTGTCATCTACAGATGATTCAGACATTTGTCTAGAAACTGTTTATCACAAAGCAAGAGCAACAGAACATGACACAAACCCTGCCAAACTGGCTATGAGAAACATGAGGACCTCACCCCACCCCAGAACAATTTCATTGTCCCCAGAAAAGCCAACCTCTCCCAGAGTTCCCACTTCAACATTTCTTAAACATTATTATAAACATTCTCAGCTTATTCTATTTGTTCTCATTTACTCCTTTCTTATCTATCCAACACACTTCCACATTGTGGTAGGAGCCAGGAACAAATGTCCTGTTCCTCCATACCATACCACAAAACTGCATTCTTTCCAATCAAAAGACACAGCAGCACAAATAATAATAAAACCTCAAAAAAAAAAAAAAAAAAAATCAAAAAACCCTACAAAATTACCTTCTGCCACGCAGGAAGAAAGCAAAGACAGATACACAACATCTTCATCCACTAAAGAGAGGGACAAACGCAGCCACTGGGGCTTTTAACTGTTTCTAGACTTCAGTTTCCTGTGTTTTCCAAGGTATTCTAGATTTATTTTCAGATCTTCAACATTCAGTAGATTTTATCAGAAACCCTTGTTACAAGAACAGTTCTGTTTTTGTGAAAAGTGAAATTAAGCACTTAAGTTAATATTGAAATAAAGGGATAATTGGATAATTTTGATAGACCTCATGGTTGACTTATCCTACCTGTAACTGCGTGATCTTGGACATGTAATACCTTATTTTTACTTAATAGTCATTCTATACATTACACATTACACAAGTTTTTTTTGTTTGTTTTTTTTTGTTTTTTTGTTTTTTAAAGAGGGACATGAACCTGCCTTTCTTGTACTGCTGTGACAAGCCTCTAGATCAGCAAGCTTCAGCTTGTAAACAAATGTGGACTGTGAAAGCATGAGGTACAATTAATGCTTTCTTCCCCATTGGATGCAAGAAACATATCTGGTGGTAAAAGAGTGACTTTCTCTGATGCATTTGGTCCTTCATCTGATGCAATCATTGGCACAACAGGTAATAGAAAAAGCCATGGAAACAGAATAAAATTTTTAACAACCCACAGGACAGATTAAAACAAAGGAGCTGCTAATTGAATAAAGGAGTTGCTAATTAAATTCTAAAATCTTTTAGATACAGATATTACATTCAGTTTGAAATACAGAGACTACTTTTTGTGGATGGAAACAAAATTCAGGTAGTCAACCTACTTTTGTTATGATTTCTTTCTAGAACCACAGTACCATTACCAGAAACAACTAAGACTGATTCTGTGTATTCCACTACAAATTTTTCCCCACATTTCCCTCAGAAGGGATTTCAAACCAACCTCCCATCTAGCCTGAGGAGCCCCAAGACTAATTGTTAAAAATTGGTTTGGAAGACAAGTTTAGACAAAACAAAAAAGCCAGCAGCTTTCCCACTGTCTTCATGGATCTTCGCAGAGCAACAAAACTACTAGCAAATTGTCCATATCAGCAAACACAGTCTTATCTGAGGTAGGAGACAAGTAGGACAAAGGACTTCAAACTCCTACTGATGTTGTTAGCTCTCCTGCCCTCCTGTGCTTCCAGAGGACAGCAGTGCACCCCCAGTGTATGATCTCATTCCTACTGCCGCCTCTAGTACAAGCACAAGTACAAAAGGGACATATGTGAGACACGCTTTCTTTGCTTCACCTCCTGAATGTGAGGTCAGGACCCTGACAGAGCAAACATCCACCTCCTTGCTTCTCCCTAATGCTCCTGAAGACTCTGTAATGCTCTTGACAGTCTCAGCATTGAGTGATGCCAGGCCTGAGAAAACCCAGATCCCTTCCACAGAATGCAGCCACAAGAAAACCACCACAGGCCACTGCGGCCTTCTTTAAGAAAGAAGGGAATACAGTAAAGAAGAGGAGCATTTGATACACGTACG
Source organism: Lagopus leucura (assembly GCF_019238085.1). NCBI lineage: Eukaryota > Metazoa > Chordata > Aves > Galliformes > Phasianidae > Lagopus > Lagopus leucura. The sequence continues at coordinate 50,432,689 of NW_024962263.1, read as the reverse complement.
CAGAGATAGCAATGCTGTCAACTGCACTTAAAGTTGTTGCTCTCCAGAGCTGTGCAAGAAAGAATATGCTGCTCAGCTGAAGCCCTAACTTAAACAAAGCAGAGGAGTTGGATTAGCATACACAAACAGCCCAGTGTTTGAAACAACATAAAAATACAGCCTTGGAACGACAGCACAGGCAGAAGGGTCTAAAGTCTGTTTATGTCACTGTGGTAACTTCTGCAATTCATCAGATTTTGTACACCCAGCATGTGGATGGAATACAGGGCTCTTCTATACTTAGTTAAGACGACACATGGGAAATTTCACAAACTAAGCTCAAAGTAGTCCTTCAGGGACACCCCAGATCACCCACAAGAGCATACAGATATATGGAAGCACATGAGTATGTCACAGCTGTGACAAAAAACTTCCTGCAAAATGGGCATCGCAGACCCTCAACATTTTTACACCACAGAAAAGGCGCTTAGTGAGAACCAAGTGACTCTTAAGGCTCACTGCATCATTCCTAAGGAAGATAATGAGCCAATTCAGCTAAACTGATATTTGAACTCTTATCTCCTGGACTATAAAGAAAATTCTTCCCAAGATGCTTTAAACCATTAAAGCAAGGAACGTTTGAACCAGCCAGCTATCAGCTTAGCTAATACCTGACTGATCCCGATTTAAAATTAATGGGGTCGCTACTTAGCTGAAGACTTAGAAACTAGCCATAACACAGATAGTCACAGCTCAACCATTAACACGCTATTTTCTATTCTGATAATCTCCAAATAACTGAAACAAAATGTTGAGTGGAACTCTTGGCTTCGACTATGGAAAAAAGCTGCGAGGTTCTCTCCTAGATGAGAAGATGTAGTGACATGCCTGTAGCAGAAAGCAGCTGGCACACCTCTTCAGCTTTGTCCAGTAGTCTAGGTGTAAATCACTTTATCTCACCACTATGAATTCAAATGCCATTTGTTCCTGCACTACCAACTTGAAGTCTTGACTAATATGTTACACTAGAAGGTCTACCTGAAGAGACCAGTTCTACCCTGAAAAGCAAGGTTCACTTTTTCCAGGGGGAAGAAGGGATAAGAGAGGCGAGAGGCAGGGAAAGAAGATGGACACTGCCCAGACTGGTTGTGCAAACACCATTCTTAAAGAGTTTTTCAAGATCCCACTGGATGAAAGTGCTCAGCAACCTCATCTGACCTTGTACCTGAGCCCGCTTTGAGGAGCTTGAATTAAGTTGACTTAAATTAATTAGATTTACATGTTTGGAAATAATGTAAGCTTGTGCGTTTTCTTGTACATATTCCAACAGACTTCCTTTAGTAATGGACTGACAAAAACAATTGCTTGCAACAATGCAGTCACATCATCATCCTTTATCAGTGTTAAGTCATCAGTCTGACAGACGACACAAATTCCATTTGCCATAATAATGAGCCCCTACTTTGAAACAGCCTATTTTAAAATCTGTTACACAACAATAGATCTATGCTTAATTCCACACACCAAGCCAATAATAGCTATAATTACCACTGTAATAGATCAAAAAAGCAGAGACAAAAACAGGGCCAGAAACATAAGCAAAATCTTGGCCATGCATGATTCTTCCTCTCACTTAAGTGAGCTCTTCAAAATATGACGCTGAACTTCCCCATTTAACACCACAGGGGAAGAGAGACTTCTGGAAAAAAAAAACCTACACATTAAGACAGCAATAAAATAAATGTACTTAACAACTGATTGGACACAATTTTGACAGATGAGAAGGCCTCAGAGCGCAAGTCCTATGGTGAAGTGGCTGAGAGAAATGGGATTGCTCAGCTTGGAGTAGAGGAGGCCTCAAGGGAGATCTTACAGCTCTCTACAGGAGCTTATGGAGAGGCAGAGGTCAGTCTCTTCTCCTACACGAGTAGCAATAGGTCAAGAAGAAAAGGCCTCAAGTTGCACCAGCAGAGGTTCAGATTGGATGTTAGGAAAAATTTCTTCTTTAGAAGAGTGGCAAGGCACTGGAACAGGGGAGATGTGGTCTCACCATCCCTGGAGGTGTTCAAGAAACATTTAGATGTCATACTAAGGCACATGGTTTAGTGGGGAGATACTGCTGGTAGGTGGATGGTTGGACTGGGTAATTTTGGAGGTCTTTTCCAACCTTGGTGATTGTACAACTCCATAAAGAATACATATACAATAATTCACACCTAGGAAAGGTCTCAAATAATGCATTTCAAATGATCTAAAGTTCTTTTCATTCAAAAAGGATCAAATCAACTTTTGCACAACTGCACAAAAACCACATCAGATCTCCAATCATCAGTGCACACAGACCGCAGCACAGAAGGAAACGGAGATCACAGCTGTGGATCCCTTTAAAAAGTTTTGAAACAAAATACGATGATTATCTTTAATTGCTTATCATTCAACAAGATAGTTCAGAGTTCCATCCAATCTGTATTTCAAGAAAACAAGCTCTTACGTAGCTTTTTGATGGATTTTCAGCCACATCAGATGTCAAGATTAGCAGGTAAGCTTATTAGCACGTTCTGCAATAAAGTATCTGCTGCAACCATCTAAGTTTTATTTGTGCTGTATAGAAAGTACAGAAGAATTCTTAGTTCTTATACTCTAACACTATAAAGGGCACAAAACCTCTTCTCATCATTCTGGAATAACTCTTTCTGTGCATAGAAAGCAAGCAAATCTGGACACCCATCAGAAACAAAGATGTTTAAGACAGGACAAGACAACTGTACTCCACAAGACACAGAAATTACACATTACATGAAACTACTTTAATGGATAAAGCTGCAAAATATTTTGGTAAGAATTTGCAGAGGTGATGCCACTTAGCACAAAGGAACAGAGAATGCTTGCAGAATAGGAGGTTCATGGCAGGAAACACAAATTCACATACAACAGCACGAGAAGAAGAACAGTAGTGTTCCTCAGGCTGGTGACACTGTGACCACCACTATTTAATATCTTTGTCAGCAACGTGGACAGTGGGACTGAGGGCACTCTCAGCAAGTTTGCCAAGGAAGCCAAGCTGAGTGGTGCAGCTGATGCACTGGAGCAAAGTGCTGCCATCTAGAGTGACATGTAAAGGCTTGAAAGGTGAGTCAGTGCAAACCTCATGAAGCTCAATACGGACAAGTGCAAAGTTCTGCACTTGTCAGAGCAGCTCCAAGCACAAAAAAAAGCTGGGCTAAGAATTGATTGAGAACAGTCCTGAGGAGAAGGCTGTTGGTTGATGAGAAGCTCAGCACAACCCAACAAAGCATGCTTGCAGCCCAGAAAGCCAATTGTATCCACAGCTACATGAAAAGCATAGCCCGTGGGGCAGTGACTCTGCCATTTCACTCTGCTCTCTCGAGATTCACCTCACCTGAAGCACTGCATTCAGCTCTGAGGTCACTGGCAAAAGGACATAAAGCTGTTGGACTGAGTCCAGAGCACCAGGAAGATTATCAGAGGGCTGGAGGACCTCTCCTATGAAGACAGCCTGAAGGAGTTAGCGTTCAGCCTGCAGAAGAAAAGTCTCTGGAGAGACCGCATCTCAGCCTTCCAGTACTTGAAGGGAGGCTACAGGAAAGCTGGGGAGGGACTCTTTATCAGAGATTACAGAGATAGGGAAAAGGGTAGTGGCTTTAAACTGAAAGATGGTAGATGTAGATTTAGACATTAGGAAGAAATTCCCTACTCAGAGGGTGCAGAGGCACTGGCACAGACTGTCCAGGGAAGCTATGGATACCCATTCCTGGAGGCATTCAAGAACAGGTTAGATCAGGCCCTGAGTAGTCTGATTTGGTGGGAGCAATCCATGACCATGAATCCATGATCCATTTAGGACTAATCTTTAGGGTCCCTTTACAACAGAAACCATTTCGTGAGATTTCATATAATCCATAAAATATTCATAAATTGCAAGCAACTTAAAGATTAATACAATATGGAACTTCAGCTCATAAAAGAAGACCTCTGCGCAAGTCAAAGTAGTCATCACCAATGCACGTAAATGCGTGAGATCAATTCTGAGTTCATTAGGTAATGCTCTTCTGGAAAATGTGGATGCTGAAAAAACTAACATTAGCTTCAATCTTTATTCTAGCAACGCTGTCTCCAAACAAAACATCAACTAGGCTTCCTTCACAGACAACAGAGAGCAAAGGAGCTCTCAGAACAAAACCTTCTGGGATCAGGCCTTGCTAGAACTTTCTTCTGCATCACCTTAAAACAAAAATTCAACCAGTTATAAATCAAAGAAAATTTAGTAATCACAAAATGAAACTCTCCCATCCCTTAAAGACACACAAATAAAGACTGTCATATTTCACACCTTTTCTTTTTTTCCAAAAATTCTGAACAAAACCAGAAATTAGTTAATAGTTGCTCACCCCAAGGCTAAATTCAACTTGCCTTCCTCACTCTCTGCCAAGTAGCTTTACACATCAGAGGCAGCAAGCTGCTAAGAAAGGCACTGCATAAGAACTTAAGATGAAACACAGACTGAAATGGGACTAGATTTACACCTGACACAAGCAGAAGTTTCATCTCTGTACCAATACAAGTCTTTCTGCAGAGTTAATTGTCACTGAATAGAAGTATTTTTCAAATTAGATCTACTAATACATTGGAAAAAATAATTATTCACCTTTTTACATTTCTCAGGAGAAACCTAGCATACTCTTATCATCCATAAATAGTACAATAAAGATATTTGGCAGCAATCCTAAACCTCTAGAACCTCCTGGCGTTTGGTGCATTTTGAAGTGGAATAAAATAAATGTCAAGGTCTTTTGATTATCCACACACTTCATTGGGTTCCAGAGGTTTAGTAAACACCACAAAAATGATATATCAACATCTGGCTTTTTTCTCCCTGCACCATGAACTATGCCTCAAAACTAAGAGGCTTTTCTTGAAAGAAACTCATACAGCAAGTGACCTTCTGTGAGGAGCACTTCTGTATTCTCCCTTGGAACCATCCCAACTGTCTGCTATTTTTCCTAGGAAAACAGCATATCCCAAGCACAGCAAAGCATGCAAATGACACGTGCAATCACTGGGGCTCTGCCCTCCTACATACATCAAGATCCCAGAGGAAAGTTCACTGGTAAGGCTGACCACCCATGGAAACCCCCGCCGCGTGACACTCTGACTGGAAAAGGGAAACCTGCAAAGGTATCCTCCTGTCCTGTTTACTCAGGGACTCCTGTAGTACTGTAAATATTCTGGTTAAGATTAAACAATTTCGTTCCATATGTTTGCATCTGAAAAGCCCTCTCATGAGGGCTCACCTCTTAGGAATATTGAAGTGTCTCAAAATTTATCCAAATTTCCATCTACAGTGGGGTAACTCATGCTGATGTAGTAGAAGCGGGACGACTTTCTACCGCTCGCACAAATCCCGGGTCTGCTGCCCCGGGTTCACTCCCTCGAACCCGCCGTGCAAGCAGGTAACGGCCCTGCCCGGCAGCGCCCGCCGCTCGCAGAGCGGGCTTGCGGCGCCCCCTGGTGGGCACGGAGGGAGCAGCTGAAGACTGGCGCTAGGCTCCCGAGGGGCTGCGCGCCCAGCAGTGCGGGACTCGCTAACCGCATGCCGGCGCTCCCAGCACGGGGCTGCACGGCCCCTCATACAGCGCTCAGCCACCCTCGCTCAGGAACGCCGTCCTCATGTGGTGACACCGCCCCTTGTCCCCTCACTCGGTTCCTCGAAGGGACAGGTCACTCTCCTGTTACTTCAAGGGGTGAAAAACAGCACAGGAGGTTCCGTAGGAATATGAGGAAAAGCTGCTTTACTATGAGGAAAAACTTTACTATGAGGGTGACAGAGAACTGGAACAAGCTGCCCACAGGAGTGGTGGAGTCTCCCTTTCCAGAGATACGACCCACCTGGACACTTTTCTGTGTGACCTACTGCAGGGAAGCTGCTTTAGCAGGAGATTGGACTCCACAATCTCTAGAGGTCCCTTCCAACCCCCACAGTTCTATGATTCTGTATGGTCAGACCTCTGCTCTGCCTCCTCCAGGCCCAGCAATGCCAGCCCTCATACACTGCATATGCCAACCCCAGCCCCCCACACTGCTGAGGAACAGAGAGGAGCAAGGACCTCACTGGAGACACTCCTGAAGATGCGCCTGGCTTGCAGCACCAGAGAGAAGCTCAATGTCAGCCTGGCCAAGAATGGTGTCAAATCTCAACTCTTTTAATACAACTCATTTCACTGGAAAAGCTCTTCTTATTAAACATTTATTCTGTACTTAATAGGACATGCCTTAAGTTTTATTTTCTGCAGTTAAAAAACCTCCCCCATACAAGAATAGAAACACTACCAGTCCTAGCTGATACGATTCAGTATTTACTTCTGCCTTTCCTAAGCTCTCCAATCCTCATCACCAAAAAGACAGTCCTATATTTGTTAGTCTATTACCTCACCACCGCTCAGAGATTATGCCCTATGCACAATAACTGAATTTGATGTGGGCAAGCTCTCAAAACACTCCAGAGAAATAAGCAGCTGTCTGATCCAGCACATAACAGAAAATTGACATCAACTTGCTGGAAAAAGCCATTAGACAAGGGCTACAAAAAATCCAGATCACCATATTTCTGGTAAGAAATCTAGATCCAGGACATCTTTTTGTGCACATGTTGAAATACAAGAAATTCCATTTAAGAATAAACTTTATTCAGAGTGCTTAAACAGCTTGCTCAGAAAGACTGTGGAGTCCTCAAGGCTGAAGGTACTCAAAACACAACCACACAGCCCTGAGCAGTTCACTCTATCAGATCTTGCCTTGAGCACAGAGGTTGAACCAGATGATCCCCAGGGAGGAGCCTTCCCATCATTGTCATTCTGTGTCTCAGCAATCACACTACCAATTTCTAGGTGTGGGGCACTGGTGGTTTTGAGATTTGGCAGTCGGAGAAAATATCCCGAAATTCTTGCAAACAGGATTCCTTCTAAAGTTAAGGTAAACAGAAGCCTCACATTCCTCCAAGTTAAGTGCAATCAAATAAGAATACACTACATAATTATAAGAGAAAAACTCCTTTTAAAAGAAAACACTTTCTTACCTTACAAAGCTCATCATTCTCCTCTTGGCCAGGTAGAGAATTAAGATTTGTGCAGGAGTCAGTGTCCGATATCTCCAGTGAGCTGTCATCTTTCTCAGATTCATTACATTCATCTGCAGAATCACTATCCTTCTCCCAGTCAATAAACTCTAAAGAAAATTTGTAATAATGTTTCTTATTCATTCCACATATTATTCAAAAATATGAATTTAAACAGTAAAACATTAATTATCCATGACTTGGGAAAAGCACAATTTTTGTGCTTTTTTTTTTTTTTTGCTACATATGTTGAACCTGCCTTTATGTTTAACTACTTTATGATCCTATCCCTTGTAAAATCCATACAGAACTTCCATGAATGAATATATTAAAAAATAAAAATACAAAGTGCTGCCCATAAGGAGGCAGCATTTTTAACTACTTAGGTAAGTACTTGGTTTAGTTGTTAATTTCTTAGGATTTAGAGTGGTTATGGGTTTTTTTCCATCCAGTTGAATCAGATTTTTTTCCCAAGTGTACTTATTCAGAATTAACTGTTTTAAGTAAAAGCAAATATGTCAGACAGTGACCCAGAAGGGCTGCAAAGCTGATGGAAATTAGCACCTGTTATGAGTGGTAACTCCCACGCATAAAAAAAATACTTGAAATGGTAACCTTGTAAAACCATGCCCAAATACACAGGTCTGCAAACCAAACCTTTGACAGATGTTCGTATTAATTTCTCCTAAACAATCAGGCACAAGAAGACATGTGCTTGCTTCAAGCAAAGAACAGTGACAAAATGGCAATAAACACAGACACTGCTCTTTCACCACACTCGAAAGTACGTAGTCCAGAAATACACTTGTGCTCATCTACAAGGATCTTCTGAAAGGCAGTGGAAGCCTGAGTTGCTGCAGCAGGCCTCCTCAACCTTCGGGTCCAAGTGTCTCAGCACACAAGCTATTGGCAAAAAGAACCTCATTTAATTTTGAAAAGATAAAGTTTGGAGGAAGAAAACTGAAGACCTGAGTTTTGCTTGTATTGCTTTTGCGGACAGCAGAGAAAGGAGGCACCTACATGTAAAGGTGCTCTAGGCATCTCTACAGATATGTGGAACAGTGGTAGTATGTTCTGTTACAGTGCTACAACAGTTTCACAGAATTGAATCACAGAATTGTAGGGGTTGGAAGGGACCTCCAGAGATCATTGAGTCCAACCCCCCTATCACTAATTTCTTCACAGGGCTTCCTAATTCTGAAGCCACCCAGACAATAAACAGAAAGCTCTGGTTTGCCTGTGTGAATTCATTTCTGTTTCTAAAAACAAGCAAGCTATATAGAAAAAGTTTTAAATATAGTCATTGGTGACTAGTTTAGCACAAAGAGGTCTCTTGAAGCTATGTGTCACACCGCATGCAACTTTTGATGGCAGTATGAACCCCAAGTTTTACCTTGTCACACATAAATTAGTCAATCCATTTGTTCAACTCACAGTCCTGTTTGAAAGCTACCAGATAACCAGGATCTGAAGTCTGTCTGTAGTGCTTCAGATCCAGCTCAAGTAATCACATTGAAAATACTTAAGTTCTAATGCAAATTAAACATTATCCTAATCAACTAAAATACACAAGATTTTTCTGTCTTCAGCTGCACTTCTTTAATCAAAGTCTCTGCTATCTGGCATGCCTTGCTCCATGAAATAGAAAGCAAGTCCTAGAAACAAAACTCATGGTTGCTTGCACAATACAGCTAGCAGAGAAAACAAGGAATACTGTGTACTGAAATGAAAACTCATGCCACGTAAAATGATGTTATCTGCAGCTGCAAAGCCTGCCACATCTACTCAGTATATGTAGAGGCAGCAACACCCACTAGAAGAACAGAGCAGGCAGAGGAAGGTGTTCACAACACCAGCATGGAAATGGTACAAAATGGACTCCAGTTTAATTTTTTTTTTTTTTTACATAATTTATAATAAGAAGTTATGCTATACTCACTGATACGATGGAAAAAAGTCCTCCAAATGATCTAAACCTATTTTAAGTCATGTCCTTTAGCCAGAATGATCTCACAGTATTTTTGTCACAGCACTTGAAGCTGACAAAGTTCCTTGACAAATCTGCTCGTGTTTGGACTTACCTTCATCACTTCTGTCCTCTAATAAAAAATGCCTGCCCTGTGACTTCTCTGCTTTGCAAGTGAGACTTTTTTTGCTGTGTAACCTTGAAATCGATGTTTTATTTTCATTATCTGAAAAATCACTGCCACTAGAGGTCCAAATTATGTCTTCAACTTCCTTAGAGCTTTCAGCAGCAGATCCTATTAAAGAGAATTGTAAAGTTTTAGATCATTACAGAAATACAGTACAGTTAAATTTAAAATCCTATAAGAATTATGCTAAACTGTTTTTGAACTGGAAAAAATTTACCAGTGCTGTCAGCAAGCAAGAGATCAATACAGGAAAGTTAACTTAAATATTTCTTATACAGTCATGCTTTATTTTCATTTTGATTCTCTCTGCTGCTAGAGCAAGTAGAAAGACAAAGACTGAAGAAATCACTGCCCTATCTCTCCTTTCCTCTGGACTCAAGAAGTGAAAGATATGGAGACAGTCCATAAGTCCTCATACTCCTCATGACGCCTAGGGTTCTTTTTCCAATCACAACACTAAACAGACTCGGGTACATACAGAAGATGGTGAATGCAGGATGCTGACAAAGTTCTGTTTCACTGTCTATTCCTCATACAATACCTCATTTCTCTCATGCCTGCTTCTCAGTCTCTAAAGTGAAGTGAGAATTATCTCACCCTCTATCTAGACAGCTACAAGTTGGTTTTCACTTCCTGCTCTTAAAATTGTGGACAGTGTTCTGTCCCTGCCAGGATACATAGTATATACTATGTTAGTAATAGTCTACCTGTTCAAGAGCAATAGCTAAAGTTTTTGCAGAGCTGGCATTCCAGGTTAAGAGAGGAGCTCAATCACAGTAGCATCAGGACTGTCTCATCAAAATTAGATTCTAAGTGCAAACACAGAAGAAAACCAGTAGTTCTGGCAGCTTACACCTTGATAAGGGACAAAACAAAGTAGAAGTCTTTTTGACAGTACCAAGACGACACTGCTGTAACATACCAACTGGGCTTTCAGCAGTTGTTAAGAGTGGTCCAAGGTGCTTCTTAGTCTTAGATTTATTATCAGCAGATCTCAGTGACTAGAAAGAGAGATGTAATCAAGATTATCCACACTGAGTTAAAATTGTCCTTATAGCAATATACTTCAGATCTGTTATTATACACCCACCACAACTGAGCACATCTTCAGACAGATTTTTCAGTCTCCTACTACACTGTAGTATCACGAGAACATTAACATGAAAGCTTAACTTTCATCACTGAGGAAAATATAAGTTCACTATGACAATGACAAGATTGACATCTAACCTTGTAAAGAGCAAAAGCTACTATTTTCAGCATTAAAATGTCAAAAAGGGGCAGGAAGACCATGCTTAATAAAGCACGTGCCCTGTTCCAAGGCTGCAGAAAAGCTTTCCATGCTCCTGTGTCTATTTCATTAAATCCCACAAGCTATGTAACACTAGGACTGCTCGGTAGCAGAAAGAAACAAAAACAAATCAGTTGAAGATTTTCAGCACACAGCCCTTTCCCACTCGGAGCTAACTGAGTATCTCAATTCATGACCAAGACTAACATAGAAAAAATTAAGCTTAATTTGATATATAATCCCAAAGAGGAGCTGCAAGGTCATAACACAGTATTTTTCTACAGTGAATTCATTGTTGCAAACAAACTCTTTATATCTAATGCAAAATAAAGTCATTTTGTTCCATTTTTAATTTTTTTTTTTTAAAGGAAGAAACAGTTCTCCATCCCAAATGTTAAATTAAGTAATACTTTTAGGGACAATACATAAAAGGGTGACTATTCAGTCAAGCACAGAAAGCACACCACCAGTTGGGCTTTTCTTTCTTACACCTTTAAGCAATTTTACCTCCAGCATAGAAGTACTCTCAAAGCCATCCCCACACCTAAGCCACGCACTGGAAATGGAAGCTGCAGCCACTGATGCCCTGAGACTTGATTTTTTCAGCTGTAGGGTTGTCTCATCTGGGAAGGACGTGCACTCTGCATTCCAAAACCGCTTCCGCTAAGAAAAAGAAACCCATCAAAAACATGCACGTGCAAAATGCTTCTCAAGTGAAATTCACTTAACCTAGACATTCCCTTTTTCTAAATACTTCCAAACAAACTCCTTATTTTAAAATGGATGGAAAAAGTTCTGAACACTTCCAAGCATTTCTTGCGCAACACCACACGACAACAGTAGCGCTAATTGTCACAGCTAAATCTGACCTTTGACAAGTGTGCCTTTCGCTGCTCATCTACGTTCAGTTTGTAGTATCTGTCAGCTGCCCAACGAGGACGACAGTCCCAAGAGCAGCTCAGTAAAGTACATTATAACTACATAAATCCTTCAAACTCTCGTTTAATCTGATTGAATCCCGTGTTGTGCAGGAGGTCAGACCAGGTAACCAATAGCCAGCGCTCCATTACACAACCAGCAGCAAAATACCAAGAACACCAGGCAGAACTCTTTCAGCTTTACAGATAACATTTGTTTTCATCCATTTCTCCATAACGGCAGATGAAGTGAAGCACTTTCCTTCCGTGCAATGTGAAAGTCATTCGGACTATCAAGTAAGCTATGAAAACAGGCTCCTCATTTGCATCCAGCACTAATTTCATGCAATAGATTTTACACATGAAACCAGTTTAAACTGTTACCTCTAAGACTCTACATCAGTTTACACATATAAATTGAACTTGAGCATAGTAAAGATTTCAGTTCACTCTGCTGCTGAAACACTTTAGAACACTTTGACAGTACTTAAGAAGTACACCAAAACTATGTTAATCAGCACATAAAGATAGGGGAAAGAAAGAGGTCAGGGGCAGCTTTTGTGTCTGATGTGTATTTGTTTCTTCCTTAACTTCTGAGTGCTGGCCATAATGAAAAAGGTACTTCCAAAAAGCACACAGTGAGCAGCACCTTGGTTTGCCCTTCAGTCAACCAGTCCTGTTTTATACACTAAACCAGTCCTAATTATACAGTGAAACACAGAGAATAGATTCAGGCACATATATAATGCCAACTGATTTGTAATCCCACTGTAGATTACATAGGAATACCCAGCCAGTAATTTGCATGCAGATTAAAATCTATTTGTATTTTTCAAAAAGGGGATTCCAGTCAATTCCTTTGTTAATTTTTGCTTTGTTAGTTATTTTTAGAACCTTAACCAATGTTGGAAAGCTTGCCTATGTGTATGCTATCAGGACTTCTAAACCTATACAAGATAAATTTTGCATAACAAAACCTGCAGTATGTGGCAGATCAAAATGTGGTTCATCCAATCATGTTTCTTAACTGGGGTACTGCAATTTGAAAGAATGTGCATCTGTGTCAGTAACATCACTATGACTTGCTTGGGGGTTTACAATACACAGCTTCTGATGGTCAATTAAAAGCAGAGGCAGTTGGAAACAACTGAAAAAGCCACACAAATGCATGCACTAAGAGTTACATAAAATAGGCTTTGTAATGAATTTCTATTGTCAGGAAGCATTTTAAACAGGACTACAGAATGACTATGTCCTGTTTCTCACCATATTATCCTTAAAAATCATTAAATCCCTTTTCTCAGAGAATCCCTCAGTTTCTCTGCACTGCAAGTACCAATGGAAGCAAAAAGAACACTGCATAAGAAGTGCAGTGTGCCATGGCAGATGAGGTAGCATCAGTGCTGTGGGAAGGCACATATAAAAGAGGGCACACACACTACGTATATATGTGCATATATACACACATATGCACAGTGTTTTAAAAAAGAAAAATACACCATGTAAAACGCATATATTTCAATGTGCATAAAACAACTTGTGCTCATATAAACAAAGCACTTTTTCTTAATAGAAAGCTGTAATATGAATGCTCCGTGGAACAGAAAAATAAAGCTAGATTTACACAGACAAAGCTCAAAAGACAAATACTTAAGAACACAGGAGACACTGCTGAGTTCTCTCGGGACGAAGGCTCCAACCACCAGCCATGGGAGCAGCTCTGCAGAGCACTGTGCACTGCTCACGGGCACCATGGGACTGTGCCTGTGCTGAGGAAGGCAACGGCTGTGCCAGCCAACCCTGCGGAGCTGCTGCCCCTCACACCTCTGCACAGAGACCTGCTGCTGTGGGAACACACCGGCTGGCACATGAACAGCAAGGTTTAGCTCCGGTCTGCTTCAGGGCAACAGGGAAACTGATAGTTGAAGAAACTCGTTTCTCTCAGTATTTATAACAAAGCTAGTCCAAAGGACATGCTGTTCCTAAAGAACAGTGAGTTCCTTCCACCTCAAGTCACAAAGTTAATCTATCTTTTTCCTCTGGCATAAAAGTGGGACACAAATATATATTAGGTAATTACTAGTGTTGCACATGAAGTATCCAAACCCAAGGTACTGGTATTAGTGAAGTTCAAAGGAGCTAGACCACATGGATCCAGTGCATCTCAAAAATAAAAACGTACTCAGAATGAAGGGCCACAGAATAATCTCGTAGATTTGGGCACAGTGTCTGGAGACAAAATACGCCCTCTAATTTTGAGTTTAAATTCAGACTAGCATGGCTACCTTATGCAGAAATTGTCTGCTGACCTCTGTTCATGAAAGCACTGTACTTTTTCTCTGGAGCAATTCCTTTTAAGCAACAACAACAACAAAATAACAGTGCTGCATGTGTCACTGGATTAGGATCAACCCCTCCATGCCAAAGGCACAGAAAACAATCCTTCCCTCATTACCCCTGCAGTAACTTTCAGCAAAATAAAGGGCAACTCAGCCTCCATGGGTAGGGGTGTGCAGTGAGGAAAAGTGAGACAGAGACATCTCAAATACATAATGATTGGACACCAGACTGCTAAACGTATAAGGCTGGAGGGTTGGTTTTGATTTTTAACTAGATGGTCCTATCCAGAACATCTCCACTCAACCAATTCATATATCATTACTTCTGCAAATATTTGGTAAGCAGAGGCACCCTAAATGCAGTCACTGGGACATATGTTCAATGTCTACTAACTGCACACAACCATTTACACACCACACAATCTCACTTCCTTGAGCCTGTGCCAAAAACCACAAAACAAACCCCCACAAAAGCATGACCCAGTACCGTATCTAATGCATATGCCAGCAACATCTCTTTGATACATCGCTTTCTCTAACACAAGAACAACACAAGCTGAAGGACAAAAAAGAAAAGGTTTTGCTGTATGACTCCTGCTACTGACCTGCAGATCGGTTAGTTGCACCACTTAAGAACAGAAATTATTTCAATACACTTGTTGTATTCTTCTCTAGCACAGAGCAGGCAAGATGCTGAAGTTCTTGATCTCAAAGACTTTTTTCCCCCATTAAAAATAGCTTCTGAATACATCACAGAAGAACACAGAATGATATCAAACACTGACCAACAACCATTCTCATCTTTCACCTTCATCTTTACAGTCTTCGCATGAAAACACTCTTAAATTAGAACAAAGGAGTTCCAGGCTTTAAAAGCCCAATTTTAAGACTGCATAAAACTGAATTTGACAACAGAAATCTCATTCTCAGCAGAACTCAGCATTCATGCCACTGAGCTCCTGAACATAGAGTTTCCATTTTCAGTGCCTGGATGGAAATTGAGGTTTTCATTTGTTTGAAATATTAAAATATCCTTGCATTTTAAACCTTCAAGCAAGGATTTAAAATCAGGCTGTATTATTTCAACTCAAGATATTTTTTTTTTCCTTAATGAAAACCAGCATACATCCTTTCCAAAGTCAACTGGCAAGAATACCCAGAATCTTCACTAAGAAGTGTTCTCACCAAGTTGTAATAATTTGCAAAAAATGCTGAGCTGCATTACTACGGTCACAGTGACCTGGCATTCCTCCTTCCAGCTGTTAGCATGCACTTAAAAAAAATAAATAAATAAAATAAATATTTTACAAAATACTTCTCCTACTGATGCTGATGTAAGGGACGGGTATTTTTATATTTTAAAACTCTTATGTTTCTGATTTTTACGTCTGTTAACAAAAGCCTATTTTCTCATTAACTGATACACGTGGATATACACACACAACTATGTAATATTACCATTTGAAAGCTGAGCGTTTTTTTAAACCTATACATGCTTACGTAAGCATCAGTACAAGTTACTGTGATAACACTGAGGGAGAAAACCCTCCCGGAATAAGGATACTACTGAAATACACTTCTTGCACATAGCTTGTGCCAAGTCGTAGTTAGACACAAATCTGCACTTTACCAATCAAACTGATGATAACAGAAGTATATAGAAAAGCTTTCTCATGATTAGGTTATCCAAAACATTTCAGACACAATCATAACACCACACATTAGTTAATATCAGGTCAGTTTATTTCTTGAAGTGGCTTAATTAATTGAATAGTCAGCAAATGCAGAGGACTGCTGTCTTCTCACCTGACCAGTACAGCTGTCATTGATACAGTAACTAGAAACAGCCTCTACAAATTATTACCAAAAAGCTGTAATCAAACGTCAAAGCAATCTAGTTCAGCCTTAGTTGCTCACCTGTATTTTCCAACAGTCAATAACTTATAGAACCTTTAGAAGAAGTAGAGTACGTTACCTTAAGCCTGATGACATTTTTCAATAAAAATGACTTTAAACTTAGCTGTACTTAAAAAACTGGGGTGAAATACTCATACCATTTCCACCCATGTGCCAAAAAGAGAAACGATTTATTTTTATTTTTTTTTTAGCACCTACACCTGACACTGGAGGTCTGTACAAGGCTGCCCAGAGTACCTGTAGGTGTCCCTTCCCTGCAGGTGTTTAAAAGCAGCCCGGTCGGGGGCCCCGTGCAGCCCGAGCCGGCGGCTGGGGACGGCAGGGGATTGGAGCTCGGAGCTGTTTAAGGCCCGTCCCACCCTAAGCCATGCCATGGCTGCCCGCACAGGCGCCAGGCGGCAGCACGGGGCCGGGGGCACAGAGCAGCAGCACCCCGAACGGCGCGCGCCTCCTCTTGGCTCTCTTCCTGCCCGCGCCCCGAGAGACCGAGCCACCGAGAGAGCGTCAGGGAACCCGCCCGTCCCGACCAAAGCCCCGGGGTTTACTTTCCACGGCTGCCACCGACGCCGCCGAGCCCCGTCCGCGGGGCTCCGCCGTACCGCGGCAAACCCCCAAGGCACGACGCGAGGAGGGCACAGCGTCCAGGACGCGTCGGAGCGGGCCGTAGTCGACCCCTTCCGGGGAGCCTCAAGGCCCGAGCTCCCAGCGGCAAGGGCGGGCAGCGGGGCCGGAGCTCGCCCTGAGGGGAGCGCGGCTATTAACCCGCCTCACGCACCCCCTCCCGCACGGATCCCCTCGGCGCGCACGCAGGTACCTTCCGACTGGGCATCGCCCCCGGCAGGGCGGCCCGAACCCCGGTCACGTGGCAGGGGAGCCCTAGGGGCGTGGCGACAGAGGAACCCCCAGCCCGGCCGCACCGCCTCCCTTTCTAGCTTTGGCGCCAACAGAGCCGCCGCTCTTCATTGGGCGGGCCGGTGACGTCACGGAGGAGAGCATCGCGCATGCGCGTGTTAGCGCCCAGGCTTGGCGGGTTTTGTGGTGCCGTCGGGCTTCCGGGGGCGCTTCGCCATGTGGAGTGGTGATCCCGAGCAGTGAGAGGAGAGCCGTGTTTCGGCTGTTGGGGCAGGAGGAATCCTTTGGGTGGAGTCTGCGTCGCTCAGATCTGACAGGGATGATGGGTGCTGTGTTAACAGCTCAAGGAAATAAACAGCTCGTACCTAACAAAGCAAAATGCAAACACAAGACAAAATGCTTTATGTGAAATTCGCTTGCTGTTAAGCCACGAGCTTAATATGTTTAACTCTAAACAAACACCGGCATGCATTTACAGGCAAGAAAATATAAACAGTGCCAAAATGTAGGGCCTTTGAATGGAGCTTGTCTTGCTGCAAAAAGTCACTGCAGCCAACTGAAGGGCAGAGAAGGCTGACAGCCTTTGACAATGTTTTTCTGATTCAGGAGGAAGCACTGGCAGAAAAAGGGCATCCGAGTTATTTTTAAATGCTTTTGTGTTGTCTTGAGAAGGTCAGACTGTCAATGGTGGTGTAAGGATAGAATAATAAACAATCTTTGTAAAAGAAAGAGAAAAAAAAGAATTATGCTTTATATCTCAGCATAACTAGAATTTGTAAATATATATGTTTTGTTAGAAGGCACTGTATGACTAATTTTTGTTATTAAATCATAATTGCATGTATCTGCAGCTATACTGTACAGTTTGTATTTTTTCCAAGGCACCCCGGGCCAATACCTATCTCACATTCCCTTGGTGAAACTGACACTAATTAAAGTGCATTTTGCAGAGAGAGAGAACAGCCAGAATCATCATTTACAACTCATGCTGCCTTTGATTGTTATGTTCAAAACAGAGTTAAAAGCTGTATGTTCACATCCTTCCAAAAGCTTGCAGTACTTCTTTTCCAGTTACCAGATTGACAAATTAGTTCAATTATGCATCGTCAAGGTGGTTTTCTTTGATATTTCAAGAGGTATTACTGTGCTATTCAGTTAGATAGGTTATGTTAGAGCTAAATAACAGAAATACTCAAACCACAAAGGTTTAGCCAGATAAATGAATCTGTGTTATTTTTTTCTGTAGTCTCCTTTTAGGGATCACAAGATACTTGTATCTAGCAGGATTTTCCTTCTATGGAATCACAAGAAAGTGACCTAATAAACAGATTTATTTATTTGCTTTGATGTTCTTCATAAAGTAATACTAAAATGACATGGAAATAGAGGAAAGAAGCCAGAAAACAACCCTATATAGTATGAATTAAAATAGAGCTGTGATTGTTTTAAAAATAATTTTTTGTGAAAAAAGAATACTGGATAGCTAGCTTTTTCACAAAGGCCTAAAGAAGCTTTGTAATACTTGTACATTGTTCTTCCAGTCCGTTAAAAGTTTCTGTGGGTTATACCTGTCATCACATCTTGCAGGCATGAACAATAGTTTAATTCCATACTTTGATCTGATGTACCAATTGACTGTGCTCAAGATCATGATGCCACTGCTTAGGAAACATTAAGAAATAGAACTTTTTGTATTCCAGTGCATTAAATATTTATTTAAAAAGAACAGAAATTTCGTGTAATCAATAAAACAATTTCTTCAGTAAAATCTGAAAAAAAATTAAAAACAAAAAAGGGCATTTATTTTTCTGCTGTTGCTTGCATGGACATTTTTAAATCCATACAGAAAGAACTTCTCTCTCAAAGAAACAAAATGTATTTTAGACAAATTAATCAACAGATAAGGAGGCTTGGATTACTGAACCTCGAAGAACTTGTTTCTATTGAAGGAATGTGCCTGTTCTTCATTCTAATATGAGTTTATGGATTCATTTCCTCCGATGGAGCATTAAGTTACAACTCTAAAAGCTTTCCAGTGTATAAAACCTTCAAGGACAATGTCAAATTCGAACACAGAGGAAGATGTTTGGTTAAAGTCATTTCCTTAGCAAAGTTTTGAAAGTCACAAACATCCCAGCCACTTAATTGGAATGAGATATGGAGATAGCTCTAAGTATTTTAGAGCCCATGTTTCAGGATCAGCTTCTAACAGGTAATAGGTGATCCCAAAGCCTAGCCTAGATCAAAGACAAGTCAGTGTAGATCCAACACATTTTCTCCTGTAGACTGTGTTAAGTTTTTATGATTTCCAGCTTTCTAATGTTTCCTAAGAAACAACATGTAAAACTTCAAACTTCTTAGTCCCAAAGCTATGGCTTCAGTTCTGCTGCAAATTAAATGGTACCACTGCCCAGTGTGATATGCAGTGATATCCCTTTTTTCTTTCATAACACTTGTATCTGTGGTATAGTGCTCCTTTCTAATATTGTCTTCCATGCACCAGTGGCACAAAGTGTCTGATCTTTCAAAATAATAAATCGCTGCTTTTCTTTCAGTGCTACACATCATCAGCAAGCAGCACTGAAGTCTTGGGAATTCCCCTACTAATTTCACTGGAGTCAGATCTGGCCTCAAATTATTTCCCTCTGAGCTGCAGAAAGCTCTGTATGGGTAATTTCTTTAGTACTAAAGTCTGAACTACCATGAACATTCAAGCCAGAGATTTTATAAAACTTAAACCTTTCCTTTACTGAAAGTTAACTGTGCTCTGATTTGTGCATTTGCTTTAATGTTTATTTCATCCACACTCAAATTCATGAAATGGAAGTTCTTTCAGGTCATAATACCCACTTACTGGAGCCAGCTAGAGCTCTATTTTCCTCAGGCTACAACTCAGTAATTTTCCAGAACATATACAAGGGAATGTGCTATAGCGCTAAGGCTGCTTTCATTGCTTTTCCAACATTCCTGTGTGAAGAATAGGTAGGTTGAACCATAACTGAAACATCTGTCTGAAACAGCATCAAAAGCATCTGGGAGAAAATAAATAAATAAATACATAAGTTGTGAGATAAACCTCTGAACATACCATAGCACCCCAGACTGGCTGAGGCTGGCAGTGCCTTCTGGCTCTGTTGGACTCAAGCCCTGCTTCTGCAGGGACACCAGAGCAGGGGCCCAAGCCCATGTCCAGGCAGCTGCTGGAGGTCTCTGAGTAGCAGACCCCACACAGCAGACCTGCCTCTGGGCAGCCTGTGCCAGCGCTCTGTCATGTGCACAGCACAGAAGTGCTTCTGGCGCTCTGACGGAACATCCTGTGTTCCAGTTTGTGTCAGTTGCCTCTTATCCTGGCACTGGGCACCACAGAAAAAAGCCTGGCTCTGTACTCTTTGCACCCTCCCTTCAGACTTCTATGTACTGAGATCCCCTGGAACCTCCTCCAGGCTGAACAGGCCCAGCTCTTTTAGCCTCTCCTACCCAAAGCTGACTGCTTCAAATAAAGTCAAATGGGATGATTAGCAGACACAGAACATGCTGAGGTACAAATCCATAAAATTGCATTCTTACACATACGCAATCTTGCATTTTCTGGATAATGGAGCATTTGCTAGAGTTTTGTTTTGTTTTTAAATTATTTTATGTGTTCATCAGCAAGAGAGTTTTGAGTGAAGGAAATAAAATTTGTGCTCTATATCTATCAATGTGTATCTACCTTCTATATCAATATCTTCCTGGCAGCAATTCTTTTTAAGATAAACTTTGAAGCCTGTGGAGAGGAAAAATATTTTGTTACCTTTCAATAAAGCAAGTGCCTTTTCTACCACCTGAGTGGCTGAGGGAGCTGAGATTGTTTAGTCTGGAGAAAGGGAGACTCAGGGGAGACGTCATCATGCCCTACAACTTCCTGAAGGGAGGCTGAGATGAGGAGAGCTTTGGTCTTCTCCCAGACAACAAAGAGAACCCAAGAAAATGGGCACAAGTTGTACCAGAGGAGGTTTAGATTTGATATAAGGAAAAACTTCTTCTCTCAAACAGTGGTCCAGGGAGGTGGTGGAGTCACCGTCCCTGGCAGCGTTCAAGAGGCATCTGCATGAGGAGCTACAAGGTATGGTTTAGTAGCTTATTGTATAGTAATGGTGATAGGAGAAGGCTGGACTAGATGATCTTGTAGGTCCTTTGCAACCTTGTGATTCTACGTATCTATCACATATCTCATATTTGTTCAGGTGCATTTCTGCTTTTGTGTTTGAGGTTTGTGAGTGTCTGAGTTAAGGAATGAAAGCGATAACTAGAAAATGGTCAAGTCACTTTTAGTAAACTAGTTGTGTAAATAAACCCTCTGCTAACTACAGGAGTAGTCACGAGCCTTTCCTCAGACACCCTTGTAGATAATCTTGATAGCATAATACAGCTTAAAAACATGGTAGTAACAATGGGAGGTGAAGGGAACCCCAAATCAAAATCCAGTGTATGAGTGCACATTAATTTAAATTGTCGGATCCAAATACTTTACCTTTCCAGACTGGCATGAAGCGTTAACTCAGTAACGTGAAGCTCAGTACTTATGCACTGGCAGTTTTCAAGGCCTGATGTTCAGATGTTGCTATTGGAAGCAGAATGTGGGTGTGTGTCTTAAGTGATTAATATGTAATTAATCATAGAGAACAAGAGCCATCATATACAGCTTGCACTTAGTGATTTTAACTTGTATATAAATTCCTATCGAACCTGCACAGCTTGTAAAATAACACTGGCTCTCACAATGCCTGGAAGAGCTCGCAGGGCTGAGTAATGGGTTTTAATTGATTTCGTTGCTGGATAGATTCCCGTTGGTTAATAGGATCTCACGCCCTGACGTGCACAACTTCAACTCCCCACCGAACAGCGTGCAGCGAAGGTAAAACGAGGTGAAAACCGCGCACTCACGAGCATCTGCAGCCCAACAGTGGCTCCGCGCTATCTGCAATACGGAAGGCAGAATAACAGTTAACCAGAAATATACATTCAGGGCCCGAAGGCGGCAGACTGGAGGCGTCTCCAGCCACCGGCAGCTCGCCGGCACGGAGCCCGGGGACACCCCCGACACGGGGAGCCCCGCCACAAAGGCGGGAGCACGGGGCAGAGCCGGGCGGCGTCGAGCCGGCCTCGGCCTGACGGGCGCGGGTGGGTGCCGCCCTCCAGACCCGCCCTGCGCCCGCCCCCGGCCCTCCCGGCCCCTCCAGCTCCGCCGCTGCTTTCCCCGCCCGACGCGGCACGATGTGGCGGTGGCGGTATGTGAGCGGCCGGCAGCTGGACGGCTTCCGCCACTACAAGGTAACGGCTCGTAGCCCCGCGGGATTCCGCGCCGGGTGGGCTCCGGCCCCCGCGGGTGTCCCGGGGCTCCGGCACGGGCTGGGGCGGCGCGGAACGGAGCCCCGCTGCCTGCACAAGGCTCCGGGGAGGTGAGCGGGTGTTGCGAAGCGTCAGGTCCTGGTGGAAACCTGGTAGCGGTGTTTGCAGCGGGTAGCTGCCTCTCGGAAAGCCGTCTGCGTTTTAAATAATCACGAGTCACGGAACGTAGGGAGTGGAAGGGACCTCTGGAGATGACCTAGCCTGCCCCTCTGGTAAAACATGGGTGAGGTATGGTCTCTGTGTGCATCTTTATGGGGCTGGTTGTGTTCCATGCATCCTGCCTTCAGAAGAATGCTTCAGATTTGAAAAGAAATACGAAAGCTAGAGAAAAAAAGAAAAAAAAAGCTTACCTAAAGAAGTTGAAACAAACCTGATGTTTGCAAATAAGAGACCTGCAGAATTTAAATGAATGGGTGGGTCGCTAAATATCTTGATTTACTGTGTGCAGAAGATGTACGAGATACTGAGTTTCGTTCCCAGGCTGCTGCCTGCACGGTGCCTCAGCAGAGGTGCGGGTGCCCAAGACACCCCGTGCAGCCCCATCAGCACACCTTCACCTGTTGCGTCCTGCAGCACGGGGATGTGCGAGCTTCCAGCAACCAACCTCTTATTTCAGGCCTGCTTTCCCAGAGCTGTTTCCACCTTGCGCTCTCCTTCTTGCTTTTTCCTAGTCCGGCTGTCTGCTTTCTGGGGTTCCCACCCAGCTCTGCTCACTGCTGAGGGAGTTATTTGGGAGCAAGTGTGGCTGCAAGATCTGCTCCAGGATACTTCCTGGCAGCTTGTTTAGCGAGCAGCTTGGTAAATGTGCTAACCTGGCTGGGTGTCTGCTGTGCTGTGGGCTGCTGCTGGCTGTGAGCTGCACAGACCCATGCTTTGCAGCAGAGCCAAGCTCCTGACTGAGATTGCCTGAGGAAAAATGAAAAGCTATTTTGAGATGGAACAGACATAATAGTTGGGGTTTGTAAGGCAAACACAAGGAATTTGTGTTACATTCTTCCTTATCATTTGGGTAAAAGTAGCAGCAGACAAACACAGATAGAAAAGAACCAAAATAAGTGTTTTTTTTGTTGTTTTTTTTTTGTTTGTTTTTTAAAGCTTGTAACCACTGTGTGCTTCTAAAGAATTAATCATTACCAGAAGGCAGAATCACATATTGCAACATTTTACTTGAGTGTATTAAAATGACTTTGGTTTCTTGGTTGCATTGGAAAATATGTTGGACCACTTTCTTGACCATAGGGATCAGCCAGCACATTTGAGAAGTATCTGTTAAACTGTGATCTGGAAAATGATGGTAAGTGCAGGTTTTGGAGAAGTGAGACCAAACAGCAATTTCTTCATTATCCCAGGTCACTTGGGACAGGGGCACGGCAGAAACAAATGACTCAGAGTAGCACAGCCAGATGAGGTGGGCACTGCAGGTTGTAGTAATTGCCCACCCTGCTCCAGTCTGCAGAAGGTGGTGGCAGAGCAGGCAGTGGCCCATTCCTGCAGTGCTGCTCACAACATATTTGAGCTTCCAGATGTGCAAGGGGAATGAAGCAAGGTGAGGCAAGCAGACCCTATCAGAATCCTCCATCTCGCCCGACCTCCTCCCTGCTCGCTCCTATGCCCAATGCTGTCACCACAACCACAGCTTCTTGCCCCTCCCAGGCCAGAGATAATACTCTTCCACTCCTCATTGCTCTCAGACTGCCATTCCTCCCCCATTTTCAGCTTGAACTCAAGGCCTCAGCCTGCACCTCCAGCTTTCTACCCTGCTTCCTTTACTGCTGAGTCAACAGGACCAGTGTTAAACTCAGCTCACTGTGCCCAGCAGACACAGGTTTCCTCCAATTCCTTTTTTGGTGGACCAAGCTCTAGAGCACATGGGCATGAGAGCAGGCCCTGTGGAGAGCTGGATAAGCTCTGGGAGGATTTATAAGAGCTAAAGCAATCTATTGCTTCAGACCTGAAGCGTGCTTGGGAAGCTAGATAGAGGCATCCATCTCCACTGTACACTACATTGCAGCATTGTGTTTGCACTAACACAGTGGCTCAGTGCAATCCACACTTTGCACAATTTCTCCACTGACAACTAAGAGTCAAACATAACACAACTTAAGAGTGTGTAATCAGTTCCATTTCATAAAGGTAAACTTAGCAAGAATAAATCACTTTGTAATTTTCAAAATCTTCACACAGCTGAACTCATTTCTTTGCCATGAATGCCCCAATTGTATGCCTTAGCCATTTTCTGTCTCTTGTTCGCAGTGGGAGGAGGGTTTTGGCAACAAAACCCATACAGTTCTTTGCAAAGGGAACAGCAGACCTAATGAATGCAGAAACTTCAGCACCCTTTAGCATCATCAGGTGCACATGTATTTAGCATTATAGCTCAGATCAGGAGTGCGTTTTTAGGCAGGTCTGCCATTACCAAGCTTTGGTTCATGTCACAGTGCCACCTTGAAGCACGCAAGAATGATTCCTTTGGAATGATTCTAATCTAGGTATATTAGGCACACATGAATGTAGTTATTAGCATGCAGTCTATGAAGTTAGACTAGAATAAGATCAGTGTAAAACCTTCTGAAATCATTACGACATGGACACTAGTCCTCAGTGTCAACTGTACAAATATATGCTATATAAATATGCCCCTGTTGGTCTATTCTGAATGCCAGTGGGGACATAGCCATTTAGAGGCTTGTTCTTCTTTGCTCTGGTCCCAACTGTGCAGTGAACAGGTGGAGGGGTGATGATGAGATATGCAACCCTTGGTATTGCTGCTGTGTGTATAAACTGCCTTGTTTCTGCCTGGGGGGCAGATGGGAATGTACTGATTTCAGACAATTGCAAGCACAGGAGATTCACTGTAATTGTAGAGCAGAATAAGCTCATACCTGGACTTGGTTCTGCTTCCTACCATTGGGAATAGCTACAGCCAACTACAGTTTTAGGACTTGGGTCATGTTGTTCCTACTTTAGTATTTCTGTTACCAGCATTTTTCAGTGGAATTACACTGCATGACTGCCTTTCTTTTTCCTTCTTTCTTTCTTTTTTTTTTTTTTTTTTTTTTTTTTTTTTTTTTTTTTTTTTTCTTCCTGTTTAGATTTCTGTTAGAAGCAGGCAATTCTGAGATAGCCAGGTAATGAGAACAAATAATAGCAGAATTTAGTTAACTTTATCCTCCTTGCCAGAGTCAAATAATGTTAATGAGCTCTTGTCACTGCCTATTTCAATCACTTAGGACTTCCCCTGCAAGCTTACCTTGAGTTGGTCTCTCTGTAGGACCTGTGTTCTGAGGTTTGTCAAACAAAAAACTTTCACACATCATCCTATTTCAGAATAAATAAGATCTAAGAACGAAGTCCATCAACTTGATTGAAAGAATAGACTTGGCAAAATGTCATGCAAAAATCAGATATAAAGTTACAAACTAAGGACTAAGATGCCACATTTTCACTTGATATATCTTCAGCATTTCTGTCCTCTGAGATATCTTCAGAGCTGAACTCACTCTGAAGAGCAGGGGATGCTAAATCAAGAAGATAAGATTTCATTTCTGTGAGACTTCTGATACTGTCCCACGTTCCTGTAAATACACTGAGTACAAGTAATTAAGAAGAAATCAACACAAAATGGAAATGTATTTCTCTGAAGTTCTCTGTCAAAGTAGGAAACTGTATCAAATGGAGTTCTATCCATAGAACCACCTCTGTCCCAGTTCCATTATTGTTCAATATTTTCATTAGATGCCAGAACAGAGAATACTCTTGTAAAATTTTCAGGTGATACCAAAGAACTTTGAAGAATAGGCTTATGATTTAAAACGTTCTTGACAAAGAGATATAATGGCCAGAAATGAATATGACGCAATTCGGTCAGTAAGGCACAACGTGTAAGGAAAAGAAATTCAGCATTTCAACTGTGAAATAGAAGACAACAGACTGCAAAATAGATACCTGGGATTGGTGTGTCATCAGAGTTGTAGCTGCTTTAAACAAGAGAAGTTGTTACGTGTGAAGTGTCATAGATAATCAAAGGGGCTGCATATACTGCTGTCCCTGAGGTACCACTTGGATATCAGATGGAATAATGCACCCTACTTGGCACACAATTTACAAGTCCACAAAATGGCTTTAAAATGTTTAAGACTCTCAGAAAATGCAAGCTGAGAGAAACAGTCATAATACACTCAGATTAGAAGAATACCAGCCAGATAATCTTTGTGCATGCCCTCTTAAAGAAAGACAATACACAAGCTTTGGCTGCACAAAGACAAGTGTAAGTTGGGAGCTATGTCAGTGCTGTGATGATAAGGGCAGCCAAGCCCTGTAACAGCAGGTACTGGGGGAGATTGTGTAACCATTTCACCAGTCTTAAGAAATCGTTCCCTTTCCCTCTGAAGGATGTAAAATCCAGTGCTTAGAGCGTTACAAACCAGCTGCTTACAACTTTCTCGGGCAAGTTTTGGCTAGTGTGTTTTATATTAGTTCACCAGCATTGTAATTTATCACAAGCAATTGGAAGGCAGAACTCATCACCTCACGGTAAGTTGATCTGCTTCCTGAACGTCTAACAAATGGGATCCTGCAGTAGGTGAAAGCACAGGGTCGCATGACCTCTCAGGTTACCTCCCCTCAGTTTGGTGGGCTGGAGAAACAGTATCAGGTCTGATCATCATGTTTCAAGGTTGGATTGTTTCTCTCCTGCCAACAGAAGAGCAAAGTGTGTTCAGTGTCTTCCAGCTAGTTACTTTGTTTAAATCCAGGATTGGACTGATGTGGAAAAATACAAGATTGGATTTCTAATAAACCTTTATAGGCTACCTCTATAACTCAGAGATTGAGAAATAATGGGTTCTGCTCACACTGGCTGAATAGAAATTCTGCTTTCAGTACCAGAAGCACAAGACATGGACATACTGGAAAGGGCCCACTGTAGGATCACAAAGGGACTGAAGCATTTCTCCCAGTAGGAGGGGCTGAGAGCTGGACCCATTCAGCCTGGGTAAGGGAAGACTTAAGGAGGGATCTTAAGATGTATAAAAATCTGCAAAGAGGACAGAGCCAGGGTCTTCTTGGTAGTGCTCAAAGCCAGGACAATAGGCAACTGATACAACCTGGAACACAGGATGTTCCCTCAGAGCACCAGGAGCATTTCTGTGCTGTGCAGGTGACGGAGCACTGGCACAGGCTGCCCAGAGGCTGTGTGTGGGCTCTGCTGCTCGGAGACCTCCAGCAGCTGCCTGAATGTGGGCCTGGGCCCCTGCTCTGGTGTCCCTGATGGAGCAGGAAGAGCCCTGCCAGCATCAGCCATTCTGGGATTCTGTGATTTTTTTTAAACTGGAAGACTAGGGTGTAATTAAAAACTGATAAATAATACGTCAAATAGACCTTTTTTTTTTTTTTTTTTCCCCCATTAGCTTTATGTTTTCTCTCACTGTGTGCATGCCTAGAATGGTCATGGGCCATGAACTACAGTATGCCTCTCATTTCTTATTCCTTATCCCGTTGTAATGGTAGCTGACATCATAATGTAGTGTATCAAGTACTCTGTAATCATGATACATATCAAATACTAATGCTAATGAGTCAGCAACATAATGAAATTACATCATAAAGATGTTGCATTTGATATTATCAGCCGCAGGACTTTTCCCAACGATGGTGTAATCGTACCTGTTTTCAGGTGCTGAATTTCACTCATAAATTTACAAAGATTTTCTGTCCATTAGATCACTTTTTGGATATGTTCTAGATAAAATTGTATGCCTCGGGTCTCATAAAGTGCAAATAATGTTTTTATTCTACTGCTTTATCAAGAGATGTTAGTGCTCTGAAATGCTTACTGCATTCTTATGTATGGGATATACAAGAATATGCACATTTATGTATTCATAAGTTTTTTTTTTTTTAATCCATATTTTAGCAGAAAACGAATTGTAAAGGTGAATCTGTGAGTAGGATGTAAATGATTTGGGTTTTTTGTTATTATTATCATCTGCTTTCTTTTGTTGGGATCGTGTCATAGAGGAATTGGAATTTTGCATCTTACTGTGAAATACTGCCCCTCTTTTAACCATCAAGATTATTGTTCAGGACTGCTTACTTAGCACACATGGTACAGAACTCCTGATCAGCATCCTTCATGCAAACTGCAACCCAGTTTTATCTGCCTACTCTTCTGGGATTAAAGCAGTTTCTTTGGGCTGTCCAGAAGTTTGGGTGCACAGCCAATCAGAGCTCTCTCTAGGTGAGAGTTCTGGCTACTGTTTGTACAACACAGGTGTTTGTACATATACACAAAGAGATGTAGTAAGCAAAACAAAAGAAAAGCAAACAAATAAACAAAAACCCACTTATTAATGACTTCCTTGTCATGTTAGAACTCGTTTGAATATGGACGGTTAAGGTTCTTTTTGTGCATTCCTTGAGAGGGGAAAAGTCTTGCTTTTTAATGGGGTTTGTGCTTTTGCTGGACTAGGCCAGCCTCTAACTTTACAACAATAAACTTGTGTGCAATTAATAAACATACAGTTAGAAGAGTGGTGTGGTTAGGATGGTATTTTACAGGTTTATAGTTAGAAAGATTATCATGGTGGAATCAAGACAATCAAAATGAAATGCTCACCTGTGTCCTAGGCTCACAGTAGAAAACTCCAGAAGGAGGGATCTCCAGGAAGAGATCCTTCCCCAGAGGCATTCAGCCCCTAAATGGGGTCTAGGAGAGGAAGAGCCAGGCTCCACTGTCACACAGGTGAATTGTCTTCACCTGTGCTCCCAGGGCTGACTCAGTCCTTGCCTCAGGTGATCAATCAATGGTTCAGGCCATGACTCAACAATTCCCATACAAACTTGTATCTGCCTTCTGTTATCCTTTGCTCGGTATTTGATCATATTTCTGTGTCCTTTTCTGTCATCTTTCTTCATTAATGTGTTTGGACATGTTCCATTACACAAACTCTTTTCCCGAGGATAGGTTAGGAGCACCCTTAATATAACTGTTGTTGACTGAAAAGTATTGCTGACTTCCAGCATTATCCCTCTCCACTTCTCTCTGCTTTGAGCGCTAACATTCCTGCCAACAATGAATCATATCTATCTATTCTCACATACTGAGCAAGATCTTAACCCTCAGGGCCAGCACATTACTTCTTCTTGCCCCCAGATGTACTCTCTCAGCAGTAGCTCTGATGTCTCTCACAGATCCCACATTTCAAGCATAGTCACTCAATAAATGAGACCATTGGCCTCTTACTCCTGGCAAATGGGGCTGTGGGAAGCAGAAAGCTGAATATGAGCCCTCTGTGCCTTGACAGCAAAGAAGATCAAGCACATCCTGAGTCGTATTAACAATAATATGGCACAAGAGAAGTAATTATGTCCCTTTATTTGGCATTTGTTAGGTCATATCTAGAATACTGAATTCAGTTTTGAGTCCCTCAATACAGGGAAGGCATCAACAAACCAGAGCAAGTTCAGTGAAGGATCTCCAAGATGGCTGAGGCTGGAGCTGTTTCTTTGTGAGAAGAAGCTGCAAGATTGGAGATTGTTTGGCCTGAGATGAGCTAGCTCTGTACACAGCTAACCACAGCCCCTCAGTACTGACCTCCTGAGGTCTTTTCTGAGCTAATATACGCTGTGACCTTGGGGCAGCGGCACTGCTTTGCAGGCAGGATGAAAAGCCACTATCAGGCACGACTCCTTTGGAACAGCCTATCTTGCCCTACAGCTTCACGTGCCCCACAGCCTCATGGAATGTGTGGTGTGTGGCCTGTAGTCCATGTTGGCATTCCTGAAAATGAGGAGGGATGCCTGAATGATGAGTAAACATCTACAAAGAAGTAACCATAGCACAGTGGTTTGCATAATAACAACTTCCTAACAACTTAATAATATTAATCAGAATTTGCCAAGGTGTCCAAATCATCACATTGGATTTTGAATATTTTTTTAGTAGTTTAACTTGATCAGGTTTCCTGACTGTGAGTGGGCAATGGAATTGAAAGAAAGTCAGAGGACAATCATTTGTATCCAAGGGTGCAACTGAATGCTCTCCGCCCTCTGCTCTTCTCCAGGCTCAGTTACAAACCTTTTTCTTCTGTTTCCACTCTGCTGTAGGCTTTAGCCCTAGATGTCTTAGAGGCTTATACCTCCTGGTGACCTAATAAAAATACAGATACATGGATGTGCTAGTCCAAACTAAGCAATGGGACATAAAAGAATCCAAATCATTTACTTATGAATAATTAACTAAAAGATGGTATAACAGAAAGGAACTTCATTATTAAAAGTGCCAGAGTTGTGTTTTGGAATGCATCAGCACTTTTGAACTTTGGAACGTTATGAATTTATTTGGTATCCACAATGTTGTATAGCTATGTTTTGTTGTCTTAGAGTTTACCTCTCATCTTTCCCTTTGTGAAGATTCTGTTTAAATCCCAAACCTGTAATATCTACAAGCCTGTAAAAAGACATATAGAGTAAAAATTAAAAGTCCTTGTGTTCAGTTCATTACAGGAATCTGAAAGGTGCATAGAAGATTATTCCCAGATGTTTCAATATTTAAGTGTTTTCTTTAATTTTTTTTGTGGTTACAAAAGCATAAATTACTGAAGGGAGAAAGTTTGTATTACATAATCATGAAATAACTTGCCAGAAGTGAGAATTGCTACTGAGCTCTCTGAAGTTGCAAGTGTGCCTGAGGTGGCTGTGTTTGCTTGCGAGATGTTCTTGTGTAGTTGTTTAACTGTTCTCATCTTTTCTCTGTGGAAACAGCTTGTGTATTCTTCCTCTGGAGGCATCTAATCACACATGAAATGTTAGAAGGATCACAGAACCACATATTCTATATATTGCAACATAAACCAAGATTGCTCCCTGATATTTAGTTGTTTTAAATGTTAGTTTGGGAAATAATTTTTTGCAGGCTTTTGATTCTGGGCATATTTATTTATTTCCTTCTGCAAAAGTGAGTTCAAGTACAAAGTTGAGCTAATTTGGGTGATTTATTTGAATACACTGGTACTGGTATTGTTTATAATTAGATGGTGTCTGTAAACATGATCCTTGTAATAATATTGTGTCTGTACTCTTTGCTAGATACTCTTAGAGTGAATCACTGCTCATCTGTGCCTCAGTCTTGCAAAATGTCCATTGGGGATAGTAAGACCTGTGATAAATCACAAAATTATTGCACATTTTAATGAACAGGTTGAAGCAGGTGATTTGCAAGCAGGAAGGTAAACAAGAATATTTGTTGCTGTTAAGATGAAATCAGTACCTATGGAGTCATGATGCTAGGAATTCAAATGTAAACAGTTCACTTCAGTTTTGCTCTGTATTTCTGAATGGATGTGGCTACATTGCACAGTATGGTGCAATTTGGAGTAATATAGTTTGTAAGCTTAAAGACCAGCTTAAACTGAATAACTATCTCCCTATAGTAAATACAGCTACATGTCTTCAGCTTACTTTCTCTACTGACTCTGATGTTTGTGTAGACATGCTTTATGTTCTTCTCTTCATTTCAAATTCTATTCTTGGAATGCTTCTGTAGTGAAGTGCTGGAGAGGGCCAGGAAGCCAAGTGAAGATCCAGCTCTCTGCCCTGATTAATGGTTAGCTCACTCCCTCCTTCTCTTTTCCATTTTCTCTGCAAGGCTGTAGTAAGATTTTGTTTTGGAAATAGTCCATCCTGTAGGTGTTGTGCACCATTGTGTGGCTTTCACCATTCTTCATCCCTATCCCAATCTGCACATTTGGGTCTTTGAAGGTTCACTCTGGGTTACAACTTACTGTCCAGGTTCTTTCAGATCCTCTAGTACTGAAACAGACTCAGTGCTAATGAGGTAGGAGTTGTACAGATAACAAGGCCTCAGACCCCTCCACCAAGTGTGTTGAGGTGTGGATGTGATCAGCTGGTAACAGCTGGAGGCACTGCTAAGCTGTGTGGATGACAGCTAGAGGTAACATTTGTCTTGTGTGTTCAGCTGTGCAGAGCTTGGTCATGAAGGCTGCTTTTGACCCACTGATGATCTGCCTCTTCTCTTCTGTTCTGGGCAGGTTGTCTCCTGTTTGCCCACTCTTCTTTCTTCTGTGTTGCCTAACTTTGCTTCTGCTCGTTGTCTTTTCTCTCATTTTTCCTGCTTACTTTTCTTTACATACTCTTACATTTCCTACTGTTCAAACCTCCATTCCCTCACTTGACCCCCTGAACACCTAGGTCTCGATGCTGTGCTGAGCAGAGGTCATCCTGCAGGAGCTCAGTGAGAACACATCTTACAAGTGTTGTACATACGTGTGTCTGTGTGCATTGCTGTCTGTGCATCCTGCCTGCTCTTTGTATTGTCCTCACTTCTAGCTCTAACAGAAGCCATTCCTAACACTGAGAGGGAAAGCAGATATCTTTCAAGGAGACATCAGCTATTTTAAAATACACAGTAAGCATTTCTGAGCCTAGGAGATGGAGATGGATAATGCCACTTTTCCTGTTCTCCTCCTACTGCCATTCTCTCCCAACTATTGCAGCTTCCTTTATGTAATAATTAGTAAAACTTTCTGATAATTCCAAGTCCTTCTTCTTGATATAAATAAAAGGACAACCAGGACCCCCTATCAAGTGCAGGAAGGGGTTGCTGGGGAGTGCTTAGTAATTGCCTCACCCTTGCACTTAAACACCTCCAGCAGCCTCGTCCTCCACTTTGGTCTTTTAGTGTAAGTGTAATGCCCAGAAAATGGCAGTTATGCAATAGCAATTTGCAGTACTATTTTCAAATAAAGTTCTGGTGCAATCTCATGTTAATGTTCATTCATTATAATATGGATGTTTTACCAAGTAATTTGCTTTTCTGAGAAGCTGTGAACATTAAATTGCTGAGGATTTAACGACCTTGAGGTTAGTAGCTTCTTTGAAGCAGAGTGTTAAACTATATAGATTTTAAGTATTAGTTTTGCCAGGAGAGAAAACTCAAGCATATTTTTTCCATGTGCATTTCCTTTCATCTGACTAGAAGAAATTACTGTATGAGAGAAGAGCAACTTTCTGTTCTTCTTCACATCTCCTTAATGCTCTTTTCCTTCCCAGAGGACTGTGGCTCATCTGCAGATGGAAGGAGGATCAGTGTGAGGGTTTTTGGAATGTCTCTATGTAACCTGGTCGTAATCCTCATGTGTTTTTACTAACAAACAAAGATTATTTTGATTTTTTGTTTACTTGACTTTGGAAACCATCAAGCAAACAAAAATTTCACCACGTTGCATGTTTTCCAAAATATATCTATGTAAGAGTGAGAAAATAGTTCCAAATAAATGAGATTATTTTTCCTAGTCTCCTCCTGGGAACAAGTAGTTGTTCAGGAAAGCCAGTGCATACCTTGGGTAGAAAGCCCCATTTTGCTGCTGTTATTTAGCAAGGATTGTATGACATTATTCTTGGTTTTGAAGGGCTGAGGTGAGGAGGAGAAAGTCAAAACAGAAGGACCAGGAGCTGAGGTGACATCCTGTGCCTTCTTGTCTAGGCATGTTTGAATTAACAGAGGCTGCTGGTCAGTAAGTTGTCACATACCTCAAGTAGTCTTTGAATAACATCTATAGTAAGGATGTGCCTCAGTAGTGCTAATGAATACTTTGATTTTTTTCACCCCATTTTCAGAGGATTTCCTCCATTCTCATCTGAATTAATCACCACCTGACTATTCTATTAGCATAAGGATTTCATAGCTTTGTATTACTGTTATTTCTGGTGTTAATATAGGCAAAGTGCGTGGCTGGTTCAGACTAGGCAGCATGTACTATCAAAAGATCAATCAGTCATAATAACAAAGGTTTGAAAGACCTTTCAAGGGGACCTTGAAGCCCATGCATCTCCAACCCCCTGCCATGTGCAGGACTGCACTCTAGCAGCTCAGCTGCCCAAGGCCCCATCCAAACTGGCCGTGGGTGCCTCCAGGGATGGGACTCCACAGCTTCTCTGGGCAGCTGTGCCAGCACCTCACTGCCCTCTGAGTGAAATATTTCTTGCTAGCATCTAAAATAAATCTCCCCTCTTTCAGTTTAAAGACATTCTCCCCGTCCTATCACTGTCTGACCATTTAAAAAGTTGTTCTCCCTCCTGTTTATGAGCTCCCTAATTATCCATCAAAAGATATTAAATCAAAAATACATTACAAATGCAGAGTCTTATAGGACAGCTTGCAAAATGATGAAGAGTTTA
Organism: Lagopus leucura; assembly: GCF_019238085.1. NCBI lineage: Eukaryota > Metazoa > Chordata > Aves > Galliformes > Phasianidae > Lagopus > Lagopus leucura. The sequence continues at coordinate 50,398,520 of NW_024962263.1, read as the reverse complement.
ACAGTAAAATGCAACTCTTTGCTATTTCATCAGCCCAAATCTTTCTGTTTGAACATAGAGATACCTGCAAGATAAATGTAAACCAGGTCAGTGCTTTCAAACTAAATTCAAGCTGTAAGAAGGGTCATCAGTATCAAATAAATTTGCACCAGTCACACCCAGAATTATTTCTCTTAGATGTTGGATGGTATCCAGTGATGGAAAAATATGTATGGAAAAATAGTGCTTTGTTTTAAATCTTCGCTTTTTTCCTCACAGTACAGTGCTGTGGATACAAATCCTTTATCAGTGTATGTCATGCAGCCCATCTGGAACAAAATCATTAAGGTAAGAGTCTTACTAAACAGAAACGTCACACAAAAATGGAAGAATTTGTTTTAAATAGAAGAAGTATTTTCATTTAAGGATACGTATTGATCAGTAAAGCTGAAATTAGGACATGTATATGAAAGAACCCGTATTACTGGATATATAGCTATATTTAGGATGAATATGTTTGGATTTAGATGTGTTTTTTTTTGTTTGTTTGTTTTGTTTTTTTTTGTTTTTTGAAAAGCAAGGTTGTATCTTTTTCTTTACCATTATGCAAAAATCATCAGTTTCGGTTATATCTTTCATTAAACAGCTTTGCAGGCATTAAAGGGTTTAAGTGGTACACATTATTTTTGTTCAGCATATGCCACCTAACAACAGTGTGACTGAATCTCTGCTGTGCAAGTGATTTTATGCAAGTGCTGTCTCATTTTCTCCCCTGGGTACTTGCTCCAGGGAGCCAGACGTTTCTCTAAGAAGCTGAAAATGAGAGCAGTTACCATGATCACCATAACGATTGGGAGATGGCATCTCTTGAATGCATTATGATCTTCAGTTCTTAAATATAAAGCTGCTCAATATTAGTTTTGCTGTTGTTGGCAAAAGCAGAAGCTGGATCTCAATAATCGTAAACTTTATTGATCTTCAAGGAAGCAGAGACCACTGCATCTGTCTCTGAAGTGGAAATCTTTGGATTGGAGTAGACTTGAAAGGAAATGTATATGCAAGAAAATGTATGCATGCGGTCAGAATCTGCCATATTTGGGTTTTATAATCCAGCTGTTGCTTATGCTCGATATAGCAGAAAATTGTAATCTCTTGTGCATTACCTCAATGTAATTTTGTAATTGCACATCCTAACTTCAGAATTAGAAAATAACTGGAGCCGATATGAAAGAAATTCCAAGACCCAAGCTGAATTCAGTGATTTAGTTATGAGAAATTTGTTTCCATTTCCATCATAATGTGGGGACAAAAAATGAGAGACCCCCACTCTGAGTCCCATGCAGGAGATGAGCGGAGGCTTTGCTGCATGTTTGCTCTGCGATCTGAGGGATCCAGACTGAAAGAAGAGCACCACAAAGATAAACCTACCTTGGGGTTGAGTTCTTCTGCAGCTGCAGAGTTTTGGAATAATAGTCATTGAATCATAGGATGGCTTGGGTCCTCAAAGATCATCTAGTTCCAATCATCCTGCCACGGGAGTTTTCCTGGAAGGAAAGCAGTGCATTGTTTGTCATACTCACTGAGCACAAGGCGATAGGTCCTTTGAAAAGTCTGACCTCTTCAGATACCTTCAACCTCCTTGTATGCTAGCTGAGTATGATTTTGTCCAGAGTAGAAACCAAAGCTGAGCACAGGGCTGAAAGTGAGAGATAGGAGTGCAGAACCAAGGCCTGTAGAGTTGCTGCCTGTAACCTGTGTGAAACTATAGATTAACAATTTTTTCTGCATGTTATTTAAAATTATTCTGATTATGCAACTGTGGACATTTCTTCTTAGGAATTATTTAATCCGTTGCATGATTCTTATGCCTTTAATTAAGGTTTGTGTTTTATAATAAATAACCATCACATGCTGTCTGGCAGATAATAGGCAGCATTACTTGGCTACTGCACTCTTCTTCCTGCGTTTGTATTCATGAGGAGTCACGTCTGTGTGGGAACAATAAAAGGAGGAAGTCCCAGTAGGAGACACAGGTGTATGCCATCTCCACTGAAGTCAATTAACCACCTCCCCAGGTCCCTTTATGAACTTTGATTTTATTATTAGAACTGTGCATGAGTAGAATTCTAGCGGTCTCAGGTGACCTACTTAAGGAATATCTCAAGTTTGAACAGAGCCTTATAGAAATACAGGTACTTCTCAACTCATTATCCAAATAGGCAATCAATTGTATTAAAATATTTGTTGTCTGTATTAAGGCTTTTAGCATGAGTGACTGTGGGCCTGTTAAAACAGGCATCGGTATTTTGTAGAAGTAGGTTTTTTAAAAGGTTGAAGTATGGAATGGTTTTGCAAAAGAGCAGATATGATTCTTCCCACTGGAGCCTCCAGCTGTATTAATCGTGTAGTGCATGGATGTGTTAGCTTTCTGCTGTCTGTTAATTAGACAGTAAAGATCCAAAAAGTGTCCTTAATTAGTATACTATGGTGCTAGTGAAGTCAGGCTTTGGTTTTCCAATGTATTTGTGAAGTTAGTCATTACTACACTTTAATTTACAATTTATGAAATAAGACAATAGTAGTGTAATGCTTGACAAAAGAATAAGGGATATTGAATACAACAACAGAGATTTTGCACTTGGAATATTTTCCAAATACATGGGCAGTTTAGGTCAGTAAAGGATTGAAACAGTGACTGTAATGAGAGGAAGGGATCTTTTCCTAAGGACACAACTCCTGTAACCGTTTTTCATTGCACATCTGCTAGCCAAAGGATTGGACCTACCTGTAAAAGTGTGCAATCCGTAAAATACAGGTTTGTATTTGTACTAAAATCTCTATCTTAGTAAGTTCCAATAGGATGAGAGAAAACGACCTTAAGTTGCATCAGGGGAGGTTCAGGTTGGATATTAGGAAAATTTTTTTCTCAGAAAGAGCAATGAGGCAGTGGCACAGGCTGCCCAGTGAGGTGGTAGAGTCACCATCCTGGAAGCGTTCATGAAGCACGCGGATGTGGCACTGAGGGATGTGGTTAGTGGGCATGGTGAGGGTGGGTTGATGGTTGGACTAGGTGGTCTTAGGACTTCAGTGATTTTATGGTTCTGCATCCCCTGTACAGAAAGAAGGAGGTGTGCTCTGTCACTTACATCCAGAGCATGCCGCTGCTTTACTCTTCCTCGGGAGTTCCCTGAGAGGAACTTCGGCAAACGTTTGCCATCAATTGTTCTGAGGGCTTTAGAATTGGGGTTTCAGAAATTCAGAATGATATAAGCATACATCTGCACAGCAATTGTGTGCATTACATTATGTACTTCAATTACTGTAAGATCTGACATACAGTATTTTAAAATTAGTGACAAAATCCTAGTGGTAAAGAATGCAGCTATCAGAATTAATATTTTTTCCAACGTTATTAAATAAAGCAATGAAGATACATAGTTGAAAAGTATTCAGAAAATTTCATCTGACTTTTGAGTTTACAGTGCACGTTATCAGTTGTACTGATTATCTGGAATATTATTCCTCGGCTGTACAGTACTAGCAAAGCAAGGATCTAATCATGATGATTGATCTGTCCAACATTCTTATTTTTATATACAATTTTTAGGATAGAGGAAATATAAAATGTATATAAACTAACATCTATTCATCCATCTGTTTACCTATTCCAAACAAATTAACGAGTTGGATTTCAAAACAATATTAGTGTATGAAATTATTCTACTCCTTTTTTCTACAATATTTATGCTGTTTTCTAATATGTTACAGTGTTTAAGTCCACCTTCATATACATTTTCAGTCCTAAAACAGTCCAGAGGATTTGATTATAATCCTCCAGTATTTTTATATTTTGTATATATCAGTGGCTGCTGTTTGATCAATATTTGTGCACATGTTTTCTGTCTAAAAAACAATGCAGGATGCTGTGTATGTAACCTCAGAAAACATTTTGAAGCAAATGGGCAATTTGGAAAGAGCATTGCCCTGATGGCAGTATAAAGAATACCTTAAAGCCATAGGAGATAAATGGTTGAAAAGGGTTAATGGGACAAAGAATTACTGGCTTAGGAGGAAACAGAATCTGTTTCTACACTCCACAAAGTAAAAAAAAAAAAGAAAAAAAGAAAAAAAAAAAAGTAATGTTTATGATTTATAGGTAAAGATGGAGACCCTGCAGAAAGTTACTGTCTGGAGAAGTAGGGAACTATTTGTAACACAGAGTTCTTCTGAACCTAGAAGTGTATGATTTTGTTGCTATTCTGAGTTGGGAATTATTAGCATACTACAGAAGAGATTTCCTTGCTGCAGTTGGAAGTAGGAAGCCTGACAAAACCCTGCCACGTTGATGCTGAATTGCCACACTGGGGTGCTGCAGGCCTCTTTCGTTTGCAGTATACAGAGCAATGAGAAGCTTTCCCTTGTGTTGAAGAGAAGAAGGAGAGCACGTAATTGAGGAAATACAACATTTTTACATTAAGCTTTCACTGCAGTCTCGAAGATCAGGCAAAATGATGACATGTGAAAATAAAGCACTTAAAAAAAAACCTGAATGGTAAATTCAAAATGGAAAAACATTCACAAATCTAAGTATTACTGACGTTGTTTACAGGCTTCTCATCTCCTGATGAAAACACGAAACATTTCATCAAAATAGGACTTTTAATTTGAAACCTGATTTCTTAGATTTCTCCTTTTCTCTTTAACAGATAGTGCCTTTGTGGATTGCTCCAAACCTGCTCACCTTTTCTGGATTTGTCATGATTTTAGTTAACTATTTTCTAATATCTTTTTATGACTGGGACTACACTGCTTCGGGTAAATATCCTCATACTGTAATTTATTATTATTATTATTATTTTTTACAATTACAATTTCTTATGTATGATACAGGGGAAACAGATACCTGAATCTTCCTCTCACTCCCATAATGTACATATAGTAGGGTCTGACCTCATGCATGGCATGATAAATTTAGATCTTTTTTATTGGAAAAACTGAATTTCATCCCTAAATATAGGTTTCAGCATATGCTGTTCGAACTCTATGATAATATCTCATTTTATTTAAAGTCCATGCCAGGATTTTAATGAACACTCAAAGAACAGCCTAACATTCTTCATAAAGTTTTCATTGGTTTCACATTTCCTAATACCTGAATCCATGTCACAAGTGTGTTGATTCCCCTTCCATTTTTATATCCTTTCACTATTCTAGACTCCCCCAAAAAATTTCTAAACAAATGTATCCTGAAATTCTCTCACTCCAAGTCCAAATCTCCATTTTCTCCTTGTGAGAGTCCAAGTTGAAAGTTCCTTGGAGTTGTTCCTGAGTGTAGGCATTGTTCAGTTCTGGTCTTCTCAGATCAGTTGTTGAAAAAAAAGACCTACAGCCAGTAGCAAGCTTCTCCCAGATAACTAATATATAAAAATATTTGCTTTTCTTTAAATTAGACAATCTGGGGAAAATTTAGCACTCCAGCACTTCATGTTCCAGAATAACTGCATTAGACTTTTTAAATCACTTTTAATTTCTTATGCCTGTGGTTGGATTTTGTGTGGTAGTCTTTTGTAGTATGTATATTACAACAATTCTGTGGGAAGAGTGATGTGCAAGCAGTTTTGGTACAAAAATAGTCTTGTATGAACATCAAATTCTGAGGTGTCATGAAGCTTGGGTTGCCTATATTCATACTTCAACACTTGCCTTTCAATCAATGAAGCTGATAATTACCAAGTTCTGTAATAGTAGAGAATCCAGCACAGAACCTTTGACAGGATAATTGCATTAGGTGGATACATACTAAACATGAAGGATTTGTGACAAAGTTTGTTCTTTTGTGTGTAGTCTGCAGGCCTGCTCTTAGCTTCACAGGAGAACAGCATCCATCATTTCTGAATTGAAAACGCTCATGCAATCCAATGAATCTTTTGAATATTGCATATCAATTTCATGCACAGGATCAGAAATAAAAGCCCCAATTTCCTGGACAGCTGTCTTTCATTCTGCAGTTTGAAAACATGCAGCTAGGAGCCAGGAAGCGCCTTCTTCTCTTTCCTGCTGGCAAGGCAAGGCACTGAGGGGCAGGTGGTCTGAGGGGCCTTGCCTCAGGTGCCAGCCTCCCCCTGCAGTCCTGGGTGCAAGCCTCACACATGGGTGCTGGATGGAGGCTGCACATGAATGGCTGCTGTGGTAGCCCTTACTGGGTTACAGACAGTTTAAATAGAACACCCTTTGGAAAAACCATTGATTTCTTGAAAAGAGAAAAGGTAGCCTTGGGTTACTGACAGATAACAGAACCTTGGGTTCAGTCCAATTCAACTTTCTTTTTTGCATTCACTCAAAGTTATCAGGCACCTTATCAAAAGGAAAAAAAAAAAAAGTACTAATATCTGACCTAGTCAAAAGGGTTACCCACACTAAAAGGGTTACCTATTATGACCTAGGCAAAAGTCTCCTGTTCGGATTTGTACGGAAAACTGATAAACAAAACCCGTATTTACACTAATAAAAATGATCAAGCTTAAAAACTACAGTTTCCAGATGTGTTTGGTTTTTGTTTTTTGAAGGATTTTTCATAAACATTAACTAGTTTTCTGATATTTCCTTCAAAACATTTCACTATCTTTGACACTGGGGGCTCATCAGTGGCAGCTCGTTCATGTCTGTCTGTCCGTCTTGGTGGAGTGCTTTGATATTAACCACTGCTGCATTTTTCAGGTACCAGCCCTGGACGTGTTCCAACCTGGGTGTGGCTGTTCAGTGCTTTTACCACCTTCTGCGCTTATGCCTTAGGTAAAGTACGATGGAATGATTGATGCTTCGTATAGTTTGATCTACTGGCTCCCTTGTACTGCTTCCAAAAGAATCATAACAGAGAAATTATTGATCTCTCTCTAAGTTCTAAGTTGAAAATAAAAATAAAAATGAAAACCAGGAGGGTTAAAAAACCACCAATTTTTAAAGATACTTTTGTGCTCCTATGAGTGCTCCCTTATCTCTCTTCAAAGTGTAGATGTTTGTGAAGTTATAATATAAATAAAGATCATTACATAGCAGCAGTTATTGCTGGGTTTTCTGAAAATGGTTGGCACACAGGAGTGATGTTCTGAAAAAGTACCTGACACCTGCATTTTCAGAGATTGCTTTCAAAGTCAGGGAAAATAAAAGACAAAGCAGAGAGAAAGGAAAATGAATGTAGCATTTTAATCTGAGAGACACTTCAGTGCTTATGGCCTGTGTCAGCAGAGAGGGTGTGGACAACTCCATTATCCTGAGCATCTAATGGAGATGGGGTACTTTTTTTTTTTTTTGTCTCTTCTAGGGCTGCTTTTCTTTAATAACATATCAACAGCATTTTTTGTTTTATATTCCATATTTACTTTTACCAGTATACCAAGATAGTATTTCTAGGTCCAGCACACCTTGCTGTGCAGTTGTGTGAAGCTACACCTCAGTGAGTTCAGATGTAGACATAAACTGTTGCAGGTCTCAGAGTGACATCTGCACCAGATGGATACATTCCCCTCCAAAGCTAACTCTGAAAAAGCAGGCAGTACATCAGAGCTCATTTTGGGAGGGATTCAAGCTGATATATTTACAAGCATTGCACAGTATTGCATGGAAGTATCTTCTCTTCTGGAGCTGGTTCTTGTAAGGCACTGCATTGTGCAGCGTAGCCATGTAGTTGTGTGCCATACTTCAGATATCTGGACTAGATGCCTGTGTTCTACACATGCTGAGCACTTTTAGTGTCAGACTCATGTATGTGGAACTATCTTCATTAGCCCTTTTGTTTTCCATCGTGCAGACACTTCCCTCTGTACTTTGAGTACCTTAGCATTTCACATTCACATTGGAGTTTGTGCCAGAACTACTTTCTGCAGAATGTCTTTGTTTTTGTTTGTATCATAAACATCACTGGGACAACCACCACTTGACATTGATTACCAGTCAGATTTCCTAAGCAACTTTCCTTAATCGTTATCAGAAGCAGCAGCTTCTTTTACATCAACTGTTTTCTTTGTAACTGTGAGAAAGTTAATCAAATAGCCGTTGTTTCATAAATAGGAATTTCATAGGAATTTATTGTATAACATCTCAAAAAGCTGTCTGGATATTGAGCTTTGGAGGTTTTTACAGTAGATTTTGCCAGTGAGGCCTATCGTTTCTAATACTTGGAAGGTAGGGAACATGATGCTGACAGTACAAGCAATAATGAACTAATGTATATGTAGATTTTTGTATCTGCTGTCCAAGCCACTATATAAAATATTTAGTCTCAGATTTAATTCTCTATGGCCAAAGTTTTCCCTTTGGAAGACTGCAAAGAGCCATAGTAACTAACCAAATATGCAACTTAAATCTCTCTCAGCTTCTTTTTAATGACACAGTTACTCTCTCCAAATTCCCTAACATACTGCTCTTTTTTCCCCCTCTTTGTTAAGGTGGCTTGGTTAATTTTCCCTTTCCATAAAGGGGACTATTTTTCACTATTATTTTGAATTCCAATGCTTAAAAGTTATATAAACTTTAATAAAACTGAAGATTTGTGAACCTTCATGATAAATAATACGAGAATTCTAAAGCAACAGAAATGTGATGCAATGTATGTCCACTATGGCATACAGTTATTATCATAAATGATTTCAAACTGACACCTAAAGCAGAAAATATTTTCAATACCTTGAAAAGCTGGTGAAATTGAATGGAAAAAAAAAATAAAAAATATATATATATATATATAAGATTTTGTGAAAGTCTAGTTTTACATATGCTTTACAAAGTTACTGTATTTCTTCCCACATGCGTTATAATTAGAAGCAGTATGCTTCTTGACATTATTCATGTAAGATTTTTTTAAAATTAAAATATTCCAAAAACATGAAGGCCACTGTTTCATTGTGATGTACATAGTTTAGTATCTTATGTGAGTATTCCCTTGAGAAAACCTAAAATAACTTATGAATAGACTGTAATGTGACAGAAGGCACAGCACTGACAGCAGAGAAGCAAGATCCTAGGCTACGGCAAGTGAGGGCTTCCTCAAATACAACAGCTGGGGACAGAGAAACAAAGGAAAGAAACTTCTTACCTTCAAAAGACCTCCTGGATACAAGGATCTCCAACAAGACACCCTTGCCTCCACTGCCAACCCTTAAATGAAGTCTGGGATCCAGGATCCACCCTTTCTTGTCACTCAGGTTCATTGCATACACCTGAGCTCCCCTGGGTTGGTCCTGCCTTCTCATCAGGTTCTCAGTCACTGGTACAGGTTATGACTAAGCATTGCCACTACAATAGACCAATCTTTTATCATCCTCATTTTTTTTAAAAAAGAACTAACCCTAAAACTGAGATCTGTCTAATCTGGGATAGATGTTCTTGAAACAAGAAAGACCATACAGTGCTCAGTGTTCAGATATCTGATTGCTAGCTAAGTTTCAGAAGCATCATTTAACAGACTAAAGAATTTCTGCACTTCTAATACATTATTCAGGTAACCTCAGGCTTATACGCAGTTTTCTTTCTGCATGTTTCAGTAAGGTGCTGCTAACTCAATGGCAATGTTAATGGAGAGAGAATGTGGCTTGAGAAGGGAGCACTTTGAGGTTTTTAGAGCTGTGAGAACTGCCTCAAGACATTTGTATCTGAGGCAAGAATATCTCACAGCTGTGCAGGTGTGACAATAGGGAGATAGTCTACATTCTGTGACAAAATGAAATTCCATGTTTTTCTGGTTTAGTTCCCTGAAGTATATTTACATTAAACAAAACCCAGTGCTGCCAAATAATCCAGAAAAGCTGCATATGATCTATAGCAGCTGTGGATTTTGGTCTCACTCTGCAAAATTGTCCCTTCAGTCAACTCGGGGTTAATAATGCTATCAACAGCCAATAATTGTTGGCTGTGGTAACTTCCAAGTAAAATAATAATAAAAAATATATTCTCCTAGCTATTACACCAAGTAATTTTTAAGAATTTTTCTGTTTACTTTTTCTGAAGAGGTTCATCCTGTGTACTGAACCTTCTCCTGCACTGAACTTTAATAAAGAAACTACTACTAAACATCCTCACCAGCGGGGCTGCATAGCAGAGTCTGAGGGCATGATTTGATAGTAAGTTTAAGACAGTTTTTGGCTGCCAGGCCTTCCACCTCCCTGCCTTCCCCACCTCTCCTTTGTGCCAGCTCCATTGCTTTTTGTATTTCCCAGAGCCAACTCTGTTCAGTGACCCAGACCTAGAAGAACACAAAAGGTCTGGCTGTTTTTCTGTGAGCTGAGCAAGCTGCATGTCTTCCCCTGCTCAGCAGCAGGGAACTCTCAGGGTGGCTCTGGCCACAGTGACAAACCGTATTGCAGTGTGAGAGCCATTACAGCGCTTGGCCATCTTTCAAGCACCAGCTCCTCACAGGGAGCGGAGGGGCAGCGCCAAGCTCTACTCCCTGTGACAGTGACAGGGCTTGAGGGAACGGCACGGAGCTGCATCAGGGGAGGGGAACTGGGGTTAGGGAAAGGGTCTGCACCAGAGGGCAGTGGGCATGGAGCAGGCTGCCCAGGGCAGTGGGCACGGCCCCGAGCTGTTGGAGTCAAGGAGTGTTTGGACTATGCTCTCAGATATAAGGTGGTCCTGTGGAGCCAGGGGTTGGGCTCACTGATCCTTGTGCATCCCTTCTAATTCGGGATATTCTGTGATTCTATGAAATGCCTTAGTAAATCTACCCACAAGCATTCTCCGTGAAATGTCAGAATGCCCACAACAGCAACAGGTGGGCATGAAGCCATGTGGGCACTTTCCTGCACGTTCACTGAGACACTGTCTGCAGGGACTGACATGAAAGTGTGTTAAGGCCACTGGAGACAAATGTTTCTGAATGTGTTTCTAACGGTTGTGAGGATGTTGGCTTTTAATAGAAGAACTGAGGTAAGAACAATATTACATGAGAACTGAGGCAGTCCTAAATATGCTGGTTTTGAGATGACTGTGCTTCAGTTTGCTGTCAAAAGTGCATTTTTCCCAGGTACATATTGCAGTAAATTGTATGCATATATATATAAAAACATATATGTAGTAAAGTCTATGTGAGAAAACTACTCTTCTTGTTGTGTTCTAATCCTTTGTTTCTTTTTCCTTTCCAACCCTTTCAGATTCCATAGATGGGAAGCATGCTCGAAGGACTCAGTCCAGTAGTCCTCTGGGAGAACTGTTTGACCATGGGCTGGACAGCTGGGCTACCTCCATTTTTGCACTCTCTTTTTTTTCTGTCTGTTCCCGGGACAATGGGAAGACTGGAGTTTCTGTATATACAATGTATATGTATTTAAGCATTGTCTTGTTTAACTTTATGTGTTCACACTGGGAGAAATATAACACAGGAGTTCTTTTTCTTCCTTGGGGATACGATTTAAGCCAAGTGGTAAGTATTTATCATTCCTGTTTTATTTTTATTTTTTTAACTATGTTAGTGTTTGCATAATATTACTGAAATAGAAAAAAAACATAGCTCAAGGCAAATGTATTTGGCTAAAAGTTTGAGTGTGAAATTGAATAACCCTAGAAGTAATTTAGAAAAATTTCCTGCATTTGCAAAGAAAGGGCATTCTCAAGCAAATTATCAGCATTGGGGATTCATTGCCTTGTGGGAAAAAAAAAGATTTGCAGCAAGCTTAGCAACTGGATGGCATGCATGAGAATGTCGTTTAACTGCCTTTGATTTGTGAAATTAACAAAAATTGTTATGGTCTCCAAAGCCGTAAGCAATTTCCCACCAAAACTAGGTTCTGAACAGTGTGCAAATTAGTCCAGAGTTTATTAAAGTAATTACACAGGTGTGTACTAGGCCTGACCAGTTCTCCTAAGTCTTAAACTGAATGTGATAATATAAACAGCACTGTACATATTCAGTGAGCATCCACTGTTGTCAGGTGATTTCCACCCTTGAAAAATGTTAGATTAATTATTTGGGAATTATGTAAACATGATTCAGAACGCGAATCATTTATCAGTCCACAGCCACCTTGAAGCTGACTTCTTGCCCAGCTTACAGCCCTGCCACAAGATGGACATCTTCACAAACACGAGCAGTGAGGTCGCCGCTTGCCGTAGTGACCTCACTGTGCAAATGAATGGTAGCAGTGGCAGCAGCATCACGTGTTGCCAAGGGCCCTGTGCTTGGATTTTGGGGCTGCCTAGTCTCTGAGACAGCCAGATAGCCAGACTCTTGCAGTCTGAAAAGCAAACTCACAGAATTCTGAGATTCCTGTCCCAGGCATGGGATAAAAGATACAGCCATAATTGAAAAGAAGTCTGACAAACATTCAAATATGTGTGTTAATGGAAATATGGTATTTGAATTAACGGCTGCAGATGTATTGCTGTAAACATAATCAGAATCCAGTTGTTTGAGAACAGCTCGGAGACGGTGGTCCAGCTGTGGTGCATCTGTTTTATCTCCTAGGAAATAGGTTCTGGGAGAAGAAGTTGGCTCAGCACTAAGACATTAGGCAGCCAGCTGGTCTGCGAGTTTCTGCTGTGTCTGTGCAAGGCTTCTCAGTGAAGTCCTTTCAGCCAGAGATGAATGGCTGTGCTCAAACCAATTTCACTTGTTGCTTGGGTGATCGCCACAGATAAATATATGCACATTTAGAAAGATCTTTTTGATTGCAACCTCATCAGAACTGTGTGAGTGCTTAAATGTGGGAGTGGATATCAACTCATGAAGCCGTACTGTTAAATCTTCCAGTGCCTTTCAGTGACCTAGGCCCCTGCAGCAGCTTTCCCATCTGGGAAATAATGTAATAACATTTCCCCACCTCACAGATTTGTGGTGAGGCTTAATTTCAGTAGAGTTTGTAAACTGTTTTGATTATCTTGGATGCAAGGTGCTAACAAGTGTTACTTCCTCTTCCCCTTTGATGCGGAATTGCTGTCCTATGTGCTTTCTTTCTAGCAACTTCTGTGATGATTAACTTACAGTCAAAATAATAAGCATATAAATGTAAGGGTTTTTTAATGCTCAATTGCACAATCATCAACAGTGGTGGTAGACTGTATTATTGAAATGTCTCTACGTCCGTTTTTCCATCTGCTAAAATCAGCTTTTGTAGTTGTGATCGTCTGTGAGCAAAAAAACGAGACGTAACGTGTAGATAGAGGTAGTATTTTTTACATTAGTTCAAAGCAAATATTGTGCACATCAGAGAGACCCATATGTATTTTTTTCTGGCTGTGCTAAGTAGTCCAATGAAAGACATTAATTCTGGAATAGACACTGCCTTGCTCTTGTTTTTCAAACTGGTCCAGTAATGTTGTATGATGGGTGCACTCTTCATAAAATCGCAGTGTTATAGACCCACTTGGGTTCGTAGAGACCTCAAAGATCATCCAGTTCCAGCCCCCCCCCCCGCTGCAGACAGTGTTATCCATTGCTAAACCAGGTTGCCCAGTGCCCGATCCGACTTGACCTTGAACACTTCCAGTGACTGGATACCAAGAACACCAGCAAATGGCTAATGAGAAACAAGAAAGAAAATGCTTTTCTTGCTGCTTTGGTTTTTTTTTTTTCCCCCTCAACTTGTCCACCAGATGTTGCCACAGTCACATTCAGAGGAAGAGGGTGAGGCAGCACTTGCAGGCTGTTTTCAGGCTGCTCCCATGTTCACGATTTCCTACATGGCATTCCTAGCTGAGTTGCTGCATGAGCATGCCTCTGCGCTCTGTCTTAAACGATTCCGCTGGCAGTATGATGTGATTGCATTGGCATGCCAGAAATTCAGGTGGACAGGTCCTCTGCTCCAGCTTTTAAAACGCATGGCATCCAGGAACATGGGATTTCATTATCATTACAAAGCTCAGGAAGTACTGCTTTTAATATAAGTGTACAGATAAGTAACTTAGAATCATGAAATTACAGAATCATAGAATCACCAAGGTTGGAAAAGACCTCCAAGATCATGTAGTCCAACTGCCCACCTATCACTAGTATTTCCCCACTAAACCATGTCCCTTAGTACAACATCTAAATAATTTCTTGAGTACCTCCAGAAGTGGTGATTCAATCCCCACCCTGAGCAGCCCATTCCAGCTCTTATCCACTCTACCACTCTTTTGGAGAGGAAATTTTTCCTAATATCCAACCTGAACAGAACACTGCTGCTGAGTCAGCTCCATTGCATATAAACACGGATGGTCCTCTGACCGGATCTGCGTTAACTTGGTGTTAAAAGAGCTGTTGTACCCTGGGAAAAACTATCTTGTTACGAATGGAGACATTTGTGGAACTTTGTTGATCACATTTTTCTGTGTTTTGATGACTCATTAGAGCTGGTAACCTAATTTCAAGAGCTGAGCTGTAACTGGCACTCCAATTAGCTCTGATTACAGCAAACAGCCCTTTATGGGGAACTATGGCATGTAAACCTGAGATACAGCTTTGATAAGTGTGAAGGAGAGTCAGTCGAGGGGCTGAATGTTAGTGGGCCCAGCATCAAGGAGCAGGGCACAAGGCTGCCTTGTACTTACTACCCTGCAAGCAGAGAGGAGCAGCCTCTTGGCACTGTCATCCTGACAGTTTCTGATAGAAGTTTCTGTCCAACTCAAATGATTCATCAATTCTGTGTCATATTGTTGGAAGGACCATGATGGCTTCTCCTCCTGCCTGGTTCCTAAAAGAGAAGGCTGTGGCATCTTTCTGAGCACTGTGAGATTTAGTGGGAGCAAGGTGATATCACAGGTAAAGGGGAAAGCCCACATCTTGCATCAGATCCCTTCTTTCTGAACCATTTGATTACGATTTCACTCAAATGCTACTTAGTTAATTAATCCCTCAGTGTGTTTTGTTGTTTGCCTGCCACGTACCGTGTGTCTAAATGCAAAATGAGCTTTTTTAACATACATAAGAAACCGTGTTTATAAGCTAATTATGCCAATTTCAACTATTTCTTGAAAGAATAAATGTTGGGGAAAAAAGGAAAATTGAAAAATTGCACATCATACTAAAGCTCTTGTGGGAAATCATTAATTTTTATTATTTTAGGAAAATACCATACTTACTGTCAGTGTAAAACTTGTGTTTATGTGACTGTACTCCCTAGATGTTCAGTGTGAGTACTGTGTTAATGGAAAGTACTCCAAGGCATGAGCAATTAATACTGGTGTAATGTGCTAGAGACACTGAATATTGCACTACAATTCATGTCATTTTTTTGTGGAATCATAAAAATTCATAAGCATATCCAGTGTAGTTTCAACAAAGATGAAAAAATGTTTGAATTTCTTTTCTGTATAATTCAGTATACCCAATGAGCCTGTATGCAAAACACACTAACCTACACATTAACACCATCTGTTTTCAGATTCCTATCTCTAGTAAGTGCTATTGCCTCCTCTTAGATGAGATCTTGAGACAAACCTGGAATTGGCCTCATCAGAAGCCACAGAACCCAATACCACATATGTCTGATACTTGCTTGCAATACAATCTTTACTATTATTTACTATATTTACTATTATTTAATTTGGACTTCTTATTTTACGGAAGTTTGTAATTATGCTTATTTGCTCGTGACTAGCTTTATACATGAAAAGTACTAAGTCCAATCAGTAAAAAGCTGTCTGTCTTTTCTTAGGTAGAATTACACCTTTGCACTTGGGAGCACTGCTGCACATTTTAATTATTATTATTTTTTACCATCAATGCCTTTTAAAACAGTCTAAAATACATACAGCTTTTTAGCATACTTAGTTTCTGTCTAATAATTTTGACAGTCTTCAATTTCTGCTAGCACAGCTTAAATCCAGGGACACAGCCAGCTTCTCATTGCCCAGGATTCTAAAAGAAACCTTGGAGAGTGCTGCAGTGAATTCACAGCGGTTATTCCTACTGATTCCAGTGATAGCAGGGGCTTGCTTACAATTCTCTAGAAACCAAAATACCAATGAATTGAAGCCAAAGAGTGTTTCTCCTACACAACATCTGTTAAATGAGAGACAACCTCAGCCTGGGAGCCTTGAATCCCCCAGTCCCAAGGCCGGGGATTTCCCATACGGCACGTTGCCTCAGCGCGCCCGTTCCTAGAGGTGTGCTGACATCTGACAGTGATGCCCGTGAGTGTTCTGCCAAAAATACTGACTGTAATAGCGGATAATACCGAAGCTCCTCTTTTATTGCTCGCCAAAAATGTCTGTTCAGAGTGCAACGTGTGAGGGTAAATTCAGGCTCTGTCAAAGCCAGCTGGAGTTTTGCCCTCAAATCTGATGGAGCTAAGAGTTCATCTGTCATGTCTTATGGATAACATAATGCAGTCTCCTTAGGGAGCCAAATGTTACCTCTGTTGTAGTGGGTTGTAAAACCCATTATATACATCCTTCATTTAGACCAATATTTCTCAGAATCCTAAAACACAACTTTTGCTCTTGTTCCTGCTCTTCTCCTTTTGGTTCTCACGCAGGAAATTGTGTGTGCGGTCCTATGATGCCCCATTCAATAAAATTCTTTAAAATTTATGTAATGATAGGGCAAGAGCCTTGAATTTAGATACGGAGAAGTGAATGAAGTCAAATACAGTGGTATCTAACCAAAAAAACAAGCTAAGCAAAAAGGTAGTAAATTCTATCATACGGTAAGGCTGGAAAATATTTGTGATCCCAGAGTGAGAAGCTGTACTGAATGGAAAAAATAGAAGTTACCAAGTGTTACCTGAGAAAAAATAAGTGAGTATGCAGTCTCCTCACGGCATTACAAGTAATGTGACTGCTTGGACTTAGAGGTACAGTGAATTTTCATAATTCACTGTTAATCTTGGTCCAGAACAGTTCAGGGAACTGAACCAGACAGCACAGACTTAGCAGTGGTTGGCAGGGCTGCTGGCAGCCAGCATCAGGTGGAGAGCAGGGCTGTATTTCTGTTTGTACTGAGATGGTAAGCAAAATTCTGTGCCCTTAGGAGGAAAGGATTAAAAATGTGTTATCTTTTTTTCTTAGGTGTTAATAACAGCATATCTGCTCACTGGCATTGTTGGTGTGGAAGTTTGGCAGAAGCCTTTCCTGTTTGGTTATTACATTACAGATGTTTTAGTAATCTTGCTTATAGGTAAGTGCCCGGATCCATAAAGAACTTCACTGTTATTTAATTCCTTTGATCAGATAATTCCCTATTTTGCGTATAAATTCCCTTTTCCTTTTGCAAGCATTGGCCAGTCCCAAGCTGACATGAATAGAGGTGATTAATAAGAGTCTTACTGGTAAACTTAAGCTGGAAATATTTTTCCTCACTGAATTCATATCTGTTGTATACAAATAACACAAAAATCGTTCCTCAGTTATACATGCAGATCAGTGTGCTGTTCTGACTGTTTTCAAACACTCACAAACTTCTACTATCAGTCAGGTAAAATGTTGCTCACATTTACATACGGTAAAAGATAAGTAGTTCAGCCTGCAGCACACTACAATCCAAAACATCATGGATAGAAGAAAGATATTATTTAAATAACGAGAGGAGGCAAAGCTGTAGATCTAGATGGTTTCTAAGTTCTGTTTTTAGAATTACTCTCAGACCAGAAGTACACATTTTTCATACACAGCAGTTGCCAGTTTGCTCGTTGCTTGACACTGTCAGTGTATCTTGAAGTAAGCAAAGAGCACCTTCCAGCTGCCACAGCTAGACTAAGAACATGAGTTACATTGCAATGAGCTAGAACAGCAGTCTTAGATACAAAGGTGTGCATGTGGAATGCTTCAGTGTGTTGATTGGAAGGTGACAACATCAGCATATGTATTTTTCCAGGATTTCTATATGAACTTACAAGTAATGATAAGAGGGCACAAAACAAAGGGTTTGGCACAGGCCAGACAGACAGAAATGGCCTTGAGCCAGATAGAGGACTTGAGAAAAGGCTATCACCCAGATCCAACTCCAGCCAGGGTCTGCCAACATGTTTGTTGGGGTGCTTCTAAACCTGCTGCATTTGCACAGCTTCGTGTTGTCACCTGCCTGCAGAGATGTCTGCAGCATCTAAAACTGATCCTGTGTGACTGAAGTTGAGCAGTCTTTTTATTTGTCAGGACTGCTGTGAGCACAGAGAAAAAGGAAGAAAGGAAAGGGCAAAAGCAGTTGGCTGCCCTTTTGGTAAGCAATGCAAGGATCAATCTGGCCGTGTGCAGTGAGGAAATGCCCTCTGGTGGGAAGAGGGAGCTCTGTCTGCTCCGGGAGCCGTGCTGCAGAGCCAGAGATGGGTGCTGGCTTCTGAGTGAGCCGTGCTGCTGGGGTCTGTGAGTGCAGAGCTCCATCCACACTATCTACATCATTTCTGCTCCTCTTGTCAAGGCACATGACAGCTGCCTCTGTGAGGATCTGGATGCACTTGGGAAGTCATGGGTGAAAGTTAAACTCAAACTAGTCAATGTATTAGGAAGAACTGTGCTAGGAAAGCACATTAGCATGACAAAATCCATAGAACTGAGCATCTTTTTTCATATTCTACTGCAAAGTGAAGTTTGATAGAATGTTCCTTTAGATTTAGGAAGAAGCGCTGCTTCTGTCTAGTGTTGCATGGCTGGATTCCTAAGCAGGGAGCTGAGTACTTCTTCCATCCTTGTCCTAAGCAGAGGAAATATAACTGAGAGCCAAAACGTTTCTTTGAAAATATTGTTTCTTGCACTTTGTCTATAATGCCGTTAGCAGGGCAACTTTTGCAGCTCAATTATACCTTTAATAAAGGTGTAAAGTATGCAATGCTTAGTAGCATTCTGATCCAGACAACACTTCAGCTTTGTCACAGGTATGAATCCCAGTTCAACAACAGTGCTTAGAATGTTTTATCACTGGATAAACTGTGTGCTGTAAATCTGGATATATAAAGTTTTTAGAAGCTTGCAGTAAATCCCAGGAACCCACTGTGCCCACTGAAAGAGCATTGAGGTAGCCCGCACCAAGGGCAGAGCACACCTTGCTCGGCCAGACCTGTTTGTCTCAAGTCACCTCCCTGCAGCATGCTCAGCTCACTGCCTCTGTGGCCACTCAAAACCCAGAGCAATGCAATAGGGCCTCTGCAGCTTTTTATGAGTTTCTTTCCCAGAACTCGGAGAGGAGCCTTTAAGCCCTAACTGCTATCCTTAACCATCTGATGGCATTTAAGAGTCAGCAGTGCTCACTCTAACAATAGACCTGCACGTCTGCTTCATCAATACTTGGCCAAGAGCGTGCCTGCAGTTTTGTGCTTTTACTGTTCTGTACACAACAGGAGTTCAACTGCTGAGCTGTCACTTTTCTGAGCACAGCTGGGCTTTAGCTAGCTAGTACCTTTTATAGTGGGAAGAAATCCAAACAAGAAGCACAGGAGTCGAGTTTTTCAGATGCATTTCCTGGAGTTTCTCGGAGAAAAAGAAAAAAAAGAAGAGCCCACATATAACCTCAGGATGAACTCCACTCCAAGCACATCCTCAGTGGAAGCTGCGGTATCACCAGGTGACATTCACTCCCCCAAAAAGCAATTTTTATCAGGTGCCAGAACACAGAAAGATATACATAAAAACCACAGTGATACCGGTGTTTAGATTAGAAGCTTTATGAAAACCTCCCAAGAGAGAGCTTTACATATGTCCCTGGGAACTGTCTTGCACACAGTGAACACCTGTAGGAAGGTCAGCACTTGGGCTGCTGAAAAGTGCCCTCGGAGGCCTTCCTTGTGAAGCTGAGAAACTTCTGCAGAGTGTTCTGTGGGAATTCTGCTACCCAGTGAATTGGAACATGTAATTTTTGCAGGCAGTGAATGCAATTCCATCCTGAAGCTCCAGTCCTTATGCCCCCTAACACACACCTAGCTGAGCATCAAACAAAATAAAAAAGGCTGTTCTCTGTTTCCAGAGCCTTCTGGAGAGAAATACCTTTGTTTTCCTGCCTTCTGGACAGAAATACCTTTGTTTTTTTCCCCCTCTTATGGCATGAAAGTAGCCAGACCTTTCTAAAGTTATGTGCCTGTGTGCTCAGCTGGAACTAATTACTTCTGCTCTCAGCAAAGCTTTTGTGGATGACACTCCAAAAGCCCCACTGGGATTTAACCACAACTGTCCCATAGCATTATCTGGCTAACAAGGGTCTCTTCAAAGGGCACCACTGGGGTGAGACCCATCATTTATTTTCACCCCTCCAGGATGCCCCAAATACCAGGCATTCCCTGTCACTGCCTTATTGGGTTGAGAGCCATATAAAATATTTACAATAAGCATTTTAAAACAGTCAGTTTGCTACATGCAGTCTAGTACCAAAAATGATGCCAAAAGATGTTACAGACTTTATACAAAGATTTTAATTGACAGATAAAAGTCAGTAGTTTAAGGAGCAGCATTACCAATTGATTATGGTTTCTGTCTCACATTGCAATTACATGACCTATGATAGGGTGCATGAAGCTTTTTCATACTCAAGACACACACACTAGCTCTCTGTGGAATAGATTTTATAACATGCAATAAAATCTGAGCTCAGGCTGCAATCTTTTCCTCACTGGAAACATCCATGTAACTGTTTTCCTTTACTTGACTGTTTATTTCCAGGCAACTTACAGGAAATGTCTTTCAACCTATTAAATTCGTTCAGAATTGAATATGCAAAGTGTTATCAGTCATATCAGCTTCATTCCTTAGGGTGCCATGTTGGAAAAACTACTCCTAGGTGCACAAAAAGGTTCCTGCTCCTCCTCAGTATCAATTGCCGTTGCAGAACAATGCTTTGTGGTTGAAAGATCGCCAGAGCATAGAGTGGATATGCGGTGCTTCATTGGTGTGTGGCACACGGTGCCGGCAGTTCCGCCCTCCAAACCCAGGGGCACATTTGAGTCTGCTCTATCTGGTGAGCAGCAGTGCCCACATCTGAATCGTGGAGCTTGTGGCAAAGCTGGCGCAAATTTTCAAAGTACAGGTTTGAACATGAAATGTTCAGTGGAGTACTAACAGCTGTCGTAGATCGGAAACTTGAACTTTCTCTTAGAGCTGGAGCCAAAGGATTCAGAATTTTTTCCTACGATGTGAACTGGATTGGGTCCTGTACTCTGCAAGGAGTGTGTGTGCCTTGAGGTTGCTCATTTCTCTGAGCTACTTAAGTACGTGAAATAGGGAATAAGTGCATAAAATAAAACACATTAGCAGCAAAAAAAACTAATGATCAGACCAAGCTGCATTTAAAACATGCCAAGTATTTCAATTCTGTAATATCGAGAAAGCACAGTTATTCATCTAAAGCAGTTCTTAAACGATGTCCTATACTGTATGGATTGAAGGAGGACAGAGAAGTCATACAGCTGGCAATTATACAACAGCCTGTTCCTTTTTCCATGTAACAAAATTTTAGAAGGCCATGGTCAAACAGCCATCATCTGAAATGCACATTTCTTTAGTTGAGTTTTTTTTGGTCCAAGTCAGTGTTATAGTTAAAACACACCTGATATTTTATTCATTTGAATATATCTCCTGCAGGCCAACCCTTCACAGGACATTTATTCCCGTAAATCCATTCAGTAGATCTGCATCACAGCAGGCAGGCAGGTTTCTTCTGGCTGGAGCAATCTGGACACGGCCCTCTACTTCTTCTCTGGGGCACAGTTGCAAGTGAAGCAGCTTGCTTTCCCATGGAAAACCGGTGATGTTGGGAGCCTTCATAGCAATGCAAGGCACTGATCACAAAGACAACTTAAATGCACTTCTGATGGTGGAAGGAATTTTTCTTTCTTACATACATTAATTGTGTATTTTTTTCTGCTTCATGCCAATAAGTCATTCTCCACTGATTTTCTATAGTTCCCATTGCAAAGTAGCTGATTGTTCTGCCTCACTGTTGGACAATTAAGTGATTAAACGCTCAGTTAAATGTTTTCTAAATGCTATCACTCCTACAGGCCCTGACTAGCCTTGTCTAAAAAGTGTAGTTAACATGAGTTTGCTTCTACTGCTCTGTCACCAATTTACCATCTATTAAGGCATTGCTGTGACAGATTGTACAAGGCTTTATAAGAAAAGGGTGTGAAATACTCATTTGTCACTCCAGGTCTACATAAAACACACTGAAGTTCGTGTATAGAATAACCCATCCAAGATAGCCACAATAACCCAGAAAACAAGATCTCTGAGTGTTGCTGGCAGAATTACACCCTGAAACTCTGGGGTGAACCCTGAACCTCCAATCAGTGGTGTTGATCAAGATTCCATGATGGTGACGGTGACAATGATGTGGTTTCATTTCACAGTCAGTGAGAGCCCCAAAAGGGAAGTCACACAAGGGAACTCACCTGGCAGGGACCATCTGGTGGCCAGCCTTGAGTTTTCGACTAAGGGCACTGCTCCTCAGGTGCTTGATTCTTGCTGTATGCTGAAAAAGAAACTTGAACATCCATGCTTTTAAACAAGACTACATCAAAGCAGCAACTGCATCTATAACCTAATTTCTCAGCCTATACTAAAGCCCTCCAAATGCTAATTGTTACCTTGCAGCTCAGTTCAAAGAGATTAATGCACTGTGTTCTTAGACTTTGAAAATAAGCTATAAAATCAGAAAGCATGACAAATGCATCCCTTTACTGCTTTATACTCAGTGTCTTAGATTCTAAACATCGCAAACTTACATCAGCTTTTTGCATGAATGCAGTACTCCTGTTTACACAGTACTCTTAATCATGTCAAATTCTTTGAGAGTGTGGAGGTGTGTCCAGGTTTATTTTTCATCTGTCCTTAAATTACTTAATACATTCTGAATGTATGGGTGCAATTCAGTCTGAAAATTATAAGTTTAAGAGTTTTCTTCACTTACTCAGTGGTTATAAGATTGCAATTTTATGTAACACTAAAATGCAATTTTGTAGTAGACTGGACAACTGAACATGCAGTAATCTGTGTGCACAACCAGTCATGAGTTCTCTTCCCAGCAAATGCGTGGGAGAGCCACACAGTTCCACAAAAGCTGCTGTTCCTGCTGGAAATGCTCCTGAATGTTCACCTTTCAATGAAGCCGGCTTTCAGGCACTGCTCAGCATGCTGAGATATGTTTTATAGATCTGGCTGTTCTAAATGTGGAAGACATTTGGAAAAAAATCATGGAAAAAAAATTGAAGAATTTTTCAAGCTTACATTGAGGCCTAAATATTTTCAATCTTCCTTTTTTTTTTTTTTTTTTTTTTTTTTTTTTCTAGTGGAAAAGGAAGTACTTGCTATCCCATTCTTTTGAAACAAGCATAGTCTATCATGAAGAATAAGCTAATGAAGAATAAGGGAGGAGGGTGATGATATTTAAATTGTAGGTGCAACTTCAGCAGTTAAAGTGTTGGTTTTTACTCAGTAGAGCTTCTGCAGTATGCAAAGGAAAAGGTCTGTGCAGGGCTCTCCACAATTGCTCCAGGAACTCTGTTCTGGGGGAGGACAGGGAATGGTAGGTACCCACCTGAAGCCTTTGTGATGAAATAGGTGCGGAGAAAATAAACAGCTGAGATACCTCTTCCTTTGAAGCAGCGTATTTCATTAAAAATAGTGTCCTAGGCGTTCTGATTGCCTACTTAGAGTTATTTTATTTAGCATTGCTTAAAATCTCTGCAGTCGGATGAATTCAGGAACCTGGTTACCTGAGGCAGGCTAGGTCTTTTCGCTGGTTACTGTAAGAGCATTTTGTAGAGCTGACAGCAGTGCCAGCTGCCAGTTTCTGGACTCATCCTCCCTTTCACTACAACAAGCAAGTCACCCAAGTGGCTGCACAGTGCCATGGTGAGACAAGCCTTGCAGTCTTCATGCCATCAGGAGGTTTTGGGGAATGCTTAAATACGCCTTTGTGTAAGTGAACTTAAATACGTCACTGCCAGTCTGCCATTACTGCCAGGTTAACAGTGGACAAATGTATTGCATTGTCCATCTCTTGCTGTTTGTTTGTTTGTTTGTTTTCTGGTTTTGTTTTTTATTCACTCAGAAGCGTAACACAACTAACACCTTAGCAGTACTGAAACGGAATTTGAAAGAAGCAAATGAAATCTGAAGTTGTCACTAGAACTGATGGGAATTATCTTTTTGCCCTTTGCACACTTATATAACTATGTGTGTGCTTGAGTACATAACTGTCTGCATGCTTATAGATATATAAATCTCCATACGCATCCTTGCTCATGTTTGGAATACAAGATATGCCTTTATTTCTGACATATCTGTAATCCTGAATGCATTGGTATTGGGTTTTGGGTTATTTTTTTGGTAGTTGTTTTTTAATATGGACAAGATAATTCCTGATAAAGAGCTTTGCAAATGCTTATTTCTCTGAAAAGTGAGACGAGATATTGAAAGGCTCAGGACTGAGCATGGGATTGTGCCTAAATCCCAGGATTTGGGCTTGATGCCCAGCGTGACACAAGAATTCCCTGTGTGTATCTGTGCCACCCATCTGTGCTTTGCATTTCTGCCCTCAGAGCAGAGCTGTTTTCTTACCTTTCGGATTCAGGATTTAAATTAGCTGGGGAAGATATTGAAGGTAAAACTGAAAAAATACAACAGCAGTGATATTTTTAACAAGCATCTGGGGGTTGGACTCGACAATCTCTAGAGGTCCCTTCCAAACCCTGCCATTCTGTGAATCCATGAATTGTTTGTAGCGTTAAAAACTTCTAATGCACTAAGCTTGACTTTGTTACGATTTTAAAATAAAATAGGCTATTTAAAAAAAGAAAAAAGAAGAAAGCACCAAGGCCATCCCTTGGGCATTGCAGAGCTGAACCAGCGCCTGAGGGACAGCGTGGTGGTGGCTTTCCAGGCTGCACCTTTTGTTCCCTGGACCAGCAGGGAATGGCAGCAATGCGGAAGCAGTAATTTAGCTCCCAGGCACAAAGGGCTTCTTAATGCCAATTAAAAGACAGACTTAATGAGTACCAAAAGCAGCCCCCTAGCCAGGCCTCCTTAGCTAAAAGACGATGGGGGAGAGCAACGTGTTGTAGGAAATGATGGAATTTTGAAAATCCTGTAAGAAAGAGGGGAACACCCTTTGCCTTCCCTACTGCATCCTCTGCGCTCAGTTTGTTAAAGGAAAGGTGTCTAAAAATACAGAGGAGTGACTGCTGTAACTGTCCCAATCCAAAAGCGACTTTCAGCTATAGCTTGGGGATTGTTTGTGGTCAGCATGTTATTTCTAACTAAAATGGCACTTCATAAAAATAACAAATTGCTGGCAACCATTGGGCTTTGAATTCTATTTCTAGTTGCAGTCTCTATTTCTGTTCCTCTTGGTTGCTTTTCTCCTAACAAATCAAACTTCAGGATTGCAGCAGGAAATTTAGATTTAACCTCAAGAGTCAATGTTTTGTCTCATGTCTGCTCTAATGTGATGCAGATGTTGGAACTGCTGTATGTTACTCAAGCTTTTATTGAACCAGCCCTCCCTGCCTAATAGAAAACATAGATAACTGCAGTGCACATGAAGCACAGATCATTCTGAAGGCACTAAGCTTGCAAACTTTGTAAATACATTTACAAAATACTTGAGCTGTAACTTCAGTTGCACAGCCTTCAGCTGTGTGATACAGAGATTCCTCCATGGCAAAGAAGCAGAGCTTTTCATCTTATCTGTTTTAAGAAGCAACAGGAAGTAAACAAATGAAAATGCAATACCTGAAATGACTTGCAGGCTGGATATTCTTTTTCCAATTCTCTGTTTCTTCTCCTTTAAAAGATAATTGAGAAGACTGCAGAAATAGAATATCTATTGTATCCCTTTTTATTTGTTTTCCAGCAATCCTGGAATCTCTACTATCCCTGCACTTTTAGTTTTCCTTCTCCTGTGTTGCCACTCTGGCCATGCTAAGACTTAGGTATGTCTTTGATGAGGGCTGAATGCTAAACACTGACATTTCGTGAGAGTCCACTATTCTGCACTGACTCTGGTGCTAAGTAATTTGGAATGGTTCTTGTGCTTGTTCCTGCTGCCTTGTAATTTGTAATATTTCTAATAATGAGATGAAAGTGTGTTGTACTGACTGCGCGTGTGAAATTTTAAGGGCAAAGCAAAAAGTTTACAAAATCTGTGTTATTCTTCCCCCTACAAAATATTAATTACACATGCTTTTAGTGCTCCCTTGGTGATCCTCAAGTATTATATTCTAGAAGCCAGGCAGAAATATATATGCTGCTGAGAGCCATCTCCGAGCAACAAACCGACCAGGCAGAGGTACTTGATACAGGAAAACCAAAACCAAAGAGCTCTGAGAAAATGGATATCACAGAGTAAAGAAGGTCATACATGCTCACCTAGTTGTCTGACTACTGCTGCTGCTTTTTAAAAGCACTTGAATGCTCACTTCTTGCTGGAGTCCTTCTCTGCCCCTTGGACGAATGCATTCTGTGTGGGGGTGTTGCACAGGGCACCACGCGGGTCCTCAGCCAGCTCCTGGGTCCTCGGCAGCAGCGAGGCACAGAGACACAGAGTTAACAAAGGCAAATTCCTTGTCCTTTATTGGTTAAAGCTGAGCTCCAGAAAGGTCACAGCTGTATTTAAAAAACAAAACAAAACAAAACAACAACTCATCAAAATGATGGCTATATCATGAAAATTAATTCCCTTACGCCATTGTCTCAGCAAAGCCTCACATTAATTGCATCTCAGCATATTGGACCATAAACCTAGTATTTCCCCACTGATGTGGGCAGCGCTGTTGAAGATTAATTATCCTTACATATTCCATTGGAAAGCTTCTGGTGTCAGATTTGTCTCTCTCTACATGAACAGAGAGCAGCTCACGCAAAATGGGGCCGTGATCTTTCTTAGATCCCGCAGAGGAACCTGCACTGCACACAATTGATTGTACTGACTTGTGGCATCACGTTTTAAAAGTCTTGCAGCTTTTGTCACTCACTGCACAAGAAAATCTGTATCAGCAACTACTTCTAGCAGCTAACACTTGGAAAAATAAGGAAGGTTCTGTTATTGCCTAAAGCCTCTGAATTTCATTTGCGTCCTGTGATGAATACTAGAATACCAAGTCATTTCTACAATGGCTCATTGGCTCTCTTGTCGTATGAGAGACTGTGGGATTGTCAAGCTGGTATGACTGTAAATCAGTACATATCAATCTCTCTTTTCTTCCAGGCTTCAGTTTACTTCTTTCATTTCCACAGACACTATACAACATCCACAGGTAAGTGAATTAACATTAAATAAGTTCTACCCCCCAGCCCCCATTTAATTGTGTATTTAATGGTTTTGTTACATGAGAAATACATGTAGACTTTCAGCCAGCTGTCCTAAGATGGTACAGCAGCTTTTTTTTTTCAGTCCAGCTTTCAGCATCTGACTGGCTTCTTTCCTATGTCTGTAGCCTCTCTAGTTTCCCTTTCACTTGCAGCTCCTCAGGCAGTCTCACACTGTTCCTGGATGGCAAAACAATGAATGCCCTCTGGATATAAACAGTGTGTTTTATTTGCAGCCAAATGTGATTCCCGACTTTTACCCGCTTTAAGCAAAATTATGTAGCTGATCATCTCCACTCCATAAAGAGTTTATTGTCCTTTAGATCCTCCTGTAAAACTCCTCTCTGTATGAAGGCTGCAGATAATTGCCATCAGATATGGGCTAGGCAGGTGGCAAGCTGTGATTACATCTAAGAGTTGGCTTGCTGCACCTAGTGATTTCATACACAGCTCGCTTATACTCCAGTGGCCTATTTTTATTAATGCTGTCTGCCTTCCTCTAGTATTTGCTAGCTCATTTCCCTCACCTGTCACATCGGGTCTCTCAGAACCCACATTTCCTGGAGGAGGGGCTGTCACTCCCTATCTTAAGGAATTAGTGGCAATGAGTATTAGTGTGTTGATTTTGGAGAGACTCTAAGACAGCAATGCAGAGCTCCTAAGAGGCCCTCACCTCATCGCAGTCTGCCCCCAGTGAGGAGTTGCGGGCATGAGGGGCTTTGCATCAGGGAGGGCAAGGAGGAGGAAGGCAGCACTATGTTCTTTCCACTCGTTTCGGGACTTTTGCTTAGTATTTGCCTCCTCATGTCATCATCTGACATAGGCCTTTTGGCAAGTTTTATCATCCCTCTAAGCAGAAGAGCACCCAATTCTAAACATCCAGCTGGAGTTGCTTGAAGGATGCACACACAAGCTATGTGCTGGTGAGGAATTTGTGTTTTCCAGTAATGCTCTTTCTCTCCATCCTGCTGTCTGTTCTCAGTCATTATTTTATCAGAAGACTATTCTTTTTAGGACTGAAGAAAGTATTTATTGGCTTTTTGTCTAGCTGCTTTTATAAACACAGATAGTCAGAGATTTTAAACAGGACACTTCCCAGTACACTTCAAACACAGAATCGCTCATGTGAAAACTGTGTATGAAGAAATAGTTTAATGATAGTGAATTTTAGTACATTAAAGCTCCTACTGCTTTTATAACCTCTCAGCGTGTTCTGCCTGAGAATGCAAGCCAGATGCAAAAGGTACTGATGTTACATTTACCATTTTCCCATCTGACAGAAAATACAGTCCTTCGCTACCTTTATTTAGTACTATCTCTAAAAAGCATCTTAAAACATCCAAGAAGAAAAACAAACAAATAATGCCTCACAGATTTTCCATTACTTTAGTTAGCAAAACCTTCAAAAAAAAAAAAAAAAAAGTACCCCCTACCTTTTGCCATTGCTGTGGAATTGTCCAGCATGTCTCCTCTTAATCCAAGTAACAGCAATACCTGCCAGCCACGTGCTCAGCTGTGTTGTCTCTGTATTGGCTGAAGTCATTTCCTGTCTTATATTAGAAGGTTAATCATCTAAAAATACACGCTTTGAGTTCACAGTAAGTTTGCATGCTGTGCATTTGGTGACACTGGAGCTACTACAGCTCACTGTGTGCAAGCCAAGGGGTCCACTGCCAGACAGTGATGAGAGAGGGGAGCTGACCAGAAGCTGTGTGAATAAAACAGTGCAATTATACTCCATAAATATGTTCCTTTTATATCCTACTCTTTCCCTTTAAAAGCTTAGGTACCTATCAGGTTTGTACAATTAGCTGTGTTGCAAGATGAATTCTTGGGCTGAGTTCAGGCTGGAGTTACTGTGCGGAAATGGAACGGATACATTTTCTTACTCCATAAAATCATTGTATTTATTTGCAGAGCACATTTAAGGAAAACACTGAAGAATGATTCTTTGTATGAAGGACTCCTACCTCTTGTGTCACCTCTGTTGCTCTTCATGCTTCTTACAGTCTGGGTGGTTTTATCTCCAGGCAACATATTAGCAAAGCAGCCAAGATTGTTTTTATGGATGGTTGGGGTTGCTTTCTCAAATGTTATTGTAAGTATGTTTGTGGTGATGGTATTATTTAGAGACAGATTTGTGTCAGCAAGACTTCTATTTTTATGTGAATAAACAGAAGGAGCAGAAACTGTAGTTAAAATTCAGCAGAATCGCCCACACTACTCCTCTTCCTCTGTGCTACGCTCCTTCTTACAAAAACACATCCCAGCAGTTGGCTGGGCCGGGGAGCTCACAGTGCTGCAGCATTTATTTTACCGCAGAAGAACATTTTGATGAAGGCTCTTCCCCTGCCCTTCGCCTCAGGGTTTTATGAACAACCCAGAGAGGCTTTAGTTCCAGAAACGTAGCAGCTATGCACTGGCACATCCAGAATCAAAGTACAGTAAAGCTGAATGCAGGCTCAGATTTACCAGCAAGAGTAGGGGTTGTCTGCAGCCTTTCCCTGCTGTTCTGCCTGTTAGCGTGTGCCACACACAGGTCAGATGGTCCTGCATCTCCTTTTCACTGCTCAGAATAAGGCTGTGCTGCAGACAGCAGCTTTTAGGGAAAGACACGAAGTGATGCAGGAGCACAGGGATGGGTCTGCACCCAAGGACTTCCTTCCTCAAGCCACATCAACACTGTTTCCAGTTTCCCCCTTTTAGTGACCATGAGGCAACATAAACCATGAATGTGACCGGGAGCACCTCCGCTATGAAGACAGGCTGAGGGAGCTGGGCTCGTTCAGCCTGGAGAAGAGAAGGCTGCGGGGTGACCTCACTGCAGCCTTCCAGTACCTAAAGGGAGCCTACAAACAGGAGGGGAATCAACTCTTTGAAAGGGTTGATAACAGCAGGACAAGGGGAAATGGTTTTAAGTTGAGGGAGGGGAGATTTAGGTTGGATATCAGAGAGAAGCCCTTTACAGAGAGAGTGGTGAGGTGCTGGGACAGGCTGCCCAGAGAGGCTGTGGATGCCCTGTTCCTGGAGGTGTTCAATGCCACATTGGATGGGGCCCTGGGCAGCCTGGTCTGGTATTACATGGGGAGGTTGGTAGCCCTGCCTGTAGCGGGGGGTTGGAGATTCATGATCCTTGAGGCCATTCTGTGATTCTGTGATAAACCATAGCAAAGTAATAGTGTGGGCAGCCAGGCACAGTCAGTAGTGGGGCCATGGCAGGAAACACAGGGCTGAAGCCTCATGCTTCTCTTCCTTCCTGGAGAGCAGTAGCCAAGAGAAAGGTATTTCTCTAGCTAGCACTAAAATATCCTAAAGCATTGCACTGGTTGACTTGTTAGGAAGGCAATCTGCAATAGCATGTCTGAGCAACACTGCATTCCATTTAAAATAGTGGAAGTCTTGAAGTGCCTTGTGTTGGGAGAGAGAGCTTTGAGAATACAGGAATTTTCAAAAGGAAAGCAGCACTCTTTTAGGAACTGTATCAAGGCATGGGAAAAAATCTTAACTGTGCTCCTTGATAAATGCCTTTTACAAATGTGCATTCCTGAAGGTCACAGACAACTCCATTGCAAGGAGTCAGTCCCATAGAAGTCACAGAATCACAGAATCACAAGGGTTGGAAGCAGTAGCTTCAGCATAGACTGCCGTTTACAAGGCACTGAGTGCAGCGCGCTGAATGCGAGGCCTTGTTTTCCTTGAACCAAGGCATCTGCTGCGGTACGAGAGGAATTAAAAATGTATGCATGTTAGTTGAAACGTATAACATTTAAAAAGTGGGCATAAAAAATGTATGTGTATTAGTTGTAATCTTTAACATTCAAAAGCGAAAGCTGGGCCCCCGTTTCCTCTCACCTCCCCCGGCCCCTCGCTCCCTGCAGCAGGGATGGTTGTCATGGCAACGCGCATCTTCCTCCAGCCTGACAGGCCGACTTGTCCTTGTCTGCTCTGCACATGCCTGTGTGATGGCCTCCCCCAAGACGGCAGGTGAAAGGCATCCAGCCCATCCTGAGAGATGGGGCATTCCCTGCATTTTTGGCTAAACAGAGGCAGAAGGGCCTGGAAAGGAAAGCGACTGGCCTGGCAGAGAGGTGAGAGAAGTTCTGCAACCCTGCTTGGCACTAAGCTTGCACTGCTCCAAATACTCACTGTAAATCTTTATGAAGGATTGAGTAATGTACTTAACAAGGTGTAATAATGATTTAAAACAGTGTGAAATCCAACCTTGGGACAGGTGCAATTATTCAGTCAGGAACTATAGCCTATATTCATGAATTGGAGAGATTGCTTTAGCAACGTCTGGAGCGGTTCCTAAAAGGCTTATAGAATTGGTGCTACTTGAAACATTCATCATCCATACTGATAATTCACTGTAAGCAAATACGTTTACAATACGTACAGACACACATTGCATTATTGAAAGGTTTTCATTTTTGGACATTCTTCATGCCATTATTTTTTCCCTATCGTTAGATTTCATTCAGACTGCTACTGCTGCTCTTATGGGATTTCAAGCACTGCACAGGGAAAGGTTTTTTATTTTTTTCAGTGTTTTCAGGATGCATAACATCTGTTTTTAACGATATTCAAATTCTGAATGAAGCTTAAATGGATAAAACTTTCCTAAAATTCAAAAGGGAATGTTGTACTTGAGACAAAAAATCCTAAGGAGGCTCAAACAGATAAAAACACTTGAGTATTTGACTGTATAAATGTGATCTTGATCTCATGACCGTTCAAGGTCTCAGTAAAATGAAGCTAACTGCTTTCAGCTGAATGTATCCATTTTTTCTGCCATTCTGGGTGGGATCCCTTTCCTAAGGCCCCAGCTCCATCCCAGAGAGAGCCCATTGCCATAACTGAGACAGGGAAGCGATGCTGCTCAGGGGGTTGATGTGGTACAGGAAGGAGTGCTAGAACAGAAAAACAGCATTCAGAAGAGGCCTATTACTTCCTCTCCCTTACGCACAGCAAACCAGAATACATCTCTCCGTGCCATGTGCCATGTGATTAGAATACCATTGTGCTCTCCCAGTGATTAAGTGGTGGCAATTTGATTTGGGATTACAACTTTATGAGGCTGTGTGAAAGCACAGAGTGTCAAACAAACTCCCCTTTTGCGAAAGCAGGCTTCAGCTCATAAAGTGTAGCATGTCAAAACATTGCCTCCTTGAAAGAAGTGTATATTTTAAATTACCTGTAATAAAGTCCTTAAAGAACCACAGACAACAAGGCACAAAGGCTGTCGATAGCAGTTTCCTTTGCAGAAACAGGCTCCATTTTGACGTCTAGCCTATTTTTCCCCATCGAAAGCAACCTGAAGAAAAAATGGATGAAGGCTGTTAGGAGCGAGCCGGCTGCCCCAGCACTTCTCACCCATCTGCCTTTCTTCCCACAGTGCAAAGTCATCATCTGCCAGATGAGCAGCACACAGCCGGAGCTGCTGCACTGGTTCCTGTTTCCCTTGGCACTGGTGGTCTACGCAGCCATCTCAGGGCTGCTGGGTCAGGCAGAGGAAGCTGTGCTGGGTGCATTCACAGCGCTGCTCACAGCTGCACACGTGCACTACGGCATCTGTGTGGTAAGGGGCTGGGGGGAGCTGTGTGCTCGGCGTGGGTGAGGGGCTTCTGGAGGGGGCTTGTGTGTTGTCTGGGTGGGGTGCTGTCCTGGAGTCCGAGCGTTAAGCTATGGCTTCCTCACGTGTTGCATGTAGCTCATCAATGGGGCGTGGATGCCCTCTCACCTTCGCTCTTTCTCCTCCTGAGGTTACTTGAGTGAAAAAAGCAGGAAGGTAAAGGGGGAGGTAAGATGTGTCACATTCTTACAGTAAGGCGGTCAACTTTGCTTTGAATCCACAAGCAAAACAGCTGCTTGAATTTCTCATTTTTTCACAGCCTTCTATTAGCACCTCTTAAGCTGGAGACCCAAATGGTTTTCCAGTTAATTCAGTCTTCCCAGCACATTTCTGTGTCTGCTAGATATCAATTTTGTCATTTAATGGCATCTGAATTACTGCTGTAACTCATTTTTTCTCAGTTAATGCCCTTTTTTTTTCCTAAATAGCATTGTCAAATAATCCTTAGCAAAGTGTCTTAATGGGGGTTCACATCCACATCCAGATAAGACATCTTACATGGCAAAGACCTAATTTAAAAGGGATTTGCTCAGCATTCTTTTATTTAAGACATGCTGTTGGGACACCAGGATTTTTCCTCCTGGCTATGAAAGAGGCCCTGTTACCAGCAGATATTGTCACTGTAGCAGACTTTATCCAAGCACCAATGTGGGATACTCTGTGAGGAGCAGAATGCGGTTAACTGGTCAAAATCCACCACTGAATGGTCGGGTCCAGCTCTGCCATGATGTATGCCAGCTGGGACTCTGATCTGTAGCAATTTAACTTCCCACAGCCCTCTTGCTCAAACACCTGAGGGTCCCCAAGCACCCGCAGGGCTCCAGAAACACCAGGGTTGAGTGCTTCCCACTGTGACCATGAGAGGAGAGGTGCTGAACTGCAGAGCATGTGCTGAGCTGATCTTTGGTTTGTCTTTAGGGGAGGCAGCTGAGCGAACACTTCAACATTTACATCTTTTCCCTGAAGAAACGTGTCCAAGAGTGAACACCTGCGCTGTGATCGGACTGTGACACTTCACATAAGATTTCCAGCTTTTTGATGTGATCAGTAGTGCAATGAATCTGATTAGAGCAACCAAAGAACAGAATAGCCCAGATACTCGAACTGCTTGACAACAATGCTTCATCTCAAAGGAAAATTCCTGGCCTGCAGAGGCATTTACCAGGTTGTTCTGCTGCCAGTATTTACTCTCTTCACTAATGCCGTATCTCTACTGTGAAGCACTGGTCTTCCTCCTCCTTGCCCCTGTGCCCCAAGCCCTGGGTACAGCCATGCTGGGTCATGTGGGACCCACCATGTTTTGTAACTCTGCCTGCTCTGTCCACCAGTGGGACCCCACAGTGCAGACCCACCCAGTGCATCCTTCCCACTCAGACATCTGTGCCTGCTGCCGTTCCCATATCTGTTTCCTCACAACTCATTTCTTCCATGCAGCCTCCTGAAGGGCTTACGTACACCCAGGCTTTTCTTCACCTTATCTGAATGCATGAAGAGAATGAGATCAGAAAGTTATGGGCACACCACCTCTTCCTCCTCTCCAGCACTAGGGTGAGCCTCAGCTGACCCGCATCTGTCAAAAACATGGGCTCCATACCCAAGGAACTTGCCTTTATGCTTCTGTTCTATGCAGAAACCAGTGCGCTCTTGGTACTGCAGTAGCAGCAAACGGCGTGCCCTACAGAAGTAACCAGCTGAGGATAAATGTAGTCAGCAAAGATGCTCATATTTCACTGCCTGACGGGTGCTTGCTGATAGGCCGACTCAGCATGCAGCATTCAAAACAAGCAATGAAAAATGAGCCATGTTCCAAGCATTTTTAAGCCCCATCTCTCGATGCAAAATGCTAAGCAACTGATTATTTGCTTCTGTTCTTGATCCGAATTCTTGTGGTTTTAGATGATGGAAAGAACAACAAACAAGACAAGAATTGAGAAGAGTTTTTTTGCTTTTTAGTATCACCATTTGCATGCAGATGTAAACTGCTCACTTCATCCATAGTCTGCAGGGGTTTTCTGTGTGCCTTGGAGGAAGGTGCAGGAATCTGAGTTGCATTTCTTTGCCCTCGCCAAAGGACCCTGTGGCCTTGCAGCTCTAACCAAACTACCTGCCCACTTGCCCCAAGGGGAGCACTTTATTACATCTCTTGCACAGACACGGGTGACTGATCAGCACGTGTGTCCAACAGGGAACTCTCAGCCACCAGAAGCAGGGCAGAAGTTAGCGAGTCGCTGAACATTAGATTCATCATAACCTGCGCACTGGGGATGAGCCTGCAGTTGCCTTTCCCCCTTCACAAAGCAGGGGGGGAGGCTGATCATCAGCAAGTGAGGAGCAGCAGCTTCCAGCCTCCCTCCCTGCTACAGGCTGTCCCATTCCTGCCCTGGGAGCATGAGGCTCCACAGAACTGCTCCCCAGGTGCCCGAGGTCTCTCTCAGAGCCAAGCTGATGGCTGCTTAATGAAGGATGCTGCTAACAGTCCTGCGCATGCTGTGTTTGAAGGGGAACTACGAGCCTGAGGCAGGTGTGCACCCAGCGATCTCATTGATTCAGATTTGAGATTCATCATTGTATAAGTCTCACCTATTTCAATATTTTTAACACATCCATCAAAAATGTCTGGAGGAAGACCTGACAAGAAAAGAACGTGAATACAGAACCCAAAAATATGCCTGGGCTGAAAGTGATAGGACTGGAGAACTCTGTGGACAGGCTTTCGTTTTCCTTCTATCTTGCACTTAAATTGTAAAATAACTGGAAATAATGGTCACAGAATTGACACAATTGGATGCACTGGAGTATTTTGAAATATAATTGATGAAATTATAAAACTTGAACTGTCACAGCTGCCTGCACTTGTCTCATTCTGAAGTATAACATCAATTTAAAAGGAAATTGAGCACTTTTTTCCTTTTTAAAGTAATTTGTCACTACAGTCTATGTGAAGACAAGTATAAGCAGAGATAATGCAATGCACAGTGTACATAGTGAATTGTTAACCGTCAGAGATGGTAACCAGTACAACGAGAATAAAAATGCTCTGTTCATACAGCAGTATGGTCCCAGATTTATTTCTGCCATGTCAGGTAATGGCATGAGGATGACCAGAGTCTAGTTGAAGAACAATGCAATTGTCTAAAAGTTTTCAGCTATTTGAACTGGAAAACACATTACCTCCTTTTTGTGCTGTTGCACATTGGAACAGGCCCAAAGACACACATATCCCCCGTGGGCTATGAAAGGTGATTTCACTGGCTCTGCTCCACAGGCTGGAGTGCCGAGCTCCCCTCTGCCAGAATCCTCCCAAAGTGGGGCTGGGCAGAGGATCAGCCCCAGCCTGGTTGTATCTGGAGGGCTCAGTCTGACCCTATGGTGGTGGCACGCACCCAGGTGGCTTCAACCCACAGCACAGAGATGTCCACCCCCAGCTCACACCCCTGCAAGTCAGCAGAACCGCTGCAGCACCACTGCATGCGCTGCCAAAGCTCAGTCCTGAGAACTGCAATAAAGTTTTCCCCTCTTCTTCACAAGTGGTCTTGCAATCTAAACAAGGCGGCTTTTAGGTATGGTGCAGCAGATTCATCCCTGAATACTTGAAGTGCACGGGGTGCTTCGGTGCCTTTGCTGTACAGAATCATTGCCTTCCACAGAATCATGGAGGTTGGACAAATCCTCTAAGACCACCTGGATTAACCACCAGCCCACCCCCACCATGCCCACTAACCACGTCCCTCAGTGCCACATCCACATGGTTCATGATCATCTCCAGGGATGGTGACTGCACCACCTCTCTGGAGAGCCTGAGCCACTGCCTCGCTGCTCTGAGAATAAATTCCTCCAGATATCCAACCAGAACGTCCTCTAGCACAACTTAAGGCCATCACCTCTCATCCTATCACTAGTTACCCCCACCTCTCCTTTAAGGTCATTGCAGAGATCAATAAGGTCTCCCCTGAGCCTCCTCTTCTACAGACTGCACAATCCCACTCCCTCTCAGCTGCTCCCCATCAGACTTGTGCTCCAGATCCATCACAGCTTCGCTGCCCTTCTCTGGATACACTCCAGGGCCTCGATGTCTTTCTTGTAGTGAGAGGCCCAAAACTGAACACAGTTCTCATGGTGCAGCCTCACCAGTACCCCACTCTTGCATCCCTCAAGTTTTGCTTTTGCTGCATTAAAACAAAGTAATGTTACATGAGATTAAATACGCAAAAGTTGGAAATCTGGCATAAAAAAGAGTGCTGTTTACATGTACATAGGTATACACATGTATGTGCATGCATAGATACTATTTGCACACACAGAATAAGTGAAGTTAATTTTTTAAAGCAGCTCTTTTCCCTCCTGCCCCCATGTGCAGTCAGTCATGAAGCAAGTAAATGTTTTGAAAAAGAGAAAAGGATTATTTTAGCCTCTAGAACTGGACAGATTTTAACATATATTTTTTTTATTAAATATGTAAAAAGATAAACGCAAGTCAAGTTATTCACATATTCAGACAAAAATCTACTCTACCATGCGACAGTTTGTGGATAATGTGAAATGCCCGATACATCTGAATAAGACTTTTAAAATCTATTATGTCATTACTTATCTATTTATAATTAACAATACATATGTTTACATTCCTTTCAGTTTACATTTAATATATAACCGAAGCTTTACGGTGTGCTATTTAGTAAAGGTCATTACAGACGCCTATTAAAACCATAACAGATTGATGGGTTACTCACGGGGTGGCAGGAGGAAGACTCTCTCCTGCTCAGAGCATGGCTCTCCACTCAGCACAGCGGCTTCCAGCGCCAAGCAGGTGCAGCCCTGCCACGGCTGCCTGCCTCCTTCACTTCCCCAGACACGGCAGTGGGAGCCCCGTGCTCCTCAGGCCCAAAAAAGCAGAGATGGAACCCGCCTGACACAAACCTTGGCTTGCTGTCGCTGTTGTTCTTTATATGTGCCCCAAAGAGAGAGAAGTCAGCAGCCTGGATGTGAGACCAGGAGCTCAGCAACCCAACTGCCTTGGGTTGGGTACCTTCAGAAGGAAGTCTTGGAGCGCTCCCCGTGCCCCGCTCTACCGCTAGCAGGATGAACCGTGGCCATCAGAGACCAGGGCTGGCAAAAC
Source organism: Lagopus leucura (assembly GCF_019238085.1). NCBI lineage: Eukaryota > Metazoa > Chordata > Aves > Galliformes > Phasianidae > Lagopus > Lagopus leucura. Next base: position 50,360,598 of record NW_024962263.1, on the reverse strand, counting down.
CAAATTGATGCCTGGTCCCAAACTGCGTGCCCCCCATCCAAAATCCCCTCCGGGTTAAAGGACAACCGCTCCTCAGTTCAACAGCGTTATGAAGAACTACTGTTTATTACAATGACAATTGTAATAAGTACATATGTTCTAATAAACACAAATACAATGAAAATGACAATTCCCCCATCTGTGGTGATTCCCAGAAATAATTCCTTTGGAAAATATGCATTCTTATACATCAGATCTTACTTGTACCCAATCAAAATCAGGAAGGGAAGCACTGCCCTGTTGTTGGTTGCAGCACTTTTGGTGTCACCGGGCTGGTGCTGGAGGCACAGCCAGGAAACCCTCAATGCGGATGGTCCAAAACTCTTCTGCGGGGCAGGGGGAGTGATCAAGGGAACTGAAATACCTGTTCTAATGTCTAGCAGTATTCTATATATTGCCTGCGGCGCAGCACAACAGCAGTGTTGTCACATTTCACTCAGAGCCACTTAGCTGCAAAAGATTTCTTGGGAATAGAAAGCCGCATGCGAGTGTGTGTATGTCTGTGTGTGTGTGTGTGTGTGTATGTCTGTGTCTGTGTGTCTGTGTGTGTTGGGGGGCTGATTCATTAAAACCCTTTCTGTGGAAGCATCAGCTGGGAACCTGAGCTTGAGGTTAGGTTAGCTTTAGACCTAAGGTGATTCTGCTGTTCTATGGGCTTTTGAACTTTTCAATGACTGCAGACTGAGCTGGGACTCCCAAGTACCTGCTTAACTAGAGGAACAATTTAGAATTCAGAAAATTAAGTGAGAGGCCAAGAATACCAAGCATAAAATATTCAGAGCAACCAGAATGCACAGTTCCACAATAAAAACAAGGAATGCTTTGTACACTTCAAGGTATTTCTGTTGATAAAATACCATCCTTTAGAACAGGGTAGCAGAGACCGCTCTGGAAGGGAGCACTCTCACCCCAGGCACCTCCAGGTTTGATGCATTTGTGCAGCATGCTGGCTTCACTGGAGGACTCAGCCAAGTGCGGTGCCCTTGGCCAGTTGGATGGGCACACCACCTCAAGGAGGACTCCTTGACTCCTCTTCGTGCTTCAGAAGCAGCCTCGGCACCCACAAGGTACTCATCACCACTTCTAGGGGGTTGGGAGGTTTTCAGGGCTGGTTCTGTGGTTGGTTTCCTCATCCATGCTTGTGTCGGGGCAGCAGAGTGGAAGGAAATGGTTGCCCTACTTTGTCCTCTTCTGAGGGTGCGGAGCCAAGTGTGATGGCAGAGATGGTGTCCTGCAGCTACACTTGTGTCAAGGAGATTTCTGCACCTCCATCTGCACTGTGCCCTGTGGAGGTGGAGCTGCAGCTGCAGGCTGGGACAGAGTTCCTCAGGAAGGAAGAAAAGCTAGGAAATGTCTATTGACTAGTCAAGAAACTGGGAGGGTTTTGAAGAACTTAAGTGGATGTCTGTCCTCCAGAATTAAGCCAAAAAACATACCATGCAGCTTTCTAACACAAGGTTTTAGATCTCTCCTAGTGAAACAGATGCCTTGCCTCCCATTTGGTAAAGGCAGGAAAGGAACAAACGTGAGCAACACGAGCATTTTCCTCCACAACACATCTCATCGTTATGGCTTGAACATGACTTCCACTGTATCCCTTTATTCCAATTGTTTGACCAAATTTATGCCTCAGGGCAGACGTACAAGAAAATGCCAAAGCACCACAAAAGTGAGAGACACAGCTAGTGGTACGGTACTTCTTGCCACACAAAATGCCAATATAAATATGTTAGAACAAGTTACAAGTGTATCATACTTAAGACAAAAAGAAAAAAAAATAAATATATATATTTTCTTAAAGAGCAGAACAAATCTCAAGCAGCCAAGTGGTAAAATTGCAGTGATGTACAGTAGGTGATGTAGCCCTACAGCCTCTCGGGAGGATACACTGAAAGAAGACTTCTGCAAACGCATCTTGGCAAAGTATGGGTACAGAATGCAGTGGTTGGCTGGCACTCACTATGGTACATAAATGTTAATGGCAGACTGGGAGTGAACTGATTTCAAGTTTGAGGCCACACATGTTCCATTCTCCAGAAGAAAGTTCTCACACAAAATGAAAATTGTCAGAGACGCTGCGTGAATCAGTACTCCTCCTGCTGCTGGGGCTGTTCGTGGACCTGCTCTTCGCCTTCATGCTCCTCTGTGTGGCTCTCCTGTGGGCAGAAAAACACCCCAAAACATCCTTCAGCAGAAAGCATGTCATCATCTCCTCCCCCCCTGAGTTCAACTAGCCTCAAGCTCAACTTTAATTTTCCTTCCAATGAGCAGACAGCAGTAGCTGACAATTGCAAGATTGCCCCCAATTTGCTTCAATACCCTTGAACTGGTTCCATCTCTTCTCCCTGCCTGCACCCAGCTTTTCTATTTGTCCTTTCACGAGGCTGTATCTGTACAATTGCTTAAAAGCAAACGACACGCTTGATATATTAACATTAAACTAAATTAAGACACAGAACTGACATAAATGCTAACTCCCAGGTAACATAAAGCTGAGCCATGGTACAAATGAAACTTTCCATAGCTCTTTTGCACTACTTTCTATTTAATTGGTCTTAAATACATTCTGTTTGCTGAAATCTGTTGCTGCAGCCTATGGAGTGTGAGTAGTGGCACAAAACTCAAGTGGAGTTAAAAAAAAAAAAGTTGATGGAGTAATCAGGTAAGTCCATGTTGGCTTGTTTTCTTGACTGTTCATTGTTTCTCTAGCACTTAAGGTCCTGCACATCAACATAAAGACAGACAGAACTGTTGCCTCAGAAATACAGCGTCTCATGATATTACAATAAAATGCATTTCCTTTGTTTTTAACCAGTGTATGTGCAGCACTGATAGATCCCCAGAAAAATGTCAGTTCTCAGCACTATGGTGTTATCTGCTCCAGCAAGGCAACACCATAAATAAGTGGGTCACGAGGGGCTCCATGTACCATAGCTTCCCAGTGTCCTCCCATTTTGTCTCCCCAAGGATTTCTGAACCTGCCTGCTACAGTTCTCACACAATCTTCACTCCAGGCTCTTATCACAAAAACAGACAAGACACTTCTGCTATCGTTTGCTTTATAAATTAAATCCAGCCTCATTTTTTAGATCAAACATCACTTTCCCAAAGCAATATGTCTATGTCAGTATAGACCAGAGTCCAAAGGCTACTGAAAACATAATTTTTAATATTATGCAGAAAATATAGCCAAAGATTTTCTTATTATGAATGCATTTTCTTTGAAAGGAATTTCAAAGTCTGGCATTCATTGACTTCCAGAAGCTACTGCTATAGGCAGGCGATGTTTGACAAACAGCTCCCTCTTGCAAATGACCATTATACCTACTATCTTCTAGAGCTGTGCCGCTCAATCCCTGATCTGAGAGACTAAGAGGAATGCTGAATCTCCACTGCTGAGGGTGCAGGTTTTACACAAATTCCAATTTACAGCCAGACCTGTTATCTTGAGTTGACCTAGATGTTCCAGCACTCAGAAAGGCAGGCTGCTGCTTACAGCGCTGCCTCTGCACTCCCCTAAAGCTTCTCCTGGGTGGATTTTCATCTTTCCACAGCGCTGTTCACTGAGCAGATCTGACACATGTACTCCCTGTCTTGCACTGGCAGAGCTCAGCTGAAGACAGTTTCTAAGGACAGTGCTGCTCCAGAACCCTGAGCTGCCATTCAAAATGTACCACAGCCAACACGATACCTCTGCAGAACTTGCCCGGCGCCTGGTGCTTCTCATTAGAAGCAAGAGGTTTGGACAACAGACTGTAAGAGATTGATATTGTTAAGGTCTACAAACTGAGGCCAAAACTGAAAGGAAAGAGAGGCCCCGTGTGAATCTTCCCGGAACAGTTCAAAGTAGCTTATGCAACAAGAAAGTACTTCCCTTCCGGCAGCAAAATATGTCTGTTTTTAAAAGAACAGGTGAATAAGGTCTCCAACATCTGCTGATAGAAATGCAGAAAAACACTGAAATATTCACCTGTTTACTAAATGCAGAAACAGCCACATTTCAATCGGAAGCGAGCTTTCTACCACTCAGGTGCTATTTTGAGGTAGATGTCCAATAGATGCCAGATATGTTCGATATGTTAGATGGTAGATGTTGATCAGTACAATTGCACTTTAGTGTCTTACGGCCCCCCTGGGGGGAACAACGCCCTTATTACATGTGGTACCTCAAGTCAGAACGCCTTCATGCATAGCATCTAAGAACCACATCCTCTCCAATGGGTTGGAAGAGTGCAAGGCTTCTGGAGCATGGGAGCTTTGTGGGCAGAAGCTGACAGCTGTGGGAACATGATCCTGCATTACAGGGTAAGAAAGCTGAGGCCTGGTTAACCCTAAAGCTATGGGCTGCTCTGTTATGTACATCTTCAATAGGCTCCACATACACAGCTCTTATGAGACACCAAATAGAAAGCATATTCAGGCAGGTGTTACAGGTCATCTATGTGCTCTCCTTCCATGCAGAACTGGCACAGTCACTAGCCATAGGAAACGGCTTGGGAACGTACTCCACAGCTCTGAAGGAGAGCGGTGGCTCCTCTCTTTCCAGGGTTACCTTTGATGGAAATGGTAAATCCTACGTGATCACCACAGAAGTTCTGAGAATTGGACACGTGCTTTTCAGTATGCACAGCTTGTATAAATACATGAAATGGGAAAGACAAGAGTCACTATGCACAATTACCTTGGGACTGTGGAATCTCCTTGAATAGCATCCCCTAATAAGGAAAGCAGTGGAAGGTCTATTTAGAGCATTTATTTCTGACTCAGATCACAAGGCCATGGCCATCTCTGCCTCCCGTTACAAAAGATGCTTGCTTTTGACCTCTCAGTTCATGTGCCTTGAACTCTTCAGGTGTGCCCTCAGATGGAGGAGCTGCAGTCGATGAAAACCAGCTGCTACGGGGGTGAGTGCCTTGCCCAAAAGCAGCAATAGCAGACGTACAGCCTGCTGGAGCAGAAAGTCACAAAACCAATGGAATTTTAAGCTACTGGTTTGAAAATGTGAGCTGTGCAACAGACAGACCGAAGAGCAACAACCCACCCAGCTTCTGCATGAACTGAGCCACAACAGCCTATCAAGGAAAGCAAACGCAGCAGTGCGTTCACTTTACACCAAGGCCTATATGGTCTGGCTTTCATAATGACACACAAAGCCTCTCCCAGCTCTTCAGACAGAAGCTGTAAAACCAGACTACCAAATGCTCCACGTACTATCCAAGACCTCCATCTTGTACACAAGTAGTCACAGCACAAATGCTAGAGGCCACTTCCCACCATATCCAAACTTATCCTTTTCAAACACTATTCTTGGTCTATTTTGATTTTTTAAAAAGAATTTTCTTTTTAAACAAAGAAGCAGAAAGACTACAAATCAGCAATCTGTATTTGAAAATTACAAAAGATTACAGACTGATTGGCCAGACCAATGTAAGCGATACTAGCAGTCACAACATCTCTCTCTCACAAGCAAAGATGGACAATGAAGTTAGAACAGAAGCATACCAGGGAGAAGAGGAAGAAACTTTCAAAGACGAGGAGCCCACGTGGATTGATAATTATGCTGTAAAACTCAAAACCCCACACAAATAAAGGGGGAAAAGAGTCTTAAAAGCTTCGTCTTTATTGCGTTAAACAAAAGATTACAAAGACACCTACTTGAAACTATGCAGGGATTTGGAATATCTAAAAAAGTAATGAAAAAAATGTAAGATGAACCTGATAAAAATCCCTTCAGTGCAAAACTACAATAATTAAACTTGTGGAGAATGCTTTTTGTAGGAACTAAACTTTTTATTGCACTCTGAGTTCATCTATAAGGAATTCAGCCTACAATTCCCATGAGGGATCTGTGAGCTACTGGGAGACCTGAGCACTTTAAGTGCTGTCCCAACATCTTTTATCTTTTATGAGGATTAAAATAACCATAACACAAAATACAGAGAGACTTTTCCCTTCAGAATAAGAGCAGTTGGAGTAAAAACCAGGACACGATCACTATAAATACAATAAACGTCTGTCAAATTACAGCTAGGAAGGAACAGTTTGAGATTACTATCAAATGCTTATTGGAGCTACAAACTCTAAGTTAGCCATGATATTCCAGCACAAGGCTCTGGTCAGGTGTGATTTGTATAGTGAGTGTGAGCTGTGTTACCTCACATCCCCTTCCTAAAAGAAAAACATGATGGGCACTGCAGCATTTATAACTGTCAGTGACCCTGGAAAAAAAGCAACAATCCAAGATGATCTACATGAATTTATTAGCAAGAAATCAGAAATGCTGTCATTGTCTATGTGTTGGGAATTGGGGCTATTTCCCATCTGGGGCTTGGGAAATCCAAACTGCTGTTACCAAGGGATTAACTCTCAAAATGCTGTGAGAGAATTTAAACTGGAACAACTTCATTACACAGAAAGAAAAAAACAGAACTGAAAGGCAAAGCAGGCTGGTGAGACATAGCAGAGCACAAGAGCAAGAAGTGTGCATCAGCAAGAAAACAAAATCTTTGGTTCTCAGTGCTAAAGCACGAGGGTGCATTACAGTCCACCTACAATAGTGAGGAGGAGAAATGTACCCCAGAAGAAAAGAAGATGAATCCTCCCACTGAAAGGCAGAAAAAATTGAGTGGGGAATGGCCTCTGCATTCTTCCCTGGGAGATGAGGACTTCTGGAGTGACATCCACGGTCTCCAAGTGGATATGCATTCTAGATATAAGCACAGCTGCTATGTGTAGCTCATGTGCAGGCACTGATGGTGCTTTCAACAGAGAAAGGGTTGGAGGGAGGAAGCAGATGAAGCACCGAGATGTGGGCTGAAGTAGGACATTTTGTAATGTGTTCTGCCAGTAGGGAAAACTGCAGTGAGAAAAGTAACAAATGCATTTCTTGGCTGGGAGTCACTTCCTATTTAAGCCAACTAAGACAGATGTGGCAGGGGTATGGGGAGAGGAGGGACTTTTCTGGCTTTGCTTTATAAATAAATCACTGTTCCTGAATCCAGAAGACATTTTCTCTGACCACTGTATGTGAGTAATTCTTTCAGCCTGTTATCACGAGCCTGGCAAATGTGTCCGATTGTTTACTTCTGTGAAAATAATGCTTTCCTCCTCCTTTGCCTCTCCATCACTCGTCCCACACCACTGAACAAATCCTCTTTCCCCTGTCACCTCTAATCTGAGCGGCGGCCCCTTTGGGTGGCAGCCTTGTGACCCTCTTGCACCCAGCATTCACTGGTTCTCTATTAGTCTGTTTTAGAAAAGCATACGAGTTAGCAGCAGCTTCAGCACTACTTCTGATATAAAATTTTGAGTCGGCTGAATGCAGCAGCTTTCTGGGAACAGATGTAAGAAAGACTACAGTGCCACAGGGCTGGAGAGAGATTAGGCTGATGCTTATGTGCTCTGGAGCCAAAGCTACTGTTCACAGGAGACTGGAGAGGTCAATCGTCAGAGCAGCACATACAGGGATTTAGTTAGCATGAATGGGAGCAGTTCAGCTAAATCTCCATCGAATCATTATCCCTCAGTGTATCTGAGGAATTTAACCAGTATCCTTTACAGCTCCTTGCTTTGTTCAGTGTCTACAGTGTTATGCCTAAAATGCAGTCAGATTCTTGTTTAATCTTGTAGACAATACATTTCTGCAGTTTTGGTAATAGGGGATTACTGCGTTTGCATCCTGAAGAATTTTGCCTATAGCAACAGGATAAAAAATGCTAAGGAGCATTACCTCTGCAGATATAATTATGCACTTGGCAACCTGCACAGTGCCTACTGCAACAGTGCCACATGGAAGAGAGAAAGTTCACAGCCGTACACAGCAATCAGCACCTCTATGAGAATTTCTCTGCTTTTCAGTCTTCAACACCTTAAAGAACACTGAGTGAAAGACTTCATGCAGAAAGGTAGGACCAAAACAGAACTAAGGCTCAGGACCACATGAAATCAATTTACAATTGTGACATACACACTCCCCTTCCAGATTAACTTGTGCTAAAATAGAATACAAAACCTACGCCAAAGCAGCAAAAAGCAAGCTGGCCTCCTGAATCTATCCCCAAGCTGAAAAGTCTGTTGTTTGTAAACGCAAGCTTCCTTTTGGGGGAGGATGCATAGAAAGCCTTGCTCTTACAGCTCTGCTGACCTACATATTGAATATCACTCAACACTGCGCCAATATTTTTTAATGGAATGAGGCTGTCTTATCTCAATAAAATACACATTAAATTTGAACTTACGTGTTCTTCTGAAGCATAGAGGACTTCCATTAGCCGATGGACAAGGTCATTATTCTCTCCCCCGTGTTCTTGGCAGAGAAGTTCAATCTCCCTTAATTTGCCAAAGTAGAAATCCCTTTCCTTCTCCACTCCTTCAAGTGCAAGTTTTAATGAATGTACCTGCACATAAACAGTACGTGATGCATCAGTTGTGAGGCATGCTGCAGACAAAACAACTCAGCCTAAAAGTACACAATTGCACATGCTGACCATCACCTTAAATACATATTTGATTTTATAGCTTAAAGTGAATTCCACTGTTTTTGAAGTGCAACACAACAAAGAATAAACAGCTAATCAGGACACTGTGTCACACCTCCTGGATACATCTTAACCTTGGATCCTTAGAGGTCAGCTTTCTCAGCGCTCTTGCAAATTGAAACCTGAAGTGGCAGCTCAGGAGTCAGCGCTACTTAAAGCACTGCTTCTAGCAAAGCTGCCAGAGACGTCATGTAATGGTAATTAATGAAACATTCAGCACTGGAATTCCATTACTCTGCCCGGATTAATAGAAAACCTACCATATCTCCTTCCCTGAAAACACACAGGTCCAGCAGAAAAGCTCACAAAGGGAAATGGACTAGTTGAGAAGTAAACGGTCTTTCAGCTGCAAGTACTGCCGTGTTGTTTTCTCACCTCTTTGCTGCCTCCTGACCTGCTGAACCACCACAAAATCTGCATCTCAGAACCCCGAGGCTGCTGTGGTGACCAGGTTGCACCATGGATTTTCTGGTCTTGTCCATGTGCTGTCACTATCAACAAATTCTCTTAAATGTCAGTCTTTCCTTGTACACAAGAGTCTTTGGATTATGCTGTTGGTTTTCATTTCACTGCTAAGTCTGCTGCAAATAATTTATGGGTAACCCAGCTATTAAGGATTAGGCTTCATATAAACCAAGACAGATGTCACAATATATTTTTATACATACATATATGTACACACACACACACATATATATATATATTAAAAAGAATAATTTTATGGCAGCAAAGCATGAATTACTATCCAAAGTGGTACAGACGATCAGTGTAACATGTGCAAGTGGCTCTCAAATTTGGAAGACAGCACTGTGTCAACCAATGGAAATAATCAGGGATGAAGCTGCCTACAGTAAACACTCTGACCCCAATCATGTCCAAATTACTGCCAAATTAGCATCCAGATTTTAAGCCCTGCAATTACACAAATGAGTTTTCCAAAGGAAGTATGTTACATAAATTAACTTGCATCAAGATGACATTTGAGTGAACAGATACAGTTTAATAGAAAGTTTCCTGCTGCCAGATCCACTGCAAGCTGATTGATTCCCTTTGCCGGTAAAGAACACCAAGGGAGCTCACGCACTGCTTTGACAGCCCTCTAAATCCTAGCAGTTCATCTTTCCATAACTGCTGAGCTGGCAATGCCTTCTTCTGACCTCTGACTGCACTCCCAGAGGTGTCAGACAGCAGAACAGACCTGCTGCCAGGGCACGATCTCAGAGCATCTCATCCACATACGAATCCATCTCTCAGCAGCCACCTGAGCTTGACACCAAACTCTTCCCTTGGGAGTTTGAATCTATCAGTGATACAGTGACTGGTCACTTTAAAACTAACCATTTAGTCACGGGTAAGTATAGATAGCAAAATAGATCAAAAGTTTACAACAATTTGGTCTATGGATGTGTATCCTACTTAAACGTGGGGTCTTCCTCACATTTAAGATGTCTTGTGGATCTGCAGCAATGTAGCAATGCATTCCTTGAGAGCAGCTCCAGCATCCAGACAGAACAAGAACCTAACTACTGCCAGATCCCCTGCTCTGTGCTGCAAAACCACCAGCCTCTGCTGAAATATCTGCAGCTAACAACACAGGCAGCTTCACCTTCTAAGCTATTTACCATGAAGGCAGTTTCCTGTCTTCATTGCATCACGTACACACCATTTTGAGAAACAGAATCATTAAGGCATAAAAAATACGCACACAGCAAATTATCTGCAACATTCAGTAAATGTTGTTATAACCAAAGCAAATACACTTTCCTTCACTTGCATATCATCTACATGTCTGTGATGCATTACTTTGTACTCCTTCAGACAATTAGCACATCTGCATGCTAGTGTTTCCTTGTATTAAGATGCCAAGAGGCTTATCCTGTAGGAGGAACAGCAGATGTTCACTCCCACGTGCGGTGTCCGGACCAGAAGTACCCCTGCAATCCAGTTAATGTGTGCAAAGCAGTGGCTCTTACTAACTGCTCTTTCCTCTGGTGGTATGAACGCTCATAGGGCTGCATATCCAGGCTGAAGATTAAGCACCTGCTGTAAACACGCAGCCAAGACAGTGCTGTCTTCAGATATTATGTCTATGCTAGTATCCAGTTAACTGTTCTGGGACCACTCTCCATATGTAAAGGTCCCTTTTCTGTACATAATGTAATGTTCCTGGTCTGTGTTTTCTCCTCAGCTGCACTCAGAAACCCTTTGGGGGAGTGCTAGTTGGCGCAGACCTAAAGCACAGCAGGGACCATTTAGCATTTTAATGCTACAGATAATCAAACTCCAGTGCACGGTGACATGCCTTGAAAGTGTTTAATTTACTGGCACAGGCCAAGGCAATAGCTATGGCCATTTTAAGAGAGACTTTAAGATTGTTGAGAGCCATTAAACCAGCAAATGTTATGCATGGCTTACAATCATTGCAAATAGATCATCAAGTAATCCTATGGTAAAATATAGCTTATGGACGTTCGTACTTAAACTTTTCCACTGTAAGTTGCACAGAAGTTTAATGTCAGAATCTCCCTCAGCTGCCATTTGTGAAAGGGCTGAAATTAAGTCTGTTAACAACCAGGCAAGGCTGTGATAACTGCAGATGCCATTCAACAATGTTTTCTATCAAGACAGCAAAGTACAATTGGCTCCCGCCCATACCTTGCCTGGCTGCTGGAGGGTGGGGGAAAAATGGGCAATTTGGCTCTTCCAACATGTTCATACTGGGATAAGAAAAGCCTGGCACAAAGTGGCTTGCAGCAGAGCTTTTTTGGCTCATGTAATTTGCCTGGGGTGCATAAGTAATCATTAGTGGCAAATGAGATACCAAGTACTGCCAGCATTAAGAAAAAAGAAAGAAAAAAAAAAAAAAGAAAAAAAAAAAAGGCTCCCAGATGATTCTAGCTAGAAAAGGTCTCTCAAAAATGAGCTTGTAAAACACCAACTTTCAAAATCTTTAGGATTTATTTTTTGTGATGGAGGAAATCATTAATTTTCCTCAGGGGTGTATGTATATAAAGCTGAAGGTTTTCACAGGTGGAAGCTGCTAGGAATACATTAGCAGAGGATGTGATAGTGACTGCCTGTTTGCATCTTAGTAAAGATGAAATATTTTTATCTTGCTCATATCCAAAGTGACTCTTCCTGCTGAAGTGAACACCTTCTGACTTCTACATACAAATGTCACAGTTTAAGCCACACTGAAATGATGTTCGAACTCCGCTTAAAATGACATAACAAAAGGTTCTGATTCGATCAGAAGTGTATACATTCATTATTTGTGCAACATTTAAGAACATTTCTGCTACAGCAACGACCCTGGAAGGCTGGTGAGCTCTGCTGTGCTTGCTGCTGCTCAGAATTATACACAATCTACAGTACGTCGTGTTCGGTATGTGGCTGTCCATCACCACCTCTGGCACATAAGAGTAACAAGGAATTTGCAGTCGGTGCCCAAACAAACCAAGGTCTCTGTTGTTGAGGTCAATGAAAGTCTGAAACTGAAATGACCTTAATTGTGGAAAATTATACTTAATCCAGAGTAATGACTTTCTGTATGCAGCTGCCAGGCAGCTCTTGCTGTAAAATATGAGACTTTTCCTTTCTGTACTCCCCTGACAAATACAGCAGTCAAGTCTCATTTATACAAGTGGCCTTGACATCATCAACAGCATGGTCTTGAGCCAGACGCAGGTATTTATTGAAATTCTGGCATTTTATTATGGTGCAGAACACTATATACTCAGCATTTTCATAAAGGTAGACCCATTTTTAAACGAGAAAGGCACATTTCCTCCCAGATGTTTTCATTCCAGAAAGCAGAGTGCAATGAGCTAGTCTTGGTTCAGCCGCAATTCTCTAACCCTGCTAATATAAACAGGCTTGTTTTCTGCACAACACATTAAAATGATTTATTTCAAATCTGTAATACAGAAGAACAAAGACATTGTTGGGCTTTTTCCCATCCAACTGAAATAAAAGATACATTTCAAAACCTAATTAATAAAACCATCTGTAATAAAACTCTCATACTTCAGTAAGACTCACCTGGCATTCCTAAGACTCCCTTTCAAATGTACTGGCACAATACCAGCCATCTCTGGTAAATGCTATTTTTAACAATAAATCTCTTTTTCTTCCCAGCTGGGCTATTTAAATCTTTTCTACCTTCATAATTCTGGAGGATATCATTCAGCAGAGGGCAATATCAGATTTCATGCCTGTCTGTGACAATGAATGCATCTAATTTTATGCCTCAAGTAAATTTACCTGTTCACTGAGCTGTATGACTTGAGTTTCCAAATCTTTATCTGATTTGGATGCTGAGCTGCTTGGTGCAGCCTTTTTTGCTGAAGATGGGCGAGAAGGTGTTGATCCCGGTTTAGAAGCTGGACTGGATTTAGCAGCACCTAAAAAATACAATCAATAAATAGCAAAATCAAATATTTTCCCCAGGATAAATATGTTGCTATTAGCCTGATGCTGAAATACATGTATCTCACTTGCAGACAGCCATTCACACCATTACTTCAGTGGAAAAGGTTCCAGCTTTCTACCACGGAAAAGGAAAACAAATTTTCATCAGTTTTACTTTGACCTTATTACTGAGAGGGAAGTAACTCAAACTAAAACACATGAAAATCAGCCTAGGAGTATCAAGTCCCCTTAGCTGTCTGCAACTTTCAGCTTTTAAAACAGAGCTGTTAAGAGACAATTCCCTTGGCCCAATGTTTGGTGTACCTGTCTAACTTCAGCCCCCTGGAAAAAGATGGACTTGGAATAAAGTCAGCTAAACCATCCCCACACTTTCCTTGTTGTCTCTATAAACCATCCCTACGATGAGGGCATGGAGATTCAAATAGTGTGAGCAGAACTAAATCCATCAGTGAACTCACGGTTACCATGGTGACTGAGCGATCCCTTTTGATCTGCTTAGGCTTCTCTATTTGTTTCTAATGACACACACAGCTGAGCTTGACAGAGCACAGAGCAATGTCTCCACCAGGTAAAGCAGCAGCTAATGTCACACAGGCAGCCCTTCTCCACAAAGAAACCTTGCCGCCTCCTCACACCCCTCAGAAGGTCCCTCAGGCCTTGCTCTGCCAGAGCTGGTCCTTCCTGGTTAGCCTGCAGCCTCGCATTTTGTCCCAGGGTCACCAGCACTTTGCTCCCCTAGCAGCATTCTCCTCAATTCAGCCTGCTGGAAATGGGTTTCAGATGGAATCAGCACTTTCCTTGCTTGGGCTAGGAACACAGAGAAAAGCCCTGGCCCTCTCTCTAACCTCTTTTATTTGATTCACTAAACAGGTATGTGTCACGAGTCTTGCTTTGCAGCACCCATACTTACTGTTGGCTCTTCTGAAGAGCCAAGCACAGTCGTATGCTTATGGGCTCTATAGCCTTCCTTTACCACCAGCTGTTCTTGGCTCTGAATTCTGGGACATATGAAGCCCAAAGGCCAGCTAAGCTTTGTGGTTCAGAGTTCTTACTGTATTCCATGCATGCAGGAAGCAGTTCAGCTGAGAACTGAACGCTAAAAACAAGGTGTGGCCATTCAGATGTGAAACCTTAGCTGGGCAATGCAGCTTTCCTCTGCTCACTGACATTCTTGCACACTAAGGCAGTGCTGGACTTCCTCACTAGGTGCCTGCACACGATGAGAAGACAGGCTTTTCCCCTCAGAGGCCATGGCACATGACCCAAGCAAGGCAGGCTGTGCAGCCCTTATACAGTGCTCCCTCTCATGTCCAACAGCTCTGTGAAGAGAGCCAGTTCTGTGTAGACTGAGGTAGGGATCACAAAAAGCTGAACAGTTAAGGACACATACCTTTTTCACCTGCGGAGAGATATAAGAACAGAGCAAGAGCTAACACTGAACGGCCAGATTTTCTCTCCAATTTGCAGCTGAGCCATCCCCACAATGCACGCTGAGCAAGCTCACATCACCGCTATCTGCAAGCTGGACAGTACCAAACACATTGCACTGTGTTCTGCTCTTTGAAAGGTACAAAGCCTTCTGGATTTCTGCAGCAAAGTGATACTAAGCTTTATAAAGTCCCGACAAATCAAAGGAAATGGACTTTTCTCCCCTCAAGATCAGCTCTGAAATGAACACATATTCCAATTTCAGTTACACAGTTAAAAGCCAGCTAAATAATCTGAGCCTTTCAGACAGTATTGGTGACAGCTGGATAGAACTTAATTGCAACAGAGAATGCCCAGGGTTTTCTAATTAAAAGTTTCCTGGAGAAGAAAAGGAAAAAAAAAATCTTTAATGCACATCTATCTAACATATCAATTTTGGAATCAGCTCAGAGGTAAGCTTCCCATTTCTAACAGAAGTTTAATTTCATAAAGGAATTAAAAGATGTTGGTTGATAAGAATTGTGCAAAGTGCTTGAGACAGTCAGATACCTTAACAGAGATGAAAGATTTTAATAGACATTAATAATTTTGCTATTGAGCACCGTGATGACCCTGCAGTCAATTAGTGCAAGTGTGGAATAACTCCTAATTTATTGCTCAGAGGAGCTAGATATCTCAAGCAGTTTCAATTCCATTCAAAATCACATCTTCCATGAAAATATTTATTGCCCATAATAAGAAAACTTATGCTGGTAGTGATCATGTATTCATTAAGACTTCTCAGGCATCCCACATTGCCAGCATCACAAAAAACAGGGTGGTTGTTGGTTTTTGTTTTTTGTTTTTTGCTTGGACAGCCTTCTATGAAGTCCTATTTCCATTTTCTGAGAAAGCACAATATCTCACACAAATATTTTACATACAAAATGTATTCTTATCAGCTTTTTTTCATGGAACATTGAGAAAACTGCATTGCAATCAGTGTCATAGATGTTACCTATTACTGATTCCTTACCATGTTTACTGTCGATGTTCAAAGAACAGTGCAGAATCCTGCACCACACAGGAAAAAACCCTATCCCCAAAACATGTTGGGGGCCAAATGTCTGGAAAGCCCCATGGCAGAAAACAGACCTGTGGGCTCTGGTGAACACCAAGTTGAATGTAACTCAGCACTGTATCCTCACAGCAAGGAAGCCAAGTTTCCTGAGCTGCATTTGGAAGAGCATTGCCAGCAGGTCAAGACAGCTCATCCTTCCCCTCTACTCAGCACTGGTGAGGCTGCATCTGGAGAGCTGGGTCCAGTTCTGGCCCCCCAGTACAAGAGAGATCTGGATACACTAAAGAGCGCCCAACAGAGATGATAAAGGGTCTGGAGAGTCTCCTCTATGAGAGAGGCTGGAAGCTGTGCCCTTTCAGTATGGAGAAAGGAAGACTGAGCTGGATCTCATCAACATGTATACATCTGATGGAGGAGAGTTAAAGTGACAGACAAACTTCTTACAATGGTGCTTAGGGCAAGATGAAGCACTGAAATACAACAAACTGTATTTAAACACCAGGAGCACTGGCACAGGCTGCTCAGAGGCTGTGTGTGGGCTCTGCTCCTCAGAGACCTTCAGCAGCTGCCTGGATGTGGGCCTGGGCTCCTGCTCTGGTGTCCCTGATGGAGTGGGGTTGTGGGCCCGATGGACCCAGAGGGCACTGCCAGCTTATACCACATTGTGAAAACTTCTATCACAGCATGCTCTGATTTGAGGTCAATAAAGGGTTAAATAAGAACATTTTTAAAGCAGTGTTGCAGGTGCATTCATTGGCACCTAAGTAGCTTTTTGTTCCTACCTGTGTAACGCTAGCAGGGATGAGAACAATAAGTGAACTTTAGCACCAACTGTTTCTAAGGACACGTTATTTTGTTCTCATTCTTAAATAAACCAAATGAAGCAATTCTGAAATGCACTGCAGTTTTCTAACTGTAATGCTCCAGAAACAATTACTAGTCAGTAAGACCATTACTGTTTTTTGCTAAACATGAAAAGGATGTACACTTCCAAAACGTGAAGCACAAAATGTTGGCACCGTGTATGTTTTGGGTACAAAGCCAGATTTGGAATTCCAGGTCACACTTTACATTGCGAGTGTGGTATTGCAGACAAGACCCATTTAATGCTTAGAGACAATTTTTCCTTGAAGCTACATGAGTAATTAGTATGCTGTTAAATATTTATGTAAAGTTCCAAGGGAACACGTGCATGACTGCATTGTGGATGCGTGTGAGAATAGTGTGTGTGAGAGCAGTGGAAGCCCTGAGCAAGCAAGACTCAGCTGAGCCCCTCACAGCTATTGCTTCAATTGAATGGGGAACCATTTGCACTGTATCTTCAAATTAAAAAACTGAAATGTTAATTTCAAATTGTAAAGCTTCCTAGAATGCATATTCCTGACTCATGCCACAGAAGAATACACAAACCCACTAAAAGGCCACAGAGCAAGCGATTTATTCACAAACTAAAATATCGGCCCATTTAAAACAAACAAGTGAGAACAGTAAGCAAATTAATATTCACACATGCTTATTGTTACAGCTACAGTGGGGTGCAAGACAGTATTCCATCTAGGGATGCTTAATGGCACAAGTGATGACAACTGATGCTTAATGGGAGTGAAATGACCTCAGTCAAACCAGCTTTCAGCATCTGATACAGAGCAGTGCAGCACTTAGTTACTTCATGGTACTGACTTCCCCAAGTCGTGGCAGCACCCCTTTCCCCTCAGCTCTCCACACTGCCACTGCTATTGGCTCCAGTATGGTCTAATGAGCTCTGCGCTGCCAGGGAACTAGCAAGAAGTCTGTACAAACACCTGAAAATGGAACAACCACAAATTTCAACCAAGTCATCCAAGAGAGAACATACAATTGAATCTATTGGTTAGATGAATGTCTTGCTTATGGTACGACTGTCCATATTCATCTTTAAAAGAAGCAGATTTGGTAAACAGGAACAAACCACAGCCCTTTCCTCATCACAAATTGTATCTTAAAACATAAAAAACCCCACATTTTAATGGCAAAAAAATTGTCAGCTGAAACCCCTATTTTCTCCAGAAAAGTCTTCAAGCATGCAAGCACTCCAGTTAATGAAAGCGTTTCACATTAGGCCTGACAGAAAAAAAAAAAATTTAAAATGTGAAGTCCTCCCAGAAAGACAAGAAAAAACCCTATGATGTACACAATTCTGTAACTACCTGGTTAGCTATTAGGAAATGATCCCCCCCCCCCAAAAAAAAAAACAAGACAAAAGCCCTGCTCCTGCACTGCAAGCAATGTTGCTATATGGTCTCATTTCTCTGCCTCGGTGGCTTTAAAAATTAAACCCTCCTGACGTGGGTAGGAGAGGTCTCTGTCTGATGCCTGAGTTGTTTCCCTCTCCACTTTGCACACACTGTTCCTGTGGGGCAACACTCTCCTTTGGCCTCGCATGAACCAGGCACAAAAGCATTTTCAGTTGTCACTTTACAGCTCTTCTTATCTTCAGCTCTACAGCAATGTGCCACGTCGGGCAGGGCTACCCTTGGACATACCAACTGCCTGCAATGAGGGAGCGTGTTGTGGTGGAAAGCAAAGAAAAATGCGTCAGGATGAGCTCTCCGGTTCCCCGGGATGCTTAATCATGCCACTAACTGCTACAATGAAGATTGCTTTTGTTGAATATATTTATCCCTCAAAATTAATTTGCAGCACTTCTGCCATAGCAGGGTATACCATCTCCCTACAGAATATCGGTGTTTTTCTTGCATAACTGGCTCTTTGACAGCATACACACACATATATATATAGCATCCATGCACAAACAGTTCATTCTGCCCTGGTTATTTTCCCTGTCATAGCATGATTATTTTTAGCCCTCATGTGATCCTTCAGTATTTTCCAGTTCTGCTTTAGTCATCCTGCTCTCACAGAGTATTTCAAACTAAAAAGTCCATCAGCCTTCAGTTCTAAGGATCTCTCACATTTTTAGCTTATATGTAAATAATTAATTTCATTAAGCTGTCTTCTAGTCATGCATTTTTGACACTCCTCTCCCATACAAAAAGCTCTGATACACAGAAAATCTTATATAAGCCACTAAGCTGAAACCCTGACAACTGGATCAAAATTTTCAATTTGATCAGATGAAGCTTTTCTGGTTTTATTTTTTTCCTGAGAGGATTAGAACCGGCACAAAGAACAACATGCTAATATTTTAATCCCTTCCAATAATCATGATTCTACATCTGCAGGCTGTCTACCACTGCACAGAGAAAAGCAGGGGGCTGCAGGACACCTAAAAGCTCAGAGTGGGCAGATGGCATCCTATCCGAAAGCAGCTGTGGCCCTGCTGGCACAGAGCCCACGTTGCTGGGCTGTGCTGCGGGTTCACCCCACAGAGGATGAAAACACATTCATCTGCCAGCAGGGACCTGTGTCTACCTGGCACTCCTCGCCGTACCTGCTGCTTCTAGAAGAAATACATACGCGTTCTGAAGTCATTTTTCCTTCACAGCACTACCAAACCCTGCAGCAAATCAGCTCTGTCTCCTGAGAAAGATGGGCACAGGATGAGGGTGGCACATGAGATTAGATGGAGGAGCTGCTTATGCTGCCCTTATGAGCTGCATTCTCCTTGACCTGCCTGACTCACCAGCTGGAGTGCCTTCCAAAGGGGTATGGAAGGGCCTGCCGGCATGCTCACCAATAAACACAAAAATTGGTGTGTTTTCACACTTCTCAGGTTCTGCTTTGTGTTAACGTCATTTCACAAAATGAAATGAAGACCACACTTGGCATCTGCAGAGATACAGATACGTGCCACTTTGTGGTATAGAAAGCGACTATCAGATATAGTGGGTCTGTAGAGATTAAGAGTCAGATTAAATCACCAAAAATAATCCTAACTCGCTGCAGCTACCTTTTAGGGTAAGCTTTGCAAGCAGTCCTTAGGGAATTGACCACTTTTTTGGTAACTGAATGACATTATCCTTGTCTACCTCTGAAAACACAGCGTCAGAACTCTATTATGAATCATTAAAGAGATTAACACCTCCTCCTAACTTACTCCAAAACAAAGGTCTGGCAAAGGGCACTGGAATAGCTGTTGTGTGGAACAATACGAATCATCTGAACACATGGAATTGCTAGCAGCTAAATACATTATTCCCTTAAAATATTCGATCAGTTTGGATCATACATTCAATCAATTTGGATTAAGCCTATTTAAAGGTCAGTGACAAAAACAAAAATGCAGTGTAAGTGCCCGGAAGTCTACTTGTTCCTAACACTGAACAAAAGATACATACCTGTCTACTTGCACACTGCTTAAAAACTTCCATATGACATTAAAAGATCTGCTGGTTCCTTTGTATCACGAATGCATCTTTTAATTTTGTTAGTGATTCGAAATCCATTACAATTTCAAAGCTTCAGTGTTAAAATAAAGTGGGTGACACTTATTAAAAGTAACAACAAAAAAAGGCAAGATGTTATGGCACTCTGCTACTGGTGTTGGCAATTACTTACTGAGTCGGTGCAAGAGGTTGTTGTATCAAACAGCCCACAATGTTTACTACTCCCATAACAAAGTCAAGCCAAACTGTGAAGTTTAGCTGTGCCCCAAACCTCAGCCATTTCACTGAAGATTCATGGCTGCAGAATAACAAATAACTGGCATTAAAGTTATAAACAGCCATTTAAATTATGCCATCTGATGTCACACTTATTCATGGGCATATATTCTCTCTTCGTGACTGCATTACTGTGGAAGATGAAACTTAAGATGGGGTGGGGAATTCTTCAACCGCTGTAGAACTCAGTAGACCTCATCTTCTTGGGCTTTTTTAAAATAAATGGTTAAGCTTGTTTTACTCACACAAGTAGTATCACTATTGTTCCTGTAACATCTGTAATGGATATCCCTGCATTTCCAGTAAAGTGTGCACTTGCATGCACATAATAAATCTGTGACCGACACTTAACTGTTCTACAATGCAAGCAGCAATAAAAGCTAGAATTCTTATTTCACCTAGCGTCACACAGTGCCTACAACTCTCCCCCCGCCTCAACAGAAATTAAATTAGTGTCCTGCCTATCATAAATCCAGACAATACTTAAATTAATGAGGAAGGAAGCTTTCCATGAAAAAAAAAGCATCCGTGACCAAAAGAAAGTTGATGAAAACACACCACATATCTCAGCTGTCCTACTCCATGTTGAAGGCACATGGCATGCTCTCGTATGACCAGCAAAAGGACATGAGATCACTGCATTATCATCCAAACTGACTGGCATCTTCCATTCCAGCAGCTACTCTACCTCTCCAGGATTGCCACCCCCATTACCTTAATTGGGATGACGCATTTGTGACTTCAGTAAAAACAGACCACTGCCAAGAAGGATCAACAAGCACGGTAAATTCTGTATTTAATAGAAGTGTATTTTCCAATTTATCAAAAGAACCACCTGATGCTCACCAGGGTTTTTAGTTTTCAGAGGCAGTGCAAGATACCACGCAGGAAATCATAGCATACTAAGCCCTAGAATTCAAAAGCTTAGATACAAGATGATGCAGAAACAAAGATGTGAAGAAAACACAGTGATAACAGAACCACCATCACTTCAGAATCTCAGAGCAGCACTGCCCAGCTATTAGGTGCTCAGCTTCCTGGGAGCACTAAGGAGATGAAGGCAGCTGGCCAAGTATGCCCACTTTTGACGTCAGAAATGGTCAGAGCAGATTGCTGAAATCTGGGTACGATTCCAGAGTTTAAGCCAGTCTAAACCTGAGGTTGCCTGATACCTGCCCCTTCCCTTTTGCCAACAACTGAGCTAATGAGAAGACAGGTCACAGAATTACACGAACCGAAAAGTAATCATTATTTGAGGATTGGTTTAGCATAAATAAGGCAAACTCAGGACATACCAATAAAGGAATTAAGAGTATGCGCATGTGTGTTTCTGTATGTACAAACCTACACATCTGTAGGCAACTAACTGCAGCACCACTTGCTTAGTAGTTACTTAAAAAAAATTTTTTTTAATCTCTATATACCTGCTCTTCTGTTCACTTAACAAGTTACCAAGAAAAATGGCATCGTTGAGTGACCAGTAGTGCTCATATTAAATAAACACCAAAGACCAGGTTTAACTGTTTACTCCTGTTGCAGAAACACAACGCAAAATGTCAGAAGACAGATGTATTTTCAAGAAAGAGCAATAGCTGCTACGCTGCTCACTTAGAAGACTGAGCTATAAACTGCCACAAAGCACACATTATTATTATTTTTCTGCTTTCTGGACAGCACTTACAATTTAGCACCATGAAAAGAGTAACTTTAAAAAATTCACTGTGTTATAAATTTCCTGTTCTTGAAAACACATGCAAACAGTACAACCAGTGATGACTATCCTAAATGTCTGTTTCTCCGCCAGAAGATATCACAACGCTTATGCCAAGGGTTCAAGTGGGGGACATCCCAGGGCTGACAGGACTGAGCACACCATAAGAAGTTAACTTCTGACACGACAGATGCTAAGTCAACAACACAGAAAGAATAGCTCATGCACATGAGGCGGTAATTTCCAACTAGTATTTAGGTAAAATTGGTCACAGCTTATGATCATTTTCAGAGATAAAAACAGAATTACTTTAGACACAACATACCTGCAGTAGGAGAGTTTGCATGGTGGGACTTTTTGGGCAGATTAAAGATTTGTTCACCAGGATCTGGTGGGGGAAGAGCATCTTGGCCTTGTCGAGCTTCCACAGGATCATACTCTTTCCCATCATAGTTAGCATCAAAGAACTTCTTAAACCACTGAATGAAATCTAAGTTGTCTTGGAAGCGTCCTTTGACCAGTTTTTCCACTGGAATTACCTGAAAGGTAGAATAAAGTTTCCAGTAACAAACCATTGATATTTTTATATTTAAAAAAACAAACAAACAAAAAACCATGCACACTAATTTGGAAAAAAATATATATATATATAAAAAATAGAATCATAGAATGGCCTGGGTTGAAAAGGACCATAATGATCATCTAGTTTCAAACCCCCTGCTATGTGCAGGGTCACCAACCACTAGAACAGGCTATATATATATATATATGTGTCTGTGTGTGTGTATGTATATATCTCATAACTCTTTGTCATTGTTGCCCTCCTAATAGCAAATTATGCTGGAATTGCAGTGGTCTTAATGATTAATAAACAAAGGGCCAGCCTTTGAGGTGGCTATATGCAAACCTTCATAACTACTGTTCCACAGAGTTACTCCTTTCCTATTGCAGTGGCAGCCGTGATTAATGAAGCTGTTCTGGGAGTAGGACTATATTCAGCTAAGTGGCAATTTCTGTTTCTGAAATTCACGTGCTGCAGGTGGGCACAGTAACGGTGAACAACTCTTCAAGAGATCCAGATTAAGTTTCTTGTTCTTTGCTGTACTGTCTGAATCAGCTTTTCCAGGTCATGCTGAAACACCCTACATTTTGTAGTACATGTTCACTATGAACTAACCTTGAAGTTTTAACCTTGTAACTTTTTTCCATTCTGTACATAGCTATACATAAAATGGTTTATTGATCTGAAAAACTTGACAGAAACGTCTAGTAGAACAAAAGTGAGGCTATAAGGAACGTCACTATCAACGTCCTACAGATTTTTCACATAAATGAAGTCTCCAAAAGGTGACTGGTGGTAGGAAAACAGTGCAAGGAGACGGCTTTATAATGCTTTGCGGGAAGCACAAGCTTCCAAGATGCTGTGGGCAGACAGTGACTATGAAGAGAATGCTGCAGAAAGAGGACTGCCCTGCCTTGTTGTATGAAGTTAGCTTCACACAGCTAACTAAAGAGCTAAGTTCAACAGACATTAATACCTCCTGAATGCATTCAGTTATCAACTGGAAACAGAGTACCTAAAAGCATTACAATTTTCATCTGTTTCTTCAAGGTTAAGCCAACTGTCCAGCATTTTGTAAGTCTATGATACTGCTGTAACAATTCACATAGCATTTTGCATATCCCTTATTTGTTTCATTTGAGTAGAGCAAGTTTTCTCCCTATAGAGAAATGGGCAACGTTCATCTTTATTGGGCTTTCCAATGCTTCGTTATCAAATCATACTGTAAATAGAAGCACAACATTTCAGGAAATAATAAAGGTTTCCAATCTTTATGAAATTATTGTGGGACTTTGTAATAAGACTGTTTAAATTTCAGGATAAGGCAACACTAAAATCAGTGGAGAATCCTCAAATGATTTACAGGTACTGCATCTGTATAAAACTGCAAGAAAAGAACATAACTTCCATTATTCAGCACAGAATCAGTATCTTGTGGTTGAATAACAAGCCATTTCCTAAGAGAGACCTCCATTCCTAAACTTTACAGATCACATGCACTGGCCAGTCTACCAAATCACTGGGTATATTATTCCAGGTCTTGAATACTTGAAATTCCCTAAAGCCAGTTTTGGACAAGAAATGCGGAATATTTATAATAACAGTATACTTCCAGGTTGTTCTGTTGGAAATTCAGGTCATCGGTAATTTTATGGTATCTCAAATTAAAGCCCTGGTTCAATGATGACAAAGAATTTCCAACAGATGGTATTTTACCAGAACAGTCTCTGATATTAAGAAATAATGAGTTAAGCTGTACAACTCCTTATAGGACTTTATTATTGACTTTATCCAGTTTATACAGCTTGTGAAGCCTGCAATGACTGAAATACAAATACAGAATGCCTACCTTATCCACATTCATTCTTTTAAACGATGCTTGCAGAAGCTTGAAGTTGTGAATGTATTCATGTTCCAGCTTTGCCTGGAACTTTACTTTCTTCAAGCTAATACACCCGGGGAACAACATGTCCATGAACTGGCAGTAAGCTGCTCCTATAACAAGAGAATGCACTGACGTTAATCCAGATTCACCCGGCTAAAACCAAATGGCGTTTAATGTCATTAAGAGAAAGCATGAGCAGAAAGCAACCATGCTGAACAAGTCCCTGCTGTAATTCAGTCTAGCACTATGCATCCCAGATGTACTTGCCACATTGCTCAGTGTACACTGGATGTTCTCATGTAGTTTTTCCATTGTCTGGATGCACCAAGCACTTTTGTACAACAACTGAAGAATCACCACGAGTAACACAAAGCGCATCTTTCTTCTACTTAAAACTGACGTTCTTGGAGTCCCTTTAAACATTAGGACTATCCATATCGTGTGATGATTACAGCCAAAGTAGAGATCTCCTAGTAAGTTCCTTCATTCTTCACAGTACCCAAAATTCAACCAAGATTTTATTTATTCTGGCAATTGAAGTTGGAAGCTATCCCATAGACTGATGAATTCCAAGGCAGTATTTCAAGATTACCCCAAATCATGATTGAAAAATAAAACTGCAAAGCTCCTGCCTGTTAAAATACACTAGTCTTTTTCATCCCCTTTAAACCAAACATCGATAATGATCTTTATCACCTGTGAAAAGTGTTTGAATTGACTTTAATGTAGACCACCCAGTACTCATAGATTTCAGAAGCCAAGCTCCTAGCTTGGCAGCTCACTCAAAACAAGATTTCCATGTTCAACTTTGAGAGCTATGTGAACTTACATATTAGTAAGCAAGAGTGAGTGTAATTAGTACGTAAGTGTAATTAATTCAGCACAGAATGGCAAATATATGGAAAAATTTCTAAACAGTGTACTAAATATAGCCAATAGAGATAACTTTTCTCATATTCAGAGATCTTCCCTCTATATTATCGCATCACTGTCATTTGCAAAATGTCTACTGCTGACTCAATTAAGTGTTTTGAAATTAAAGCTGAAGACGTTTGAGGGAATCAGAGGATCACCAATTAAGTTCTCCTTCAGAAAAGAGTTTGCTAGTCAACAAAATGCTTTATACTTCAAGACTCACTAAGGTCCATATCTGAAGCAAGAGGGCATAGGCTTAACACCTCCACTTGAGCACACAGGCCCCGTAAGTCAGCACCCAAATAGTCACAAGTTAAATTTGACTCCCACAAAAAGGACTCCTGAACACTTAGTGCAAATCAGTTTTGATAAACTTAAGTGTCCAAATCTCACCTAACAGTTCAGGACAGTATCTGTGAAAACTACTTGATCACCCTGCCCATGCAAAAACCAAATTAACAAATCAGACACCTGGTTTGTCTAGTTTTGCAGGAGGGGCAACAATAACTGAAGCTCGATATTTTTCTCTGTGGGTATGCATGTGTTTTGGCAGGACCAATTTTACACATCAGATAGTTCTCATTCTCTGTGTCCATCCAAGCTCCATATACAAAGGGTGACAGAGCTTGTAACTCCTCCAAAAGAGGAACAGAGATTCGGAGTCAAGTCTAAAAACACCTAAATACTGATATGAAATTTGGTCAGTGACTTAACAAGATCAAGCTTGAAAATAACTTTAATTTTTAAAAATTCTCTTCATGTTGACTAGCTTTGTGAAGGAAAAACTGTCAGAAAAAATAACCTGATTTTCCAAGGACACCTTGTACTTAGCTGTTTGCAGTGGTTTTGATATGATTAAGAATCAAAGTAAGATATTCCCTAAAGGGAAAGAAGCCTTCTGGCAAGCTACAAACATGAGATGACACATTTGCATCTTCTTATAGGAAGCTATACAAACAGAATTAGTAATTCAAAACCTATCCTTAGCAGGAGAACTGGCACATATGCAGCAACAGAAAAATGACATTACAATTAAAAGCATGGATATACAGATACTGCAAGGCTTAACTGTACTTATTACTATTTAATTTCACGCAAAAGGATTATTATGCAATCATTTCATGTTATAAATTGAATTTGTTCCCAACTCTGCCCTTTCATCCCACCCATATCTCAATTATAAAGTTTACTCTGATATCTAAGTAATTGCCTGGAGGCCTTGAAAATGCACTGTGCAACCTTTCATCTACATCCTTTTAGAAAACTGGAAACCTAAAATGTTCGCATGAGATTTCCTCCTTCTGCTAGTGATGCAAATTCCTCTTGCATGCCTTTAGATAGAGTCTGACTAGACTAGAGACTTTAGTTAAGACATTTCCTCGTGTTTCCTTGTCCTCGTGCAAGTAGTTGTTTCTGTATTTTATCAGCCAGGAGGTGGTCCTGGGTCTGTTCAGTGCCTGAGGGCAGAGAACACTGGCATGCATCCATGTGACGGTACAAACCCAGTCTCTGACACAATAACCAAGCCTGCTGCCAGACTGCTTCCCCAACAGGAGGATTTTATTACAGCAGCAAACACAGCTTATTAAAATGCCTCTTTCTGAAGCGCAGAGGCAACATGCAAATACAGACTGAACTAAGTTCTGCAAAGTACAAAAAAAACCTATTTCTGACTCCCATATAATAGAAAAGAAAGTTACAGGTGTCACTACATTTAACTGGGACTACTAGATTTTGGACATCAAGATTACATATATATTTTATACAAAATAGGCATTACTTATTTAAAATTTTGCTCCTAAGGCCTGTGGCTGTCACAGTGCATTAGGATGCCTGCATGGCAGAACCAGGATGCTGCTTTCAACACTGTCAACTGTTGAGGTTTCATAGAGGCAGCAGGAGAAGCAGCCTGACAGAAGTAATGCAAGATCGTTGTGCCTTTGCTTCTTGGCCCCAGCACGCAGACATGCAGTTCCCTGCATACTGGACAGCACTTTAGGAATATTCTATTTACCATACAATTGATGTTTCAATGTAGCTGGCCAGGAAAGGAGTATTTTTAACTCAACATCAAGAAAACAGCAGTAGGGATGATGACAGCATGGTTTTTGATGGATACTTCTTGCATAATTTACATGGACAAAATGGGTTTTATGTCACTGTATTTCATTTAAGATTTAAAAGCTTCTCTGCATTTTCTGATGAAAAGCAGCAGCCTTTTCCCACAAAAAATGAAAAGAACAACAATAACAATACAGCCCAATCTCTCCCACACCAAGACTAACAAATTATTACCTGTCTAGAATTGCTCTCAGAGTACATCTGTCTCTATGACCAAAAAACTTGTACATATTTAAAAATCTGCAAACACACACACACAGAGATACAGAAATAATGTGAAATCTCTTCAAAAGATGGATAAAAACCACAGCTGGTAGCACTGGGGAAGAGGGATTACTGAACGTGGGAGACACGCTGATGTTAAACCCTCCCCACTCTCTATTAGCCAACAAGCAATTTTGAATCCAGGCGCAAAACCCCTTTCACTTTTCCATCTAGAACTCTGATGCAGCCACCAATTACAAGAGATATTCACAGGCCAGAAGCCAAAACCAACTTGCAAACACAACTAGCGAGTGGAAACTCCACGCTTGCCTTCACAGCGCAGGACACGACAGCAGCTCAGGGGGCTGCAGCATCCTGCTGGCACACTGACCATGAGCACAACCATCTTCACTGACTCCATTTTAATATTTATAAGAAAATAACAGAGTGGAGAATCTCAGCAGTGTTGAATCTGACCGGCAGGCTGCTGCTGTCTGAAGGGAGCCTTGTGACTCGTTTACTACTCCCTCCTCTCTGGGAGGAATCTGGCTGTGGCCTAGATTGGAGAGCCGGGCAGCATCGCTGGCTGTGGTTGTGCATAGCAGGCTGTGCTGTGCATGGCACTGGGCTGGGGGGCGGGCTACTGGCCAGGCTGAGGGCAGCGGGGGGGAAGCACATCTGGGGCAGTGTTCAGAACCATGCCCAAGTTATTATTTATCTCCTCAAGGAGGAGCTGAATCAATCCTTCTTATCCAATGTACCTCTCTGTTTGTCCCTTCATCACTGCATCACGTGGAGGTGAGGTCCCTCAAAGTCACGGAAAATCACAGCAGACAGCATGGGAACACAGAGGAGCTGTGAAAAGGCAGGGCCTGTCTGTGTGGTGGTAGGCTTTAGTTCAGTTCTGCTGTCAGAACTGTGGCAGAAAAAGCTAAGTTGCAAACTAGAATTTTGCTGGAAATGTTTAATAAAAAATTGGATCTAAAAACAGCATGTGATTCAAGCCTCAGCCAGGCCTCAGTTTGATTTTCAGGCACACATTTTTGGAAAAAAAAAGAAAAAAAAGAAAAAAAAAACCACCAACAAAAACTTATTGGGAAAAAGGCCGACTGCACCTTTTTCTGTAATTACAGTTATTTGCTTCAAGGATTTGTTTTTTAAGATTCTCTAAAAATGTATCCTGTCACATTAGACAGAAATTCCTTCCAACTATTTGTTCACTCCAGAGCTGCCACAAGCTAATCAACGCACTTGGAAAATGCGGCATGATTCCCATGCGTGTTAGTCATCAGTGCTTCAGCTCACTGGAGCGGCGTTGCCAACACGGATGGGAAAGTGCACACACCCAGCACTTCTGTTGCTGAGAGAACAACAGAAAAAGGCAGTAACTTTGTGTGACATCGCAGTGTTCATGAGAAATGGGGAAATAAATACAAAGGCCAGCAATCAGTGTTTGCAGTACAGCAGCACTTCTGGCTTTTTACCTCCAGATGCTTAAAACTGTGTCCTTAGAAGCAGATTAAGGTAGGCACACAGCAGGTTTTGATGTAAAACATGAGCCCATATCATGATACTTACATCTCAAATGTGTTCTTCTATTCTGCCACTGTCTTTTCTTAAATTAAAAAGAAAAAAAAAAAGTCAGTGACCACAAAGCTGTGTTACCTACAGCTGTGTTTAAGCACCCTATTTGCAGCACCCATATGACTGAGGACATAGAGCAATGAATTCTGCTGCTCCATTGAAAAAAAAACAACACATTGATTTAAAGAGGTTTCAGCCCATTTCCTGGAGAACATCAGAGCCCACTGCAGTTTACTGCCTGCTTCGTGGTAGGGAAGCCAGATGTGCATCAGTGATGCAATGCTGGCGTGAGCTTTGCCTTTTCCACTAACAGCCTGGGGGGGGGGGGGCACTTAAATAAATAAATACAAGTGATCCAGATGAGAGTGCAGCCCTGCTCTCCTGCAAAGAGCTCTGGGAACACAGCTGGGGCAGCAAGAACAGAGTGAGGACCTGCATACGGACACTGCAGAAAGCAGCATCCAGAAGCACTAACGCAGAGCTGCATGCTTCTGAATTGAATGTGCTTGGGAAAATCCTAACACGTGGGGCATTCGCATGAGGCAACTCAGAATATTCACTGATCTTTTTAAATAATGGATTCTGGAGAGAGGCTTCCCTGGTGTTAGACTCTGTATATATATATATATGTTAGAATGTTAAATATATAAGTCATCAAACTTCTCAAAAATTGTAAATAGCACAGCTTCTCATACTAAGTTTTTAGTAGTAATTTAGTTTGAAACTCATTCATTTGTAAACAAGCAGGCCAAAACAATTTCAGAAAACACTGTTCCCACTTAAAATAGGTGTGTAACCCAACTTGACTGAAGAAAAAAAAAAAAAAAAAAAAAAAAGCCACAGGAAAATCTAGCCATCTCTTTATAAGGGAGGGAGAGGAAGCAAGCAATGGCAAGTGACAGCATTATGAGTAAACACACAAAAAAGTAGAAGCCTTGTTTAAATTTGATTCCTTCTGAATTTTTAGTGTATGACATGAAATACATACATACATATATATAATATACACATATATAGGCTAAAAGTCTCAGGATACTGCTCTCATAGCTTCCCCAGAAAGTTTTGTCATCGATCTTAAATCTGATCATCAACATGCATTATATCCCTCTAAACCTAAACACCATCTGGAAGACGTTAAAGAGTCATTTACACTGAGCATCCTCTGTGCTGCAGGACCCCAGAACAACATGCCAACTCCCTGAAACATGGCTTGGTTTCATAGTGCATCAAGCCATGTTTTAACATTTCCAAGCTGCTCTAGAGACTGAGGCTTTGCAGGGCTGTGAATTAAAAGCTAACAAACAAACAAACAAACAAACAAACAAAAAACAACACTGAAATACACTTCAGCCCAGCTAGCACTAGCACAGCAGTTGTGCAGAAACCACGCTGAATGCTCCAGCTGGGTGCTGTAATGCAGATTTTAGTAATACCTGTGTAGAAAGTTCATGAGTTAATGCAGACACTGAGCAAAAATACAATTACCTAAGCATGGAAAATGAAGTGAATCCTATGCATGCATGTCACAGAATTTGTACACAGACACAACTGACATGCAGAACTCCTCACCACCTAGTGTCCCTCAGAAGAAGAGTAGCTCTTCATGCAGAAAGCCACTGGCCATCATCAGTGTCATGAAGTTCTCCCTCAAATCCCAAGCTATCACAACAGCACAAAGCCTCACACACCAACAGCTGTATAGCACATGGCCTTCAGTTCTTCAGGATGAGAGGTGGAGAACCAGAAAGCATCCCTAAAGCAACCACATACTCTCACAAGGAGCATGCCAATGGAGGTATGGTACCAACTACAGCAGTTGCTGTGCAAAGAATACCCAGTTGCAGTAACCAGGTTATCTGCAAAGAAAGCATCACAGTCTATCATTTCAAACTGCTGAACTGCATGCTCTTTTTATGAGATAGCCACTTACTAAAATTAAGGGAGAAAGGGAAACATCTCATCCTTTTCCCTTGCATAAAAATCCTTAAAGATCTCTGAGCTGGAGTCCAAATTTACAACTTTATAAGTCTACCGGGAATTTTCAAACGTAGGAAGTTAAAAAAAAATAATAAAATTCTGCATTTTCTGCACCTCAAAAGCTCACATAAGTACAGTTAGGACAGAAATTACACTTCAGGTTGCATTTGCTTTTCTGTATACATTTACAATTTCTGGCTACTAATAATTTATATAGCTTGTGTACTTGGTGTTTTTTATATGCAAGCCCTCTATAGTCTTCTTTGCCTGACTCTTATTTTGAATATACACTCTTGTAGCAGCCAAACAATCCTGAAAAAGCATGTTACAAGTTCACTTGGTATTCCCCATAGATGAAAAATAGCCTTAGTAAAGAAAATTCACTTATAAGCTATTTAGTCAGAATTGTTTTTAAGAAGCCACTGTGTATGTATTACAAAAATAGCACGAATCCCATGAAACAACCAGTGTCATAATTCATTTAAAGCTCTTATTCTCCGTGCGTATGGGTGTTGCACATAAGGCTCTAATACATGAAATCCTTTCAGTTTTTCTTCTATTATTCTTCACTCATCTGTATCAAATTAAATGCTCCCAAGTTTAATGCCCAGCTAAAGGCAATGCACACTATGCCTTACATTATAAGCATTGATCATAAACTTGATATTCTGGCTAAAAATCTTAAGGAAAGTCAAACATGGAGATCAAAACTGACTAAATGACACACACCTAAAGCACAGGGAATATTTCTGGTTTGAAATGCTTGGGGAGATTTTCCCTCTTGTGTTGCCAAAACTAAATTACCAGAGGAGGTACACACTAAATTTAGACTCTTGGAGGCTGCATCCATCCATAACCTGGCCTTTTTGGCACATCACAGCTACTGCAGGCATTCAGAAAGCTCAGGGGATGCTACACATTGCTCGGCCTACTTAGCAAGGACAAAAACACATGTAGGACTCATGAAGAATACAAATACTTTATGACTAATCCAGCCTTTTCCTTGGCTGCTTCTCATCTTAGCTCTGTTCCTGTAACTGGCAATAGGGGAACAAGCTGCTACTTCCATAGCACGCATATTACTAGAGCTACTTTTTCACGCAGCAATAAGTGGAAAGAAAAAAGAAGAAAAAAAAAGAAAGGACCAACTGTCTTTTCCTTACTGCAATCAGTAGTGTTAAGTTTTAGGTATACTCTTCAGATCAGAATAAAGCCCTCTAGGAAAGGCAGAATGTCATATTACTCCTTATTGTTTTAGCTCAGATTGTCCACAATTACTTCCAGGCTGGCTGCAAAGCGTAGGCACACAGAGTCTCACAGTGAGATGCTAAAGATGGCTGTAAGGCACATCTAGGTGGCTCATGTCTCCTAAAAGCAAAGCCTCTGAGATTGATGTCCAGACCTAGCATCCTTAACCCCCCTGCCCTGCTTTTGCATTTAGCTTTTTCTGAACTTTTGATTACTCCTTGTTAACAAAAATGAATAAACCTGAATGCTTGTAAAACAGCACGACAAATCTTAATGCCTTTTTTCTTAAAAAGAAGAAAAGGCCCACGCAATTTTACGAGGGGTAATAAAATTTCAGTGGCAGTGGCTCTGAAGTCCACTGTTAGTGCCATGACATGCTTCACAGTGTTACAGAGGTTCCCACATATTCCTTCCCTTTCAAGTCCTTGAGAAATGCTCATATTTTATGGAAGCTCATACTAGGCTGCCAAGAAGGCTGCCAACACTTTAAGAAGCATCAGCCAGAGGAATACCAGAAGGAAGGGCCACAGCTGCTCCCAGTCTGAGGCCATGCTGTGCCTGTGGTGTCTGCCCACAAGCTGGCTGGTGGTTTTTTGCTACCGTTTCACTTAGTGTAATCTGCAGGATGGCACCTCTCTGTGCATGAAATAAACTATTTGTAGTTTACATAGTAAACTATACTAGATAAAGATCCCCAAAATTTCTCCTCCGATTCCCTTCACTGCCTGCAAAGACACCCTGCAACAGCACATGAGAGGTGAACTGTGCAGTCTCAGATGGAAAGGAACTTGTCAGTAAGACTTCTGTGTGCCAGTGCCTGCCATGATCCAGCAGATTTTAGCAGAATTCAGAAATGCAGAGACTAAAGTTTTGCGGAACAGAAAGGATTGCGCCAGCAAGGAAGAATGCTTCTTGAGATAATGAAATATTGAATCCCATTTTGGCACTGTAATGAACATAAAATAAATAAGAATCAAGCTGGACTATCAAATCAAATGGAGAAATTCAAGTTTACAGGTTTGACCCACTAAGATATGGACATAAAAGCAAGTAACAATAGCAATTAATACGGGAAGTTCTAAAGGAAGAAAAAAAATTAATTTTCCACAGGATGGAGTAAGAGCTCTAAATGAAACAACCTTTTTTCAGTCTTTCCCTTGTGGTATGTCCTAATATCCTCACTAGAGGTCACAGAAACAATTGTATAAGAAGCTGCATAATGAAATGGGATGGTTCTTTTGTGACTGTTTCCGTGCTTTTCCCCTGCTTGTCCCATCCAGCTAAAATCTCTCAATTTGACTCTATTTAAATATTTTCCTCTTGTATTCTCAGTAATCAAAATTCTTTTAGATCACCTCCTCCCTATTTTGGGTAAGTGTTATTAATTTATTTATTTATTTAAAGCCCACACACATTTAGCTTGGTGGAGAATTCACTTCAAAAGCTTCCTTTCAACAATTTAAGAGCACATAAATAGCCATGCAGGAACAAGTCAATAACATGGCTAGTATAGTTCCTGTTTCAAACAATGTCAAACATGTATTTTATGATGAAAACACTCCTTTTCACACATCCTTCCATCTCCTTGTAAGTGTGCATATATATACACACACATACATCCCTATATAAACACACGCATGCCTGCACATCCCCACGTGTATATTTCCTCCATGCATAATTCACCAAAAGAAAATACTAACTTCTGGACCTGTAAATATAACAACAGCTAAATACAGTACTTCAGTTCCAAGCTTAATAATTGTCAGAAAGATCATTTCCCACATTCTCTATCTTTAGTTACTCAGTTGCTATCAGTTTCTTGCAGGCACTTTAAACTGCTCCTCTTCAACCTTGTTTCATAGTCATTGTGCAATTCCTCAAGCATGCAAGATACATTACGCAGGTGAGATTTGTAAGAAAGAAGCAATTAAAGAATATGTTACGAGTTTGTCAGACTCAATTTTCTGTACATTTCAGGGAACATCTATGCACAAAAAACATACCCAGAATACTAGGTAAAGTCACACATGACAGTGTAAGACCCCATTTCAACTGGACCACCAAGCAGCTGAAATGCGGTAATGTGGGTTCAGTTCTACGTATTTAGAGCATTGTCTTCATACGCAAGATAATCCCAGCATGTCATTTGTATGGAAGTAGCAATCTAACTAGATCTCCTCCAACACAAACATCTTCAAATTTAAAAATCACAGCAGGAAATCAGGAAGAATCACTCCCCAGGGCATCTGTAATCTCAGTAAAACACCAGCCTTTCCCTGTATCTTTCTAGTCATCATCTGGATACGGATCCTGTTCTTTAACACGTAACTTGCAGTTCCCACTCTGATTAATCAGACTGGCCAAAGTATTCAAACCATTACTCGTCTTTTAGGGTTCATTAACCCTAAAAAAAAAAAAAAATTATTTACTATAAGAGTTCAGTCACATTTAAAGTGAAACAGGCAGATTTCCTTGACAAACTTCTAAAGCAACTTACAGCAGCCTAAATGTTAATTTCCTCAAATGTTTATTTTCCTCCGTGCTCACACACATGATATTCTGCTGTAGAGTTCATACACCCGTTGAGTTTCAGGACCCTTACCCAGAAGGAACAGCTGCTGCAGAATTCTGTTCCTTGCGTTTTCAGGAGACTATTGGTCACTTTTTAGCTATGTACTACTCTCCATTTGTAAAGTTACCACCCTTGTAGCCTTAAAGTACACACAAAAAATCTTACTGCTATATTCTTCTACACAGTCAGCCTTTTTATTATTTCTATGCATCTCCTGCTACATTCCTCCTGTTCACCTATGTTACGCTATCTCAAGGCACCTTATCTTTGCATGATTAAGATGAACACAAGAACTTTTCCTCTGTACATACAATGGTTTCTTTTCGTGGAGTAACTGCTTTATGTCAAAACTGAAAGTGATCTATTTTCAACAAATCAGACTTTTAAAGTGGATTTTAAATAAACATTTGTAGAACATGCAATATTTTCTTACCTGAACAGAGCTGTTCAACTTTTGTGTAGTTTAAAGCTAATATATCATTAACCCATGCGATGATGTCATGTCTGCTCATAGTCTCTTGGGTTATAGAGGTAGAGTACACGTTGACCGCCATTCCCCAGCTACAAGAAAAAAAAAAAAAAGACAGAAAAGTATTTTTGAGATTTTGATCATTGTTTTCTAGATGTATTGAATTCAGAATTCGTATTCAAAGAAAAAAGGGAAAGTTGCATCACTCTGGAATCTTCCCTCCTTTATCAAGAAAGGTATCTTTTCATGTTTTGAATGACGTACAGCCTTCTCCTCTTGTACTCTATGAGCACATTTCTCTTGATGTCAGTGTGAACTTAACTCACAAACCTACAGTATTATCCTTAATGCTGTCCAAGTCAGAACAAAAAGAGTCAAACATAGCCTAAAGATACAGAGACAGAATTAGACCTGGGATTCCTCCATATAGTGCTGGACAAAAAATGGATTATTTCCACTGAGATTTTGCAAAGATATACCCGTTGGAAGCCTGATATACAATTCTGCAGAGAAAACCAAGACTGCCAGTAAACTCCACCCATTTCTAGTGATTTGACATCTCTGCCTTTGTTTTCACTATTTTATTGCGTGATGATCCAATTTCCCAGATCTGTATTTAATTTTTAGATAACTTCTAGAAGATGTAGCTGTTCTGCTTGCTCAAATACTGGTTTCTTCTTGGGATAGGGCTTTTTAGATGACTTACTTGGTACCTAGCAGTCACAGTGAACATGATACAATGAATGTTTTATAAACAAAAGTAGCAACCTCTACTCTGAAAATAACTCAGCTTTGCAACCCCAATTGTCTGGTTGGGAAGCTGTTTTGTAGCCTGATGTCTCTAAATCATTAGAAACATTTCCTGTCAGCTTAAACTCATTTGTTCTTCTGCCAACATTATCCTCCAGCTCTAATGGCTTTTCTTCCTGAGCTGATTTCCTAATGTGTTGCAGAAAGCAATCGGAGCCTGTCCCAGTGCCCAGGTAGGCTAGAATAAACAAATCAATTCTCCAAGTCTTCTGCAAATTCACATCTTCATTTGCTGGTCATTGCAGCAGGACCTCTGCAGCATAGCTGAGCAGATTTCCACAGCATTCAGAAAACCTTTCAGCAAGACCTTGAAAAAATGGCACTTTGTGCTGAGTATTTGCTACCTGCGTAGCCATATAATTTAAAATTATATATATAATTTTATAATTTTCACTTTGAATTAATAAGTTAATTAAGGTCCTTCTCTGTAAGTAGTTCTACTTCATAGTAGCATCTGTCCCCAAGTGCACTGACTTGAAATGCATATTACTGAATTTTATACCCTTTGATTCTACACTAGCCATATCCTTCTGTTGCAAGACACTGCTGAGATAAAAGGTGAGCATATTCATGTTCATCTCGTCAACCGTTTCAAAGATCTGAGGCAAGATTGTTCAAGAAAAGAGCAAATATTGTTCTCAAAGCTAATCCAGGAAGTTCGCTAGTAACAAGCCAAGAAAGACACATCTCAGAAATGATCAAATACCAAAAAAGCTTGCAATATTATTATTGAAAACGAATGGTTTGGTGAGGACTCCACACTTCTGTCCATAGTGACACCCTGTAGCTCCCACTGCACAGGTCAGATGTAGGGCCAGCCGAACTACCTCCACTGTAGACCTCAACCTTCTTCCTCAGTGAAAGACAGCAGGACTTCCTCTCTGGGATTTGAAGAGCACGTGGACTATTTCCACTGAGATTTTGCAAAGATATACCCGTTGGAAGCCTGATATACAATTCTGCAGAGAAAACCAAGACTGCCAGTAAACTCCACCCATTTCTAGGTATGTTGGAGCAACCTAGATAAAAAATTTATCAAACAAACAAGCAGGCCCCACCAGAGTAAATTTACCCTCAGTAATATTTAAGTCTATAACTACATACAGCATTAAAGTACAAGATGACAAAGTTCCTAATGTATGCAACTTCCTATGAACAAAATTTTATGAGGTCATTTAAATTGTCCATACCTACTGACATCGAGAAGCCAGTCCCTTACTATTTGTCTTAAAGAAGAGAAGATTTAAAAAAAAAAAAAAAAAAAAAAAAAAAAGGGCATGAAAGCCAGTAAGAGAAAGCAGGCTCCCAAAATCCATGCTCTGATAGTCAGGGCTATGCCTGCAGTGCCAGCAGTTCCCTCAGAACCAGGCTGCCCCTCTGCCCATTTCTGTACACATCCAAAGCTTGGAAGAAACCAGATTTCCCACAGCCTTCCTGTGGGCTCCTGGACAGCACAACTGAATGTGCAGTAACAGCTAGCAAAGGTTGTTCTCTTGGCATGCAGTAAGTGCTTGGACTGAGTTAAGAGCTAGGAATAATGTTTTAGAAATAAGGCATGCCCTTTTATTTTTCAGACCATGGTGGTTCATCATGGAAGCTCAGCTCCAACTCTGGGATCAAAGAGGGACTGGATATGCAAATGGTACTTTTGTTACCAATGTCCTCTCAAATTTAAAACATCATTTTAAGCACATTTTTTACTTTGTTTCATATAGATGAGAAAGGAACAGAAAGATACTAACTCTGTCACTATTAAAGTGATGTGTTAAATATTGTTTATAAAATCAGTTCAAGTAATAATTTAATAGTGAACTCAATTCACTTAAAATTCCAAATAGTGAATTTGGTATGAAACCAGCAGTTCAATAAAGAACAGTGCACTCACTCTAAAGAAGTCAAAGATAATTGGACAGTAACATTTGAAATAAATCTATACTAATTTTAATTGCCATCAACTTTTAATCATCCAACTTTTAATGGCCTCTTTAGGCTGGGCAGAAGTCAGAACAACCACTAGCTACTGGCAGTGAAACCACTGAGGCTGCTCTGTTAAAGAGATCCAGAAATCCACACACAGGAAGGAAGCAGGAATTCCCTCATCATACTGTTCCAAAAGCAACATCAAAAAGAAATACGTATTTTGCTGCAACTGACAGCAGAGCAAACAAGCTGCTTGCTGCACAGGATGGACAACGAGTAAATTAACAGCCATGAGTTTTAAAGCAATATCCTGAAAGATATGTGTAATATTACTCATGGTATGTTTGCAAATGAAAGGAATTACGATGATCCACACATCAAACAAAAGCTTTGGTTACATTAAGAGACAACAGCTTTACATTTGTGTACACAGGTATAAATGAGGGAGCATCAATAAAATTGTAAGTGATCTTAAGGAAAGTGAATAAGAATTTCTGTTTAAAAAGTTGGTAACTTCTACTCATTTACTGACATTTACTCATGTCAGCCTGCTAGCATGTCTGAGTCTTCCACGGCCCGTTCTTTAGGAAGAGGTCACAGGTCCCTGGCTGGCTTGTCCCCCACCCTCCCATGGACACGACACAGTTTGGATAAACACAGCTAGGAAAAGTTTCCTTTACAGAACATATATTCTGTTTTGGTACTCAGATACACACATACTCTGTCACGCAGACAGACCTTACGAAAGAAAAAAGAAGAAAACCCAGGCAGAGGAGTCACCATACAAAGCAATAGATGAAAATCCCCGTGCTTGAAACATGCGGCTGGAGGCAGGATCTTGTGGGTGACTCAGCGCCCTGCGTGCGGAGCTGCTCTGAGAAGCCTGCTCTGGATTCCGCATGCTAACATCTGCAACGTGACACACGTGGATAGCTGAGCAGGTGGAGCCCCATGGGCCCTGCGAATGGCTGAGAAGCGAACAGCTTCTTTGTATGGCCTGAAGCGCTGCCTCTTCTGAATACATTATTTATGTTTTCAACTGTTAGGTTTTCCCTTGTTTAGACTGAAGGCTCTCAAGCATAAGCCTGTGATGAGGCTTACAGAGGCCTGAAAATCAGCACCTACCTTCCTGGGATCTGTCAGTTCCCACCACCCGTGCAGATGCCCAGTGTTCCTACAGCAGCTAATACCAGGTCCAGGCCAGCTGACTGCATCTCCAGCTTTCAGCATGCACTAAAGGTTCAAAGCTTCCAGCTATCACAGTACTGCCCAGCCACAAAGGACTCCACCATATTTTACTTATTAGAAACCAAAATTCAAAGCCACAATAAATACAGATAAGCTGCGAGTATCTTCACATTCTCCAGTCCACATCATAAAAATGCTTTTACACATGCATGTCTAGGTGCTATAGTGTTTAGCTCACAGGATATGTCGAGAGCTGAAAATCACGTATACTCTCAGGTAGTTCTCCAAATCAGAAGCATACTGGCTCAGCTTGCCCAATATTAAACACTGCCCCAAAAGCAGCATTACTTTTTAAGGCATCACAGGCAGCACTTAACACTCAGCTACAGGTAACTGCAGCTCTTAAGGACAGCTTTGCAAGAGGCACATCCACTTTATTTGCCATGCTAGCAGCTCCTGACAGCAGAAACTGTCTTGTGCCAAACCTGTAACAATGACACAACTAGAAGGACCACAGCAATGTCAATATAGAGCACATGTGCAATCACCCTCCAGCCCACAGGCTTTCCTGTTCTGCACAGTTCAGCAAGGTATGATGAGGGACTTTCCAAGACAATAGCAAGCCTGTGCAACAGCACAAAGAGGAGCCTTCTGGAAGCTGGCACCGGAGAGCACCAGGATGGATAGATACTCTGAACAGAACAAAAGCTCTTGCAACAAAAACAGCTGAAGCGGAAGAGGCGACAGAAAGTGAGGATGCAGTTCACTGAGGCAGCCCAAGCTTCTGCTAGAAAAGCATTGCAGGTGAAAGCGACTGCAAAATAAGGATTCCTGGAAGAAGAAACCCGGGAGCCCCAGCATCCGCATCCTTGCGGAAAGAAAATATGTCCTTCTATATAAACCTGCAATGGCAGCTGATTTGCTCACCTCTTTAGTATTCATTGCAGACAGTCATAACCATAATCATCAGAGGGCAGTTTCACACAAGGCTGTCTCTACTGTAAGGGTCCGGAGGATGGAAAAATAGCAAAAGGCACAGCACGATTTTACAAACACTGCCCTTACTCTCCCTTTTGACTGATGCTGTGCTCCTGTAGCAAAGCCAATGGCTGTGAACAGCTACCTCAAATCACAGAGCTCTGACTAAAGTGCTACTTGTAGCAAGCATTTTAAGAACTGTCTAGTCAGAAATGCAGTTAAAGATTGATCACAATGAACTATTGCCACAGAACACTGAGAAAACAATCCTCTGGTTGTAATATAGGGGGAAAATCTACACCTTTCAGAAAGCAAAACTTTCTTGTGCCCTTATTCCCACATTACTAAATAGACCTATGTTAGAAGCCTTTTACTATCCACGTATTCATTCACTTCTGAATGTCATTTTAGCTTCACAACGTGGATCTGACTAGGAGACCTACAATGATTTGCAAAGCATGATACAGAGTCTAGAAAGAATGAAGCAAACCATGTATGTTTCAATGGTTTGAATCTTGCTACACTACCAGAAAAAAAAGCACATTTTGTATTGTTCTCACCGAAGTTCCCTGTTTAAATGCAAGTGTGGTTAGAGTACAGATTGCTTTCACTGGATTAGCACATTTTATCTTTAAAGTTTTGTTCTTTTCAATTAGAGGCTGCCTGCCAGTGCTTGGATCTTCTGACCTACATAGATTTTTATGATGGGTCTCAAGGCCTGGTTTAGTCCCAAATCTAAAACACTCTTCTAAAGACCAGCGGTAACTCTGTTTTGTGGTACATAAGACCAAAGAAAAAGTAATTAAAAAAAAAAAAAAAAAGCCCATTTTATCTGGGAGGCAGAAAAACAGAAAAACTCTAGTACTTTTGCAGACATTCAGTTTTCTCAAATCGGAAAAACACAACCAACAGTATTCAAACAACATGCACAATTTGAGCCCAAACCTCTGAGACAGTCCAGGAGCTCGCAATGTATTACATTGTCAACTGCTTACTTTCAGCAAAACAGTTTTAAGTTTATCCACTAAATGATTATGAAATCAGGGCAGTCCACAGAAACAAAATAGAACAGTTCCAAGCTCTAAGAAAATACCTTAGTGCTTAGAATATTTTAGGGCACCTGAAGAGGAGAAGCCACATCTGCAGGCACAACTGATTTATCTATTTATTTATATCTGGTGGTTGTATTTGCAGTGCAAAAGCAACCGTTTTTTCAGATTACCTTCTCATTCCCTTCATTCCTCCCACTGCCACTGAAGCTGTATGGCGATGAAATGCATAATGTCACGTCTCCACTTTGATACTAACAATATTAGCACTTAATTACAAGCTATTTTAATTTTGGCTGAAAGCGCATGCATATCCTGACAGAATCCCTTTCAATTTCTATTCATAAATGAATCCTAACTAAAAAAATGCTCTTGACAAAAGGCAGGAAAACATCAGCAGAGGTTGCCTTCTCTCAATACAACAAAAGCCCAATGGAGAATGCCCCACCCGCTCAACTCTGTGCAGACAGCTGCTTGTTATCCTGGGGAGAGGCTGCATGAACCTCAGTGTGAAACAATGCTACTACAAATTAAGAAGGTTTTTTTACTAATGAAGAACCACCAAAAGCTTTGAAGTGGGCTGAATGAGCAACGTAAGCATGGGAAGGCAGCAATGCTAAAATATTAACTACCTTTTCTTCCAGTTATTGTCCTCCCCCGCAAGGCTTTCAACTCTGAGATTTGAGGCTGGAATTGCTCCACTGATGCCCTGAAGGAAGATATTCAACCTGCACAGTTTTCACAATAGGATGGCAGCTACTTTGTCTTTTGCAATAAACACTGGAATGGTGGAGAAAAGAAGTTGA
The DNA here is from genome assembly GCF_019238085.1 of Lagopus leucura. Classification (NCBI taxonomy): domain Eukaryota; kingdom Metazoa; phylum Chordata; class Aves; order Galliformes; family Phasianidae; genus Lagopus; species Lagopus leucura. The sequence goes on along the minus strand of NW_024962263.1, from coordinate 50,318,503 downwards.
TTCAGAGAAAAATAATTCTCAGACTTCTGTTACATAACAAACCCAAGCCAATCAGGAACTGGGATAGGAAAGAAGATGGACGATCATTTTGCAACTAGAAAACCTTGGAAAAATCTGATGAATAAACCAACATTTAATTCTCCTTGAAACAAAGTCTCAATTTGCCACAACAAACATGGGAGCTTAAATTCTTCTTCTATTCATTTTAATCTCTTAGGGAAAACAGCAGATTACTAGGAATATAGTACAGGATTTCCAAGATGACATATAGGTAACAGCATTGCTGAGCACTACGGTGGAGAAAGGATTTGCAGGTGCCTCGAGATGAACAGATGAACCTTCTGTCTTATTGCTCCCACGGGATGCTGGATCAACAGTTACAGATTCACACGGCACATCCCAAGTGTTCGAGCAAATGCAGACTTGCTGTGACACGGAGTGTGGAGTAGGACTGACCCCTTAACCCACTGCCCACCTGCACAGCACTCAAGCTGCTGGACACAGTGACAGGACAGCCCAGCAGTCACGACAAGGAACTCCTGCCCCTGGAAAGGGGCAGAAATCATCACAAACCTTAGCTAAGGGAAAATAAGTGCTCTGGCAAGGGCATGTGTGCACTCAGACTGCTGGCACCCAAGGTGGGATCTGCAGTACAGCAGCACAGTTTCCGTACTGCTGCTGCTTTGGCCATTCCACCTTTTACGTCCAAAAAGCAGCATGCAGCCTATGAGCTCCAGCAGGGCTGGCATCCAGCTAGTCAGTAAGATGAAGTCACCAAATTAATTTAGCGCTGACCTATCTGCGGTCTGGCCGCCCCCTCCATCCCCGCAACGTCCACACATTGGAGCAAGATGCCGACGCTTGCATGATGGCAGAAGAGATTTCATAACACCACGCAGGGGGGTGGCAGCCCCAGCTCGTGGCTGTGACACAGCATAGGTCTGAGAGAGATGGGACAGGAGGTTAAGCAGGGAAGGCAGCAGCTCACTGATCACAGGCAGCCACAGCTTGCCAACAGCACACACAGCACTGCTGCTCACAGGGGGATGCCTCACTGGAAGGGCGCTGCAGCAGCTGAGGAGAGAGACTGCAGCATGTCTCTTTGTAACACACTGCAGAGCATGGGGACCTTGCCACGCATCAGCTTTTCTCTCTTGTAAGAGTAACAAAAGCAGATGCACACTGTTTTTGTGCATTGTCTCTTCTAACCTTGATACATGCACGTTATCACAGGGAACAATACCTCCCAAGCAGGCAGTGTGGAGGTATACGGCACTGCACCTGGGGAAGGAGGAGCAGAATCACAGGTGCCACCCACACACTCATCCCTGGATGACAAGGATGGGTGCCAGTGCAGGGCCCACGGGACAGGGCCAGGCAGGCGGCCAGCACTAGAAAAGGAATAAAGGTGATGACACCGAGCCGGTGAAGAGACATTTATTTTAAGCCACCTTCACCCTGCAGTTGTAAACAAGCATGTGACAACAGATGAAGCAACACATAACCACGCAGGCTGCTTGCACCCATGTATCATCCTCTAAAACATGGCTCTGTATTTCTGTAACATAAGACAGTGCTCCAGCATGGCTGTCCAAGGCTCCCGCTACCACCACTGCTCAGGGCCACAGGACAAGCACTGAGCTCTGCAGGGCACACATGGGCAGGTGGCTGGGACCAAGCAGTGCACAGCCATGGCACAACCCACACTTAGGTTCCTGGCCTACACTGTGCTGCAGACCACCAAACCCGCTCACCAGCCTGCCTTTCTCTGGGTTCTGTGCTCAGCCTCCTCCTCATCTCTCTCTACCACAGATAAAAGTGAGACTGAAAATAATAACAGCTAAAAAAAAAATCTGAGTTTTGACATCTCTGTGTTTGTTGAAATAGGCCCATATAAAGATCCCTATCTCTAGCTCATACAAACTCCTCACTGATCACTGTTAATGTCATAAAGGTTTTCACTACTAGCATTTCAGCCGTGACACTTGCTTTTGGTATTGGACACCAAAGAAAGTCAACCTCTTCCCTCATTTTCATGAGTTAATCCCTTAACAGCCAAGGAGACGCTATGAAATTATTCTGGTGCTCAAAAATATTACCAGCAAATGACTTGTACTTAAGGATTAACCCTACTAAGGGCTCCCTAGGATAGGACTGAACTTTTAAGTGCTACTGCTTAACTGCTAAATTAATTTTAGAGCAACTAAAACTAGAATACGCTAATCCTTTATGAAGTAAATTGCCCTTTATGAACATGCTAGCTCAGCCATCTGTGATTTATGTAACGTATTATTATTTCTGCATGCCAGTGACCACAAACTTACATTACCTTTGCTGCGCTACCAATGCAAGTGTCGAAATTACCAGGATAAAGTAAAGCTTCCCCCAAACTCTTATTTTAACCATACTGTTCTTTGAAGGTCTGCAAAGTCACTGTTTTCTTTCAGTTTTCAATTTTAAATATCTCCTGCCAAACTAAAGTGGCACATTCCCAAAGTTGTGCTTTTTTCCCAACCATTTTATTTAGATGCTGCTTACTGCTTTGATGCAACTGGAGTTCTAAGAACAGAATTACTGACAGTTACAACAGTCTTTATCTGTGAGCCCCAGCAAAGCCTTGCACCTTAAGCTAAGAGAAGCATAGATGCCCTGTTTAATAGGATTTGGCCTCCTTTCATGGAATATCTTGAGGTCAACTCCTAAAGTACATTGCTTCCAGCTGGCAAATGGTCACATTAGCAAATTCAACTCCCACAATAAACAAGACAAAAAAAAAAGTTTATTGCTTGAATTACCTTTAACTACACACAACTGCAATTAAGAAGTTAATAACCCATGCTGCAATGAGAATATTTGGCTTCTTCTGTCCTCTCAGTGCTGGTGTAGGTCATGAGATGAGACAGTTCTGCACCCCTCCCTGTAAACAAACATCAGACTACGCATATATCTGACACAGCTTAACAGCCCAACATTTCCTGCAGATTAAACTTATCAATAATGTTAATATTTTCTGCATTAAAATGTATACAAGTCATTAAAAACCGAGGGAGTAATATATTGGCTCTTAACTTCAAAACATAATCCTTAATTGAAATGTAGATAATTAATCTTATGACGCAACAGAACTATTCCTGTGCTCCACTGTGCGTCAATGAACTTTTGGCCATTCCTGGGTAGCAAATTGCAGAAATTTCTCAGTGATTTGTGCGATGCAACAAGAAGTAATTAGTGCACTGCAGAAGCAGCAATGCAACTTCGGCAAGAATTAAGATAAAAAACTATTGAACTGACATTGCATACACACATTTTTCTTTCCCATTTGAAACCTTTGACCACAGAACAATTTCATTTTGGTGGCAGTACTAAGTGTGTTGCTACACATTACTTTTAAAGAAGCACTGGAACAGGTTGCCTGGAGGGGTGGTGGATGTCCCAGACTTGGAAACATTCAAGATCAACCCAGACCAGGCTCTGAGCAATCTGATCTAGCTGTAGATGTCCCTGTTCATTGCAGGGGAGTTGGACTAGATGATCTTTAAGGGTCCCTTCAGACCCAAATTAATCTTTCACTTTAAAGTAGCTTGATACCATGACTTAATTTTGTGTGGTGCATTCTGAACTCAAGAGCCGTTTATACCTCTTCAGGTTACCTAATATGATCATACTGTGATTGAGGTAGGCAAGGAACTCCAAAGATCACTTAGTCCAACCTCCCAGTGGCAACAGAGCCAACAAGAGAAGGCGCTGATGGCACCATCCAGCCCAGTGCAGGAGCCGATTCTAAATCTGTACCTTGTAACCTTTGAAACATTAATACAGGCAAGGACTGACGTGAACCCCAAATAATAATTCAGTCAAATATAATTCAAACTATTCTGCACAACATGGTTTTCAACAGGGCAGCTTTTTACAAGTGAATGCTGTCCATTACGGAAAATTTCTTTATTTATTCAGTCAATTATCATTTCACTGCCTCCATGCTCTCAACACTCCTACACAAAACAGCCTTTCTGTATATGAAAGCTCCCAATATATCATGGGTTACGTACTCTACTTCCATACAATCACTCTCAGATTCTGTCATTATTTTCATAAGTCATGATTTGTATAACACCGAATCTGTAAATAAAGCAATGCACGTCCTGCTCCAAGTATTTCAGTACTTCCCATTCGTGGTATTACTGGACTAATTCTGCAGAGATTAACCATTAGAAGTGAAGCCTAACAACCATGTAAAAATTGCCTAAAATGAATTTTCATCCCCCCGAAATTGTTTAATACATATTGCCAGCAAGCCCTCCTGAGAATCAACACTGCATTCCAGAGTGACAAGCAAGAATTTACATTCAAGTGCATCCTTGAATAATTGCAGCTGGTTGAGTAGGAAATTTGTACAGCTCTGAGGAGCCCTGCTGTAGAGGGAATATTCATTCCACTTACCCCTAAAGATAAAACTGAAGTCCCCTGATCTCTCTAACTACCTTCAGGGTTCCAAGAAACTTAATAATGAAAATTAAACCACTGAAACAATACACATAGCCACATGGAAAAACAGGAACACGCACTACCACCGGACACAACATCATGGCAGCAAAGTACTCTATTCCCTTACTGTCTCACATGCCGGAGAACGAAGATCCATTTTGCACACAGAAGAAATCCCAAACGTAACCCAGACCAGGAATTCTTCAGTTTGCATAGATTGCTTCAATATTGCTCCAGACTACACTTAAATTCACAAGAGCTCACCCCAGTGCTGCTGCCTTGCCTCTCCATCTTCCATCACCTCACCCACATCTCAGATTGCTCCCTCCCCCAGACACCATGAGTCAGGCACGCAAGCCAGCCGCGTGCAAGACCAGAACATCAAGACCATGATCTGCATGGCATATTCCTCTCCAGGCACAACAATTTTGCACAGTCGTAGGATTTCCTCCGGAAGCTGCATCCTTAAGTCTCTACGCACCGATTAACATTTACATTTCCTGTTTAGACAGCACAACAAAACAGCAGATTTAATACGAAAGCACAACTCAGTAAGTACAAAGTTCGATGCAAAGCAAGAAAACATTTCCATGTAGATTAGCCAAGCCACGTAACGGGTGTGCTTTTGGTATACAGAGCCTTCTCTATCAAATATTTAGTGACTTAGTATGCCATCGGGAATTTAGACAAATTGTAGTAAAAAAAAAAAAATCATAAGCAGTTCTTGACTTTGAGTTAGATGAGTTAGCACGAGGACAGCAGAACTATGCTAAAAATAAACAAAAAGGCTGTTGTTTTCAAAAAACCTGAAGAGTTAAATGCATGTTCAGTAAACTTTTATAGCTGATACTCTCCTTCTCCTCCCATCTAATTATAATGAAACAATATGATGAAGATGCTTTATTGGTGAGTCAGGCAGCATGGATCCGAGCACGGCAAGACTCACACAGCTTTTCAGTGCTACGTTAGCACCGTCCCCGCAGAGGCATGGATGTGTTCCATCCATACTCCCTGGCATTGATAGGGGCAGCAGGTGATCAGCAGCCCGAGCTGGGAACAAAGATCCAGTGGGACACACCAGGCACCCGCATGCAGCCCAATATTCACTGCTGTCACCGCTGTTACTGCACGCTGCGGCCTTCATGCCATCCCGTTCAGTGGTTCGTGTGATTGAGAACAGATGTGGTGCGACTGCTCGTTTTCAATTATCAAACAAAGGCTGAAAGTTGCATCCCCAAAATGAAAAGCTGGCACACACTTAATCTCCTTCCTTACCAAGCCTCTGCTATAATTATCTTTGGGCATGAGGAAGGAGAAAAGACTGTCAAATTAACTAACCTCCCCACCCTCAGGCCCCAAAACCAAAACCTCTGAAGATATTTTTAAGAAGTCACTCATTTGAATGCCAAGGATTGAAATGCAAACCTACTACACTTGTGTTTTTTTCTTTTTTTTTTTTTTTTCCTTTTCTTTTTTTCCCTTTCTCCTTCCTGCCTCCAAAAACAATTTTTCCTATCTTGAGTGGTTACTCAGGCTTCTCCTCCTAGAACATTCCTGCAGCGCAGCCTGCCTGCACAGAGGGGGCTGTACCTCCCTTGCATTAGCTGCTTATGCAGCAAAGAAGGAACCCAAAAGAAAAGCTTCTATGGGGCATTCCTGGTCCACAGCCCTGCTTCCACATCACCAGTTTTTCATTGTTATCCAGGGAGACAGGACTGAAGCAAAACGCCTGTTTCGAGAAGTGGCGGCATCCAATTCAGTTCTATCTTAAATTTGCTCCTGTTTTTGTTAGCATGCAGGAAATACTGCTGTTGCTATGCAACCCAGAAAGGTTAAAAAAAAAAAAAAAAAGCGCCAACAAAAAACCAACAACACCCACCATGTACTAAAATAGGGCCCAGCCTCCTGCCTAGAGGATGCTCTGGAAACCCACAGAGGCTGGGTGCAGTTCGGATGTTCACAGATGCCCCTGGAGCTGCACAAGACCAGGTTGGATGGGGCCCTGGGCAGCCTGATCTGGTGGGTGGCAGCCCCTGCCCATGGCTAGGGGTTGGGACCAGATGACCTTCGAGGTCCCTTCCAACCCATGCGATCCTGTGATTCTCCTTGGTAAGAGTGCTTACGTGCATGCTGCAGAGATGGTTCTGCCTGAAAGCACCTCATTCCCTTGCACAAATTGGGCTGTCTGGCATGGAACATCTCTGCTTCAAACCCCCCAAACAGCACTGAGCAGAGCCATCCTCCCCAACGTGGGCTCGCAGGTGATTCCCAGTCAGCATGAGGCAGTTTCCCCCCTTGCTTTTTGAGAGCAGAGCCTGACCAGCACAATTCTCTCCGGGCAGAGCACTCCCTAATCACAAAACAAGATTTCAGATGAGCAGCCGCAGTAGAGGCAGGAAGCCAGCTTTACGAAAGTGAAAGAAAAGAGAAGGGTCTGAGCTGAAACACAACGGCTTTCTTCAGGGTCCCTGCTTCTCTCAGGGAGCAGTGAACACTGTGCTGCCCTCTGGGTGCTTGCAAGGCACGGACTTATCACAAATGCAGTTGTTAGAGAAGCACAGGCCACATTTGTAGGGTGTGGTCTCTTACAAACATTTCCAATGGCCTTTCTTATGCTTCCATTGCAACCCAGGATGGAACTTATGACCTGAAATTGCAGCAGTTAGGCCAAGAGTAAACACCTCTGGAAATAACATGCCAAGTTACTAATGTGGTTAGCAGCATTTGCTCCAGGAGCATTTACTGTATCAGCAGAGAACAACTCGCTGCATTTTACTCAGTCTCCTTTCCACAAGTTCTCAACAAGTCTGGACCTTGAACTATTAACATCGTCCACACAAATCGTCTTTTTTTCTTACTTCAGTGGAATCATTCACTCACTGCACCCAGCAGAGCACAGCTTTGGGGTGAGCAGTGCCTCCTGCCCAAAGCAGGGTGCAGCAGCACATCCGCTCCATGCAGGTCCATAGCTGCACAGAAGGAACAGGCACTCAAAGAGCAGTTTCCAAGAAGATGACTAAGGAGAACCAAGCATCTTAAGGAGATTCCTTCAGAAATGTACATAGAATCCTTTGAGTTAGAAGAGACCTTTAAGAGTCATCTACTCCAACTCCCCTGCAACGAATAGAGCTTCGAAAAAATACGGTGAGCTGATCAGCCATACAGAATACTCCAACTCTGCCAAGAACCACTGCAGACATGCTTACTTGAGAACAATTCTCCACCCAGCTGTTGATTTGGTTTCTCACTGAATTTTTTCAGTCTTTTTTGAACACAGAAAAGAAACTATACTTAAATTTAATGCTGTTCTCCAAAACAAGTACAAATCTATTTCAGGCCAACAAAACAACACCTCACTTCCAACCACATTGCAAAGTTAGTCTCCTGATCTGGAACACGTACAGCTGACACATGCAATTCCTTCCTTTGTGACAGAAGGAGCACGTGATCAGAGAAGTACAGATTCACTCTTATCATTAGTTATTATTACTTTCTGATTTTATTATTTACTGCAGAAGACAACATCCCCCCACGACTGCATTTTACACCAAAGCAACCGGTTTCCATTTACCAACTAAACGAGGGTGGAGGAGAAACTTAACACCTCTGGCCTGTATGTCCCAGTCTGCAAAACATAATATGTGCTCTGGACAGCTTGTAAGGACTATTTGTGGCTTCACACAGCACAAGGCTGGGACTGTGATGTGGGTTCAGTTCCTTGCTGCACTCTCAGTATGATGGTAACACCAGGGAATCCCTCTCGTGTCAGATTCCTGACTTGCAAATTGGTACCACCAAGTTTACCTTGTTCAAACTTCATCAGGATTCACAGGCAGCTCAACTGGCAGGAGCTGGATATTTCAGAAGGAAAGCTTCATGAAGTACTTTGAGCTACAGATTGAAAGCTAAGCATCTTCTCTCTCCAGTGAGAGTGAACCTACAGATCTAGGTGCCATGACTCTGCAGGGCAGGGTGGGTTTCCACAAGGAGCCAAAGTAGGATTCTTTAATTGAGTTATTCCTTTTATACATTAAAGGTTTGTTTCTAAAATAATTTTAATTGGATTGCTTACCTCCCCAAGATAGAATGCAATATTAGCATTATCTGCCCTGCATTCTTGTATATTCCCATAGACGGGCAGAAGGATGCAAAGCCATGCAAGGCGCCTTGCGCTGGGAAGAATTTGCCTTTCATACAGATGCTGCACAAGTTCATGCTTTCTGGAAAACTGGGCAATTGGTGCAATTATTTCTGTCATCATGCGCTCAATACAGCTGCCTCACAAAATGCCTTTCCTAGACATAGCTCAGTGCAGGGTGAAGCAGACAGAAGGACTAGCAAATCGACTTGTTGATAGCTGCTGGAGACTATTTACGTGCTGCAAAAGAATAATGGAGAATTCCATTCAAGGGAGGTTTTCCAGAAGAGCCTTCTGAAGGCAAGCAGTGAGATTGCAAGCTGCAGCACTTAGGGTGCATGCTAGAATAACTGAAGGTTGGCTTGCAATGAATTGTCGTGCGTCCACCTCATATTTCTACTCAGCAGTGCAGTGGAAACACAGCTTTCCTCAACCATAGAACTAGTTAGTGCTGAGCAGTCATTTAGGGATAGGAAGCAAAGGCTCCATTTTTTCCTGCCAGCAGATACAGCTCTTCACAAAAGCAAACAACAACACCGAGAGCACGCACCGCCTCGGCACCGCGGCTCCGCGCTCCACGCACGCACCGGGGCTGCGCTACAGAGACAGGACCAGGCTCGGGGGCGGCACGGCTCAGCTCCGCGGTGCAGCCCGGCCGCGCTCGGCTCCCGGCAGCCTTCCCCGCCCCACGGCAAGGCGCCAGCACCGAGCCCTCCGCCGGCTGTCAGCGGCCGGCAGCGCCCGCCGGAGCCGCAGACGTTGCGGTTCTCCTCGGAGAAGCGCCGCTGCGACCCAGCGCAGCCCGCCCCGGGGCCGCTGCCCGCGGGCAGCCCCATTTCCTGCTCCAGGGGCGTTCCCTGCAGAGGCTCCGCTCGCTGTCAGCGCGCAGCATCCGAGCGGCCGTGCCCGGCCCCGGAGCCGCGACCCGCAGCGAACAATGCCACCGGGCGCGGGGCTGCGACAAAGCGGCGGGCCCGCACCCCTAGGAGCGGGGCTGGGCTGGGGGCCGCGCCCGGCGCTGCGGTTCCCTGCGCGACTGACGGGCGGGTTCTTTCTTCCTCCTCCTTCGTGGGTTTTTTGTTTTTTGTTTTTTTTTTTTCCTAAATTATTAATTTTAATTTTTTTTTAATTATCATTTTTTCTTTTTTCCTCTCGATGCATCTTCCGCCCCGGCCGAGGACACCCCCCGCCTCCCGCACAATGCCGCGCCGCCTCTCTCTCTCTCTCAATCTATGCGTATTGGGGGGAGGGGGCTGAGCGCCGCCCGGCCCCGCTCCGCACGGCCCCCCCCGCACCTCAGCGCCCGGCCGCCGCCCCCCAGCGATACCTGTAGGAGCGCTCCCCCCGCACCGTGTGCTTCCTGAAGGGGATGATGGTGGTGCCGTTGTCCTGGATGATGTCGTTATTGTTCTCGCCATTTGGGGACAGGGCTTGGGTCGGTCCGGGCATTGGCGCTCCCGCGGCTCCGCGCCTCCCCGCGCTGCGCTGCTGCTGCTGCTGCCGCTGCTCTGCGGAAGGTGGTGCTGCCGCTGCCGCTGCCGCTGCCGCCGCCGTCTCGCGCCGCCAGCCCCGCCCCCCCCCCGCGCGTCAGCCTCGCCACGTGACCGCCCCGCGCCATGGCAACCGGCCGACTCCGCGCCACCCCCGCCATCTCCCCCCTTCCTCCTCCGCCACCCAGCGCCGCGGCCCTCGTGCCTGGGTGGCGGCAGCGCGCGTGGGGGCGACGGCACAGAGCCGATCTGGCATCTAATACACAATGAGTAAATACTAAACGGTACAAAACGTCGCAAATCATGCACTCCCAACCACAAAAAAACAAAAGAAAAAAAGAAATAGCGTAAGGAAGTCTGAGTTCACCGATGGCATTTCTGTCCCCGCATGTGAGGATGCCCAGGCTCTGCTTGCAGCCGCACTGATCGCACCACACGGCCCTCACACTGCACTTCCAGGCTCCTCAGGCTTACACTGAGGGAAGTGACGGTGCCCTGACCATCCTGCTTGGGTCAGAAAGGAGGGAGCAGAGCCTGGCGATGCAGGAGCAGGCCTACCAGCACCACCATACGCACCACTCATCTCCCAGCCAGCGGTTAGAAGCGCTCCTCACGCCCCAGCCCTGCCCCTCCTGCAGGTGCCAGGCACTCACCATCTCCACACTTCCTTCCTCAAGCCAGCGCTGCCCTCTGATGTCTGAAGCCAAAGGAGGGACAGCCACCTCCTCAGAGGCCTGGCCCTTGCCAGGCTGTACCTCCCCACATGCCACAGTCACAGCGGAACTCACACCTCAATCATCCTACTGACAAACAGACCAGCAAGCTGCTCACAACTTGTCTCCCCTGCCCTGAAACCTGTGAGGACAGCTATGAGCGCAGTGTCTAAGCAGCTCTCTATGGCCTCAAGGCTGCTGAATGTGAAAGAAAACTTTCAAATTAGTTTGATTCGATTAATACATCAGGTAGGATTGCTTTTTTTCATAAAAGGAAAAAAAAACCCCACAAGATTTTAACCAATCCTTATAATAATCACAAAATCATTAAGGGTGGAAAAGACCACTAAGATCCCCCAGCCCAACCACCAGCCATCCCCACCATGCCCACTAAACCACATCCTCAGTGCCACATTCACACAGTGAACTCCTCCAGGGATGGTGACTGCACCACCTCCCCGGGCAGCCTGTGCCACTGCCTCACCGCTCTGAGAATAATTTTTTCCTAACATCTAACCCAAATCTCCCTTGAAACCTTACCTAACCTTTCAGGCTAAATGACACTGCTGAAAGCTGAGTTTACATGGTTATGCCCACAATATAGATTTTGGATTCAAAGAGAAACTATGAGTGCAGTCAATACCTCTACACTGACTGCACAGTACTCAGTTAAGAACTGACCTGAGCTTAAATCAGCATCACACAGTAACACATGTGCTCAGAGCAATCTAACAGAAATCACATCAGCCAGTGGGTTTGCCATAGCCCTCTGAACACTGAGGCTGGAGGTATTATTTATTGCCTCTGCCAGGTTTTCCAATACTCCAAAGAGAAAAAAATGATGTTTCCAGTAACCAACCTCTGGCCCTTTGCAGATGACATACTTTATTGAAAAAAATGCTCAATTCATCTGACAACAGTAAACCCGCTGGAGAAAGTTTCCTTTGAGTCTGTTTAGAAACACGCACCAAAATATATCTTGCAGAGAGGGCCAATAAGTGTCTTAGTAACACTGATGACCAGAGAGAAGCCAGAAACGCTACATGGTGACAGAATGTAAAAATAATCTATAGTGGGCCTTCAGCTGCCAGACATAACCCTACCTGCTCTGCCAGGCAGCCAGCTATAAAACACTGTTACCCTAATTTGTAAAAATATTTTTACTTCTTCACCAGTTACAGAGAACAGAAGCTTCTTTATTGAAGCCTCCCAAACCACTTCAAACGTACTGGCAGAGGTACAGCAGAGAAGCACAAGTAAGGACAGTGTGGCAGCTTCCCTTTAGACACCTCTTTGTCTTTCCATAAGGATTTAAGCACAAAGAACTGCCTCAGTGAAGTGCCTTACCTTTACCAAGGCTGAGCCAGGCACAGGCAGAAGCTGCTTGTTGCAGGGCTACAGACAACACATGCTGATTTGATTAATCTAGCACAGCCCAAGGAGCACAGGGCACAGCATTGACCTGGCATGCGTGGCATTCCCTCTGTTACACCACCGTTTTCAAGCACTGTGTGGTCCGTCAATGCAGCTCTTATCTTTATGTGCAGGAAGCCACCACGTGGTCTTTCTGTTTTCGTCAATCTGAGCACAGATTTGAGACATAACTCCAGTAACACAGGATGAGAAACAGGTACCTGCCAGTATTACCAGGTGACTGCATCCTTGCTGGCCGCACAGCTTTTGGATTCAGTGGGCATACGAGCTTAAAGATCTAAAGGTCAGAGCAGTGTTAAAACACATATATATGTGATAAATAGAAAGGACTGAAATCTAGTACTCACATCTGACAAGTCAACTGAGCAAAAGTGAGCAAAACTGAGCCAAGAAACCAATTAATGCACAGTGGAGATGACAAAGCTTGATGCAACAGATCTTCAAGCATCAAGAACAGCAGCAGCAGTGGTGGGAAGGGACATATGGAGGTCCCCAGTCCACCTCCTGCCCAGAACAGGATTGCCACTGCCACCATGAGCTCAGGGCATGCGTGGCTTTCTCCAGCCAAATCCTGAAGCTCTCTAAGGACAGAAATGCTCTGCATTCCCGCCGCGCTGCATTAACCTGTTGTTCCTCATCTCCTACCTGAGTTTGGCTGATCCCACAGTTTCACGAGAGAGCTTCAGCTGAGCTACAGACAGAAAGAAGCACCACTCTATACCAGTACATATGTTTCAGTACAATTTCCACCATGGTAAAACAGGCAGAGTGGAAATTCAACAGTTCTCAACATTATTCTCTAAAATTATGCTTGCTCCTTTCTCTTCAGAACTTTCACTTCCAGTTTCTTGTTACTTGCTGTAGTAAAATGGCTATGCAGCACAATTTATAATGCCTGAAAGAAAAATCCCCTAAAAGCCCAAACAGCAGGGGCTGAAAAGCCTCAGGTGTCTCAAGGCAGAATTTCGTACTATCTAGCTGATGTGGAAATTACTTATGATATTTTGACACTGACAAGAAGTGCCCAATGTACAGCCTCTGAAAACAGAGTGGATGTCTCTAGCCACACTAGAGAACTCAACAAACATATTTGTCAGACGATTAAAAAAAACACCAGTTGTAGTGAGCTTTATATGACACAGCCAAATTGCAAATTACAATTAATGACTGCAGAAATTCCCCACTGCTTGAGTAACTTCTTTCTGTGGTGGAAGGGAGATCAAGAATGCCAGTGAGCATCCCTCATCTCTGATATCTTCCATACTTGCTCAAATTAGCAAAGGAGTCCCTGTGTGATTTTACTCCTTGCACTGCTCTCAGAATACTCCTCAGCTACAGCCTCAAACTACAGCAAACACCATTCAGTATGATTATTTTGGCCAACATGCTTTCCTTCTCAGAGGAGTTTCATGAACACTCCTGTCACACGTGCAGTTTTTTCACTGGGAAAGAATGAGAAAACTCCAGGCTAAGAGTTGGAAGGTAGCAGAGCCTTTCAGAAAGCAGCAATCCTGACCAATGTAGTCCACTTTTGTAATTCAACTACCATTTTCCCGTACTCCTAATTTATCAGAATAGAGATCAACAGACATCCACAAAATAAAGGTTTTACAGCCTGTTAAAGCAAAATTAAAGTTATTTTTAGCATTCAAGTGTGTGCATTCATCAGGAACAGGTTGTACACGAAGGTACACAAAGGATCTGGTCAACCGTGTTCAGATTCCAAAATAAATGAATAAAGTAGGAAAAGGTTGGAAAGAGCTAGAAAAGTTACCCTGAAGGCTTGGACGCATCTTGTTCAAGGAAGCCCCCGTTCATCAAGGTACACAGACTCACTTCATTCCCAGTATGAGTATTTTCAGTAAAATGGATAAAATCATAAGTGCACTGTGACAGAATCAGCCTAATATCAAATAGTCTACACCTTGAATAATAGTTTCATTAGTAAACTAAAAACAGAAGCCTTAGGAAATCCCAATTTGCATGTTATCTAATGGAAGTGCAGATGTGATATCTGCAACTACACATCTGTTAGGGAGCACTAGTTTCTGCCAGCCTAAATTAATGCATGGTTCCAACCTGTAATGATAACAATTACACAGAAACATCCATAGGGGAATTAGCAACAGCAGTGTTAACTAACCCATGGAACGCATATCAGATGCGATGTGCTGTACGATATGTTTCAGGCTAACCTGGCCCATGCAGAAGAGCTCACATTTCCTGTTTCACTGACATATCATCCAACGGCCTCACTGATTAAGCCAAAGGAAAGCTCCCACTGTGATGTAAAATCACTTAAAATGATAACTCTAAACCAGAACTGTACGTTTCTCTTTGTATACATGGCACCAAACCAACTCTCCCATGCCATTACTTCCTTCGATGCCGTATGTTTCAGGACATGCTGCATTTAAATTAATCATGCCAAAGAGCAAACAGTAATGATTTGTCAGGACAAAGAAACACTGCATGAATTTTATTAAAACAGCTACTTATCACTCCAGACATCCTGTAGATAAAGAATGAGCTTCCCACCCCTGGGGATCATACTGTTGCCACTTTAAGCAAAGTCTTGATTATTTGCCTTCCCTGGAGAGAGACAGAAAGAGAAAGAAAGAGAGGGCTGTCCCAATTAGACAATGTGCATGGACCATATCCCTATGAGGTAATTCAAGCCTATTTTTAAATATATGGGCATATTTGTATTTCAGAGGTCATATTTCACATTTTAAAGTGTTCTGTGCCTGGGAGGAAGAGTGAGAGAAAAGTTCAGGTCTTTGTCAGCGAGGCATTCCTGAAAATTTAGCCATAAGCTGCAAATCCAATCTGGCCAGTACTGTATGAATTCCTCACTAAAGAGGATAGTCTTGAAGAGCCACAGCCTGTGGGCATTTTTCTTTAGAAAGGTAGCAGCTAGCTACCTTTTGTAGTTGCTGTAGAAAGCAAATAGAAATCAGACTATTATTTCAAGATTCAAAAACCGTCTAAAACAAAAACAAAAACAACCCAGGATTTTCTTTTGTTGTTGCTGTTCACAGAAATAGGATTTCAAAAACTGTCGAACAGAGCAGATATTGTGACTCAAATCATATACTTTAACGTTGTTCAAATTGTTTGATTAGAATTAATAGATAGCTTGCTAAACTCAGCACTTTCAGGATTTAGCTAAACCTGTCTGCTTTATAGAAAAACAACTCCTATCCATGAAAAAAAAAAAAAAAAAAAGCATTCTTCAATATATATCAAAGGTTTCCAGGTTAAAAACACTACTAGCTCACACTGAACGTGAAACACTTTTTACACAACACTTCCTACATAACAAAAAGCAGTGACAGCAGGAAACGTTCAGTGAATGACGGCTACAAAAAGGAGAAATTTCTACTTCCCTTTACTTCAGACCAAATCAATATTTGAATTCTTTAGTCAACATTTAGCATGTACTGGGTTATCACAAGCTTTCAGGCACATTTTGGGGAGTCGCTTCATTTGAAAACCTATAAACGTCAGCTGTGATCAACAAATGCTTGAAATAACAACTCTTCCATCTCACCCTGTCTTTAATACTGATTAAAAAGAATAAAGAGAAGGGCCTGACTCACTCCTTGTGCACGCACATTTACATGGAAGTATTTGGCTGGAGTTGTTCGTGGTGTAACTTGTTAAGATATAAAATGATCAGAACTTCAGACATTTGTATACTATATAAAAACAATCCATCAAATTATGACTGGCAAAATAATTGAAGGCTTCAAAAATGTAAGAGTAGAAGAGGAATCTAGCTTTTTTTTTTTTAAGTGTTTTCAGCTGTCAAGGAACCTTCTTGGCTTTCCTGGAATTCAAGATAAGTGGGTGGAAAAATGGTGAAATAAAAAAGCAACATACAGAAATGGAAAATCTAACTCTCTAACAGTCATTCTTATACTCGACACAAAATATAATAGCAATGTACTTTAAAGACACTTCAGTCTAATGACACGTTTCAAAAAAGCAATGTAGGGAAGATTAGGGAGGACAAATGCTTTGCAATGCTGTCTGTCAAGGGTACAGGTTTCTAGCATGAAAACCTGATATGCCTGAGGTCCTGCATTACAGTGATACCTTATTGGTAGGTGATGATTTTGAGCAGTACCTGTTACACTACAGTGCTGAAAACTTGACCTGGCACTGTTATTATATACCAGGAATTCAAGAATAGCTAATAATCATAAGTGATTCTCTGCTCATGTTGTGCAGCAAGAGATTTGTAGTTGACAGTTATTTGATTTGTGTATGTTATCCAAGTAACTAAATGCCACATATGAATGCATAGTACCTCCATATAACATAAGTAGAAGTTTAAAAGCTTTGCAATGATTATCAGTCAAGACCTACTTACAGCACTGGCCTTTGTCCTGTACCAGCATTAGAGTTACTGAACATGCAAAGTTTGCATAGGATTATAGCTATCACAAGGAAAATTACACTTGTCAAAGTCTACCAAGCTGTCCAAGACACCACTGCTAAAGAAGAGAGAGGCCTGGCACAAGAAAACAATGGTTCCTGCAGAGGTTGATAGAGTTTTTGAAATCAATTGCTTCAACCAAACAACTAAAAGGGTAGAACCATTACAGACCAACATCTGAAGGGGTTACTTTGCCCCAGGAAACAGTTAATTAGGTGTCTGTCCTCCCACACCCTTCAAAATGCCAACATAAACATTATTACATACTTTAGGTAATGGGAAAGAAATACAGAGTGCATTCATGCCTGCTTCAGAGCAAAATCTTACTGCCAAATCATTCAGTAGTGTGTAACCATTCAGCAACTGCAGAACCCAGGAACCCAGTGCCTTTCTGCAAAATAGGAGGTTTACTCATGTTCTTACAGCATGCTACAAAAAGTTCTCTTACAGAGCATGCATTAAGTGCCCATCAAATTAGCAAACGCCAAGAAATTACACAAAAAGAGCTGTGTTTGTTTTTGTTTGCATTTCACCCTTCTTTCAGTAACTGCTTTTTATCTCATACATTTATAGCATCTTACAAAATCTATTTTCTGCCAGCTTTCCTCATTTTGCAAGTACAGAATCAGGCCCTGCTGTTACAACCAGCTTCCTCAAAACATTGTCACTTGTCTGCACAAATTTCCCCTGCCTTGCCCTCATGGCAGGTGCTGGGTCACACTCTCTTCTTCCAGGGTTTGCTTTCTGATGCATGAGTTCTTTTAGCTAAGTTTGCTCTTCCTAACTGGCTCTGCAGCTAAGCAAACCCGCCCCTTTTCTCCATCGCTATAATGAGATGAGTGGCTCCTCCTTTCATCTCGAGATTTCTTCCCCATCTGGGGTTTCCCATTGTTCCTTCTCCTATTCTTTTCCACCCTTCCTTTGTCAAGCATCACCCTCTGTAGTGCTCTGGCAGTTTCCACTTTCCCTCATCAGCCACCTGCAGAGAACCTGGGTCACACCGGTTTCCTTCCCCCACACAAAGCCCCCAGCGTGCCTTTTGTCCAGCTAACACACTGTCATTAGCTAATAACGCCTCATTTCATCTACAGAACGAGAAGAATGCACTACAGAAGTAAGAGCTAAGGTGCATGCACATTCACACGCGGCCACCTCAAGCCCCAACACCTGTTTTTATGACTCCATCACCTCCACAGCTCCTCACTGTAGGTGAGACATCTCCTCTTAACACATCACAGCTGGAACCCTTGAGGGCATCTCCCAAACACCAGGTTGCAAGGGTTTACTTACAATCACCAACTCAGAGAAACTGAGCAGCGTTGCTTCTTTGGGATCAAGAAGCCATTCTTTTAAATACAATATTATTGCTCCCTTACATAAGTGTATTACTAACCTTGAACAAGTGATAGTTTCCTCATCTACTGACAAAAGATAGATTTTTTTTTCCAACAGTAAATGATTAGTACCTTACTGTTTACTCAGTCTTCATCAGTAAGACAGTTGTCAAATAAAGAGGAAAAATATTCATAGATAATTTTAACCATAATGTTACACTTACACTAGTGCTCTGAATAAAAAAACAAAACAAAAAAACAACCAAACAAACCAAACAACAAAGATTAGCAAACTGTGCCAGGAAACTTATCTCACAGACAGACATTTCCTAAGTGGATTTTTGGAACTTGGCATATCAGACCAAGTTTCCATGAATACTTTGAGCCTGTTACTAGCCTGATGCTGCAAGTGCTTTATTTAGATACAGCATACTACCAGCACTTTCTGGAATTCTGAAATTCAGAACTAGCAAAAAAAAGTCTGTTTGTTAAGAGACAAAGCAAGTTGGAAGAAAGTTACTATTGGGCTGCTGTAATGGAAGGTGGATCTGTTCACAGAAACACATAAAATGCTGGGGCCTGGGAGGTTAAAATAATGTTTGTGAGCTTCTGTGCATTTTCTTTTATAAAATCAAATGAATAATACCACAACCAGTGATACATATTTGTGGATCAAATGTGATACCAGCTGAAATACCTCTGTGATTTGTTTATTTGAATGTAGGGGACAGATAAAACAAAATAAATCTCAGGTTCCTATTTGAAAATAGAGGAAGTACTATTGGAAACATACACATCTGCATTTTGAACAGACAAGAGCATACAGAAAGTGCATGATCTTAGTGAAAAGATAAACAGCTGGATTGACTGGCTTCCATTAACCAGTGACCCACTTGTCAAACATAAGCTTTTGATTTAGAAGAGTGATTACACGAAGCCGCTTATATTAGACAAAAAAGATCTGAGTTATGAAATCAGATCAAGTCTGAAAACACTTGAATGCAATCAATAGTGTTCTTCTATAAAGACACAAGGTGGGAACCAGTTACTGTTTTGAAAATGTCCAATGTAATGTAACAGTATTTTCTACAGCACTATTCACAGTGTGTTTATTCCATGCAGCCCACTCAGGTCATTAGCGATGAGCCAAATCCAGGCCTCATGTAAGAGGATGAAGCTGATGGAAGCCACTTCATAAAGCTCAGCTTGAGGGCACCACTGTTTTCCTTGTACTGTGGATATTTATTGACAGAAAACTCGGACTGGCACTCCCCACACTGGCACTGTGATGCTCAGCCAGCCCAACTGCTCACAGCAGACTTCTAACAGAGCTGTACCGTTACGGTAGGGTGGCAGGTCTCCAGCTGAGGCTTTGGAGGCTGAGCCACTTGGACTTTGTGTAGGCTTCTGCCTCTACAGGCCTCCCTTCTGCTCCTGCACCACGCTGAAGGACAAACAAATGCAGGAGAAGATACTGGTAATCACAAAAATTGGGCTTGGGTGTAAGCTCTGAGTTAATAGCAGAGTAAACATAAACACAATGAGGGCAGAAAATTACTAGGTCCTAAGAAACTGAAAACCTCTAATTTTACCACCTTGTAACGCAACAGCGGAACACACAGCAGCAGCTGTCCCACACCCTACTTCTGGCTAATCAAGCCTCCAAGAAGGCTGAAGGTGACATTATTATAAGCAACATTTTTAACCTAAGGATAACTCCTTGAATTAAATACGCCTTGCATCCACCTGACCTCATGAGCCTGCTGTGCATTGCTGGCAGCTCATGCTTTACTGTGACTGCATACAGGGTGATTTTTTCTGGAAGCCACAGATCATGGGGCAATTCACTGACATCAGAGACTAAGAAGCCAACTAATAAAGCATAAGTTTCCACCCACACTGATTGCAAAGAAATACTGAAAATGCTGAAATTTGAATTAAAAAACAACAAAAAAAAGAACAAACCAACAAGCACCACAACAACTAATTAACACGAAAACAAAAAAAAAACTAAGAAAACTACCTATAACCCAGCCCAACCATTAAACCTAAAAATCCCCATCAAAATTCTCTCCTCGGTAGAGGAAGAATTTTCACATAGCTTTTCTAAGCCCTTCTTTGGGCTCCTGGCAGGCACCGTGCTCTTCAGGGACATGTCCAGAGGTCAGAATCCTTCCCACTGGATTTTTCTCGGCTTGGGGAGGCCCTAAACACCCCGGCATTTGCTGCTCAGGTTCTTACTTCAGTCACAGCATCAGAGAGAAGGCTACCTGGCACCCAGCACATCACAGTACAGGTCCACTTCACACAGAATGGGATACAGGCAGAAATATGGCCACAGCACACAGCTTCACACTTCTCACCACATCTGCAATAGTCCGCAGGCTTTAGAAGCAGGTCCTCTGTTGCCCTAACTGAACCTGTCTGTCAGCAGATGCAGGATGACTGCATAGAGCCAGCTGAGGTTCTACTTACATTTGCAAGACTATATTTATAAAATCCAGACATTGCTCTGAAAAATGAAACAGCTATTTTACAGCATCTGGATGCACTACAAATACCTCATATTTGACACATCTGACAAGGTTTTGTGTTTTTGTCTTTTATAAAGGTACTACAAAAAAAAAAAAAAAAAAAAAGATTGTTGGTAGAATAAAACCAGAATCATACTTGAGTTATTCTTTATCAATTATTCACCAATTTATAAATGAGCCATCATTGACAGGCAAAACACAGAAGGCAACAACAACAAAAACACAAATAGAGGTATCATTCTTATTTCTGTTGCATACAAAATACAAAAGGTTGTGGCACAAAATAGCAACACTCATACTGTGTATAAATGAAAAAGGAGGCCTCTGTAACATTTTGAGCACAAAAGGTACTAGTGGCATAAAAACAGCATAATATCCTCATTACAATAGAAAATTAGTTTTCTATTTAATAAAAACTCCAAGCACAAGCCTCTGTGTTATCGTGATTGTGAATTTATGTCACTGCTGTTGTCAGCTTCTGCATTTGAAAGGATCTCATTATTAAGTCTTAGCAAACCCACGTGCTATCGTTCAGAAAAGCTAAGTTATATTCCTGATGAATCACTGCTTTGCTGTGATTCTGTGGGATAATTTTTGGTATGG
Source organism: Lagopus leucura (assembly GCF_019238085.1). Classification (NCBI taxonomy): domain Eukaryota; kingdom Metazoa; phylum Chordata; class Aves; order Galliformes; family Phasianidae; genus Lagopus; species Lagopus leucura. Next base: position 50,297,328 of record NW_024962263.1, on the reverse strand, counting down.
GATGCTGAAAAAATAAATATCACCCCAAAGTTCATAATATTTTCAGACAATACCATAAATGGCTATTCAAACTAACCAGTTCCCAAGTTAAGAAGGGAACAAGGACTGGTGCTTACAAAGCCATACGCAAACATTCCACTTCAGTTAACTTTTCTCCGTTAGGTTCAGAATTTAGGTCTCCCGTTTTCTCATGTTGGATCAAAACAACATTATAAAGCAGCTGTGTCCTATACAGAACTGACTCCCAAACAGATGTCCTCCACTGCTTTTCGGGGGACCTGACATTGTTTCCACAGGATGAAAAGGCTTTCAAAGCTGTCCGCTCAGCCCAGAAGTTCAAATATTTCATACATCTGAATTCTTTTGGCTGAAAGTTCAAAGCAGCCCTTAGGGAAGTCAGGTCTTCTGTGGTAGGAATTAAGGGGACCAGTCTGGGGAAGCAAGCAGGGTTCCTACCGAGCTGGAAACAGAGCTCACTTATCTAGAAGCAGCATTTATTCTACACCACTGCTGGTGCTGGCATGCAAGGAGAATGAAGTGAGAGGGAAGTGCCTTTATTCTTCACAGTTTACGTAACTCAATGCAGCATTTGCATGAAGAACCAGGGAGTATTTGTTTCTGCACAGGAGAGGAATGAGAAAAGATCATACAAGACTTTTTGTTCAGGTCCCCCCCTGAACAAATCACAAATCAGTAGTTCAGCCTATGTTATACATGGATGTGTGTTTATATATAAATAAAATTTGTTTTCTGTTCTCCTACCCACAATCCTAACACCAAATTTCTGAACTCATGTGAGAACTACAAAATTCTTGGATGCTCCAACATTCATTCCTATGTTATTCTCCATGTAACTTAACTCCAGCAAAAAGTATGCCTGTTTGCCAGCCTCAAATGCACCAGAACATGATTGGAAGGTTTCCTGAGCAACAACTAGCATATAGCAGTATGTTACATGGATTTACTTTCTGCAGTTCCAAGTTCAGCTAATTCTCTAGCAATAAAAAGAACCTCTGGTGTTAGAGGCTGGTGGATACACTTTTATTTTGACCATAGGTCATAAGAACTAAAGGATTTGGAGAGGAACGGTTGCACAGTGAGCAGCAACTCATGGAGAATACACTGGAGAGCTTCAAGAAGTAGGGTTACTAATTCTAGGAAAACTGCATGTTTCAGATAACTTCCTATTAGAGAGACAGTACATGACCACCAAATGAACATCTGTATGACCAGACTACATCCTATCTCAGTGCTCATAGCATTCTTCAAATTTCCTGTAGCTCCAAAATACTTGTGAGAATGCAGTATAGCAACAATAATGAAGCTGCATTCCTGCAGGAATAGAGCTAGATGAAATTTGCCTCAGATGAGTACAGGGCACTGCCCCACTGCAATTCCATCTGCCACACCTTCGAGGGAAGGAGCATGTCCACATTACATTTTCCTGGCTCTTGGTATCACATTTCTCCTGTAGTTCATCCCTGTTTCATCCTTGCTGCTTACAAGCCTCTTTCAGCTCCAGAGTATATACTGTTCTTTTCATGAGGATTTCTGGGTGCTCTTGAGACCTGAATATCTTGTAATTGCTCTGAAAGCAACCTGATGATTCTGAGGCTCCTGTTTTAACTCTACCAGTGTCAGCTTCCTCAAGTGTATCTGTGCCAGTTAACACAGGCAATTGTTATATTTCCCATAGAGTTTATCCTGAATAATTACTTGTGTTTATTATGAATCTGGATCATTTTTGCAAACATTTAATTTTTTTTTTTTTTCAGGACACTAAATAACTTGGAGCAAATCCCCAGTTTCACTGTGAAATGAGGCTTTAAAATAGCCGAGACATAAACCTCTTACTTTCAACTTAACTACATGAAAAAGTATGAATGAAAGTACCACCACAAAGTGCAACGTCTCCTACCCCCATCCAAAGTTAGGCTTGTAACAGCTTTTCAAGCACTAACAGAAGCAAGGTGGTCCATTTTAAAGATGAAAGTGCTTCATTATACAGCCTCAGGATCGTTTCAGTGCTATACATATTTTCAGCACTAGCTACAAATAACCACACCCCCAGCCCTGTACTGCAAACTATTAATGTTGCCAAGAGAAAAGGCATACACAGTACACACCACAGCACAGTGTGCAGTGCCACTGGCTCATTTATTCCAACAAGAATTATATTACTGGGCATCCTGCGCTGCATTTTGACAACAGTTATCACTTCTTGTGTAGCTGCAGTAATGCACAGCAAGGATAGAAAGGGAGCAAGTGATAGTAGTTGGAAGGAACAAAGATCTGCTGGAGGAGCATCCTTTCTAAACATTGCCACCTTGTGGGCCTTGCATTTCTCCACAACGTTCATCTCTTCACAGGTGACTCACTGAGAGGATTTCAGAGAAATCAAGTTGGAGGCTGGAAAATTTAAGTTTGCATCCAGCTTGGATGGGATGTGGTCTTAACTCACATATAAGGGAATTTAAAAGAAAGAAAAAAAAGGACAGTACTTCAGATTTCATCTGAATTACTAACCCTGTACAACAGCATTTGGTGTGCTTTTCCATTTCATGTCAAAGGAAGCACTAATAGTGTACAGAAGTGTAAACATTAAAAAAAGGCAACAAATGAAAATAAGAATATGATTTTCTTCAGTGTTCTCAGTAGTAATAGTAGTTTTCTCCTTTTATTCCTTTCTGCCAGCATCTCCTTCTGACACCAGCCAAAAAGACAAGCTACATCCAAAATGTTTGCGGCACCTAGTTTAGCTTCCATCATTTCTGTTGCATGAATGAATAACTCTTAATGACTTGAATCTTTTAATTACGTGGTCAAATGCATTGCAAAAGAATATTACTAACTATTGGTGTCAAATCTATTTAGCTACTGCATTAAGAACACAAATCAAGTGCAAATTCTTGAATATTTTATCAATCACAAACACAGTAACAAACACATACAAAGAAACAGTACTTACTTTGAGCATCCAAACACTTTGCCTGTTTGCTGGCTTGAACTACTCCTTGCAGCAATTTGGTACTGGAAAGAAAGCATGAAAACATTTAGTTCAACAAGCAAATAGGAAATAAATAGATACATCACTGAATGGTCTTTGTCCGTATTGGTTGGGCAGCGACGCAATAGCCGTATTCTAAAAATGAAGCAAGAGGAGAAGTCCCCCATTACAATAACCCAATTCAGCTGTGTACACAATAGTTCAGTGTCTAACACATCTGCACAACAATCAGATGTCCCTCTGATATAGTAGCAAGTCTATGAGCTCCCTTGTGCAGGGCTACATTCACAGTTCATTCTTAATTGTTGAGCACATCGCTGATTCTTCATCTGACCATGCTTCTGCTGAGCACAGACAATCAGTTATGACCATTGTGTCATGCAACCAGGGCCTTGCTACACTTGCCTTAGCAGATTTACAGAGGGGAAAAAAAAAAACAAAACTACCATTGAGAAACACGAACCAATACCCAGGAAAACCTATGGTTTTGCTAATACAAAACTAAAAAAAACACTGGCAATCCTTAGAATTTTCTTACTTAGGAATGAAGCCATGATGCTGCCCCCTTGCAGCAGACAAATTCATGGCCCGATCCTTTCCATATTCTTTGGCACTGTTTTCTACAACTGCTGGATTTGTCCTCACATCCATTTTCTCAAGTGCTACGTCACAGGCTACAGAAATACAAGCAGGAGCAACCACATATGGCTTTCTTATATGGTTTTCTGTTCGTGTTATGAATTGCATACCAGGGTTACGTGGCTAGATTTCTTAATTCACCTTCTCAGTCAGCAGGAAATATCATTCCTAGCAGGTAAACAATGATTTACCCAGATTGAGGCTTTAGTTATTGCTTGTTTTGCATTGATGGCCAACTTGTTGAGACACACACCAGCAGGAAGGGGTATTCTGAAGGCATCCACCTCTGCAGAACAGCATGAAACTACATTAACTACAGATCCCAGTGGTGCTCAGGCTGAATCCGGTCTGAGTGATACAAGAAGCTCCAGCAGGTGAATTTACATTCACCCTAACCTCTATTTTAAGAGGAGGAAAACAAAAAACAAGTCTCTCTCCAATACGTTATTATCTGAGAAAGGTAAACAGACCTCTAAACACAGCTTGTCTGTTTAGAGGGCTGGATCCCAGCTCCAGGAGCTGTGAGTCATTCTGGCAGAGAACTTAGGAATCCTGCTAGCAGACTGGAAAGCTGAAGCTACCTTAAAGCCAAACCAGAATAGGAATTAGCTATTAAACGTGTTATTGTTTCATTTCTTTGAATCTCTCCAAGCCTCTTAAGCTTTGCTTTTCAATGTACTTTTTTTTCTCCATTTGTTTAATGTGGAAAGTGATTCCAGCACAGCTGACAAACCTCAGGCATCCTACTGGCATAGGAACAGCAAATCTGACATGGTATGTTAGCTTTTATTCAAATAGACCCTCTGAACTGAACTTGGGATCTAACAGCACTGCTTTGAGAACTTGTAAGGATAGGACAACATCTAAGACAATGCTGAAGAGAAGTGATCTTGCATCAGAAGTTGTTGAGCAGAACGAGCAGGTAAAAGCAATGGAGAAGCATGGTTATTCCCTTGGAAATACAATAGACAATCTGATCATGGAACAACTTCTCAGCTACATTTTCTGAACAGAGTGCTATTCATCAAAGGCAGGTAACTATTTCATTGTCTTCAGTAAGCAGACAGCGATTTGAGAGTTCGTTTAATGATGCCACACTGAACTTCACCCATAAACAACATAATCATAAAAAAAGAGGAGGGAGGGGGAAAAAAAAAAAAAAAGTCATCATAACAGAGGTGACTAATGCCTGAAAACTGATGATTTACAGACAGGTCAAACCAAGCATGTACACCTCAGCAGCATCTCCTGACTTCTACCTGCATGCAGGTGCTCACCTGAGCCACAGGTAATGAGCAGCATGGTGGCTTTGGCCTGGTGAGATAATTGGCATTCATTTGCCGCCGTGTGCAGCAGCACTCCCAGGCCTCCACCTGCTCCACAAGTCATGCCAACACCTCAACCTGTACTTCTAGCTTGAGATGCCAGAGCAGCATCCAGGCAAGGGAGTGGTAGGAAACACCGGGTCATTAAGGTAGAATTTCATTTAGGTGGACAAAGGAATGCAGAAGAGGTCCTAGTTTCTGAATGTGAGGGAGCTAACCATGGGGTGCTGGAGTCCTCTTTAGAATGGTTGAAGGATAAAGGCATGCAACAAAAAAAAAGGGAGAGGTAAGGATGCTCCTTCCCTCCTCCACATGCCAGGCCACACTGCTCACAGCTGCAGACTCAGGCATCATAGCACTGCTATGCATGAAGCAGCAAGCACAATTCAGCCCCTTAATACTCCCCAGTACACACACAGGCCACTCTAACATTAAAATAGGTGCCCACCTCCTAAATAGTTAATTTATCAAAACATCTAGAGAAGTCATTTTTTTCACTGGTAAACGTGGGGAAAAGGCCAAGAAGTAAAAGTGGAGAGAATAAATACCTAGAGGATCTCAAAGTCGTGAGTCCAAGCCCAGTCAAAGGCTGTTGGACTGGCAGGCCACAGGCTTCCAGGAAGGAGATCAGAAAGAACTTTGCGGGGCTCCCCACTTCACCAGCTGTATCCACAGCCCTGCACCCTACGTTTGTCTCTTTCTCAGATGTAGATGACTTCCAGAACATGATCTTCATGATAGTGCATGTTGGTGGTAGCCTTGGACAGATTCAAAAGACTTTTGCTCTTGGGTGTTTGTTGGATCTCGGGACAGTCAGTTGATTCAACAGGACCACTGCCCTCCAGGGCTGATCTGCTTACCTCAGGAAGCTTTCACAAGCTCTCTCTCAGTGCATGCTTTTCCCCTCTATGAACTTGTTTTCTGGTAGCTATTGCTACATCCACAAACAGAATCATCTACTGAAAGCATTCACACAAATCAACTCAGAATATGTTTCTGTAACAAAATCCCTTCAAACACAAAAACTTAACAAAACAAGGAATGAGCAAGATGGATTTGAGAAAGCAGGCCAAAAGCCAAGATACTAAGCCAAAAATAAGATGATAAAAAAAAAAAGGCCTCTCCAAAAAGCAAGGCACAACAATTTTTAGATGCACCTCACATACTCATACTAAGAGAAGAAGTAGCCATAGCTGTAAGCTGAAAGGATCAACAAGGAAAAGTTAGAATAGAATGGTTTTTAAAAGTTCTTTCAGCCAAATGCCTTCTATCACATTTTACTATCTTTGCACAAGGCTTTGTCTGAGGGAGATGTATTTCCCCTGGTTGCACAGCCCTGTGTCCTGCCCCTGTGTCTCAGTGACTGCATGATCTCTGCTACTCTGCATATATATTTTTCACTCCTCCCAGTGATGACTGGGAAAGTGATGTTGCGTGAAAAAGATTTGTAATATAGGCTAACAGTCACCTATTATTGCTTCAGATATCTGCGGCATTTACAGAAAACAACTTCAAAAATAACTTATTTTTAGCAGCTGAAAGAATTCGAGCAAACCCACTGTGGCTGCTATCCAGGCATTTACTGACTAGAGAATAGTTTGACAAAATTCAGAATGGATAAACTCAGATTTTAACTTAGAAAATAGTGTTTATCACTATTTTTGTATACTTTCCTGTTCAATAAAAATGAACTGAAATATTAACTTTAGGACATCTTGTGTCAAAGGAAAGAATTCTTTAGTTTTCATGATCTATACATGAATTCAAAACATTAAAAAGTAATAATAAAACAAGAAAAGATCCACATATTTAGCAGTTGGATTTACTATTAATTTACTACTAATTACCAGCCCAATGATCTGTTGTCTCATCATTCTTGGGTGAATCCTCTGCACTTGCCCACAGGTTTCTGCAAAGTCAGATTCTTGCACAAAGACACAGATTCAAAGCAAACAGATTAACAGAGTTGAGTTTAGTACCGTTCACAATTCCAAAACCACGAGAAATGCTGTTTTGGCTCAGAGCTCTCAAGAAGGAAGGCAGCTACAGAAGACACAAGATGCCGCTACTGAGCGCCCATCCAAGCTTCCCACCTCTTTTATTGTCGCCATTTCTAACAGGGCTTAGTTCCAGCGGTTCTGCTTCTCAGTCACTGCTCTGATTTCAAGTCACATACTGGCATGAAAGAAGTCTAGAGACTTCCTTTAGAACTCAGCTCCCTCCCTCTCATTTATAGTGCAGCCAATCTTTTTTTGCTTGTTTACATATAAAGTAAATCCAAGCACATCCCGTTTAACAACTTAGTAGCAAAGGACATGCATCATTTCTCCAAAAGTCTCCTTCCACCCTACTTTACTCCCCAGAGAGCAGTAATCATCTTCTCCTGTTTCTGTTGTCTTCTCCCCTCCATTCTGGAAGCTGGAGTTTCCCAGATGCAGATGTCTTAAAGACAACATTGGGTTCAAAGCTGTGGCCAGCTACAGCAGAACATCCGCTTTTTGCAGCAGCTCACCTGCCCTCCTCCCATCAGTAAACTCCTCTGCCTTCCTGCCCATGAAACTGAAGATGCAATAATCATCTTCTACATGATTTTGGTTAAAGTTTGGCTTTTTTTTTTTTTTTTGTTATTTTTTTTTTGACACAAGCAATGCCAGGCAAGTGCATCAAGCAGTAGGTGGCAGACTTAATAAGAAGAATACAAAGTGTGTCATTCTCTGTACTTAGCAGCAGGCTGCCACATCATACTTAGCTCTGTTTCAGCCTAAAAAAGATCTTCCTTTACTTCTTATCTTACTTCAATTATTGGAGACACATTCTTGTTAAACCTTTACCTCAGATTCACTGATGCCTCCATTTCAACTTCTATCATGTTAGCTGAAAGTCTGTTCTACTTGCATTGTCAGTGCCTACACCTGTTGGTTCCCACAGCCAGCACAGCCACCAGTTTTGTTAAGCACCCACTTACATTCTGCACAGCTGACTGCAGTTTGCTACTGACTCACTTCTGTGTGCAATAAATCTGCTTTTTGATTTCATTTCTGGTAGAGATTATACCATGTTCTTGGCTTAAGAATGGCTGGAGCTTATCAGCATTGTTTCATACACCAGAATCAAAACACACTAAAATAAAGTCCAGGGAAAAGCATTAAGTTTAAGTGTACCTTTTACCCTTTCACTTCTAGATGTGCCCAAGAAAAATGCAAGTGGCTTGGTAGGGGATAAGATAAAAAGGGTTGAATCTTTCTTTCTTGTGACATTAATTTTTTGGACCTCTGCAGCAAGTGAAGGAAAATAAGCGTATCAGAGAGTATTCAGCATTAATCAGGTAGGTGTTCCCAAGGAGGGGGATAAAGCTCCTACCAATCTTCTGTTCTAAAACACCACTCTGCTGCTGGCATGTCCATCTGATAGAGTAGCAACCTCTGTTGAGGTGAGCAATTCAGTGTCTTTCTTCAGAAAGTAAAAATAATCTCCACAACAGTACAGGATTCACTACCTGTGTCTATTTCATCACAGGAAAGAAGCAGGCATAGCCTGGAAAGCAAGTGCACAGATGTTTGTCCCTGAGAGGGAAACAACCCTGATGGACTACACAGGCTGGGTGCCAGCCAGCTGGAGAGGAAAAACAAAACAAAACTGAGGGCTTTGTGGGCTGGATTTGCAGATCCAGAGCAGTGATTTTTCCCCTATAATCAGTCCTTGCGAAAGCAGCATACCTGAGTCCTGGGCAACCTCAAACCAGAGACAGACAAACTGGAGCCCAGCCCACTACACCCAGGTGGTGTAGGGGCTGGAGCACATGGTGCAGGTGAGGCTGAGGGACCTGAGCTTGCCCAGCCTGATGGAGAGAAGGCTCAGGGTGTGGGACGATGTCCCATTGCAGCCCACAGCTACCTGTGGGAAGGGCACACAGAAGATGGGACCAAGCCCTTCTTAAAGATATGCATTGGTAGTGAAAGAGTCAACAGGCAAGTTTCAACAGAGCAAATCCTGATTACATGTTAGGAAAAGTGTTTTTAGCATGAGGGTGGTTGAATATTGGGTTCAGTGAAGCTGTGAAGTCTGTTCTTTGAGACATGCAGAGCTCAACAAGTCCCTGAGCAAACTAATCTATTGGGATTAGGTTCAACAGGGGTTGGACCAGACAACCTCCAGAGGCCTCTTTCAACTTGTATCATCCTATATTTCTGTATGAAAGTACTACAACTGCAGGCTGCTCGTGGCTCACTCAGGAAGCAGAGTCCTAGCTGGAGTGCTAGACTCCATGACACATCACATATCTCTGTCCTTTTAAAACCTTTGGTGTCTCTCTGCCTGAAGTTCCTCAATATCAAAAAATTATAGAACTAACTCAACAATGTAAAGATAGATTCCAGTACCTGTGGAGATGGCAAAAACAGAAAAAATCTTGTATCAGAATTTTTATTTTACTCCTTAAAAGTCTAAATACGCAATGCAGAAGTATAGTTATAATACATAATGCACAATGTACTCATATGTAAGATACCAATCTGAAAACAAATCTTTGCTCTCTATAGCACTGGTCAAACAGCTAAAGAATTCTTGGACTCCTCTCTCACGTGAGTGGAATGGTTGGCTCGCAATAAATTACAGATGTACACACTTGTAAAAGCAGTCAGGCCACAGTTTGTGGAATTCTTCCTGTGAATCCCTGATTAGATAAGGTACATAAGAGCCATTTTTCCATAGATATGCAAGGGGACTAGTGTCCCTGAGTATCAAACTTTTTTTTGAAGGACTGTGCTCACAGCCAGGTGGCCATGAAACTCCTTGGATAGCCATGTTTTAAGCCTTCTCCAAGCTGCTCATGGGCAGATCCTCAACAGTTTCTCATGTTTTGAGTCAGTCCTCCATCCTCATCTACAAGGATGAAGACTGGCACACCATCACTCCATACCCTTCCATAAATACTTTCAATGAAAGCAGTCACTGATTGCTATGTGGCACACAAGTAACATGATCTGAACATGCTGATAGGACTGGACCCCTTAGGAAGAAGGCAGAGAAACACTATTTAGTATCTAATCCACACATCACAACGGTGAGTTCTGAGCTGCTCAGCCCTCCCAGGTGGCAGTAGCTTTGATCACTTGAAGAAGCAAAACTTCACCAATGAGTGCAGCTGCCTAATATTCTCAGTAAGACCTTTTACAAGTGCAGGCTTCTGATCTGATTAGCAAGTGGAGGCAACCTCACATCCTGCCTGCAAACTGGTAAAGCTAAAATGCATGGAAAATTGAGTGCACTTGCATTACGATAATGACACCATAGAAGTAACTAGTATAGATGAAATTGCAAGACCTGTATATTTGACACAGGAAGCACAAATAATAGTGACAGCTTGTTATCTCATTTAGTTAGACTATGATATTACACACGGTTAAAACAAGTCACATGGAAGGGGGCTCTCAAGGCCAGGTGCTAGGCTTCATCCTTTCAAGTTAGCATTGCATTGTTTTGAAAGGGCAGTTTGTATTTAAATTTCAAATGAGAAATTTCTGGGCTGCATTTGTGAGCTGTAGTATTTCCTCCAAGAAGCTACAGTACAAAACTAAGTGGAATTTTTACTTTTCTTTATTTGTTCTGCTGACAAACGCCACAGAACAAAGCAGACTGGCACATTAACTTGAAGACATGCATTATTTCTGCTCATTAGATAAAAGCTGACTGGGAAATTTCCAAGTTGTTCTATCATATCAGATTGAATTTGAGCTTCCACGGTATTTTGGCTTTGAAAAGTCTTTGCCTTCAGCACACTGCATGCAAATATTGGTCTGGAGGAGTACTAAACTCCTTTTAGTAGCATATACAATGTAAGTGTGGATACTTCTCATACTGCCTTTCCCAGACACGCTTTGTTTTCTGTTTGCTGTCCAAACTAAGCAAGAAAAGCAACAACTTAACCAGAGAAACAAATACTGTGGATAGATTCACCATTTACATATCTACTATTTCTCTAGCTGACAGAACTTCCACACTGGCTGATTTTTCACACCTAGAAGGCAAAATCTTTTAGCTTGGATGGAAAAACAAAACACTGGCAGTTGTTCTTCGTCACTCCTGTTTTGTGGAAGACATTATGATGGAGTATGCATATATCTGAATCAGTCTTACTGGGAAATCCACCTCTCTCTCAACACTGTTTTTAGTAGTGCTGCCCTGGTCTCAAGTGTCATTTGAAGGCTGCAGTAGGCTACACTTGAGTTTGAATACATGAGACCAGGCAAGGTCATTTCTGGTGAGACATTCAGTGGGACAAATTCTAATTCACCCAGATATTTTGTTCACATACAGACAGCTGGCAGTCTTTGCAACGCTCTCAAATGACAATGTTTGGCAACCTACCAAACAAGCTAAATGCCTTTTGCTTGTCAAAGCACAAGCACATCACTTTACTTCAGTGTAACTCTGCTCTCCCTCAACACGATGTGTCAGCTTAGACAAACTGCTGTATCCTAAAGATGACTGCCAGGATTCAGCTTGCCTGCTCTTTTTTGATGACAAATTGATGTTGAATTTCCAGAATATGAAAATGACCATGATAATATATTTTGACATACAAGATATGCAAAGAATAACACAGCTGAAGCTGTCTCAACTTTACTGGACCGATGTTTAGTTATATTTGGAATCCAATTATTTTTATTCCCAGAAATACTTTTGCTTTCCTCAAAGCAGATGCTTATAATCTCTTCTTGCTGAGGTGCTGTGCTCTTTTTCCTACTGTTCCACAGCAGAAAGCAGGCCATGAACGAGAACCCATAAACTCACAAACACCAGTTGCTGCCCCTTTCCCCTGCCAGTAGATTTATTGATTTGCAAGGAGATGATGGAAGTTTCACTGCTTTCCTCCAGTGCAATTTTGCAGTGAGACACTGACAGTCACCAACACTCTTTAAGACCAATCTCCATGCCTGGGATTGTGAGACAGGGAGAAATACACCATGCAGTTCTATCTCAGATATTGCTCTCATCAAACTTCCTTCTGCAGTTTCAGATTTTAGAATTCAAATGTAAGTAGATAACACACACACACAACACCATTAATAATCTATACTGCACAGAGGGATACATACAGGAAATAACAGCTCCTGCACCACTGTCTTGGAGGATTTAAATTGATGCATTTAGGCAGCAGCAGAACCTATACATTTATCTTATAGTGCATTACCAAATTCAATAAAACTTCAATAGGATCTTCATGCAGAGCGAGGCGATACTCTGAATTTTTCACACTAAAGCACAGTGAACAAAGTGGTGACAACTCCTCAGTGCCACATTGTTTTAATGGACAGACACTGTACCAGTAGCTACGCGTTCCTTTCAAAGGAAGACAAAAGACATCACTGCCATCAGTCAGACAAATGGTTCTTGTTGGCCCACAGCTACATAATAAGCTCCCTGTCATTTGACAAGCCCATCATAGCATTTCTCTATCTGGTTTTCTAACATGATCATGTGTTATAGTCCCTGCATCCCAATGAATGATTATCGCTGCTGCAGACAATGCATCACCCTAAAAACATAAGTATAGCACTAATCACATCCCTTGCCTGATGTGGCCTTCAAGCATTTAGCACACTTCACAAAAGCTATTTCAGGTCAATAACATCTGGCTGGGTGACTGGCAGTTACATTTATTTCTCAGTTTTATCATACACAGACAAATAAAACCTCTTATGATCTTAATTACTGAAGGAGAATTTTCACTGCCTCTGCTACAATGCACAGAGAAGCTAAACTTCAGGCTCCTGCCTCATGATGAGAAATGTTGCTCATTTGCATGATTGTCAGGTAGATAAAGAGATAGCAAAATTTCAAATCCACTAGAGGCAGCATCTTGTTTAACCTTTGCAGCTTGGCTTGACTTGAACTTACCCAGGGCAGTAGAGGCCAGCTCACACTTCCCTCTAACAACACCCTGAGAAAAACTACTACTAAGAACATCCAGTCATCTTGAGGAAACTGCAGTGACTTTAGAATCTGTAAAAGCCTTCTAATTTCAGGTTCTTAAAATCTAAACAAACCAAGAGAATCAGGAGAATCCATAGAGGTTTTCTTGTTCTCAAGGTAACAAGGCACCCAGTAAGCAGGGCCAGCTCAGGTCCTCTCAATGGTATATTGAAAACTTGCTGACCCAAGAATATAGATAAAATGCATTTCCATCCTCATGCAGGAGTTAGAAAGCTCAGTTTCTTGGTGGCAGCAGAGCACATTATGGGAAACAAGGAGAGTCACTGGAGACTGTTCAGGGCCAGCAAGGCTTAAAAGCTGGGCAAAGTCCCAGAAGACACCATCGGGATGGGGCCTATCTCCATCCACTTTGCCCTCTTCATCCCATGGGGCTACCCTTCCCTTCAATCATCTCTCTTCCCACTAGAGCTGATACCTGTAGGCAGCCCCACACTTCCCTCAGCTTGATTTTGAATGCTCTCCTGCTGCCATACGAGGACAAGGAAGGGAGAGCCAGAGGAAATTTAATTTTAGCATCCATCAAGATACAATGAAGTTTTATGCTTTAAACTTCTGATAACGAAACTATTTAAATATGACAGGACTAACAAAACACCAGTCTGGAGTAATCTAACTGCCAGTGCCATTCGTCACTGCAGGGAAGTTGGACTAGATGACCTTTAAGGGTCCCTTTCAACTCAAAGAATTCTAGGATTCATACACCACACCAAATAAAATAAGTTACTGAAAGGTTTTCATCATTCGTCACTTAATTACACAGCTTACTACCAAGAAAGTCCATCTTTGTGAACTTTCTGCACTTAGTACTAACACAGCTCCAAAACATAAAAAGAATCAGGAGAGAAAAATGACATCCTTATGTTTGCAGTTTGGCTACTCAAAAATAGTCTATTAAAATTACCTAAATTTGATCAAATACAGAAAATAATCTGTGATAGGATAAGTGTCCTTTGACTCATTTGTGTTGAATAGTAGGTGAGCGTCATAAATACATGGGCTTTATTCCAAGAGTATCACTCTTCAAGTCACAAAAAGACAAAAGTCATTTTAATTCCAGTTTAGAGAGGCGACAGAATGTACAGACACATTAGGCATTGTATCAATATCCTAAATAACTCTACATTGCTCACTTGAAAAAGTTCAGACTTTCTTTCTGATTCAGAAAACCCATCCAAAAGAATTCAAGAGCAGGAACATCTACAATTCTCTGCTGGTATTGAAAGTATCAGGCTGGATATAAGGAAAAATTCTTCCTGGAAAGAGTGGTGCAGCATTGGAACAGCCTGTCCAGGGGGCTGGTGAAGTCATCATCTCTGGAGGTGTTCATGGTTAGTGGGCATGGAGCGGATGGGCTGACAGTTGGACTGGATGGTCTTAGAGGTCTTTTCCAACTGTAATGAATCTATTTTATGATTCTACTTTCCTCTTTCTTCCTCCCGTTTACTGTATTAACAAAACAGATAGTAACAGCAAGTATTTTTGAACAGTTTGTTAATATACCAGTTAGCAACAAAACTTAAAATAAATGCAATGCACTTAAGAATATCTATGAAGAATCCAACCACAGCACGTCAAGATATTGGAAGAATGGCATTGGCTAAGGCCAAGGGACTTCTCTGCAGGATGCTGCTCTGCTTTCAACAAGCTTCCTCCCACCACAACCAGTTTTGTCACATATCAGTAAAAACACATTGTAAAAAGTGGAAATGACCACATGGCTTAAGCACCCTACAAGTTCAATATTGACAGTACCAGCTCCAAAGCAAAACCACAGCATTATCATGGCAGAAAATGTGTCTCCTCAAACTCAGGATGCATTCATTTTCTCATGTCTACCAAGCACACACTGTCAAAATGCTCTGACAGCGTCTCTAACTTGCATCATACCATTTTGCCCAAGGGGCTGTCAGTCAGCTTTTCTTGCCAGATACAGTTTTGCTTACAGCTAGGAGGAAAAAAAAAAAAAAAAAAAAAAAAAAAAAAAAAGAGAGAGAGAGAGAGAGAACCCATAAACAGCACCAGCTCTGTGGAAACCAAGACTTCGGCTATTTTTGTGGCACTTGGTAGTGAAACTTAGCACTTGGCAGAAAAACTTGTAGACTAGTGATCCTCAAATACTTCCCATGTTTTGGGAGCAATGACTGAAAACAAAATAAAATGTGACTTCATTCCTTCTAAACTGGAAGGTCACAAAAGAAAATCTGGATGGCTACAAATGAATTGATTGGAGGAAAAAGTTAACTTTTCACATACATGTCTCTGGTAGCTTATTGCATTTTTTAATAAGTCCAGGCTTTCTTCCATTTTGCCAAAGGCCTGATGGGAGCTCCAAAAAAGGCATTTCCAAGGTTCAGTCCCTTCTTGCTAGTTTCTTGCAATTACACTTTACCAGCAGTAAGCTCAGCTAGGAAACCAGTGCAAGAGAGGTATTTTTATGCTGACCATTACTCTTGATATGTCCCAGCTGCACCCTCTCTACGTTGCTGTGATCATTTCTTAGTTCTTCAGTAGAAGATTACGAATGTTTTCACCCAGGCACCTTATAAACAAATACAGATGCATCTAGAAAAGCATTATGCCAACAGAAGCACCTATGTTGAACAGCAACAAGCCTTCATAGCACAGATTTTCATTTCAGGACATTCATAGTAACTCAAGAGACCTCTGCTGAACAGAATAGTTTCTAAGCATTTACGTGCAGATGTATAAAAGGAAACTGTGATACAATTCAAACGAGAATTATGACAGGATTCCTGGGTGTATCAAAGAGTTCTGACTAAGCCACAGTAATTATGCAATTAAGCATAGCATATCTTTTATTTGTACATTTGAGAAGTTAATATTGGGGTGGCTAACAAACAGCAGCACCATAACAAAAACCACAATAACCTCCATGTTACAGACAGGTGCCACAAATTAGTCTTTAAAGCCATCACTCTTAAAGACCAGATCACCCTATAGCCAATACTAACCTCCCCAAAGTCTACAAAATTTGGGGATATTTAAGGTTGTTTTTTTCCCCCACTTGAATTAGCATTATAGGAATGCAAAACTACAGAGAACAAAACTTCAATTATACACAGCAAAGAAAATACAGGCCTTTGAAATTACAGTAGTACTCAGGTCTCTGCCTCAGATGTATTATGCACAAAAAGGATCTAAGCTAGTAAAGCAAACTCCATGACTTACCTTACTTCGCTGTTTCAAAGATGTATTTGGAGGTCTATCCCCATTACGTGAGTCTTTATGAAGCCTTGACATATTAACAATTGAAAACAAACAAACAAACCTGCTAAATAAAACTGACAGTTGCCAGAGACTAGTAAATAAAAAAGAGCTTCCCTAGAAACCTCCTTATAAACCTCACCATGGGTGTAGCTAAATGTCTGGCTCCACCCTTCATCCCACCCAGAAACTCAGCCTGTAATAAGGTTTGAAGCAAGATGATTGTGTTGTCAACTTCTTGTATGCTCTGTTTACTAATGAAAAAAAAGAAAAGTAGATAGCTAGTTGACAGCTTTACCAGATAATGGTAAAATGTAGATAAATAAAATTAACCTTGTCCCAATATTTGCATTTTCTGCCATATGGTCTAGAAAAGCTAAGTGGGTGAGCTTGCTTGGTTGCTTGCCTTTTAGAAGCACTGATGTAGCAAACTGAGTGAAGCCTAAGAGCTTTTAGTATTTATTTGTATTGGAAGTGCATCAAATTTTAAGCCAACCATATCTATGAAGTTGCAGCAATCTCTACTTACACCAGCACAACCTATCAAAAGTCTCCACCACCAGTGTAGGCTCCTTTCTTCATCACTGCCATCATGAAGATGATGCAAGATTAAAAACCTTTGCAAACCCCATTAAAACACACGCATGCCATGGATACACAGGGACCAGAGCTTCTAAAAATTAGATTCTGTTCCTTTGACTTCTAACTACTACAGTTTTTAAAGAAAAAAACAACAAAACTTTTTCCTCAAGGTCTAATTCAAGGGAGTGAAGAGATGCACTAGGATGTTTACATCCTTAGTGGTTATATACTGCTTTGGTGTGTAGTATAAACAGATCAAGAGGTATATGTTCCTATTTCTTACTCAGTATTTTGTACCCTCCCAATTCATATTTTTTTCTTTTTAAAATTGCAGGTATAAGGAACTATAAATTCACAGCGGTTAGGCTCTTCTTCCGTGAATAATTGAGGTTATCCTGGCACTCCTGCAGGAGATTGGGTGTGAAATTGGAGTTCTTGAGTTGCTTGGCAGGAGCCCAACTATGCTTCTATTATCTGAGTTTGCTGTCAAGGGAGTGATTAGGAGATTATGTTCTTGTTAACAAGATCTGTGCGAGTAATGGCTATTATGCCCAACATTTCCTGTATTTAAGTTGAAGTGATTGCCCCATCTTGATATGGAGAGGTATTTTCCTGAATCATCATCATAGAATGGTTTGAGGTGGAAGGGAACTTAAAGCTCATCCAGTCCCAGTGCCTGCCATGGGCAGGGCTGCCTCCCACCAGCTTAGACTGCTGAGGGCCCCATCCAACCTGGCTTTGAATGCCTCCAGGGATGGGGATCAAGTCTTAACTTTAATAAGTATTAAAATAACATGCATTCCTTCTCACAAAACCAGTCCACTTCTGTCAGAAAATGCTAATTGGCCATTAAAATACATGTATCCATATGGAACTTTTGCTATAACATTAAAATATAAGCTTAATATTGTCTGTGTTCCTCTTCCAGTCCTTACGAAGTATCAGATGGAGGAAAAAAACAATCAAAATAAAAGATATTACTTAATAAGCTACAGCTTTTAATTTTCATTCCTTCCGAACCTCTGCAAGCAAGAGAAAGCATCTTTTGCTTTAAACTCAATAATTAAAGGACAGATACCTATGTCTTCTCCTGTGGCTGAAAGAACATAATCTCATGTCATACCACATGTGAATACAAAATTTTCCAGGGTCAATAAAAGCATTTCATCTTTAAAGAAAGTCTGATGATTCTGAGAAAAAAGATACAATCTTGGTGAGTTCACAAATTAAGCATAGCATGCAAGAGCAAAAAAAAAAAAAACACAGTTATATTTAAATATCAAGTTGGAAGAAAAATAATAAATTGCATTTGCTTTCCTACCACTCTAAGGTCCCATAGCAGGCTTCCTCTCCACCCTTTGCTTCAGCAATGACAAAGCAGACTAGCCATGACACCCATGGTTGAATTCTCCCTTATTTTGGGCTGATGTTCTCAAGGACAGTGGAGGAATCCAGAGGTGTGGGTGAAGGAAGGAGGAACATCACAAGAGATGAGTAAAATCAGAAATCATGAGATAAATACTGCTGTGCTTTGGGCAGTGAACCCTATACCTAGGTTAGGACTTGGATCTGGCTTCTGTTAGAAATACTGGATGGTAAGATAACAGAGAGACTTTAATTTTTACAGGTACTGCTGTCTTGGCTGGTAGAAACTATTCTCTATTACTAAAACATGAAATGGTAAAATGGCATGGTCTGGCAGCTAGCAACTAAAACCAAGGGAGAAAAAACTCTGTGCTTCAGATTGGCTTCTAATAAACCTTGCACATGAAAAAAAAATAATCTGATTTTCTGAGTATTGCCAGTGCCTCTTCCAACTACAAGAACCCACCTGCACTGCCTGCTAGAACTACTTTATTACATTTCTAAAGGCAAACAAAACATTCTGCAGCTGTTCAAGCAGTCACACTTGTTGCTGTTACAGCCATGAGAAATTGGTAAAGCTCAGCTGACCAGATTATATGTTAGCATCCAAAACTAGAAGAGATGAATGCAAACAAGCAAGTAGATGTCCAGTGGATCAACACTTACTGGGAACTCATCTCAGCAATATCCACCTCCATCAATGCCATCTGGCTTTTATCAGCAACTACTGTGCAAAGGCAAGACTTAAAAACACATCTACTTTCCTGGGCAATGGTAATTACAGGTGCTCCCCAACATGTGCAACTTGGAGCAAGTCATAAGTAGGATCCCACCACAGTAGTGTACAAACTAGAGATGAAAAAAGGAGGTGGCCCATTGCCCCAACAAAGCCAGAGATGGGAGGGAAAAAAACAAGCTGGCAAAACTGAGGAATTGGTGCAGTCAGGATGCAGTTAGGAGGAAGAGAAATAGATACAGAATGTGAAAATTACTCAAGAGGGATTGTATGAGAAAGGAGCGCAGCGCATGAAAAGGCAGCAGTGAATGAGAGCCGGGCTCCTCCCAGGCACAAAAAAGAGTATTAAATGTAGAAAGAGCTGAAAGCTAAGACCTTTCATTTATTTATTTATTTATCTTAATCTGGAATTATTTAATCTATACTTCAAAAAATTTCCAAGAGACTGCAAACTAAGAGCTGCTGTTCAGAACTTCAGCAAATGCAGTTTTCCTCTGACATTCCCCAGACTGTTTTCAGCTGCACTTTGCAACCTTTGCTTCTTACAGAATGTATATTCCTAACAAGTTTCCTGTGGCTTGCTAAGGTGACACAAAGATCTTCACAAACAGCTGTCAACGTATCGCTAACTTCTCATTTTCTTCGCAAGCATTTCTCAAGATGATGATTGACACCAAAGCACATTAGGCTGTTAAAGGATTAATGGAGTTGAAAGAAGTGGAAGGGAAGTGCCTATAAAAGCTATTGCAACTAATAATGGCTGAGAACTTAATTCATGAGAAGACGCAGAAAGTTTGTGATAATCAATGAACAGCTTTAAGGTTTAATCTGCATACATTGCATGCTACAATTATGTCAGAGTTTTTAAATATTCAATCATTTGGAAATAATGGGTATTGGTCATATCTGTACAGCAGATACGTGAAATAACACGTTGGAGTGGAACACAGCTTCATGAGTGGGTCATTCCATCCACTAGGGTGCTAGGAAAATGCACTGTGTGCCATGCTGTGTGGGACACCAAAAGCCAAGGCAAGTGTTGCTCAGTTGGCACAGTGCAGTAGCTGGGAACTGAAACAACAATTCTGAGTAAGTATGAGTTACCCACTGCCTCTCTGATTAGTTTAATTACAATCATAAATCACCTGTTTTCCTTTAGTGTATATGCTTCTGTTGATACCAACCAGATGCTATTTGCCAATGAGTTGTTTCTAATGTGAGAAAGCAAAGCAAAAAAATATTTGCAAGTGTTTAGAAATGTATTTATCTGTCCATCAAAATCCAAAAGACCCAAATACTGCCAAACCATACTTGCATTTGCAGTTACTCCTTCAAGATAATGTCCTTAGCATTGTCAGGCCTGAAAAACTCTGGAATCTGATGGACATCGGATAGGACCCTTGCTACAGGAAATACACTGAGGTGCTGGAGCATGCCCAGAGAAAGGCAGCGAGGCTGTGAAGAGATCGGAGCACAAGTCTTATGGGGAGAGGCTGTGGGAAATGAAATTGTTCAGTCTGGAGAAGAGAAGGCCCAGGAAGATCTCATTGCTCTCTCTGCAACAACCTGAAAGGAGGTCGTAGCAAAGTGGGGTTCAGCCTCTCCTCCTAGGTGGAAAAGAGATAGCATGAGAGATAATGGCTTTAAGTTGCACCAGGGAAAGTTCAGGTTGGATATTAGGAAAAATTTACTCTCAGAAAGAATGGTGAGGTATTGGAACAGCCTGCCCAGGGAGGTGTTCAAGATCCGTGTGGATATGGCACTGAGGGATGTGGTTAGTCAGCACTGTGGGGATGGGTTGACAGTTGGACTAGGTGATCTTAGAAGTCTTTTTGAATCATGAAGTCAAGAAAAGTGTTCTCCTATTGCTTCTGTTTTGCTTCTTAGCCTGGGTCTTTTCCTCTGGCTTGCAAATGTTCTTCAATTTGGATTCTTGAGCTCTGCAAGGGATGCTGCATTCCCAGAAGAGATGAGTCATGAGATCCAAGGTTAGTTCCAAGTGCCACATTGCAATGAAAATTCAAGAACAAGTTTATTCATAGCATTTCTATTCAGTCTGAATGACAAAGCCAAACTAAATATATTGTTTTTCTTTGATAAAACTGTCTGAAGAGACTGTTACTGATCTATATTCAGTTTAATGTTAACCAGGACATAAAATGGTTAGTAGATCAAAGCATACTTGAATAAAATTCCTCAAAAAGGAGTAGCCTGAGAATATACTTGTCTATTTCTCATCAGAAGTTGCACAACCAAAGTCTGTGATGAAATCAGAGACAGCTTCTTCTCTGCCGACTTTAACAAGTCTATCAAACGTACAAACAGATTAACTAGATTAGAACAATTTCACTGTCTAAAGATTACATCTAATAAACCTGCATCTTACATCTTCCTTTCCTTCCCACCTGTCAAATATAGGATTTGTATTTTCTAGCAACTTGTTATTTTTACTTGGTCTTTGCTAGGCATTGATAATTAGATCAACCTGAAAGCTTGCTATTTGTGTGAATGGTATTTTACTTAGTGTTAGGCCCTTATTAACTTTATCCCTTAATGAAAATTTACTCAAATTTGTTTAAGTACTGAATATCTGAAAGCATCTGAGTAAATATTTTTTACTTCTTCTTATAAGGTAGAAAAGTCATATAGTCAGCTGTTTTCAGAGGGGATTTGGTTAAAGATTAGGCTCCTGTAAAGCATTAGAACTATTCCTAAGCTTCAAACAGAACATGTTTAAAATGGGGTCATTCAAGGCTCGATGGAATAAAGCAGGGAGAAAAGAAATGTTTTCAACATAAGACTCAGAGAAGATTCTGGGCCTGAAGAGGTGCTCAAATAGGATCATCTTCTTCATCACCCCTTCTCCATCATCCATCTTTACCTGACCAGTATGGACCATCATCCCTTCTTCAGAGCAGTAATGGCTGATCAAATCTGAGCATGCTTGCCCCATCTAAAGCCCTGCTCTTGCTACGGGGACTGTCAGACAGCGGGGCAGGCTTTCTTCAGACTTTTTAAAAACTCTTTCTGGACATGGCCAAGATAAAAATAGCCCAGGGCAGCCTTGCAGCTAGGCTGCTGATGCTGGCTGTTCTCCCAGAACTGCCCTTAATCCTGTCTATCCCACAACTGTGTGCTGGGGATGTGGTTCAGCCTATTGATGACAAATGCAATGTGAAACAGCTCCAAGATCCAGCTGCATTTACAGCTAATCAGACTTGTCCTGACTGCTTTCCTGGAGCACTCTTGTTGTTTTCTGTATCCTTTACCTGCAGTTCAAGTTCTGCCTTCTATTTTCCTCATTCTTTACCCTGCTTCCAGTCTCCTTTTCCTCATTTGACCTCCCCAAATGCAGATTAGATTTTCCTTACCATCCATGAAGCCTTCTCAATCCCTTTGTAAGAAGATGTCCTGTTCGAGGTTTTCCTCACCCACCCTCCCAAGATGGCCAACCATCCCCATTTCCCTCACTCCCCTTACAGTGCACAATGTTCCCAGAGCCTGGCAGCAGGAATGGTGCAGATGCACCTCATGGCAGTAAGGACACAAAAGCTGTGCACTGATTGCCCAGATCACATCACCTTTTCAGCAGTGAGAAATGCAGCCCCACTGAAGCTGCAAGGAATTCCTGTGAGGGAGTTGGAGCTATCCTAAGCTTAGTGCTTTCTAAGCAAAAACACTGACTTTTGCACACACACACACTATGCATTTATAAAATTATATATATATATAAAGGTGCTGAAAGATTCAGGATCTCATTGAAGCCTCAGCCAACACCAATACATGTGCCATCATGCAGTGACTGGACTTTGGGCCACCAGTGACTCAGAGCAGTGCTACTGACACATTCACCACTGGCACTTTCTGCACCATCTGCATTTTCCCTTCCCATGCCTCACACAAACACTGGCCCAGCCCAGCTCTGTGAGCCACAGCTTACAGTTTTTGACACGATATTGTATCACTCTCCAGAGGTGCCTGAGGGAAAAATTCCACTCACCTAATTGTGTTAGTCTGAAGCTTCTCCATCTTGGGATTAAGCTTGTTTTCAAAACACTTAACCATATTAAAAACTTTCAATGTTGCAAGAGAAAAAGGGCCAGGATAATGGCTATTTAAAGCTAAATTGGAAGGATGTGTTTTAGCAAAATTTGCAGCAATTCTGAAGGCTCCTTTTTTTTTTTTTTTTTTTTCCCTCCCCAAAATTTACTGAGCATGAATTCTTGTGATTACCCATTTGGGTGTGTGTATGTATGTGGCACTGTTCGTGGTTTTTTCAAGGTTTGCTCCTCCAAATATTTCACTAGCATTTGGAGAAATGGTCAAAAAAATAATGCCAAAATATCTGAGCAAGGTTTTACAGTAGCCAGAAGAGACAATGCTAAATAGCTTAGAATACTTGAGCTTGTAAGAACTGAATGAAAAAAAAAAAAAACCACATGATTTGACATTCTTACTGTCAATGAGAGGACCTAGATATAGAACATCAGAAGTTAACTGTGACAACGCAATACATATTAAATTCAAAGAGCTGAAATATCTGCGCAAGCCCCCCACTGCCAGACAGATTTGTCACTGTGGTTGTTTCCAGTACATCTTAGAGAACCAGGAATAAAGTTTATGTGCCTTAACCTAGCATGGCTTGAGTTGAAAGGGACCTCAAAAACCCAACCTCATGCCTTGGGCAGGCCTGCCACCCACCAGCTCAGCTGCCCAGGGCCCCCATCCATCCATCCATCCATCCATCCATCCATCCATCCATCCATCCATCCCATCTGGCCTTGAACGCCTCCAGGGATGGGGCACCCACAGCTTCTCTGGGCAGCCTGTGTCAGTGCCATCACCTTCTGAGTCAAGAATTTCCTCCTAATATATAGTCTAAATCTCTGCCCTTTTAGTTTAGAACCACTCCCCTTGTCTTGTCACTCCTTGTCTGTGTTAAAATTGATCCCCCTCCTGCATGTAAGATCCCTTCAAGTACTGGAAGGCTTTGATGAGGTTTTCCCAGAGCCTTCTCTAAGAACAAACCAAAGTCTCCAGGTGTCCTTCTGCATCCCCTGTTCCTGCTGCCCTTGTGGACAGGCTTTGAGGAACAATAGCTTCAGCACAGGCACCTCTGTTTTCCCTAGGGAAACAGACACTACAGGAAAATTTAACCTTGAGGAACAGGCATGTGGTAAGGGGCCAACTGCCAAAACCTTCAAATAAACATAAAACACTCCAAATTAGTAAACCTCACAAGGACACACCAGAAGTTCTTTTAGTCTGTTACTGCAGATGGCTGGCATGTGCCAGCCCACCACATCACACCCCACACAGTGACATCACAGAAAAATACCCACATTTTGTCTCTCTTTGAAACACATCCAAAGGCCGTAGGTATCTCAGAAACAGGCACCAAGTTCATTAGATGCTAACTGCCCCACCTGCTGCTGTCCTACCAAGCTGATCCTTCTCTCCTTGTTACGCTGAAGAATGTACAGATCCAATATGCTGGATTTGAGACTGACTGGGAGAAACCCACACTTGCCCTCAGGACAAGTCGGATTCATGAGCTGTTTGTCACTTCTGAAGCCCAAGGTTGTATTTGAATGGAGTACGGTCAGTCAGCCTTTCCTGCCAGAGGCAGCAAAAAGCACATGTGCACTGGGGACTTGGAGAGTGCTCGATCCGTGAGCTGGGCATCCTGATGTGACAGCTCATACAGCTGCAGAATGAGAAATACCTAAGGATGCCCTTGAGATGCTTCCTCCAAGTACTGAGCACTTCACTGAAGCAATCAGAACCCTGGCTGAGAGATCTACCCTGCAGCAGTGCTGCTGCACAAGTTTTTAAGCAGTTCATTTCACCTTTAAAGACAATATATTTTAAGAGAGCAAGCGCATCTTGTAACCCGTACGCCGTATTTCAAACAGAGCACCACAATGTTCTGCTGCTCCACTCCGGAGATGACACTTCTGTCGGCATTTATCTTCTTGCAGAACACGAAGATTGCTGCGATATTTCTTTTTTGGAAGTTTCTACCTCCTTCACCACCGCAGGTCTCTCACTATTGGAAGTCAGGAGCTTACACCATCGGCCTCGTTCCATCCGCTACCCAGTTTGGGGGCAGAGAGAAAGCTAAGATCCGCGTGGGAAGCCAGGAAAGTACAGAAAGGACCGTAACTCACCACAGAGGGCTGTTACCGGCAGACGCCGTTTAACACGAGTGATGCACTGATGCTTGCTCCGGACAACTGATGCTTGCAGCCCGGCGGCAACAGGCGTGCCCGCAGAACCGAGGGAGTTCGGCGCTGCCAACCGAGAGTCACGGAGAGAATCACACTTTCCTCTTCCCACTGCGGAGAGCCGGGGACGGCCTCTCGCTCCCCTCCACCAAGTACTTTTGGGCCGACGGTGACGGCGAACACTGTACGCAGCCCCCGCCGCGCTACCTGCCCCGGCCGGCCCCACCGCCCCACCGTGACCGAGCGGTCCCGTTATCCCGGGCCCCGCCGCGCACAAAGCCGCCCCCGCCCCGCTCCGCACCGCACGGTTCCGCTCTGTTCCTCCCGTTGCCAGCGCGGCGCGGCGCGGCGCAGCGCTCGGGCGGGGCCGGGCACTGGGCTCACCTGCTCGGCTCCGCGCCGCCACCACCGCCGTTTTTCCTTTCTCCCGCCCGCCCGCTGACAGCGCGGCTTTGTCCGCCCGCCCCGTTCCGCTCCGCCCCGCCCGGGAGGCGTCGCGTGAACCGCGCGGGCACCGCTCGCAGCGGCGCGGCTCGGCACCGCCGACCTCCCTGTGCCCGCACGCTCACGCCGTGTTTGATTCCACACCTGCTCTCCCACACGCGGCAGCCCGGGCCCTGCCTCAGTCCCGAGCCGCAGATAGGCTGTTGTTCCAGCCCTGCCCACGTGGAGCCCCGTGTTTGTGTTTTCCAGCTCTGTCATGCGATCGTGAGCGCCGGGGGAGGAGAGCCGTGTGGGATGCGCTTCCTATTTTTGTGGTGGTAACCGTAAACCGCGGCTTGGAGGAGAGGAAACGGCGCGGATCTCTCCCTCCCTGTTAATGCAACCTGATCGTTCCCACTGAGTGTTAAGTCTAAAGTTGAAAAACTAAAAATACGGGGTGGGAGCGGACGAGGAAAGCTCAGAAACCGTGACATAAATAGGCAGGATTTGCTGCGGCCTCTTATTCTTGACAGGGGAAAGCAGCACGTCTGCTCCAGGAGACTGAGGCTTCTTCCTGCACAGCACTGTGTGGGTCCCAGGTTGTCCCCCAGTGTTTCTGGGACTTCTGCTGTGTGTGTTACACGATCCCATGTCCTTGGGGATGCATGGATCACGTGCAGACCTGGCACAGCTCTGCTCTTCCTCTGAACCGAGGGAAAGGATAGTCCAGCAGTGGGTATGGAGAACACAAGGGTCTCCAGGCCTTCCCGCTGCCTGAGCCTAAGCCAAGGCCCAGAGGACCAGGGCCACCCATTCTGTGGGGTGCGGGCAGACTCATCACCAGCAGATGATCCCAGTGGAAAGGCAGTGATGATGCCATGCTCCCATCACTGCCCCACAAATGGATGTGATGATGCGAAACAGGGCCCAGAGTCCTAGTGTGCTCATGGGCACCCCTACATCTCACACATCTCCCAGAGGGGAAGAGTGTCCCAAATATGAATACTCTCACTCAGCACAGAGTGGCCAACACGCTGAAAACCTCCCATTCAGAGTCAAAAGGATTTCCTGTTTGTTTTTTGATAGTGTTTGAGAACTGCCAAATTTCTTCTTAGTCCTTATATGAAATGTGTTTTTGTATCTATGGAACAAGTGACGGATTTTACTGCATCAGTGGGATTTGCTTAGCAGAGTGTTTAGATGAAAAGATTTGCTATTTTTGTATGATCTTCCTTGGAACCCATCACAGCAGTGTCAGAGCTCCTGGTGCACTATTTTGTTATCAGCATGTGCCTGAATGGCTCAGGAACTACAATTCCTTGAGCAGAAGGGAGCCTGTACAATGAAGCAATGAGCAAAGAAAGTTAAGCCTAAAAATATCCCTTCATTTTTAAGCACGTCCTGTCTAAATGCCCATCAGGAGACCTGCCACCTGTGGAGACCTGTATTCTGCAGATTTAGCTGCAGGTCACCGTGTGGCCCCTCTCTCCTGCTTAAGGCAGCACCCGAGGTCAGAGGTGTGGATATCACTTATGGCCACATGCTCTCCTGTATGCCATGGCTGGTCATGGTGAGCATCTTGGGTCACACTGTGCTTGTACATCACAGGGAATCATGGCAGTCATTTCATAGCACCCCAGAATGGCTGAGGCTGGCAGTGCCCTCTGGGTCCATCAGGCCCACACCCCTTGCTCCATCAGGGACACCAGAGCAGGGACCCAGGCCCATATCCAGGCAGCTGCTGAAGGTCTCTGAGGAGCAGAGCCCACACACAGCCTGTGGGCAGCCTGTGCCAGAGCTCTGTCACCTGTACAGCACAGAAGTGCTCCTGGTGCTCTGAGGGAACACTCTGTGTTCCAGGTTGTGCTCACTTCCTCTTATCCTGGCACTGGCCATCACAGGAAAGAGCCTGGCTCTGTCCTCTTTGCACTTTCCCTGCAGGTATTTTTGCACATTCATTAAGATCCTTCCTTAAGCAGGACTCTACACTTCTCCTTGTTGAACTTTATGAGGTTCCTGTCAGCCCTTAAAACAGCCCTGTGTGGTGGACACTAACTCCCAGAGCCTTCAGGTACTTCAGAATGCAAAGTAATGAGGATTTCTACAGAGACTCACTCTGGAGTCCATGGGAACAGTAGTCACTTGTGCTAATGCAGAAGCTGCCCTTTCTGTTGACATCCTGACATGGATTTCCTTCCCTCAGACACTGTCCACGACTCCGTTCTACTTAGATGTCAACATCAGCGTAAGGGACCATGCATGCACAAACAGTCATTTTTTGTTGTAGTGCCTCTGCAGTAGATTTCACTTCACCTAGTGGACAGGAGTTTGGGTCACATAAATGGCCAGTATTGAGGGGTGCTTGTGCCAGCTTAACAATCTTTTTCTGGCCAGTGAAATTAAATTGATTGGCTTTGTTTAACTTGTTTACCATGTTCCACCAATGATGCTGATATAGCAGCACCTAAACCAAAACTGTTTAAAGAATGAACATTTGTCACACACCTAAAACTAGTTGCTTGTTAGTTACTCCTTAACAAAACTTGCTCTGCATCTTACATATAGATTCCTGTTTAGCAAGTAATGACTCCAGGAAATGACTCCAAATTGAGAAAGCAAAGGGCAAAGCAACACATTTGTGCCTTAACTTTTCTCCAAACACAAAGGGAGAAGCACCTAAAGATGTGGCCGTGACCCAGTCAGGGCTGCCCTGACACAAAAAAAGCCACTGCGCTCACAGGGGTTGGTGAATTATCTGTCCCTGCAGAGCACAAAGGAAACACTTCCATCTTCAGCCACACTTTCCTCGCAGGGAGAAGTAATGACCTTTAGTTTTTTTAAGAGTTCTTTACATTTGATCTTTAATCACTGATGGAATAGTTGCAGTTAGGTTACGGGACATAATCTCAGTGTAATTTATTACCAAAGGCTTTTTCCTGAACTCCTTTGACCCTGCAACCCCCCTGATGTTAATCCAGTGCAGGGTCATGGCTGTGGAGGTAATATGCCTCTCCACTTTCATTCTTCATAGCTGTAATTAATTATCTTAATCATTTTCATCAGAGAGTGCAGTTAAAGAAAGGAGAAACAAAAGGCATGTCAGTCCCTCTAATGCAAAACTGATTTAGATGCTCTTCCACGAGCATTAAGCGCTTACCCAAGACACAAACCATAGGAAAAGCTGATTCTTCCAGCAGACATACACCAAAGCCATCTGTCTGAGTAAAAAACTTAGCATTTCCACTTGTAGTCATTTCTCTGTTTCTTCAATTATTACTTCATTAACAACAGGAAGAGATTTCTGATTTGTTATTTCTTTTTACAGTAGCCAACATGTGCGATATATTTTCCATTAAAAAAAATTGGAAGATTTCAAATGAAAAGACTCTTATAATATACAGCTGCAGCTTTTCTTTTGGAAACACATGACAAAAAAATATCTCAAGAGAAGTAAAAGCACTTCCTAAAAGTCACAGTTAGTCTAGGTTAACAGTCAGTAGAAACTGTCAGAAGACGGGTTTTTTCCTCTCATACAGCATTTCCATCTAAGTTAGAATAAAGCTTTCCAGTCTCTTTTTTTTCCCCTCCTTTGACCAACTGCCCTCCAAACCCATAAGAGTTTCCCACAAAACATTGCATTCAGTCAAAACTTCAAAATTAAATATCTAGGAACTTCTGGATTTTCTTTTTAAACCAGTTGCTCCCAGTGTGCCTATAGCTCTGGTCAGGCACCCCCCCTTCCTCCCTAGGAGGCACAATGCAGTCACCAGGAGAGTATGCTCTGCATGGTGTGGCAACTGGTATTGAAGTCAGCCAACAGCTCTGGCTTAACCTACAGACTTCTGCAGAGTGGTCTCATCTTGAGACAGGAGCCAGGAGTTGGAATTGGTGATCCTTCTTTGGTAGGGGGTTGGACTCAGTGATCTCTGGAGATCCCTTCCAACCCCTACAATACTGTAACTCTGTGATCTTTGTGAGTCCCTTCCAACTCAATATGTTCTATAGTCCTATGATTCTATGGTTCCACGATAGAATCCACCACTCATGCTGTGTGTGTAGCCTTGCACGCTGCTGGGTCCCACAGGGCATACAGCACTTCAAAACACACATAGCCTCATTAAATACAGCACCTCTATTACCTCTCCCTTACAAGAGTTGTGGTGCACAGACCAGAGCTTCAGGAGGGAAGGAAGCTCCAAAAGCTTTCATTATGTCAACATGTACAGTACTTTTATGGAAGTTCTCCCAGCTGAAACCTTGAGGAAAATAAAGATCCAGAAATTCATTAATGGTAAGCTAGGTTATTAGATTGTTCGCTTGGATTCACGTAGCCCATTTTACATGGCATGTGTGGAACAGAAGGGATGTGATATATCATCTGTCATTCTTAATATTTTATAGTAAAGCATAAATCAGCAGGGGGGTAATTCTGACATGTCTGACTCAAGGGCATGCTGATTTCATCACATTTTATGTGATATTGCTCAAAGGTAAGTATGAGTAGAGCAGTTTAGGGTCCATGCAGGATATAATCATTGCTTCTGCTGCTCTCCTAATATGTAATTTCTAGCAGGGCCAAAGCAAGACTTTTTGGTGCAGTCCTCCCTTCACATATTTTACCTAACATGTTTGCCATGGGGAAGAACAGCGTTAAGTGGTAATTACCCTAGCCCTGTCTCAGCTTAAAAATTAGGTTCTCATCTGTATCTACATATTTGCCCACTCTGCAAATATCCCTGGAGAGCAATCCCTCTTATCTAACCTTACTGTGGCCCTGGTATACCATATTACTGGTATGAATGGATGAGTTTTAAGAGCGCATTTAATTTAAAGGGCAACTGCCATGAGGTCAGGCCCAAGAGTGGCCTTTTAAAATGGTTCTCTCTGGGGTGGGGGGTGTCTCATTGTGGAACATTCAGATAGATAGTGGTGAGAAATGCATTCATAGCTAGTGAATCAGCAACATTTGAAGAAACAGATGCTCTAGGCAAGTTCTTCTTTGTGGGTTATGCAACAGCACCTGCCAATCAAGGTCCTTTACAGGAGAGTTCCAAACCCTGCACTTCCTATTAGGCCACACCTAAGTACTTTTCTGACTAGGATGCTTTCTTGAATATGTTCCAAATACCTGATTTACACAGGGATGCCCACGTCTGTTTTGAGCAATCTTTTCCAATTCATTTTTGACCTTAAGCTTTCAGGATTTGGGAATGTTCTCATTCATTTTGCAGAAGATGTTTCTGTCAGCAAGAGCTTGGCTAATTATGTTGTTTCTGTGCTGAAACTGGGGTGGTTAAATCTTTCCAACGTGAAAGGTTTTTGTGGGGTCTGGTGCTTCTTTCCCAGTGCTGCAGGATTTCTGGATTGGATTGTCACTGCCCAAGTCAGGAAAGAAGAAAACCTTTCAAGATTAGTTTAGTCTTTGTCATCATATTAGAGAGGTATTTGCAGCAGTCCAAGCAGACTGTCAATAGACTGCATTGCAAAGGTAGTAGTAGTGCAAAAAGGAGATAGGTCCCCCTTTTTAGTGAAAGCAGACAGTTGTACCTCTGTGGATGGGGACAGTCCCCACCTGCTGGGACCTGCCAGGTGACAGGTAGGGCAACACACTGTGAGAGTGAGGAATGGTAAAGTGAGGCTGAAAGTCTCCTTCCCTTGGAAGCTTCACCGAAGTGGAGGTGGGATCATAGCAATGTGTGTGGGACTGAAGCAGATGACTGAGCAGACAATGTCTGTGGCACCTCGCAGCACAGATAGTACCTAACAGAGTGTGAATCTTTCCCCCATTCCCCATACCCCTAATGCACCACTGTGGTTGCTGAGTTGCCTGAGGAAAAGCAGCAAAGATCTGACAAAATTGTTGCTAATTGCCACGTGGTGCCATCATGCAAGGTCTACTCTTTCCGCAGGTGTCTCCCAAACCCTGTAAAAGTCAGGAAAACTCCTGCTTTGAAGAGCCAGACTTATCCTTATTACAACTGGAAGAAATTCTGCTCCCTGAAGGGATAATTATGAAGCTGAGATGAAGCTCATGTTGAACACATTTTGCCTTTACAGTGTTTTTCCTTTGCATCACCTAATCTGACTTAAAGGGCAATGTTTCTTTGAAAATATTGTGCACATCTCACTGTAGCAGAAGCCTGAGTATGCCAATGCTGTACTTCCCATCGTCATCGGAAACAGAAGCAGTGAAACAAGGAGTAAAGTGAGGAACCATCTATTCTCAACAAAATTTCTTTTCCTCCTAGGCCAAGGTTGTTCAGTGTAATCAGAGCAGCAAGAAGCATTGTGGTAACCAGATGCAAAGTGACAACTTCAGTTAGCATAGTGGGTCAAAATGGTTCAGTTTATGACATCTGACATTGGCATTTCTAAATAAGGAATCACAAGTAACTAAAAGTCTCCTGTTTTAGTATTACCATAGAAACGAGCCACGTGAGGAGTAAATGAACTGTGTTTGCAGAGCTGTATCAGGTCGTAGTGAATCTGCAAAGAGTAAAACTAACAATAGAGGAAGAGTCCAGGGGGCTGAATGTCCTAGTCAGCAGAGCATTGAAAACCCCATCATTGTTCACCCTGCCACCATGTGTTCCTTTGTTCTCTAAGAAATTAATTCTGCACACTATCCATGTATGCACATTTGGCTTTGTCACATAATAGTTACTAACAGTAGAACAAAAATTAACACTTTTTCCTATTAAGCTGTAGATCTTCTGTGAGTGTTTCACGGATGATTTTTTTTTCTATATGATGGGTGAGTTTTTATTAAATATTACATTTGAAAATGTGTGTTCGAACCAGTAACTGCTCATCCATTACAGTGGGTAATAAATAAACGAATGATGAGTGCCTAAACCATTTCCCAGAGGAATTAACAGTTTGAATTAGCAATGCCTACCTCCACAAGTGACTTTCTCTCTTACAAGTCAATAAATTTTTAAGTTAAACATCATATGTGAGGAGCCATAAAAGAAAATCAGGAAGAAGTACCAGTCTCCTGAGCAAATACAATCATTGCTGAACTTAAAAATCTCTCTGCTTCTCATTTACATAAAATTATAATATTCATAGAGTCTCAGTAACACAAGAAAGAAGAGAAAGTATGTATCATGACCTCCTGATTGAAGTCATGTCTTCAAAGTTTGACTGGAACCCTAGGCATGCTGCTTATAAAAGATGGGAACTGGTGTACTAGCAACTCGTGTATCAGTACAGGTAAGATGATTTGAGTTAAAAAGTGATTGTATTTAAACAGATAGCAGAGTTCCTTGATTAAAAAAAAAAAAAAAAAAAAAAGATTGACTATAAATGTAGTGCTGCTTATATGGGGTGTAACATATGCTTTTTTTTTAATTTAAAATTTATTTTAGTTATTAGATATGTTTAAGTGGGCATGATGGTAATGGGTTGATGGTTGCACTAGGTGATCATAGAGGTCTTTTCCAACCTTAATGATTCTATGATTCCATGGTTATCCTTGGAACAGGTTTGATTCTGTTTACGGGAGCAGGCAGAGGGAAATGTTGGTGTACCTGACAGACATATTACCAATCTGAGCTGAAACCTCCATCTCACTACATCCTTTGTAGATGAGTTGGCATCCCCAGCTTTTAGTGACAGCAGAAAATGAACACACATCTTCAAACAAACTGAGAAGAATCGGCATGCTCCATGTCTGCGGAGTTTCAATAAGAACTAAGCTCCCAGAAATGAAAACCCAATTTGGCAAGTGTTGATTAAGCTTACTTCAAAAATAATTAGATGTCCAACATCCTGATATTGAAGGAGACACCTAAATAACTTGAGAGTTTTCTTAAGATTTGGCATAGCCTCCAATCTCTGATGATGATAATAAGGAAAGTCAGATTATGATTCTCATCTCTTACAACCACCATACTGTTTTTAGTTATTTATTTGCAGGCAAGGAAATATAACTCTTCTGTGGTATTGCTTGTTGGGCTGGAGGTTCCAATGTGAGTATAGCTGTCCTGGAGACAGAATGCACATTGTAGCCTCAAACCAGGCAGGAAGAAAAAAAAAATATTGTAGCAAATGTTTTTTTAGTTGTTGTGATGTGATGTGATGGTTCAGGCTTGTAATAAGGGACATCTTCTGTGCTGGAGAGGAGAATTGTCTGGGAGCAAAGCCAGGAGTGGCAGGGGTAGGAGGAAGGAAGAGGAGAACCACACAGCTATGTTTGTTACAAATCGTCCAGAAAGGGGCTGATTGTAAGGATTTAGTTAAACAAATAGTACTCACAGCTCTCTGTGCCACAGACGCCCTGATACTAATGAGGCCCCCGTAGAAAGATGCATAATAACAGTAGCTGTTGCTTTTTACTGCTTCGTGTGCTTTGTGAGAAGTAAACATTAAAAAAAACAACAAAAAAAAAACTGAACGACACAACAAAATAAAACCTCTCAAATCGTCCTCCCCATCTGACCCTATTATGCTTTAAAAATCAGCTGTCCACAAAAAGAAGCTTTCCTTCAGGGTCACGAGGTGTGAGCGTTGTAAGGAAGATAAGACTTGTCATGGCCTGAGATGCTGTGTCAGGGCCAAAGTAGGCTGTTTGTCCTTTACATGCACACATTTGTGTTCCTTCTGCCCTGCAGCTCCCTATGTGTTTAAAAGAGACAACAAACCAAGAGAGAAGTATAGGTCACGTATGTGTGTGTCACTGTCAGGCTGCTCGATGCACTTGAGGTTAGAGAGTGGGGCTGACACAATCCCCGAGAAAGGAACACCGCATACCAT
The DNA here is from genome assembly GCF_019238085.1 of Lagopus leucura. Taxonomy (NCBI): domain Eukaryota; kingdom Metazoa; phylum Chordata; class Aves; order Galliformes; family Phasianidae; genus Lagopus; species Lagopus leucura. The sequence goes on along the minus strand of NW_024962263.1, from coordinate 50,263,047 downwards.
TTTAGGGGCTGGCTCAAAGCAGAGCAGCAAAGTCTGGGGTTTGGTAACCAAGGGATCCAGATTTCATTTCAGCTGGCCACAGCAGTGGTGGTAAAGTTTGCAGATATCGATAGCAAGGTCTCTGTATGACTTCACTATCACCCACAGAGCAGTAACACTCCTGTGCAGTGGTACATCTCTTGGCTGATTTAAATCAGTCTTGCAATCAGTCCTACCAAAGAATTCAAAGACCTTTTCAGTAATTGGAACTACTCCGTGACGAATCTCAGCTTTTGGCATGGAAGGACTACGACTGTACAGATATGCTGAAAAGTTACTGAAAACATTCTGGAAAGGAATCTGTATTTTTCCATTTTCCTAGTTCTTACATTTGAATTGAAAGGTCAACGCTGAAGCAGGAACATTTCATTTAGAAACTTGGGAATATTATCTAAGTTTGTCGAGCAGAAAGCAAACATTAAGACCAAGCGCCTAGTTAGCTGATCATTGTGGGCTGACCTATGATTGACATGTCAGACTGGAATTTCTGACATTTTTGACATTTCCATAAGGTTTGTAATTTCTAAAACATGTGTAGTAATTCTCTCACAAGTGCACATTTTTTAATTATGGTAGGGAAGTTGTAAATGCAATTAAAATTTTTTGTACAGCACCATATAAAGCAGATCTAGTGTTTTCTCCTCTATTGCTAATTGGTCTGCAGTACTACTTCCACTCTCTGTTGATAACTTTTGCCATTTTTGTTATGAGTTGCACTCTGTTCTGTTATTTATCATTATGACGTGATATATGGTGCATCTAGACTTGGTTTCTCTCCCACACTTCCCACTGGAAAAGTTTAACAGCAGAGGAAGATCTACACAGAAAAGCGATCAGGAATATGAAGGATGTGGCAGCTTTGCTCGGTTTGTGATGCATAGATGTTTTCTACAGCCAGGAGAAAAGACAAGTGGGGGCATGTGACAGATACCTCTGTTACATCCTTTGTGGCACTGAGGAGGTCATTTGGGAGTGATTGCTCTTTCTCAGAGCTAGAGAGATTGGGATAAAACATGCAGCCTCTGGGTGTCAGACTGAGAAAAAATGCAAGAACAAATGTGCTCTTTGCCCAAGAGGTATCTAAATTATGGATCTCACTGCCACAGAATGTTATGGATCCAAATGGCTTGAAAGGGTTAAAATTGTCAACGTAGATGAATGGAAGAAAAATCCTCAGGGGCTATTGAACACAAAAATGCCATTTCTGGTCCAGGCATTCCCTGCAGTTGCAGAAGGCTGATAACTGTATTAGGAGAACGTCACTATGTTGCTGTCTATTTTTATATTCTTCCCCAAACATATAGTATTTTTTATGGACAGGGAAAGGATCCTGGGCTAGCTGGACCTTGAATCTGATTCAGTGTATCTGTTCTTGTGAACTTAACAGTGACATTAACTGTCAGTAAGAGAAAGAAGTGGGGATGTTTTAATACTAAGGACTTTTAGACTTTGAAGCTTGTACTTTTACTTAGCTACTTCCCAGAGCTAAGTAAAAAGAACTCTAATCTTCCAGATTTCAAACCAAGATTATGATTTCTGAGTGATTTGGGTTTCCCAAACGGGACTATTGTGTGTATTAAACCAGCATTATGATAACCCAAAGGAGTCCAAAAGAGATGGTAGATAAACATATTCATAGCTGTTCTGTGACAATCTTGAAATACAACTGATGTTACCATTCTGATTTGCAGATAAGCCTCTGACAGCATTACAAAACAGTGCTTCTTTCTTTACACATTTTTCTTCAAAGGTACTTGAAGGTAAGGAGCTTCCTTGATAGTTTTTACAAATTGTCCAGAACCTCCCTCTGCTAAGTGTCCTGTTTGTGTTTATGTATTATCAAATGTAACTTCACATGAGTCAAATTAAAACATGCTAATTAAAAGATTAGGAATGTCATTTGCTTTACAGCAGTTCTGAATCCAATGAAGAATCACTGAATGATATTGTTGCGGTAAACTGCAATATGGGACTGTATGTAGCGTTATTTTTCCCTCCTCTTTCATTTGAAGCCCTGATTAATAAGTCATATTCACAGTGGTCAGAAGGGAGAAAGGAAAAAGGAGATTATTGCTAGAAATTATCAGGCTGGATAGGAAGCAGAACTAACCGCCTCTTTGATTATCTCCCCTGGCCACGATGAGATATGGTCTACAGCTCATGGTTCGTTCCTCATAACCAGTGAGGCAGAATGCAGTGTAATGAAAATCGATCTATAGAACATACGCGATTAGAGAAATATGAGAAAAGGAATTACTACTGAAGAAAGTGAAAATTAAGAGGGTATACCGGCACCAGCAGACAGACAGACAGACAGATAGGCATTGTTTTTCCCTCTGGAAAAGGAGATGGGGTAATTACAGGACAAATTCATCAAGCAGAGTTCATTACTAGGCCTACATCTGAATCTCACCCAGTTCAACTGTAGAAATAGAAAAACAAATATGCCTCCCTCCCCCAAATACACACATATTTATGAGTGTTCTTTCATTAATGATCAGGAGGCAGAATTTTTGGAAAAGTAAAGAATGGCTTCCCTGCTAAAGAATACTCTGTTGCAGCAAAATATGCCTTCAAGTCTTCACTGTTTCTTCAACTTCTGTCTGTTAGGCTAAGGCAAATTATTTCTTCCACATCTTTTGTTTGTAAAATATGGGTAAAATACACCAGAGTTCTGAGAGTACAGTGGAATTCTGTGAGAATTAGTGTAACACAGAGAGTGTTTTGACTTCCTTGAGCAACAGGTTTACGACATCTAAAAATATGTTGGGGAAATACATGCATTCCTTCTTATCTGAAATGTGGATCTACTATGTGGTCACTTGTACGTTCTTAGCAAAGCAGTACAACCGATCTTTCCATCCATGCAGGCTCTCTCTTATGGCAGGTACAGAAGAAAAATAACTTCTGTTGTTGAGATGAGCAATGAGAAAACATGGAGGAAATCAGGATAAGCAAACACTGAAGGCTACAGCTCTACAGCACTCGAAAGCATGCACATGCTGAAGTGGGTTCATGCAAAACATTTATAGGCAAATTTAAAAAAGGAAATCTTAAACAATTGAGTCTATTTGTAGAGAAATCATGGAGAGAAAAGAACTGTTAACTGTTTGAAATATATTTTTCGTTGCCAATATCTCAATAATTCCCATGCAGTACTTTGCCAGGAAATGCTGAAAGCATTCGTTGTTCCCTTTGAGTCTGTTATGCCATCTCTAGGGACTTCCCCTTTCCACAGTGCCCCTCTCTCTGCACCTCAATGCGCTTACAGATTTTTGCTACAGCTGCCTCTTGTGAGTGTCTTTATCTGCCAGACGGCAGCAGCACGAGCACCATTAGTCCCAGCTCCAGGATCAGCTCTCATTGCTGCAGTGGCCTGCTGGTCCTGTGCGGGTCTGCGAGGCCTGAGGCATGCCCCACGTGGAGGTTGGGGTTGGAAAGGAGGGCTGCCGAGGAGGAGAGGGGTAGGGGGCACACAGCAATGGGGAAGGTAACACCATCTCCAGCCCTTTCTGAGATCTGCAGGCACTTTCTTGTTCTCCTTTTTTGTACACAAGGTCAGAAGATTTCATGTTCTCCTGTCACCAAAATGATCCCCTAACAGCAGAAAAGCAGTGCACTTCCTTTGATAGAGCGTGTGAACTGAATTTCCAGGATGAAAGTACTTCATCTAGTAGTACAGCTCCTATAGAGGGCAGTTACTGCTTTGTGCCAGAGTGAATTTGGTCCAAAGATCTCCGACTTGGGCTGAGCCTTTCCTTTGTTGTCATGCTCCTGTCCAACAAAAATCAGTCAGCAGCCAAGGGATTGAAGGGCAGCTTCAGCCCTTCGCTTTCATGCTCTCTGAAGGGGAGAAATGTCTGTCAACCACAGAGATGGGGCCCATCAGTAGCAGAGGACAGCCAAGCACACGGTCTCAGGCTTACGGTTTTTGGCAGTGAGATGTAATATGATATATAATTCGGTGAGAAAGAGTACAGAGCTAAAAATGCTGCAGTGGAAGTGATGCTTTCTAAGTGACCTCCACTCCTGCAGGCATAAAATTGTGCATTTTCCACCCCTAGACGTTGCAGGAGCATCCAAAGGAATATTTTCTGAATAAAAGCACAGATTTGCATTAATCTAACACATGGCTGAACACAGCTAAAGAAACCTGGATGACTTACACCATCTCCATGTTCTTGAAGTGGCAGATGCTTGTTGATTCACATTTCACATGCCACATGCCTTAAGTTAACCTCTGTGGAAGTCAGTGGGGGACCTTCCACACATTCAGTCAGCCATGAGACAGGCCTGGAGAAACTCTGGAGTGAGACTACCTCTGAAACACATTGATACGTGGCAGGTTGTGTGTTCCTTGTAGAAACAGTAATGGCTGACAATATGCCAGGGTATTAATATCCTATATTATTTACAGACTCGCTTGCAGGGCCAAGTTAAACACTCAGCAACTGAGTCACCTCAATTTGAACTCTCTCTTGCCTTGAAACTGTTCTCATGGTATCTACTGCACTGCTGTGTTTATTCAGTTTGCTGTGTGCTTCAGATTAACCTACAGTTCTGTCTTTTTCACAGTTAACGCAGCATCATTGACAAATGTGGGCTTCCACGCCCAGCATTACTCATCGCAGAAGAATGACTAGAAGGGAGCACAGAGGCCAAAAGAAGAAGTGCCAGGCCTATTTTCTAATTTGTTTTTATTCAAAGTGTTTCCATAGATTCTCTTTCACTTGCAAAACTATCGTTGTCTGAGAATTTTGCATGAACTAAAAATAAAAGCAGCAGAATCATCTCTAATTTCTAAAGAAAAGATGCTCGAGGTAAGCACAAAGCCATGCTCCAGGTGCAGTGGTACGCTCAGCTTCACCACCAGTGGGATACAGAGGGCAGATGGGGACAACTGTGACTTTCTCAACAAAGCCCCCCAAATCCATGTTGCGATCATACCCCAGTTTTCATTCAAGTTTGGATTCCTGCTGTATCTTGCAAGAATGCGAGGGGGGATTTTCTGTTTCACCTGCCAATCCTGATCTGAACATTTTCCCTGAAAATCTCTGCTGGACTTCAATGGCTGCATTTATGTTACAGAAACCGGAAGCACTTTTGAACCTTTGGAGGTTAGATTTTTTTGGAGCCCAGCTGTACTGTGACTCCTGTCCAATCTGAGTGCAGGAAACAGAAGTGTTTCCTCTCTCCCATCGTAGCAGTGGTGGAACCAAGCATGTGCTTGCTTCAGAAGGTTTTTCATCCCCTACAGTTTCTAATCTGGACAAGTAGATTTTACCCATGCAAAAAACCTGGCATTGTAAGTCCAGCTTTAGAAATTTTGATGTCTCTTCTATTTGGGGCTTTAACCTAATCTTGGCTTAGATCTGAAGAGATGAAAGTGCAGACATAGGCATAGAAAATTTAAAAAAAAAAAAAAAAAAAAGTAGAACAGTGCAAACAGTGGTCACAGTGTAACATGAAAAATCATGCAAGTTTTAGGGTTGAGAACCATGTTTGAGCATCATGATATAAAGACTGAAGTTCAGGACAGTTGGCAGTTACACAGGTACCAAGAAACCAAAAGAGAGAAGGAGGAAAGAGATGACAGACCTCTTAAGTACTACACTGTGTTGTTTATAATTGAATTATACTGTAGGAAGAGAAAAAGTGAAATTCTCCATCTTGCCAAGGGGCAGTTGGTGTATGTGGAACTTCACTGATATACTCATACAGCCCAGGAAATCAGCATCACATGCAGGAATAGCACAGATATGTACCTGGGATATTGAAATGGTTTTAACTTGCTCGATGCATCTTTTCATGCTCTGAGGATATTACTGTGGGTCAGCAGCACTCCATCACAGTCTACTGGTATGTCTGAGATCCTGGGCATGGCTCCTGGATGGTGAGACCCCAAGACCCCAACAGCCAGCAGCAGAAACTGCAGCTGCAGCTGGGGGCAAAGCCTCACCTTGCTCAAGCTGGGACCGAAACTCACCTGGCAATGCTTTGACCAGAATGTTTCCTCAAGACTTTGTTTTGAATGCACAAGAACATATATTCTACCTCTAGTGTAGTACACAACTGGGGCAGAAAAGTACATGTTTAGCTTCAAAGACTTTTCTCTCCTTACCTCTCTCCATCATCTCTGTTTGTCTGTCACCAAGTAGAAGAAATATGCCTTTGTACTGTATGTCATGGATATATTTTTCCTTACTATATATATTCTGATATGGTACATGAAAAAAAAAGAAGCATTCCAAAAACATCACACTATTACAAAAAATACAGAAAAAAGATAATTACACTAACAAGATCTTTCAAAAGAAGATATAATTCATCTGTCAACATCATGTGCCAAAAATTCCATATTTTTACCAAAAAATTTACACCTCCTACGAGCTCAGAATGTTTCCGGACCCAGAAATGAGCAATGAAGCCATCCACCTGCCACAGAAAACTGATTTCTGCATCAGACAACAGCTAGAGCTGCATATTAAAGCCTGATACAATAACCTGAACAAAATATGAAACGTGTCAAAATGAGAAGCTGAGGTTCAGCATAATACCTTCTCTGAAAAGCAGAGCTGAGTATCTTGAATTAATGAAAGTTTCTCATTCCTACTTCTTCAGCTACTTCTTCCGCCCCTACTTCAACCAGAGCTAATGCTGCTGGTTCACCTCTGCAGAGAACACAGTGCACTGTGTTTGAACTGCAAGTGATCACTGCTTAAAAAAAAAAGATCTCAAATCCAGAAGGAAGGAGGAGCAGCCAGGTCTCCCAGAGGCACCTCTCATAAAAGGAAAGCTGAGGATGCTGGGAGAAGGTCTCTTAAAAAAAATTAACCCTTGTCAAACTTCCTTCTCACTGCCTTTTGTCTCTGCAGGAAAGGACCTGAAAGTTAATGGCTGCCCAGCAGTGAGGAAAGTTGTGCTCTGCTCTGTTTGTCTGCTTTCAGCCCCATTTACACCGGCTCACACTGGAAAGAGGGGAAGGGAGCATGGTTTATTCTGCTAATTTTCCTCCCTTGGGTGGTAATGATTTCTCAGAGCTAATATGCCCTGACAGATGCAGTCACACTGGTGCCCGCACTCTGCATCTGTGTTGGCCAATTGGGGTCATGGCTGGGAAAGCCGATCTCCTAATCATCATATCTGATAGATGTCGCCTACTGTAAATCGACAGTTGTTGGAGGTGTCGGTATTGACAGCGGCTGTTCCCATTCACACTGGAGACAGGCTTTCTATGGGACTCATTCAGCCAGACACCAGGGCAGATGAGACAGCACAGCTCTTTAACCATTAACTTCTATGTATGTGTGTATATATTACGGCATTTGATGATTTTGGCAGGGAGGTAATTGGCAGAAACCAAGGCTCTGCAGGGCACGATGCCCACACAGCACTGCATGTCACACCTCCTGCAGGACTTTGAACTAGGTGAACAGCAGCAGCCCTGGGTGGGGTTTGCCTTTCCATGCTTTTAGCAGGCACTGGGTTCCAATCACTCGGAGTGGGTAACAAGCAGTAAAAAGACAGCATTTTCCAACAGCCCAGTTATTCTCTGCAAATGAAATCAGTCTTCACAAATTATGCTGATTTTTACACATACGTGCTACTCATGTCTTTAATAACCATCCAGAGCACTGCTACGTGCAGGTCAGTAGCTAGAAAAAGCCTTCTTGCCTTATTTCATCCCACGGACAGTTTGATAGCTGGCTGTTCAGAGCTGAGTGCCTTTGCTGCCAATGGCAGCATGGTGCAGCTGCTCTGCTCTCAGGGCTGAGGGCACAGGGCAGGGTCAGGAGCTACCCATGAGCTGCAGAGGCAGAAGAGATGTCCTGCATGCAACAGGGCTGCAGCTGGTAACAGTGAGGAGATCCACGGGGAAGGAGGAATTAGCAGAGTGTGGGGATAAGGTTGATCATTGCAATGGACAGTGTGGAATGTTATGTGGCATGAGCAGATTTTATATACAAATCAAAGTAGTATCTGGTGTCAGTAGGAATAGATCAGAGTTTAGGTAAGAACTGTAGCAAGGTCAAGCTGTTAACAAGGCAGCAGGGCTCAAAGGCTCAGCCTGGGCTGAGGGGTGTGCTACATGGTCTGTCCTCAGCCGTGTGAAAATGGTGGAACTGTGCCTGAGAACGCAGAGCCAGAAAGACCACATTTATGTTACTGAAGCAAATTAAGCTAGAAAGTGTTTTCCCCTACAAACAGCCCCCAAGAGATTGATCTAATTAATTAGCTTTCAGTTGCACAACCCCGACCCTCTGCTTCCAAGTCACCCAGCAGGGCGGCTGAGCACAGGGGCCAAAATAAACAGCGCTGTGCTGGGAGCGTGGGGCTGGAGCTGTGCCGAGTGCCCCTCCTGGGAGCACTAAGGATGGGGTGCAGGTGGCAGCGGGCTCCCTAGGGAGAGCTTAGGGGAATGAGACCTGAGAGCTGACAGAAGGGCAGCTGGCACAGCAAGGTGTAGCAATGTGCTCTCTCTCCATAAAGAGCGCTGTTCAAATCATAGATCTCTACTGTGATTCTGCAACACAGAAATCAGTGCATAGAATAGTATAAGCTGTAGGCTGGCTGAAAAAACGACCAACCTTTGAAATGGTCAAAATAAGCAGCTGCCTTGTGTTATGGCAGCTTTGCCTGCATTACCCCTCATTCTGAGGAAACAGGGTTCGATGTGGTAACAAAAGAATGGTGGGAGCAGGGCAGCCACGCTATTGTTACTGACAGCACACTGGAAGTATATCTTGGAAGACCGTGTAAGGGCCTGAAACACGAGGGGCAGTTTGGATATGTTCTGTTTGATGTGAGATCTGAAGGGGAAAATGTGGCTCTCCTGCTCACCTTACCTAGAGAGCTCCACTCTGCAGAACCAAAGGCAGAGGTCTCGCAGCAGGGCTGGGGCCTGCCAGGCAGAATCATGATGCCATGCTGTAACATAGGAAACTCCACTTATTTACGCATATTGCTGAGAAATTTTGATAGAGACTTCACCATTTTTGTCTCTTTCTTTGACTAAGCTGAGGTGAGAGCAGTTCTATCTGTGGTGCTTGGAGGTCTTACTCAAGAAATGAACAAGAAATTTCCTTCATATTGCCCTTCCATCCCATTAAACAAGCTTTTCTTTTTACTAATTACAAAAAAGCTCTCTGAAAAGAAATATTTCTGTCTTACAACCGCTTTTCATTTGAATAAATGTTCAGTCTATAAAACGAAAAAAAATCCATAAATTTTGGCGCTAGAAGATACAAATTGGAAAAGCAGAGTAATTAAACCTTGTATTCAAATAGGTCTCAATGGTTACCTACGAGAAGTATCTCAAAGTGGTGTTGTGGTTCTTTGTGACCATCCATTCTGGTGCATTGTTAAAGGCTTAAATGGAAGTTTCTGAAAAAGAAAAGCGCTCTGTGATTTTTCCTTTGCCCTCAGAGCAGCAGTGAAGGTGGACCTGCTTCCCTCTGTTCCTGCAGGTGTGAGCCTCAGCTGTCACAAGTGCCAGTGAGTGCTGTGTACCCTATAAAATGCAAATTCATCACTGCACTACAGCAGGCACTTGTGAGAAGAAACAAGCATACAAAAGGCTTTTTTACATTTGCACCTCTGCTCTTTTGTACCACTGCTGTGCCACAAGCGACTCCAAGCCTGCACAAGTTGATATTCTCATGGCTGCAGCCAGCCCTAGGAATTTACAGGCTAGCTAAAGCTCTTCCCTAATTGCTTGGCCTTGAAGCTCTTGTGAAGCTGTAATTTTTCCAGCTTCCAGACATCAGCATTTTCAAGGCTAGACAAGAGATAAATGTCTCAGGCAGAAAACAAAGACACTCTTGAGGGAGAAACACTTCAAAGCCATCAAAGTCAAGGCCTTTGCTGCATCACATAAATATCAAAAAGCATAGGGAAAAACAATTCATCTTTTCTTTTCTAGAGGTCGCAGTTCACGTTGGTGAGCCTCACTGAGCTTTGATGTTAAGCTAAATGCCACCTTCTTGAGAAGGATTTGTCCCACATGAGGGGGGAAATGAAAGAGTCCCCTTCAAGAGTCAGGTGGTGAGCTGGGAGGAAGAAGTTCCCTCTCCAACCTTCGGGGAATGCCCTGAAGTTTTAGTCCTGGTTATAGCTATCGACACAGCCCAGCACCATTAGATGGAGAAGGAAGGGGAAGCGGCCACACTGGGGCTGGTTACTGTCCCCCAAGAGTGAGAGTACTGCTCCTGCCTAGCTGTGTCCCACCAGTTGTGGTGACCAAGATGAAATGCAAGATGTGTACACTGACCACAGCCTGGAGAAGGACAGGAGGGACGGATTCTGCTCAGAGATGCTGGAAAATGAACAAATATTAAATTAGGAGCATGAAGGAGAAGAGGAAATACAGCCATGGCAGCGAGGATACTTTTTGGCCACAGGCTGAAAGTTAACAGAAGGGCTTTATATAAGACTGTCTGACCAAGGATGTTTTCAATATCCTTTATGCATGAATTCACAGGTGCCCATGAAAACTCAGGGAAATGCTTCAAAATATTTCCAAAGAGATTTTTATTCTTTCCCAGTCTCCCTTACCACCACACCTTAGCTCCCCTGTAGGAAGACAGAGCAAATTAAGGCACCAAGATTTGCCCCTGGGTTGTACAGTGGCTGAGGTTGCGCAGTGAAAAGAGATGATGGCTGAAAAACTGTGCAGCGTGCCAGGTACTTGGCTCACACTGTGCTAGGATTATTGTCTCTACATGCAGTGAAAGGAGCTGTTCAAAATCCCAGCCTCACATCATGCCAAAAATCTGTGCATGTCAGGTTTTTTGTTTGTCATGGAGAATGTGGCACTACTCTTCCATTCCTATTATTCCTTTCTGTGGGAATACCCTTATCTACAATAAATAAACCCCAGCAGTTTGAGTGTGCTTTATGGAATATTTATTTTTTTCTTGAATTCTTCTGGTTTTACAACTTCACTACTTAATTTCTGATCTGCTAGCAGAAAAAGCCAGGAGACAGCGGTTGGTGGGAACACAGCTGGCTGTTTTAGGAGGCAGATGTGCCAATAACTATGTTAAGATGTGCACACATGTTCATGTCTCCCTGTATTTTCTGCAGTTATTTGATGGGTTTTCCATGTTCTCCACCTTCCATGGTTGCAGGTTTGTACTTCTTTAAACAAAAAAACAACAAAAGCAACTATGATTTCTACAGTTTCAAGTCTGCAGAATGTTGCTTTTTAGATTGTTCAGAAGTGAAAAGCTGAAACTTTCTCCACATTCTACCAACCAGCAAACTATCACAGTAGGCTTGGTCTGTGCTTCCAAATTCTGTATTTTAGATCATTGGTACCAGATCAGCCCAATGCTCCTCTGTGAGGACTGGACTTGTATTGATTATTTTTTTGCAAGTGTTACTATGTCACAGGTAAACAAGAAATAATAATGAATAAACAAATTAACTATGTAAGCGAGGTTAATTTCAACTAGATAGAAAGTTTAACCCCTGTAAACAGGCACACCTATTAATAAAAAGAAGACTTTTATCTTCAGTAGATCGTTGTGTTCATTTCCAAACGAGTAGGTTCTTCCTCTGATTTGCCCTTCCTCAGTTTAAACGTATTTGTGTTCTTGTAGCTGCAAAAATTTTGCAGACAAAGAAAGAAAGTTGTAAGTATTGAGAGATTACCTCTTGTGTGATATGTTGCTACCTAGCTACAGATCTTCAGGGGTTGTAGGTGCTGTGAGATTCCAGACCTTGTGTGACTGTGTGACTTCAGGCAGAAAATACGAAAGAAATGGGATAGGTGGGAGCAAGGTATCCCCAGCATTCACACTGTGACCTGACTTCTGAGCAGCGCCAACTTGGTGGTGAAAATGAGTGCTTCCAGAACAGCAATGTTACAGCTTCACAGCGGAGAGAATTCACACTTTCAATCAATGTTGGATTTTGTAGAATACTTGAGACCTCTTTCAGGACTGCATTGTATGAAGAAGACTTATATTCACACATGCAGAATCATTCACTCACAGAATGGTCCAGGTTGGAAGGACCTCAAGGATCATGAATTTCCAACCCCCCCACCACAGGCAGGGCCACCAACCTCCCCATGTAATACCAGACCAGGCTGCCCAGGGCCACATCCAATCTGGCCTTGAACACCTCCAGGGACGAGGCATCCACAGCCTCTCTGGGCAGCCTGTTCCAGCACCTCACCATTCTCTCTGTAAAGAACTTCCCCCTGATATCCAACCTAAATCTTCCTTCCTTATTTAAATGCCCATCTACTCTACTAAAAGCACTTAATAGGCCTGTATTTTCTGTGCCAACATAACCGAAAACAGAATATGGTTACAATAATGTACAGTCCTTTTAAAATGATTGTGCTCTCCAGCATTGCTCTTGTTAATAATTTCCAAATGGAATTTGCATAACAATCTTTCTTTTCAAACTGCTGGTCCAAGAAACCAGGCTGCAACACTGCCACTGAAGCTTTGTTCTGCAAGTATGCTGGAACAGTAATTTAGTTGTCAGCTTTAGGTTGCATGAGCACAATTAGCTTTATGCAGCCAGAGACAAGTCTGCATGCCTCTGTGAGGAATCAGACGAGGAGAAGCACTGGGTCTGGCTGAACTTGCTAGAATTCATCCCAGAAATTTTAGAGCAAGCTTAAGTATCTCTGTAGATATAGGATATACAGGTTTCCTCAGAGTTTCAGCTACGTACCACTAAATGGTGGTAAAATACATCCCTGTTTTCATTATACTATGCCCTGTGGTCAAATGAGGCTGAGAGGCGAGCACATATGGCTGATAACTGCTGTCTATTGAGATCTTAAAATTAAGTTGGCCTGAAGCTCCCCATTAGTTGTACCATATGATCACATATATATTTAATTTTAATAAATATTTCCTTCAAATTTTTCTCTTCATCCCACCTCCAGAGGCAGTTGGTGTGGTGGCGTTCTGACATCTCCCACAGCAGCTGCTCGCTCCAAAGATACAAAGCCAAGGCCAGAGGGTTTGGTGGTTGCCAAGTGGTAGAACCAGGTCCCTCACACCACTGGGTCTCACAAGTCACACAGTGTCGTCAAGTGCCATGAAAGCAGAGACGGCACCTTGCTGGAGCTGTGCAATTGCCTTGGGAGCTTGGTGTGAGGGCATGTCCAGCACAGCTCTCCTCTGCCCCGTGGGGAAGGCTGCTTGCACACCTTCCTTTGCAGTGGAAATGAGAGCAACCCAACGTATGCAAACGGGGCAGGAGAGCTGCTCTGTGACTCACACATTCTGAAGTGCCGCTTCTTGTTCAGCACTGCAAGAACAGACGCACAGTGCACACGTGCCAGCCGTCACGCACAGCCAGGTGTGCAACGCTGGCTGAAGTGAGCCAGGGAAATGCTGCTGCAGGGGATCTGTGCTCCTGCACCATCACCAGACAATGAACACCCACATCAGTACTACAAAGTGAACACAGCAAACCAAAGCTGAGTCCTCTTCCCTTTAAAACAACTTGGTTATTTCTGCAGCTTATGACTCCTAGAAACAAGCCCCAGAATGTTAAACATGGATACCTAGGCAACAGCAGCTGACAAAGATGCTTGGTGAAATCCTTGCCTTCCTGATTTTTTTTTTTAATTAATGCATTGGCTTAAGTTACACCGGCCGAGTTCAGAGGTGAGAAATAATTTTTTCACATCTGTCTAGGAAGGCTTTATGGCATAGTCCTTCTGAATGAAATGAATTTATTTTATTCTCAGTACCATGGCTGGAGAAAAAAAGAAAAAACAAAAAAAGAGGACTGGCAGGACTGGGTGAGTGTTTTGGAACAACCACACTGTGCTTGCCATTCTTCTCCAGTTTCACTCCCTTCACGTGGGAAGGTGGACACCCAGCTGAACAGAGGAGTCTGATTTTTCAGTCTGCAGCCTTGCAGGGCTGTGACGGCCATTTTCCTAAGCTGACCCAACAGTCAGCCAAAGGCTTGGGGGAGGTACAGGCAGAAGGCTAAGCAATGCATGCCTTACACCCCCAGGCTGGAAACCACATATGTGTTTTTTTAAGCAGCTGATGCACCAAGAGGGCCCCAACCCAAACCACACAGCGATAAGAAAGCTGCTCAAAACACATACTCATGGAGCACTACTCTCCTTGTAGACCAGGCAGGTTACACACAGGACCAGGCAGTTAGAGGCAACAGAGCGGGAGTGGTAGTGAGAGGCCTTCCCAGCTGGCAATTAGCATAACGAGCGGCAGGCTTAGCACATCTGCCATCTGCCCACCGCTAAGTGTCTTGTAAAAAAACTCAATCACGAGGAAACCAATTTGCTGGTGGTAAATCGTGTTGTATGAAAACAGTAAGCCACACTCCATAAGGTTACATGCCAACGGCAGAATACATCATGGCCTCCTCTGATTCCTTCCAAGGTGTGTAACAGCAGCTACTCTAACACATAGCCCGTTCTTTTAGTCTTTAGCAGTAATGACCTTATCTCAAAGCTTGCACAATCGACCTGCAGAACTCCTTCTACTTCCCTTCCCTTCTATGCTAGCTCCGTTTCTCAAAATCAGTTGGAAAAGATGTGAGATTTCTACTCCCTCCCTCACTGAACCCATTTCTGTGATAGGCTTAACCTCTTATTCCTCTTACAGAATACCAAAGGCTTCACCCCACATGAAGGACTGTTTATGAGGCAAATGCTGAGCTACAGGCCTTGGAGACATGCTATGGAAGAGCATCCATCAATTCCCAAGCTGCTGAATGAAACTCCCAGATGCTCTTAAGAGACTTCCAGATGCCTTCAGTCATCTAACTTAGAAATGATGCGGACAAGGTTACACCTTCCCTGACATAAAGACAACTATTCTTATTCTTTTCTTATTCTACTCTACTCTCGTTCTATTCTACTCTTACTCTCTTATTCATTTCTTTTAGCAAATGAAACCCATTTATTCCTTCCTATATAAGTCTATTTTTCTCATGGGGAACAGAAAGTAGAGTAACCAAGAGGCACCAGGAAAACAGCCCGTACCTATAAATTAGTTTCCAGTGGCTCCTCTGTTCCCCACAGGCCATAGGCTGACTGTGGGTTAGGAAGAAATACAGCAAACTGAGATTAAGCATGGATAAAACAGAGTTATCCTCGTGAGCCAACAATATGTCATCATATATTAAAATCCTGAGAATATGAATTTGGACTGGGATCGTGGAGGCAAAGTTCAGACTATCTGGCAAATAGTTTAATATGTAAAATGATCACCTTTATTGAAGAACACCACCGTGCAGACAGGGGAATTAGGGCAAATAAACCTCACGGATTTATAGGCTACCACAGCAGGCAGCTGGGAAGGAGGAGACTGGGTTTTATCCACTTCCCAGATATCGGGATATTTCTCTCTATGATAAGAATTACAGGATATTTTTGATACACTGATAGCACTTTTGTTCTAAAGGAGCCCACTCTTGTGTAATTAACTAGACAGTTAGAAAGGGCTGCTTGCAGCACCACAGGGGAACTATAGAAAACATCTGTCCTTGGGCTCCATGGGCTTTTGAAACCAAAACAAGCCACAAACATGATGCTCCATATATTACTTTTAAAAATCTTTTTAATGAAGAAATAATTCCATTCCAAAATATAGACACACAATTAAATAGTTTAATCACTTCAAAATATAACATGTCCCCAGTAGGTTCCAACACACACACACAAAACAATACTTAACAGCAATACAAAAAACCCATACAATAGCAGTTCTGTTACAATACCAATGAATATTGTGACATCTTTAGTGTCTCTGTATCTGTCTCAAGTGGTGTCAAGTACAGTAGTTTTAAAAATGTCTTGCAGTTAGTAGCCTCAAGATGTAACTCTTCATACATTTGTTTTTGGTTCAAAGGTAAAAATGCCCTTTGCCTTCAGGACACAGTGGAGTGCTTGTTGTTCACAGCTCCGTCTGCTGAATTGAACCAACATGATTACAGCAACCCGAGGTTGCAATATTTACAAAATCTATCTACAGTAATTGCCAAGAACCAATAAAGATGGGAGAAGATGACCGAAAGTAAAGGCAGACACACATGATAAATCATGATGCAACACTTTGGCTCATGCATATAAGAAAATACATATTATATCACAACAAAGGCCACACACCTTTTTATGCAGTTTAGTTAACATTACTACTTACAGACAACCCATTCACCACCTTCGCTTTGGACATTCGAGGACCCTATACATCTTCACATCCCTGTCTCCTGAATCCAAACCACTGGTTCCCTCCAGTGACAGTAAAACCACCCAGAGTTTTGACTGCTGTGGTGGGCCATTGGGAGCTAAGAAGAGGCCCCCGCTGAGGACCTCTTCTGTAACTCTGTTTGCTTTAATGACCGCAAACCACAATCAAAATAATATTCAACAAGCAGACAAAGACCAGCTGGGTGAATATGTAGCCAGCTTGACAGTTGGGAAATGCTTAAAATAGATATTTGGAGAGCTGAGTGAAGGGTGCTTCATCTCGGGGCTCCGGGGAGGCAGGGACCTAGAGCTCGGCTGGGGATGGCCCTGCTGACACCAGTCTGACAGAGAGGCATGCGATCCGCCAGCTTCCCTCATTGCTCCTAGTCTGGAAGCTCTCGCAATAGAGTTATTCTATTGTGTCTATTTTAAGCATAGTGATAATGATCACACAGACATGAAGATGATGGGAGGGAGCTACTACTCTGGGTACAGTTAAACATGACATGGGTTGAATTAGTCAGCCATCGCACGTAGCTGTGTTCCAACTTGTTTGTTCTGTCTCTGTTCAGGAAATGTTTGACTGGAATCCTGAGCTGACAGCAACATCTACAGTTTCTCTGGAGTAGCTCTAAATGTGGAGTGCTAGGCACTAGTGGAGGCTCACCCATTCCTGAGAGGAGGCTGGAGGAGGGGCATCAGAATATGGGGCCAGCCTTGCCAGGCCGGTACATATCCCAGGGAAAGGACCTGTGGCTGCAGAAGTGAAAAGTTTACATGAGGGTATCTGGATACCTCAGAACCTGTTTGGATGTCTGAGACCAAGCCCAGATACGCAAGGAGGTATGGATAAAAGATCTGCATAAGCAATAATGCGATATGAAAGTGAAAAATGGCAGCAGCTCTTTCATACAGATACTCATCCCCTAACACACTGTGCCCAGGGAAACAGCCATAAGCCTGGAGAGTGCATGCAAGCATCAAGTGAACAGAGTTGAGCTACACAGCAATCTCAAGTAAATACGGCAGCGCACATCCACGTAACCACAAAAGAGAGGACAGACAAACCACGTTCACCTGCTCCACATCGGTAACTGACCACCTGCTGTAGGCAAACTGTGCTGGTGTGAAATACCTGTATGAAACGCTACTGTTATCAGGGCTGCTGGACGGCATCAGTTTGGAAGCAGCAATGTCGTATTGGTGCAGTAAAATTACATCTGCCCAGAGGTCGCCCCAGGCTAACGCACTGCGCTTCTCTACTGGGCTGTGCATCCAATGCACTGCCTTGTGTTGACACGGCCGTCCTGCTTCTGGTCTAGCTGTTCATGGGCTGGCTCCAGAGACGTGGCTCTAGAACTAGCCATGGTATGTGATCTGCCATACAGCTGTAAGCTTTATTTCCAAGCAATACGCTGTGTGGGGGACATTCCAGCTATTTTGCATCCGTCCCTGCTCAGAACTGTCCCTCGGTTTGCAGTAACAGTGAGCAAACAGTTCTTAGCTAGCAGTCTCACTTCCTAATCCCAAACAGCAGGATATGTCCCCTTTCTCCTGAAATACCTTTACACTTGAGTTACAAAAATGCACAAAGCTCCAATTCTGTAATTGTATGCCCATCCTTTCGAGAAAACCCACCGCTTCTCTTGTGCTTTTCACTGATAGCTAATTCTCCATCCAGCTCTGAAAGAGTCTCACCACACATTTCCAAGAGTGCATGCAGAACATCTGGTGGCTGGCTAAGGCAATACACATTCAGAAATCAAAAGAGAACAGTTGCAAGCGCACTTTAAGCCTGTACATTTAAAGCTGAAGGCCTCAAAAATAACGTAATGGAGTGGGTGAGACGGAGGGGCAGAGGAATGGAAAGAGACGATTTGTTGAACACATGCTTACTAAAGCTAAAACATCAATGAAACAATACCGTGGAAGATTATACATAACATCAGTCAGTTCAGGGATCTTATGGCACCTGTGGTTTATAAACAGCTTTAGTAACGAGTATTTCAAAACATAGTTCACAGTTTTAAGAAGATCTGTGCTGATTTAAAAACTAGATTCTATATCATTTGAATGTCACCTTTTGTATATGATATCTATTTGGAAAAAAAATATTTACACTAACTTCTATGGCTGATTTGTTAGATTATTCTGAAAGAAACATTCCTAAGTTACACATTAGCCCTAAATTAGAGATTTTTAAAATTGTTATTATTAATTATATTATTATTATTGTTTTAGTACATTTTGTATAAGTCTCAATTTAAAGACTCGCAAACAAATCGCAAATATAAATCCGGTACTTTGATTTTTTGGGCTACTAGATATATACACTCAGGAGTATAATCATTCAGTGTTAATGCGTAATCGCTTTTTATTTCTTCTGTGGAAAAAAATGTACAGTGTATAGTAAACCAATCTACTAAAATCTCAAAGTATTCAGAAATCAAATTTCTATCTATAAACAGTACTGTCATTGTAAACTGAACAGGTTCAATATCATGTGCAAAGGGTTTATGTGAGTTATTAATACTGCCATCCTTTGTAACAGCAGTATGCACTTCAGTCTGTATTCTTCACTGGTAATGAGCCATGTTACAGAAGATGTAGCTAATATAAGTTAGCTTTAAACGAAAGTCTTTTGTCAAAACACACATCTACAAACTACAACTCTTAGAACAAAAGTACTGTGCTACAGTCCTCAGAACTTAGTTATGTGATTTTTTTGTCAAGAGACGCTGCACCTCTTGGTTCCATTCTTCTGTGAAGTTTGCAGCTAAGCTTTCCTCATCATCTGTCCGAAAGCAGCTCTCCTCATCATCAGTTCTTACGTAGCTCTCGTTGTCTGTCTGGCTGCAGCTTGCCTGGTGAGAAATGTTGAGGGAAACTTTTTAAAAAAGAGCCAGTGGAAGACACTGCATGTGTGTACACAGCCACGCAAGCACACCCACAATGGAATGAGAGCAGGCTGCTTGACAGAGAAAGGGAGGAGCTGGCCAACTCTTGTGGCTATGCCTGAAACAATCAAAAAGAAAAAGTAATTGTGCCCAGGTGAGTCATAGAATCGATCCTAGAGTCATTAAGGTTGGGAAAGGCCACCAACATCTCCTAGTCCACCCACAAGCCCACCCCCCCCATATCAACTAACCCATGCCCCTCAGTGCCACATCCACACTAACGCCTCCCTGGGCGGCCTGTGCCACTGCCTGACTGCTCTTTTGGAGAAGAATCATTCCTAACATCCAACTTGAACCTCCAGTGGGACAACTTAAAGCCATTCCCTCTCATCCTACTGCAGTTAACTGGGAGAAGAGGCCGACCCCACCTCACCATAACCTCCTTTCAGGTCATTGCAGAGAGCGATAAAGTCTCTCCTGAGCCTCATTTTCTTACCATGGTGAGAAGACTGCTTTACATGTAGGATACAGAGGTAACTGACATTAACACAGATTAGCAGATTTTTCATTTCCCCTCCCTTTTTACTCTTACAGCTTTCTCTGCAGCTAGACTACTGGCAGCCAAACCATGGATTATTCCCCTTAAGCACAGGGTCCTGAGCCACTCCATTAACAGCCACTTGCCAGTTCCCACCACAAGCCTCCATTTGTAAAAATGTCCTACCCTCATTTAGGCTTGGGTATATTTTACTATGTCTAAGAAGAAATGCAGTTACTTTGGAGGGCAATTCTGGGAGCAACACATCATAAACATCCCAGTTCACTGGCACACCAGTTCATTCTTCTGTTGTGTCCTGAAGAACAACTAAACATCTTATTCAGCTGATAATGAAAAACGCTTAATAGGCAACCTGGCTCCCCCTGAACTACATCAGGACCTGCAACCATTTTCTTTTGGCATATCTACCCTAAAGGCACTGTATTCTCATCCCTTTTCAGAAATAAGGAGCTCATCCTTTTTCTCTTGATCTGTCTCAGAGCACCAGTTCACACTGCATGAGATCTGATAGTAACAGCATAAAAGACCGAACCCTACTGACATGAATTCTTTTCTACTCAGTTCAGGAATAAAGCTGGTCTACCAGATGAGAGAGGAAATGCAAATGGTTTCAGCAAAGAAGGATTAAATGAAATCTGATGAATCAAGAAAGGTCAGGTAGTTTAGCTTACTTCTTCTTCCTGGCACCATTTGATTGTATTAATTATTCAAGCACAAATGCTTCCACCCGATTCCTCAATATCTAAGCGTGTCAAATGGTATGATGATCTTAATTTAGTATCTCCGTGTGTCAGGCAGTTACAAAAGACCTAACATTAACATTCTGTTGATGAATGAAAAGGAAACCTGCATTGCAAGTCTAATGAGGGGTTCACAAAGAATTTCTGACGTGTATTTTAAGCAACTGTTTTTAAAAATCAGGCATGCATCCGCACCACCTAATTGTGCAAACTAATTTGGAAAGCTTCATAAATGAACATTTTGGTCTTTACAGCCAAAAAACACAACCAAAAGCCATGGCATAGGTCAGTTCTCAGCTGTGTGAGACTAATTTTTATTGAATCAATTTAAAAGTTATGTAAATATAGGTACATTTCATACTTCGTGATGGAATCATTATAACCATAAGCGCAAAGCAGGAATGGCTTGTGGAATGTTGGATGCATGAAGATGCATTGATAGTACTGACGATAAACTGGTTTTATTTCTGATTTTCTGGATAAACTACTTTTTGAGTGAGTAGAGGGTTTTTTACATTCTTTCATGACTTCTCTCTGTTTCACATCCAGCATTGTGATAGAGAGGCTCCCATAAAAGTAAAAATGAGCACTGATGAACCTCACAACTCTAATTTCATGGCAGCATTTTGGATATGCCAGAATTAATTCCGATTTGTCATATTATAAAACTGTTTCTCAGTCTTTTTTATAACTGAATCCTCAAGTTCTTAACTGCTACATATCATTTGAAGATTTTCAAGAAACATCCCTGCCACTTGTGTGATTTTAAAACTAAATTAAAAGAACTAAAGTTGCTTCTTCACAGTTAACTTGGTCACAGTCTTCTTGCAGCTTTTCTACACCTACATGCTAAGAAGAGGAGGATTTAAGAAGAAAAAATAAAGAGGAGACACAAAATATAGCTCACAAAGTAGCACACAGTTTTAGAAGTGCTGTGCTGCCAGCCTCCTGTTATTTTCAAGTGGGATGGATCACATAATGCTGTTTTTAATGCATTTCTTCAGTAAGAAAAAAATCAAACCAAAAAAAAAAAGAGACACCGAATCAAATGGTTTCACTAGTGGATTATGCCTTATTGATGTGATCAGTTCACCCAGGGTTTGTAATCTGCATCTCCATCACTGCATCACTGACTTATGAAGACAGGACTGAAGAAACTGGTCTTGCTTACCTCTAGGCAGGGGCAGAAAGGGAGGTTTGGTTAGCATCTGTCTGAAGGGTAGTTGCATGATAACAAAGACAAAATCCCCTTGATAGTGATAGAGTATACACAAAGACAAATTGCATTTCGGGTGGTTTGGTTGGATTTTGGGGTAATCATGAGGAGGGAGATGCTGCACTGGCACAGGATGCCCCAAGAGATGATGAAATCTCCACCCAGGGAGGTCTTCAAGTTTTTGATAGACAAAAGTCACGCCTGATAGGAGCTCATGCTGGAACTGAGCCTCCAGAGGGCCCAACCAAACAGAACACTTGCACCTCCATGAGCTCCTGAGCTTCTGGCTTGAAGCCCACGCTAGGAATGAGCACTAATGCATGAGCTTTAAATCACAGAACCACAGAATGGCTTGAGTTGGAAGAGACCTTAAAGATCACCTAGTTTCAAACCCCCTGCGATGGGCAGGGTTGCCAATCACTAGAAGCAATCAGTCAGCTCTGACTGGCAGTGTTTGGGACCCTGCAGCTGAAAACAGGTCAGGGCACGGATGGGAAATGTGGTGAAAAGCTCAGGCAGTGGGCACAGCAAATGTGAAAACTAGACATCCATTAATTGTGGGCCAGTAACCTAATTTGGACCTTGGGCTACAGGTCCTTCATTTCATCTTTCCCAAACAGTAAATGGCCAGATCTATATCAAAGGGCTGAAAATGTCAATGGCCTGTGAAATGCAGGTTTGCTCTCAAATCTTACATCTTGCCCTGAAAAAAAAGATACAAAGCTGTTATGCTTCCATAGCACTTAAACAAATAATCTATCACACTGTGTCCCTTGGCTTAACCAGCAACCCTTCTCTGGTGAGCAACAGGCAGGCTGAACTGACACACTATCTCCCAAGACCCGTGGGTTTTCTCAACCGGTGTTCAGCAATATTTATAATCACTGCTGATAAACATGAGAACAGAGTTGGAAAAAAGGGGAAAGGTGAGAAAAATTTAATAGTGCTACTCACAAAGAATTTTCCTGTCCTGGAAAAACAGTGAAGTTGAATAAACAATTATTCTTTAGCAATGTCTTCTTAGCAAAAAGTCGAGACAATTTGGGGGTTTTATATTTGAGACATTTCTGCCTGTTTCCATACTAACCATTCAATCACCTCCACAATGGAAAATGTCAACCCTAGTCACCCGAGCGGGTAAAATAATGTCGAAGTTGCATTTTGAGACCTGCCTAGTGCTGGCTCAGGACAAGCTTAAATTCATTCTGCTATTCTATTAAGAACAAACCAAGTGCTATTCAAGTGCATTTAACATACAAAATGATCTCAAAAACATGATTAAATTATATTTTATGTATTACCCGAACCACTTATCTCTTGGGATCTTATTATACTAGATTATACTTATTATACTACTATATGCTTTTTCAAAATCAATTCTGGAGAATTGAACATTAGCACTTTTAAAAAATCAAATGCAAATAGAGCACAAAAAGCCTTTATCAATTGACATCAACATTGCTTATCCATGACTGATAAATAAAGAAATGAACAGAAGCCCGTGGCTGGCCATCAGTGGCAATGCCACTCATATGATGCTATAATAAATTGACATGGTCCCCTCCCAGTTGGCTTTCTGTCTCATACATACAGGCAATACACTATTGACTGTGTCATTATTGATTGAACAATACAATCTTTGAAGTAATAGTCTTGCTGCAATTTGTAAACTTCAAGTAAGAGCCCAACACAAACAGCATAGGCATTTCAGACATTCTATGTGGTATGAACAATTATTTTTCCATAACTACGAAATACTGCTACTGAATAAAATGTGCACGATACAAAAGTCAGTTATTCATAATTGCAATTAAACCCAGCTATATATAACATTTCCATTACACACACAGTTTATATGTACATTATTTCTGAAAGACCTATTTCCCTTTTCAAGCAACATGATCTGTAACTGGCAAGTGCAACAAAATAAAAGAAGAAAACTTGCTTTTCTGTCTGTCTGTGTTTAGGAAACTCTACTCAGCTCACATTTTTTACTGGACTACCAAAAAAATGAATGTAACCTGAGGGGCAACATCAGGAGAAAATTTTACATGCAGTTATTTGGTGTTTATAGCACTCTGGGTATTGCTGTTTGTTTTTCACGTTCGTTTATTTTGCTTTAGCTGTTAGAAACACTGAGACAGATGCTTCAGAAATACCTAACGACTTTTAACACTCAAGACTGGTGGCTGCTTTACCAAGGCCCACAGTTTCACATTCAGATCATAGTACCACCAGAACTTGTAAAACTCTTGAAGTAGGGTCAAATTCTGCTATCAAAACTGCCATCTAAAGAAGAAGAGTTTCAGTCCTTCCTGAAATTCTGTCAGCTCCAGCATAAAACACAGCAACCAAAACGCAACAAGATGAATTCCTGCTATAGCTGGCACAGTGCAGCCTGCTGGTTTTGCTGATCTGAATGTCACCCTGCTTCCACCACCGACTGATAGGGGACCTCTCACTGCAGGGGACTGCACTTTTCCTTGGAAGTCAGAAAAGCAGACCACAGCTTCAGATGAGGCAAGAAGTTAGCCTGCGGTCTCCCATTTCCCAGGGAAATGTTGAGAATAAGAGGCTCCTTCGTAAAAATAGTCTTTGTCTGAGTTTCCAAGTAAAAACACAACTGCTGAATTTGGCATTAAACTCAGTGAGGCTGACGTGTGAAGAACATGACCTGAAAATGGGCCAACAGGGAACTTCTAAACTATCCTGCTTTATCTCTGAATTGCCAGACTTTAGCTAGTACGTGGGTACCTTGCACTTTGTATCAGAGCACTTTAAACCTCCACAACGCATCTGAAGACACCTCTACAGTTAAGCAGCTGGTGGATTGCTTTCTTTGATGTTTGCCTAACTCCTGTTTCCCACGCTACAGCAGATGTTCTGGTTTCGCCAGAAATGATTTATTTTGGTTATACTAGGAAGACTCAACCTTTGTAAGAGTTAAACTCAGGTCTCCTGAAATGTACTCTGATTTCTTATCTTCTGTATATACTTTCTCTGCACTGGCTAGTATACTTGTCATCATCCCCAGAGATGAAAACTCTGCATTCTCACTCCTGTGGCCAACAAATGGAAAAGATGAAAAGTGTGATGGTGTAACGTGAGTCTTTGATTCCACGACCATATTTCAAATGAGTTATTAGAAATGATTCGGTGACACTCCTAGGCATTCTAATACAAGTTAAAAGAAGAAAGAAACAGCATTATCACATACACTCAGTAGTATACAAGGTGTTCTGCAACTAAAATACGTTAGGAGGATTCATTCCAAACATTCTTCTAAATTATAATGATACTTACTTGAGAGGAGAGAGAGAAGGATATTGCACTCAACTTTGCAAACTGACCTGCATAACAAAGGATAGAAAACAAGAACATGACAAATTAAGCCAGTGAGCAGCCAGGTAGTGTATTATTCTGAAGAAAGCCATGCACAAGCCTAGAAATAAAGACTGTAATTACAGACTTGGAAAACAAACCCAATGAAAAGTGCCTTACACAACACATTCAGCAAAAGACTTTAACAAGAACACAACTGCTAACAGATGTGGGAGCATCAGCACTGTTAGCACTTACACTTGTGCACTAAATGTGATTTTTCTGGTACAAATAGTTGTTATTTACAACATGCTTCGGAAAAAGAGAGAAAGAAGCCTCCTTTGAGGTTCCCTGCTCCAGATTCCCTTGTGCATCCTGAGTGTTCTGCTCACTTTACTAATTTTGAGTTTTGCTTGAAAATGTTGCTTGAAGACAAGGTGACACAAAATAACAAGAGTGGGTTTTGACCAACCGTTTTCCATGCAAGGCTACATCTACACGTTTTTCTAAATGTGCTGCTTTTACAAAAAGTGAGATATTTAATAAAGTAAGAACAGTTGCCATATTGTTACTGAGGTTACCATTCTGTAACCTCAGTAGGAGTTCTCCCTTGCAGATTATCTCAGCTGACAATTGCATTATGACAGCTACAGCCACCACTTATTTTTTTGCTATTCAGATTAATTCAGTGTACACATGAGTACAAACAGTAAAATAGCCTGCAATAAATTTCAACGGCTGGATGCACAAGGAGAATAGTTCACCTGACCACTGTTCAATAGGATACCCTAAAACAATAATTTTCCAGCTTTCTTTTATTTTTACAAGTGGAAAGCAAGCCATGGCTTTGTCTTCAGGAAGCACCAGAGACAACAGCGGAAAAAGGAATAGCATAACAAAATACCACAAATTAACTGCGAAGCACAGAGAGCAAGCCAAAGCAAAAACGCATGTCTCAGGAGCAATACATGATATTATTCAACCACCTCCCAGTCATCCTAGTGGTTGCTACTAACTTCATACACAATTTTGCTTGCTTAAACATGTTACATAATCAAGAAGGCATCAGATATTGTAGAAAGGATTTCTCACACACACTGGATCCTTCGGACCTGTGGTTATCAACTAAAAATAGTTTCTACTTATAAGTTACTGCTATCAAATAATTGCCTGATAGCAGCTGACAACCTGATAGACAGTGGAGTACAGTATGAAATTTCTTCTGGAAAGATTTTCTTAAATGGAACATGTCTAGAGTAAGGATTTTCTATTGCCTCAGTGAACACACTTCTGTTCATCTTGGTGTAGTCTTGGCTCACCTATACTCAAGAGGAGTTTTATTCTGACATCATCAAGGAGATCTCCTCCCCTTCTGTCAGTGTTGTTGAAAGACAGTAGAAAAACTATTTTTGACTGAAGCAAGAGTAGCATCCAGGTCTATTTAGCAACATTTGCAACTCCTACTACACAAGGAATACCCTTATTTTGCATTATACTTGTGTATTCAGTTTTGTGCATATACAAAATGTAACTTATGTGTCATGTAACACTGTTACTGTATATTGTACTTCCATAGTGTAATCAAATATCAGTCAAATTGGCCTAATTTCCTACCTTGGATTAAAACACAAACATGACAAAAAAAAAACACCCATATCATCCACTGTTGCCTTAGCATATATACCCCATAACAGTACTGCTGCTGCTGCCACCATGTCCTTAGCAACCTTTGCAACTAAATGAGTTTTGGCAAGTTACCATGAGCCTGTAGCAGACTGAGGTAAACAAGCCCCCAAAAGATGCTCATCAACCTCAAAATTACCTGCAATTTTGATATGAGACAATGAATTTTTTAAGAATAATTAATTCTAGCAGCTTTGCAGAAGAGGCAACTACAAGAACTGCCATTTTTTATTAGACCAAGAGCATGTGAGTCCCAGAATCTTGTATCCAAAGTGACCATCAGAAAACAGAAAATCTACCAGCACATCTCCCATCTAGAAAGTGCTTTTGAATATGATTTCTGTACAGTTGGTCTCTCTGTATCAGCTAAATCCTTTTTTTTTTTTTTTTTTTTTTTTAACATTTATATTTCTGGTCTGTGTTACACTCTATAGGTGAGATCCAAATTTTAATTGACCACCATATGGGAAAATACTTATTCTTGCTTGCTTTAAACCCGCTCCTTAGTAACTGAACTGGGCATGCCCTAATGGAAACATTACTACTATCATTATTACAAGATATGAGTTTTATATTAGTATAACCCAAATCAGAATAACTTAAAAAAT
Organism: Lagopus leucura; assembly: GCF_019238085.1. Lineage (NCBI taxonomy): Eukaryota > Metazoa > Chordata > Aves > Galliformes > Phasianidae > Lagopus > Lagopus leucura. The sequence continues at coordinate 50,235,783 of NW_024962263.1, read as the reverse complement.
TGTGATAGTTTATTACAGCAGGCAGAAGTGGAGACTGCTGCACAGGCAGGACAGGATATCTACGGAATTCCAGGCCCCTCTGTCAAATTAGCTTTTCTTGGATTCTCAAACAAACGCCCTTTGAAAGCTTCCTCAGGGGGTATTTAATGACAAGTCCCCAGGCTCCACTATACTAGATGCTTGTTGAATACTCGGTTCTCTAGGATATAATTCATTCCAGACCCTCTCCCTCCCTTCCAGATTCTGAAAATGACAATGACACACAGACTGTATTTAAGCTTCAGTTCACAGTGGAGAAACCATTATGAATGTTTTCAACTACTGGAGGAAAACAAAATCTAAATATAACAAGAGCTCGGCTTAATGCCATGAACCAGCCTCTGTGGTATGGAGTGTGGAGGTCTAAGCGACGTAGGGGGAACTGGCAGAGAACAAGCTGAGAGGTAATTCTGGCCCACCTGAGGGCCTTGGTAAGGATAAGGGCTACTGTTGTGTGCCTCAGGTGTGGTCCTTCTGAGCATGCACAGAAGCTAGATGCACACATGCCTACAGGAGAGAATAGCAGCAGTTTTCAGAATTTTGTAGTTTTTGGAAAGGCTGAGAGACCTGAGTCTACTTAGCCTAGAGAACAGAAGACAGGGAATCTGATCAATGTTTACAAATATCTAAAGTGTGGGAGTTATCTGGATGAGGACAGACTCCTTTCAGTGGTGCGTAGTAATGCAACACGGAGCAATGGTCAAGAATTGGAACACATGAAGTTCCACACAAATATGTGGAAGAACTTTTTTACAATGAGGGTGACAGAGCACAGGAACAGGCTGCTCAGAATGGTTGTGGAGTCTCCTTTGGAGATGTTTGAGATCTGTCTGGATGCCTACCTGTGCAACCTACTGTAGGGAACCTGCATTAGCAGGGGGTTGAACATGATGGTCTCCGGAGGTCCCTTCTAAGCCCTGAAACTGTGATTCTTTGAACGTGGCTGTTCTAGTAACTGAGAAGAGATTACACCCTAGGGCCCAGGACAGGATAAGAAGGGCTCTGGGAAGCTCTGGTATATAATTATTTCTTGTTTATGGAGAGGTATGGTCAGCTCCTTTTCCCACCTGGTATGCCTCATCCTGCAGCTTCTGCTTCAGGTACTCTTCCATCTTCAGTTCATTCTCCAGCTGGCGGACAGAATCATTCTCATAATTTTCATCATCTGCTCTGACAAAAGGATCTCCGTCTTCTGTAACCCTAAAGACAATTATTCATAAACAAGCTCCTCAGATGAATGACATTCAAAATGAATACAACCTCCCTTTATTGTAAAGTTTGAGGACAGCAGGATACCTTTGCTCCAGCCACATGCACCACCAGGTAATAATAATGTCCTGGAAGTGGAAAACATTGCTGTTGTTTGCCCTCTCCAGTGGTCTTGTATTGATGAAGTAGACCAAAGGGCATATTCAGCTGAAGGTGTTTTGGGGATATGGAAATCAGTCTTCAGTAATTGCTTTGAGAGTAAAACAAAGAGTAAGAGATTGAACTAAAAATAACTGGAAAGATGCCTATTGATAAGATTCTGGTTCTAAAAATAAATTGGTTTGTTGATCAATTTAGTCGGTCAATAAAAAAGCATTCTGTCTTCCCCAGAAAAAAAAAACAATTTCTTTTGTCATTGTTCTCCAATAGGCTCTTAGGTCTCGATAAACAGGGATTGGGACTGCAGAGCATATATGATTAAGGGACACAGCTGTCCCACAGTCTCCACACTACCTGAGTGTCCTAGAGTTGACAGGAGATAGCTCACACCTGAAGGCATCCTAAGTTCTGGCCTTTCAAGTGTACTTGAAAGCAATAACTTACTACTGTCTATTCATAAAGCTGTCCTCATTTGGATTTAGGCTTTTTTGTGTATTCAAATAGTTGAGAGGGTGAGAAAATATGCTGCATTGTCTTCAGCAGAAAAAGAGCGAGAGAACAAAGGTGAATTGAGTAGGTACCCACATGTCACTGCGCATGGATCCAGTGGCAGCAGCACTGTGGATGTACCCTGGCTTCCGGGCATGGATCTGTGCAAGGAAAGCCTTCTCGGATGTTGGAGATGGAACAAGGTCATCAAAATGAGTCCGTCCAAATTCAGAATCCACGTTGCTTTCTGTCTCGCTGCCCACTTCTGTGAAACCAAATTTGACAGATGTTTCCATTTAACTTTCACAAGATCAAGTCTACTTCCAGTCTACTTCTCTAAACCTTTCTCTGTCTCTCCAGCTTAGGGTGGTCATCTCATCATAGTGAACGCAGTAGAATATAGTAGAATATGTTTCTGTAGACTTAATGGTCTTCATCTTGTGGTGGGACAGGATAGTGAACCTTTTGCTTATTTGGCTTATTAGGTAGGATATTTTTATGAGTACACTACATACCGCATTTTACAAAAGTTCCTATACATTCTATATTGAATGAAATTTCCAAAGACTGAAATCTCTCTTCAGTGCCACCCCAGTCATCTCTCTAAATGCAAACTTCTGTTTATGGAATAGAAAATTGCCATCAATCAGGGTGCTTTCACAGCCACTGATAAAGTTTCCTCTCAGGTACAACAATTCCCTGAAAAGGCCATTTCCTTAAGAAACAAGGGCCAAACTTCTCCATGAATTTTCGTTGCATTCAGCCGTATGTTTACAACCACGGCTTTCAAAACCCCTGAATTCTAAAGCTGTTATTTGGAGACTTCTTTTTCTATAAGCAAAAAAACCTTTGAAACTACCTTTGAAACTTTTGTACTGCTTTCTTTATTGGTCTATATGCTCCTAGCTCTAATTTTTTACAAATATACACAAAATATCAATGTGTTGACTATCCACCCTCTTCAGCCTCACTCACCAGAATTTAGTTCTTTTACCAAAGACGACATTGTGTTGGTGATTGAATCTGCTGCTACCAGCAAATCATTTCTTAAGTTTCGTCTTGCACCTGAAGCAAGAGACAGACAAAACAGTGTTAATATTCTTCACAAGACATATGTTTTCCTGTTCAAAGCAGTTTTAACCCTGCTGAAAGCTGCCATTGTGATGATTCAGGGTATCAAAGACCTTACGAGGGACACGTGCAGAAGAGTTCTCTGCAGAATGGCCTCATTTACTCATGCTGTATGCAAGAGCAGAAGCCTACCCTCATGCTTCATTTAATCACAATGCCAGATATGTGGAGATTATTCATTGCCATCAAGCTTGCATTTGTGCAGTGACACCAGCAGACCAGGCCTGGAAGATTAAATCCAGCGTGAACTCATTTAAAATGTCTGTGGGGAAGGAGGAAAGAAATGAAGTGTTTTCTATAAGTTCCCACAGTTCTGTTTCATGACACCATTATTGCTAGGTATTTGCCAGATAATTACGGCAAATGTTGAAGAAACACACTTGACCTCATCAAGATTTATATGGATTTTCCTTCTCTGCTTCCTCTCAGCTTCTGCTCTAGCTGAAGGATTTTTCTGTACATTTCATAATTTACTTTTTTTTTTTTTTTTAATAAAAGAAGCACTATTGCCTCTCTTAACAGCCCCAGGCTGCTTTTAAACTCTTTTTAATAATGAATCTAGAAGTGCTTCCCTGCTGGACCTGGCAATATTCCCTTAATCATCAATCATGAAGGATTCTTGTGAGCTGCATGAAAAACTCCTTCTCTAGGAGCAGGCTGTTGGTAACGCATGCTTCACTCCCCCAGATCCCAAACATAGCTCCTATTGTGGCTGTATAATCAGTATATCCCACAGAACCTCTAATCTTCCAGACTGATTTATTCACAGGAACTTGCAGGATTCAATTGCTGTAGATTCTTCAGAATGGGCTGAATGTAAAATAATACCTTTTAAAAACTCCAAACCCTAAGGTTCTTTCCTATTCCTTTTTTTTTTTTTTTTTTTTAAATATACTGTTGTTAGCAGATGATTCCTGGAGTGTAAATCAAAGTGGTTAATCTCTCTCACACACACACAGGAACACTCAGACACCCACTCCCTCTCTAAAGTTGTCTTGGATTTGTATCTATAAACTATGGCAAACTCCACAGTGAAAAAAAGCAAGAGAAATGGTGCTTTAACCATGGCTTGTGTGCATTACAAGACATGGATATGGACACAGGTCTCTGCTGGTGCAGTGCAGAATGGAGCACAGTATGTCAAGATGTGACAGAGTGGCTGGTTTCGGGTTCTGTGGTTTTGACCTCTCTGCCTAGGGAATGTGGTCAATGACATAAAGCTAGATATTCATCAAATGCTGCAGTTTTTGAACGTGATCACTTAACTTTTTTTACTGCTTTCTTTCTTGAATAAAACACATTTATGTACTTTAAGAACATCTGCCTGGGGCAAATTAGTGTTATTTATGGATAAATTACTGCTGCCACTATCTTATTTCTCACAGTCTTAACTCTGGAAGAAATTACTTAACAACATCATTGGAGTTAGTGGCCAAATTTTTGCCTCTGTCATTTTTTTTTAAATTTTTTTTCACAGCAGAAGAAGGAGAATATGTCTTGACTGTTTCCTTTCTCACAGAAAATGAGATATCCATCAGCCTGGTGTGCTGGAATTAGGAATTACACCTAAATAAAACATGTTCAATATATGAACTGACTAGCATTTTAGTAGAAAGTTCTTCATTGCATTATAGATTTGACCTTGCTGTAAGATACAGAGAGATAGTGCTCAGAGAAGTGCAGGGGTAGGGCTGCATGAGTGCTGAACTGGGTTCTTAGGAACAAACACACATTCACTCTAGCAGGGGAACTAGAGAGTCCTGCTTACAATTTCACTTATACCACTGAAACAGGGCAAAAGAATTGTTTAAATAAAAGAACTGCAATGAGGTAAATATTTTAGAATAAAGCAGATTTTTAAAAAAGAAGGAATTATTTCCTCATTTGGGTCACATGGGCTATTTGCTTTCTTTTGCATTCAACATAATCACTTAACCTGTGGCCTTAGAAATTCGAAACAGTTGAAGATGTATTGCCACTTGACAAGACAGTGGAACGAGAAATGAGAAACACGGTGTAGCCTACAGCAGTATTAAAAAAAAAAACAGAGGAAGGGCTCACTGAGATTTCCCAGCTCAGTTCCTGTTTAGTCTAGTCAGACCTTCTTAGAGGCACAAAGCAAAAGGGCAAGGGACAACAGCCATAGGTTGCATCAAGGGACACTCAGATACAAGGACAAAATATTTACGTAAGAGACAAGGTCAAACGCTGGAGCAGAGGCTGTGGAAGATGCATGATGGGAGCTGTCTGGAGCTCAGCTGATAAAAGTCCTGAACAACTGCATTTTGCTTTGAGGCTGGCTTTCTTGGGGCAGGATGTGTGGCCAACAGAGCTCTTCTTACCTGAACTAATTCTATGGTTGTAGCATATATTCTTCAGCAGTCTTCATGTAAAAAAACCATACTGAAAATATACCTTGCTGAGGTCAGTGACAACTCTTCTTATTCTGGTTAATAGAATTAATTGAATGGCATAGTGTCCAGTTTCTGCTTACCTGCCTGCCTGGAAAGCAAGGTGTGACAGCTGACAAAGTCAATATTTGACAGTGAAACACAACTGTGGATTCACAGAATCATAGTCTCATTCACTGAGGTTGGAAAAGAACTCTAAGTTCCCCTAGTCCAACCATCAGCCACCCACCCCCACCATGCCCACTGACCACATCCCTCAGTGTCACATCCACACGGTTCATGAACACCTCCAGGGACAGTGACTGCACCACCTCCCTGGGCAGCCTGTGCCACTGCCTCACTGCTCTTTTGGAGAAGAAACTTTTCCTAATATCCAATCTGAACTTCCACTGGGACAACGTAAGGCTGTTCTCTTTTCATCCAATCCCAGTTAACTGGGAGAAAAGGCCAACATCCCCTTCACCACAACCTCTTTTCAGGGGGCTGCAGAGAGCAATAATGTTTCCCTTAAGCCTTCTCTTCTCCAAACTGAACAATCCCAGTTCTCTCAGCCACTCCCCATAAGACCTGGGTTCCAGACTCCTCACAGCTTCGCTGCCCTTCTCTGGACACACTCCAGGGCCTCGATGTCTTTCCTGTAGTGAGGGGACCAAAACTGAATGCAGTACTTGAGGTGCAGCCTCACCAGTGCTGAGTACAGAAGGGAAGAATATTTGTTTTGTTTTACTGCATGCAACTTAGAAGTCCGTCATTCATTAACCACACAAACAGCCATTTTCAAATAATTTCCAAGTACCTCAGACAAGCTCCTAATGAGACTTACTTTGTGCAAAGGCTTCCTGCACATCTCCTCCCACCCCAGTCAGAGAGTCCTGAGGTGTGTGGGTGGGTGTGGAGCAGGCAGAGGCAGATCTGATAGGCATCGGGATGGGTCGGCTGATGGTGTGGCTAGGCGAGGAGCGGGGGGAGCCTGCCCCTTGGGTCTGCAAAACAACCAAGCACAGAAATGGGTCTTCGTGAGAGCCCTTGTCCTCAGCTCAAAGGCATCGTGCTCTTTGTAGGCGGGCTGTGTAATGCTAAAAAGAAATGCACTGGAGTCAGTTGTTTGTTTGCAGACAGCAATGCTCCAGTGTAGAAAAATAGTAAGTAGGAAAACATGAGTGAAGATCTGACTTTCTAAAAACATGGGAAAATGCCAGGCAGCTAAATTAAAAAAAAAAAAATTAAAAAAAAATCCATATTAATGAACACCAAAGCATAGGCCCGATCTCTGCCCTGACACACTTCCCCCAGTTCACATGCACGTGTGGTAAAACATAACTGATTTGCACTGTGAGAAGGGGAGTGATGCTGCACAGAGGACAGCAGACCCTCCACCTCCTCACAGAGTCCCATCAGGCCTGGGCAGCCTCTCGGCCACATGGAAGCTGACATGCTCAATAATAAAGCCTCAGGCCTTTCATTTGGGTCTAGAGAACTATTTTAAGCCACATAAATCATACACCTCTAAATTGTTTACTGGAAGCTAACATGTTTTCACACCAGCCATATAAAATGTCATGCTGTTAGCACCTCGCCGTTAGTATCACTTAGTTGAAATTCAAGCAGACTTTACAAAACAATAATTTTTATCAGGGTGAGTGATGCCAAGAGACACAGTGCCCTTTTCTCTGACTGTTTCAGAGCCCCTGGGAATGCACGTCCACATAAGGAAAAATGAATGTCCAAGCCCACGCCAAGCTGCACACATCCTTAACGACTGAAATCCTGGCGGATGGAGGTGGCTGGAGAACTTTTACACAGTGACTATAACACGTACGCCAGTTTACAGCAAAAAGTAACATATGTGCTGTCTCTCCCTTCCCTCATGTTCATTCCGAGAATTTAAAAGGATTTCTTAAGTATTCCCATGCCATTTCTGTTGACTCCTGTAGTGGCTGCCACAGTGGCCCAGAAAAGGGTTGGCAAATATATTCTAAGAAAAGACAGTGGCAGTCCATAATGGAGAGAAGGCAGCATTGCCCTTGAGATTTTTATAAATTCCTGCCATAAATTATGTATCAGAATACTAAGCTATTTGTTCATTTCTATCACCCCCTTCTAAGAGACATTATCACCAGAGAGACATCAAGGCTTATGAGGAATAAGCACATTACTGATGGAAGAATAAAGGATTTAATATATAAAATTTCTGTAATGATCGGTTTTAGAACATTTAAATGATAGATGAAAGAGAAGTCAAATACATAATGGCCAGATGCTCTCCTGTTTCTGCAATCAGCCGTCCCCACAGAAGTAGCAATACTGATCTCTGGTCCAGAAGGAGCTGAGTAAAAAGCACCCTTGAGATGCTTCAAGGTTCTTGGAGGTCACACACCCTGCACGACAGGCAAGGCACCTGGGAACTACATCTTTCATGTCTCAACTCCTCTATCAAACAGATCTGCTAAAGAATTCCTTGTTCCCAGTTCCCTCCTTTGCTTGCTCTTTTTCCTCAGCTCCCCATGGTCACAGTTCTGGGAAACACCAACAGTGGAACTTTCAGAGAATATGAGAAAAAAGGGATGAGATTTGTTTCCTATAACCAAGTCACATTTAAGGAATGAAGTTCATAATAGGCATTTTATTTACTAAAAATAACAGATGCCTGCCAGTACTTCTTCACTGGAATTTTCCCACAAGGGAAATGTAAAAGCTGCACACCAGTGCTTAGCATTGCATTTGCTTTACAGCTATGGCTGACACCTTGTGTTTATGTAAAACAGTATTTTCTTATCTGAAGCTTTCAGTTTCTGAACAAAGTGTTTGTGAAACATAAAGGAGTGAAGCTTTTGGATCTCACTGTCTAGCTAAAAACTTTTCAATTTTTATATTATTTGGGCAACATCATACAGAAGTAATGAAGACAATGCTGAAATAGGTGGGTGCTAGGGAATGCCTGATGAAAGAGAAATAAACGCTTATTCTACTTAGTTTCAGCTCAGCCCAAATTTGTGGGATGGAAGCGCTATTCCTACTTAGTGGCTATCAGACAAAATGTGGTTTTCATGGGCTGGAGCTCCTGAAACCTGCAGAGACCATCAGCAGCGCTAATTTGACACAGAAATGTAGCACCTAATTGCTCCCGAGGTAGCCAGCCATACCAGCTGAGGTCTAGGGCATGCTGAAAAAGAAGCTAGGACAGCGACCACCAAATTGTAGATGACTTCAGGTTTTATGCTGTAATTGGCTGCAGTTGTCACTGTTTTGGTGCCTTTTAGGAAAATCTGTGTTTTAATTAATTCACCACCTCTAGTTAATGGAGTAAGGATTTGAAGCTAACCCTTGCTAGACAGGGGAAGGTTTCCCATCATTACGCACTACGCATGCTTAGGATAAAAGGCAGAGAGTGAAAGCAGGATCTTTGGTGCACTGCTCCCTCTGCCGGGGCTAGCAGTGATCACAGATGTGAAAGTGTCCTGCAGCCTCATCAGGTGGTGAAGAAGCTACACAGACATTAAGAACTCATTATCCTTTCTCAAGGAGGGGCAGCAGAGAAATAGAAAGTTCATAAGTGTTAGATGATTTGCCAGATGGCTCATCCCAATTGAATTCATCCAGAAATTAATTTAATCTTGTTTCTCTCAACAGATCATGAAATGGCACAGTGTAATGAGTATAATTGCATGGAAACTCAGAGTAATTCCTGAGCACCATCACCTCGTATTCAGCATGGCTATTACTCCGTGAAGAAAAACTCATATCCTGTAATAACCCAAAAATGAGCTTCCACTTACACTGTCCAGTGAACATTCTATATGATAGGGAAACTCTTCATGCTGGGAGCCTCTCTTTTGTGAATGGAAGATCCTTTTAACACTGTTACACAGAACTATATTGATGGCTCTTAAACAGAGGTGATATTTCATAGGATGGCTTGGGATGGGGGGGCTTTAAAGATCAGTATTTGGTCAGATTTTATTTTTGGGTGCCACAGATTGATGCTTTATAAAAATTAGCCAAAACGCAAAACACTAGCTATATGATAAGTATTGCCTATGAACTCAGCATGTTGTGTCACAGACAGAAAACTTCAGACTTTTAACTGTATTTCTGCTGATGAAACCTGGAGGAAATGTGCTTTGTCAAAATGCAACACTTCTTTATTAGACTTATAAATCAGACTGCTGTCTGAAAAGGGTGTTTTTTAGCCTAATATTTTTCCAAGACTATTTCCAAATATTTTTCAATACTAAAAAGCTCCAAACCAATGAAATCATCTAAAGTTTAAAACTGCCCTTTCAAACTTAGCTTACAGAAAACAATTAGTTTTCAACTGAATTTCAAATGAATTCAATTAGTTTTGAATGAATTTCAAATTCACTGTTCTAATGTAAAATCAGTTACATTTTTCTGATAGTCCCAAAGTTATCATTACATTTTCAAAACATTTTCTGTGGTGGAAGTGTTCTTTAATTCATGTGCAAGGTCGCTTTCACATCCTGTTTTTTTATATAAAATAAATGTCCTTATTTAGAAGAGTGAGAAAAAGATCAAGACTCCTTGTAGTCATGACTCACATTCTAAGGGGTTTGATTATGAAAATCGCTCCAACATACTTGAAAATAATGTGTGAAAGAAATGCAAGATATTAATTTTGGTCAAAAGAATATGCACACATTTCAAGCAGAGGAAGTAAAATAAATCAGTAAAATAAATCACAAGAACACAATCACATTCAGGAGTTAGTGAGGTCTCCAATAAGTAGGCAACTTACTGCCTGTTTCAATTCTTCTTCCTAAAGAAAAAGAGGATCAGCACATTAGATTAACCAGCACGTAAGTGAGGAATAGAAGAAAAAATGTGGAGTACAAAGTTAAGCTAAAGCCATAGTTGCTGAGAAAGTGGCCAGGTGATGGTCTGATCTCTAAGCAGTCTGAAACACAGAACAGTGTAAAGTGTGCAGAAAGCTACTGCAACCTCCTGCTCTATGTTCCTTTTGTTCAGGCAGTGCAATGACAGCAGGCTGACCTGACCACTAGTTGCAGCTGCGAAGCATTTCACGGATGGAGGGAAAAGTATCTCATCTAATCCTGGCTTGCAAAAATCTGCTGGGTGTTCGGTTGGCCTCCGTGCTCACATGTCACCAATGCACTGTGGCTGCAGAAGACCATGTGAGGAGAGATGCAAATAACTCAAGGGGTCCAACATCATTTAATGCAAATACATGCTGCTTAATGGATTTCCTTGAAATTCTCTCTGCTTTTATCAGAGCCACATTTGACCCAAGCTGCACTGGATTTTCCACGTGCTCATTAAATCTGGCATAGCAAAAAAGAAAACACTCTCACGCCATTTAGAATTCTTCCTTTCAACATGAATTTCCAGCATTGTTTGTGCTGAGGCACAGCAGAAAAATGGAGCTAGACTCAAAGAAAGATGCACTTTCAACCTTACTCCAGCCTCTCTTAAAAGTGCGTATGTTTTGATATTTTGATACCTCAGCTTTTAAGTGAGATCCTTTCTTGAGGTATGTTTCACCTCGTTAACACAGGCTTGTTTCTACATTTGTGAAGATGATCAAGTGTTACTTGGGAAGCACTTTCAGAGACTGATAGACTGAAGTCCAGAAATGCTGTCAAATCCTTCTGCAAATGAGCAAAACAGGACTGTATAGCATTGTGCTATACTGTTATTCAAATGACTGTGTTATTTAGTCCATAGTATGGAGCCTATCTCTACTGTTTCATCCATTTAGCAGTAGATGACAACGATGATCTGTTATTGCAGGAACACTATTTTCTGGTCATCATTTAAAAGCCTTGAATTTGAAGAAAAAAGAAAAAAAAAAAAAGCAAAAAAAAAGGAAAGAAAGGGAAGGTCAAAGAGCCAAGCTGCCAAATTTTATCATGAAAATTGCCAAGTTCTGCAGAATCCTGCACTCATCTCTCCTCTCTGTCAAAGGAAAGGGCAGTATCAAGTGTCAGTATCAAGTGCAGTTCCTTACCTTCAGCAGTTTCATGAGGCCTTCTAACTGAACCATAAGCTCTCTTCGGCTCTCCTGGAGAGCAGACATCCTCTGTTCCAGCTCGTCCTTCCGCTGTCTGAGAAACAAGCAGATACAATCAGACCTTAGCCCTCAGCAGCTTTTAACCACGTTCAGTGCCTAGAAAGCAGGGTTATGTGTAGGCTATGGAGATCCCTCATACTGAGAATGTTCGTGAGGCTGAGTACAGAGATTAGGAAAAAGACAGATATCGACACAGATCCTTCTCCAAAGAGCAAATGGGGTTCAAGATTGTGTACATTTTCCCTTGTGGGAATGCCTGGCAGTGATTTCATTTTTCTATCTGTGAATCTCTCTAGTCAATAACCTCGCTAACTGTCAGGAGAAATTAAAGCTATGCCCTGAAGGGCAGGAAATTACAGCAGGGGCACTGCACAGGGCAAGATATGTGTTGTGTACTATAAGAGTTCAGAAATTCAGCCAGAAAACCACAGTGAATTGCCTTTGTTCCTATCTTTTCAGAAGCAAGCATAAGACTATCACACAGCAGAACTATAATTGCTTGAAAATAGCTGTTTGGGCTCTAAGTCCAGTGCTAGTCCTGTGGCACTGTGAACACTGGGCCACCTCATGTGTGGCAGCCAGTCTGTGCCCCACAGTCAGCAATAGTTTTGATCCTGCATAGCTCCAGTGCATCGCAGGGACGTACAGCACCACATGTTTCACTGACACAGCATTGTATGAGAGGTCCCCAAATGAATACAGTATGGAATTGCTGCCTGCTGGAAGCCAGGATGTAACCAAAACTGTTACTGTTGAAAAAGGTATATCTTGGGTATATCTTATACATTATCATGCAAATCAAATAAAAACACTATGTTGTTATCTTTGTACTACCTGTAAAACATGACTTTATCCTAAAGGCCTCACCTAGAGTACTGTGTGTTCAGGGCTTGACAATACAAAACGGCTGTTAAGTTACTTAAAAGTGTCCAGAGAACAACAAAGCTGGTAGCAGACTTCTAAGGCATGTCCTGTGAGGAGAGGCTGAGAGCAATCTGGAGAAGAGGAGCCCTAGAAGTGACCTCACCACTCTCTGCAGCTCCCTGAGGAGGGAAAGCAGAGAGGTGCTGGGCTCTGCTCTTTGGGAACTGATGGCAGGATGGGAATGGCAGAGCTGCTCCAGGAGAGGGTCACACTGGGCACTGGGAAACATTTATTTACCGTGAGGGTGATCAAACACTGGAACAGACTTCCTAGAGGTGGCTGATGCCCAGTGCATGTCAGTGTTGTAGAGGTGTTTGGATTATGCCCTTGTTAATACGCTTGAACTTTTGGTTAGCCCTAAAGTGGTTGAGTAGGACTGGACGATCTTCGTGAGTCCCTTCCAACTGAACTAGTCTAGTCCAATTCTATTCTATTCTATTAAGGAAGAACAAAATCAACAAACTAAATATGTTTCCTATATTTAAGGAAGCATGAAATTCTGATTTGAGACTTCTATTTAAGATATGCGAGCAGATACATATCATTCATTTCTACAGGTTAGCATGTGTGCTATCTCTCACCTGTACATTAAGACAACAAGATAACAACTCTGCTAGTTTGTATTTCCTCTTCTGGAGGACTAATTATCTGTGTTGGACCTTCTTTTCCAAGAATGTAATGGCTGGAAATGCTATGATTTGTACAAAAGCTACTGAGTTCAAGAAACTGCCATTAAAAAGAAGATATCCACGTAATCCAAAGTGGCACATCCTAGGCACATACCTCTGTGGGTTTTTTTTTTTTTGTTTGCTTGTTTTTTTTTTAGATTTAATCTGCGTAGAGAGAGGATCTAAGCAGGGTACAACACAGTGTACAGATGCACAGATTTAAAGTTACTTACTGCTTCTGACACTGCATATTCAATCAGAAAAGATACTGTAGTCAAGGAACTCAGCACCACTGCCCTAGGGACATCCCACATCAGGAAATTTAAATAAGGTTATTAAGGTTTTATTAAGTGTGGCAAAATTGAAAAGATGTAAAATTAAGTAGTCAATCTGCTAACATTGCACAATCGTTTTGTTTTTTTTTTTAAAGGATAATTTTATTTATTAACTACATAGAAGAAAGCTGACCTCCTAAAACTGTTTAAAATAGAGGTTCAGCTTGATACACAGAAGGAGCTACATCATTAGCATGTTTTGTGCAGCGTATCAATTTTCACTGTGCTCAGTTTTATACCTTAAGCTCTCACAAAATTATCTTTTGCCTGTGGATATCTAGGAGTAATTACATACTAAAACCACTCAGAAATCAAGAAGCTGTTTGTTTCCAGATTGGAAAGCAAATGTAAGTATTTGTGAAACAGAAAAATATTTTAGTGTGGAAAACGTAGCAATAAAACTGTACAGTATTTGTAAAGAAAGAATTTAGCATAATTTTCTACAGTAATTTCCTTCAGTTATGAATTAGGGACCAGAAGTATTTCTAGTGCAAGGAGGAAGAGCTACATGGCCAAAAATTTTCTTTAGTCTTCTCATGAGAGAACTGCTGTTTGGGCGAGGGGAATAAAACTTAATCTAGCATTGTTTCACCAGAAAGAAATGATTTACACTCTATTCTCTAAATAGATTAAGTGTTTTGAATAGTTCCCAGCCTGATTCTCACTACAGGAACTTTGGGACATACAGGGAGCCTACAGATCTGTACCAATTGTTCTTCTTCAACTTGACATATATGGCAATTAGCACACTTGTGTAGAATACCCTAATTAACAAGCAGACACATCCGTATCAACGTTTTTAGCTTAGTGAGATAATGTGAGAAATGATTCTCTAGGTCCTCAGCTGCGGCAGATGTCGTTATTCCTCCCCGCCCTCACATGGCATGGCGCACAACTCCGCAGCCTGGTTATGCACAATGAAGAGAACTGACCTTTCCTTCGAGTTCAAAGCATGGGGAATTTTCCAAAAATTAATGTCTAACTCTGGCTGTATTTTCATGTAACTCTATATTTACTTTAGCACAGATGAGAAGTCTTTGTAGAAGCATTTGCTCTGACAGAAGAACATTTTCCCCCATATGATTAATGACACTTGGACAAGGCTTTGGGGACCTATTCCAAATGACCTAAGGGCCTAACTCTGCAAACACTAATGCACAGGCTTAATTTAATGTAGATGAGTAATATGTGAGATTCTTCATGCATGCTGCTTAAAGCATAAACTTAATTACTTTTAGGACCACAGCCTGCACTGAAATAGGAGAAAAAATACAGTGTTATATTTATATAAAAAAGGTCCCAAATGCATAAGCCAGGTTTATCTCATACTTCTTCCTCAATTGCTACAAGTCTGTCTGAGGAGCTGCTGGAGGTTTTACTGCTGTGCACTTACCTGAGGAGCCGCAGCTCTGCCAGGAGGGTAGGATTTTGTTGTGCCTTCTCTGGTGTGGGCTGAGATGCCTGCTCATGCTCAAGTCGCAGCCTCTGGATCTCCTGCAGGATTTCTCTTGGGAAAGGGAACAAGCAGAAGACCACAAGTCAGTCATTTTCTGCAAAACCAGCTCATTACACACAGCTGGGGGAGAAGAAATGTGACTGTACACAGCTTTTAACCAATGTGGATTTAGTGACTGGGCTCCAGCCAACAGAAGCAGCTCTGGATATTTAAAAAAAAAATAAATTCAGCACTTTGTAATAAAAGGGAAGCATTTCTTCAAGATCCCCAATGCCAGAAGCAGACACAAAATAACTGTATGCTTAATTAAACTGCTCCTTTCTATTTCTTCCCCAGGAATATTTCTAGTACCACATCAACTTAACAAATAATAAAATAATATCTGCCCATCTTGAGTATATACATATATATTGTAGAGTAAGCACAGATCCAAGAATGGTCACTGATTCATGGAGAAGCACATTAACAGGACTTGTTATGGCTGGCATGCCATCCCTGGAATGCTGTCAGAGATCGAACACAAAGCTTGACAGCTGAAGGTTGAAACCTTTGTGATTTTTTTCTCTCCTGCACAATGTGTTGGGTACCAGACGGTCAGGAGGCGGACTCCAACTATGAAAGACAAATCAAGACTGGAGCTGGTGGCTCATTATACCATGACAGAAGGCCATGCAGGGCTTGCAATAGGAAACCATCTGGTTTGGGCTGTCCTGTTTTACAGTCCAGCAGTAAAAGCAGAGCTCTGCTGTCATACATCTCACGACATCGGGCAGTCTGATACTTAGGGCCAGACACTCTGCTGACAGCACATGGGTGTCACTCCTGTTGGAGGTGGCTAGCCCATTTCTCCTGGGCACTATCCCTCAATCTCACTCACATCTGAACCCAGTGTCTCATTTCATCAGTGCCCTCACCTGCTGCTAACCTTTCTGCAGGCCTTTCTCAGGCAAATTGTGTTCTGGGGAGCTTTAACCATCTTCTTCACAAATAAAAGCAGGGGAGCATATCGTTACCAGGAGGACTAATCCTTTTATCGTTTTGTGTTATAGCTCTACAGAGGATCCAGATAAAAATTAATGTGGTTTTGAAACAGAACTGGGCTTTTTTTTAAGACCTGAACAAACAGCAGCTGTGAAAAATAAAGTATCAATGATTGTATCATGTCATTTGACAGGACATTCATTAAAGAAGAGGGTGGCTGGGGATCTTAAAGCCTTTGTCATGTTCTGTGGACCTTTTTGTGCCCTCTGCTTTTTGCTGGGGAAGGCACATAAGTGTGTTTAAGTACAAAGCACAGAAGTGGTGGCAGAAAATAACACACAACACATGGGGCTGAGCAAAACCAGGTACGCTGTGGATCCTTACCGGTTTTTATTCTCAAGCTCTGCAATCAGCTGCCTCTGCTGCTTGTTTGCATCGATGGTGAAGGAGATGTCTGCCGCCCCTCTCTGCTGTGCCTGCTGCTGCTGTAAAAAGGAGGGCTGCTGAGCAAGGGATGGCCAGCGGGCACCCACAAGCTCAGCACAGAGAACTGCTCACAGAACACACAGTACCATGCATGTCCACATACAGAGAGCATACATGTTTTGCTTCATACCAGCATGGCTCCACTGCTAGCGAGTAGTGCAGGTGCTACAGAAAATAATGGAGTGTTTACCATCCTGTCTTTCCACCCTTCCTTTGGGAGCTTTCTCAGCTTCACCATCTAAAAGCTGAGAGAATGGCGCTGCAGCAGGCAGCTGCTGCAGTACAGACACTAAAGACAAGAGAAAGGCACTGACAAAAAAACAGCTTCTCTCTCCAAAAAGAAGAGGATATGCTTCCACTTCAGCAGTGCTTCCTTCCCTCGAAAGTTGGGTTTTGCTCTCAGTTTGAAGGCTTTTGCATCCAGGTTTCAATCTGTCTGCACTGCCCACTCGGCCAAGTTTTCCCATATGCTCCTTGATACTTCTGAAAGCTCACCCTCCAATCCTGCAGAAATAAAAAGCCCTTTTTTTCCCAATAAAATGAAGTGGGAATTGAATTACTTCTTACTAACCTAAGCATTATTCACTTCAGTTTTATTGGACTATGTTATTTTCTTGTATTTTTCAGCAGATGTCAACTACTGGTTTGTTTGTTCGTACACACACCAGTATTTCAGCGCTGCATCAATGACAGTGCAAGGCAAGAATTCACACTGACATACAAAGTTTTATAATTTTGATCAAAGACATCCATTTATGTGACTCTGGGCAGCCTGGTCTGGTCATTGGTGAACCTGCACACAGCAGGGGGATTGAAACTAGATGATCATGGTTGTCTTTTCCAACCCAGGCCATTCTATGATTCTATGTCTAACACGAGGGTGAAAGAATCAGACAATGAAGGTTCCTCTGCTGAGCTGCTGCTGCGATCTGAGCGTTTCTCACTGTCCAAACCCTGTGAGGCCTGGACCAGCTCTGTGTGATGCCAGACACCCCTCCTGCAGGAATGGGCCCTCAAAAAGGATGAAGACAACCCAGTGGTCAGTGGGCTCTGTGCTATCTTTTCTGTTGTGGGTGCATTTTCAAACTGACACTGCAACAACCAGGGAAGGCAGTGCATAAAGACAGGCTGGTGGGTGTCTGATATTGAGGGAGCCAGGGTCACTTTCCTCAGTGTCCAGTGTTATGAGTACATATGTTTTCTTAAAAAGCAGAACGGCCACCAGCAAAGCTTTATACATTCCTACCCTGCTCCTAACTTGGTTCTACTCTTGTGCTCTGCTGAAAGATTTTTGTACATGGAAACCTTCATTTTTTCTTTTGTCTCGTCTCTTCAAAGAGCACAAAGAAATGGGCACTTGGCTGACAAAGAGAAATACATTGATTTTACTCAGACCAGCTCTATTTAAAAGCTACTTAAGTACTGTTTCCTCAGTTCTTCTCCCTTCTATCAAGGAACATGTTATGTACACCTGATTTCTACCAGTTCCTACTCAGAGACTTTACCAGTAGGGAATTTTGTCCCCATGATAAATTACTTCAATAATAGTCCTTCAATAATAGTCAACTGCAGGCTGCCTGAGAGCTGAGTGCTGTGTGTCACACCATGGAAAGGAACTGCTGTGGGATGGCTGGTCGACCACAACCCTTGAACCCACTCCTCGAGACAGAAATTGCACCAACCAATGATGGCTGCATGAGGTGGCCTCACATCGAGAGCACTGCCTGGCTTCACCCTTCCAATTGACCCCACAGTGTAAATCTCGGTGTGAAAGTATGCTTCCTGACATCCTAGACCGGCTGCCTTTCACTTAACTATCATTTATGATTCCTTGTTCTACCAAATGTGCTGAGATGGAAAAAAAGTAACTAGGCTGACCTTACTTATGCCATTTAAGATTTTATATACCTCGATTAGGCTCCCACTTCCCTCTCTAACAGAGTTAGTGAGGTTTCAGCCTGTCACTACCTTCTGTCTCAAGATACACAGAGCAGAATAATCACTGCTCTGAAATGAAAATGAGAGCCGGGGCTAATGCAGTGGGTCATTATGGCCATCCTGCTGGAGATCACTCTTTAAAATCCTGAGCACTTAAGGCCCTGGTGGTAGTGATATTTGAACTAAAGAGTAAAATGGATTCATCACTCATTTTTCCAATGCAGTAAATCATTAACCTTTAGCCAAAGCTTGTCCAGACAATATTTTCCAGTTTTGCCTGAGTTTAAAGTGTCAGATTCCCTTTGATGTACTTATTTAAGTACCATTACATTAGTATACAGATTATATGCATTAACATGTGAATTCTTTGACTTAAATAAAATGTTACTCATAAAATATAACAACATCTGATGAGAAGGATAGTGAAATACAACCCATTAACCATGGAGCTTGTCAAACATAATTTCCCCGATCTTGCCAAGCCCCTGGAACACGACAGAAGGAAAGCACCTCCCTTTAATTAAAACACTTACTGATGAAGAAGTTTCTGCTGCCAGCCTTGCTGCATACCTGGCGATCAGCTTGTGCTCTTCATCCAGGCGACTTGCGCTGTCGAGCACGCTGCTCAGGGTGGGAGAGGAGGAGGGCAGACACATTAGCGCACAGTACGCACGGCAGCTGCTCTGCCACTTTGTCCACTCACACTCCCCCATCACAGAACTTAGAAACAAAACATCGACAACATGTTTACAACAGCAGATGTTAATTGAGCCAAGGAGAAATGTGGGAGAGTAAATTCGTAGGGGCAGCTTTGCAGGGCACTTACCAAGCTCTCACAGAAATCAGCTTTAGAACCACTGATCTAGGAATTTATAATCAGACTTTTTCTTTTATTTTTGTTTTCTTGATATTTAGGAGTAAGTTTTCAGAAAACCACATAAATGTGCCCCACTGATCCTAGCCTTGCACTGGCTTTATCATGGACCCAACTCATGCTGCCAGGATGCAGGAGTTTAGTAGCACCAACTGTAACAGTCTGCTTTGGTCACATACAGAACTGCCATAAAAATTGCTAAGAAAGTGTAAGAACTTCCAGCAAATACACTGCATTTCTTTAAAATATTGCACCTAATTACAATTCGTTTTCTAACAATATCAAAGGCAAATACTCCTCACAGGTTAATCCTTTGCCAGCTGTTCTTATTTTAAATGGAGATTATTACTAAGTTAGAAGACCATGAAAAACTTAACACAGTGAAAACATCTACTTCTTCTAAACATTTTAGAAGTTTGCAGAGAACCACCAAAACTATTCTATATTGCATGATGCCCACTATATACAAGAGAAATGAAGATGAAGCTGCTAAGAGAAGGTAAGAAGAATTGCCGTGTGGAACATGACAGCCCTGCAGATGATCCTGGATAGAGGCAAGCCTGCCCTCTCTTCTGATGCCTTGGAAACTGTGTGATGTTTTGGCTGAAGGGAGACAGGCACGTGCCTCTCTACCCATGTACCAATTACGACATACAGCTTGTTGCTGGAGAATGAGTTTCACATCTCAAAGGAGTGCACAAAACAAGGGCATGGGCATCCTATCCTGTTATTCTGCTAGAAATTTTACCTTGAACCTGAAAAGCCTGCCAGATGAAAATAACGTCTGAGCAAGAAGTTCTGCTTCTGAAGAATCAGCAGATATAAAAGAAAACAGAAATATTTCCCCCAAAAATTCTCAGTGAGTTCATATCCCCAGGTACCTCAAAGAAATATAGTGTGCATCTTTTGGTTGGCTTGATTAAGTCCACTGGGATCTAGAAGTTATGTTGGAAAGATGAGTAACTGTTGACATTCATTGATCATTAAACTAAAGCTGGGAGTCATGTGGATTTGTTATGACTTGCTGAGGTAAGGGAAAAGAGATAAACATCTTTCTCTCATTCTGACAATAACCTGTGAGGCCAAAAACATGAAGTACAGAAAAACACTAAAGCTATGAGAAGTCAGACATGAGAGGGTCTGTGCAACCTAAGCTTGTGCTTTTTTTTTGTTTCAGTTATCCAACTTATTTTATTGCATATGTAGCTTAACTCTGCTCTTACTCAGATTCTTGCAGGATGACAACATACGACGGAGTTACTTTCTGAAAAGTCTCAAGCCAAAGGTGTTTTTTTGATCTTTCTAAATCCATAAATAGTGCTCTTCTTACATACTCGTGCCTACTGTACCAGTATGTCATCCAGAGAAAGAAAAGGAGAAGAAACTCTTACAGACACAAACGATCATGCAAACCAGGTAATAAGGATTAATTTCATGACAATAAAATTCATTTTTAATTTTTCCTTAATGACTAAAACATAACATTCTAACAGATGGCTGTGAAAATAGCAAGCATTGAGCATCAATTTTCTTTTTTACAGCAATGTGCAACTATACTATCCATCCTGGAAAAATAATAGATTATGGTTCTGCTTGCTGGCACAACACAATATGCAGCACAGCTCTGGGATGTGAGCTAACTCCTAAAACAATGACTTCACTGAAAGAATCAAGGCTCTGCTGCTTTTTGATTTTTACTCCCTATTTATGTCTTTGATATACAGTTATGTGTAGGCTGATGTCATCAAATTTGGCCTATGAATGCCAGAAATCAGTGGCATCAACTCTTTGTAAATTAAATTTCAATGTCTGAGAGATATTTAATTCCGAAATATACCTATTCTATGTGATCATTAAGCACAGAGGTCTGTACAGCAGCATTAGCCTGCCAATACTTTTATGTCTTAGATTTCAGATTTGCCATAATCCACTTCTGTTTTTATTTCAGCAATTTCACGGAATATGATACACTGAAAACACACAAGCTTTAAAATGTTACGAATATGTGTGTAGAATGTGGGATCCTCAAGAGAATCTTACAGGCATCCTTTCAAAGGAGACTCATCACATAAGAACAGTCTGCTGACGAGTCTTGTGCAAAAAAAGTTACACAGTTGTTTTAACACTGCTCCTTCATTAGTGACCATTTTTCTAAAGATTTGATAATTATCAGCAAATTGGTCTGACAAAAAACCAGTACTATTCCCTTTACAATAGGACTTTCTGTTTAGGCTTTTGTTCTTCTATTTGATACTTTACAGGCTGAAGGATATCCACGAGAAAAGATCTCAGAACTCCAGGCATAGGAATGATAGCCTGTGGATGAGGAGAGACACTCAAGCTCCTTGGCTATTTCCTATGCTTTAGATGTGCTCAATTAGCCTGTTCAACAGCAGACGCTCTGCACTGGGTGTTACGGATCCAGTGATCCCTGGCATTCTTAAAATTATGCCATCAATGGTTTGAAAAGTCTTTGAATTGCCATTCTCTCATGAAAGTTTTGCAGTATTGGAATCGGCAGGGCCTGCACGGTGTGCTCTTGTTCTATAAAATGCAAACTTTCACTTAGTTAATAAATGAATAATATACTATGAAAAATGCTGACAAAAGCAATGTTAGGTTTCTAAGTATTAGTGCAACAAGAACAATGTTCTAATTGCAACCTATCAATGCACTTTGATGCTTGTTACCTGTGAGACTTTCAAAACTGTTCTGGTCTACAAGCATTTAAAGCTGAGATGTATCATCTCAGATTTACTTTAGAATCACCCATATTTCACCACAGAAATGTCAGTATCAATAAGGTATGCAGAAATCAATTCCACTCGAGGGAGCCCAGTGTCTATACATTTCCTCTGTCATCAGAGCGTCTCTGATTATTTTCTTCTTTCATGGGAAGACTTAAAGCAGAAACCCAGCTCCAGTATTCTGAAAGCCTGTGAAGCTGAGCTGATCCAGAGATCCGCTTTACTTTCCTCCCAGCTAGCTCAAAGTGAGCCCAGCCTTCCTAACTAGTTAGCTCTTCTGCACACTTCTGTAATAAACATCTTCTAAAATAACATGGAATAACATGGCACTTTTATAGTACAGAAATATGACTCACTACATTCCTATACAGCATAACATAAAAACCATAAGCCAGCTCTCTACAGAATAAAAATACCCTCCTCCTCATAATGTATCTTATCTTATTCTGCAACTAAAAGGAAAGACTGGAATATGTGAAATTGATATGCAAAACTAGGTAGAAACTCTAACTTATGAGAACAAAGAGGCGCAGCTAAAGGCTTTTCTTTCAGAATCAGACATTAAAAATGAACACAATTAAATATCATCTATTGGTTTTACAATCTAAAACACACTTTAAGAATAAAATAAGCAAAGCATCTGGGTAAGGGGTGCTATTTTTACCCATACAGTTACTATAAATAATGAAATAGTCTTTATCTTGCTTCTTAATTTGCCCTGCAGTACTGGATCTAAATAAAACCTGAAGTAGCTTATTAGCCTATGAGAGATGGAAAGGAAGCTTGTACTTCTCTTGTTTCAGTGTCAAGTAACTGCAGATGGAAGACAAAGATAAGCACTGAAAAATAATTCAGAAAACCAAATACGAATACTAGCTATGCTTAAACAGACAAAAACACTAACTGGACTATACTGGATCATTAGCTGATCGTTAGCTACTATAAATTAGCCAGAGTCGTTATCTAAAAAGCTAACCTGTTCTGTTCTGAAACACAACTTACAGCTGTCAATAACACTGTTATGTACTGTGCTCATGAAGTGTATTTGTATTTGTCTTTAAGGTGGAGGTCCACCTCCAATCATTTCTCTTTTCAATAACAGATGCCAGCAGCACCTGAAAGCATGCTGTGGCAGATAGGGGTTTGCATACACACTATATTGCAGGAAGACTCAAAGGCTGAGCTGGCTAGCTGCAGAGCTACCTGATTACAGTTAGCTGTGTGCTTCACTCAAGTGACCACATGTTGAGCTGCAGTATCAATGATCTTGAACTCAACACCATCCTGACACAGCTGCATGGGTTTTGAGCAAGATGCATCAAGTCATGTCGGGACCAGGACAGAAGGAATTTCCAGTTTCCTGAAGATGCTGCCCCAGACGATGCAGAGAACTCACCTTCCTCTCCTGGTGACATTTTGTTTGTTCTTCCCATCTTAACCAAAATGTAACCATCCACTATTATCAGTCTCACTGCAGCTGAGCAGAAAACGACAATGCAGCATGGTTTGATGCATGACAGAGACTGCTGTTCCTCTCGGTTATGTTTCTGTCAAAATCTAATTGGTATCTCATATAAATGATTGAGATTGTTCCTAGTTGAGGATGTTGTGACTGCAGTGATTTAAAGTTGGTAATGAGATTGTATGTACTATACTTTGCATCAGTTATTCCAGTAATTAATGCCACTACCAGTCACTGTCCATTCATTCTTTTAAAAACATGACGTTTTAAGGATGCTATGGTACATACATTTTATGTGCATATTTGGATACAAATATGTACTGTGACTTGGTGAGGTGGGTCCACATGCTTGAAGGAACAGGTTGAAGTACTGGAAGTACTGAAGTACTGGATAAAATTTAGAAGTTGAAGAAGGTAAAGATGAGGCTGGACGCTCAAATGGGATCTCACTGGTGATCCTCTCAGAAGCTAAATCAATCACAGGCATGGCATCAGTAGCACACCACCAAAAATGACTCTAAACCAGGTCCAGTCTATGTGGACCTCCTGAATCACCTTATTGAGTAAGTCACTCATGGAAGGCAGGGCAACATTTCCTCCTTCCTCTGTCAAACTAGACACAATGGTAATCTCCTCCTGTTCTCTTCAATCGTAAGTGGGCAAAGACCGCTCTGAATGCCCCAGCACCTTGTTTTCACGGCCACTCTGTAAATATTATTACATAGGCTTGCTTTCTGCAAGTGCTGCTGATCCCCTTTCAAAATGTTTTTGTTTTGAGGAAGTGGTTTTCATTTTCTTCTCTAAAATGCAGCCTTTTTTTTTTTTTCTCCCCTCTGGCAAATTCTAGTGGGATACAGAGTAAAGAAGCAGATCCAGAACAACAAATACAGATTCTCTGCTCCACAGGGCACAGCTGCATGGCAAGTTACCATTTTCAACAGGAGCTACACACAGAAATCAATTTTCTAAGGTTGCAGAGAACCACTGCATTCACCCTCTCTAAAGAAGCTGTTTATTGCCTTCTCTACGTATAACAGTATACAGGGAGTTTCTAACCTGGGAAAACCTCTGCAGTAGCAGTAGGAACAGCTGTGAGGCCATTAGCCACCAGCATTAGGACAGCACATGACTTTAGAAATAGCATGGAGCCCTGTGCTCCATAGTCATAGGGAGGCCTCAGAAATAATGAACTACGTTCAAGGCACCCATTTAAAAACCTTTCATACCTGAATCTGAATGAAATATAAGGTGTGTGTATATATATATACAAGATACATATAAACAAAGCAGAAATCAGGTAAATGTAAAAACAACGCCTAGCATAAGTAAAATTTGAAATTAATTCCTTCACCAGGCTAATAAGCAAATTCCAATTATTGGCATTATTTACATACTACTGCCATTTGTACTATCAAGGTAAGCTGAAGCTACGAATTATGTATCATCTTAAAAATTATTGTCTTGGAAATACAAATTCAAGTAATTGTGTGAACACTACCATCGTCAAGTTCCTCACTGACTGGAGTGTGGCATTCCAAACCAATCTGTAAAGTCACTTTTTATTCAAGTACTTATTTGCAATACCTTGCTACCAGCAATATCTTCAGCTGCTCCGGGAGGACATACCCCACAAGCATACACGTTCCCTTCAGGTTAGTGCTCATAAAAAGCTGCTTCATGGGTAGCCACGAGGAGAGCAAGTGGCCGAACAGCGTCCCTTTCCTGGATCACCCCAAAGTGCCAAACCTGCACTAACCGTGCGGGGTTGCTCTGCAGCATGTTGACATACAACCCAATGAGCACATGTTCATCGGCCAGCCTGTCTGCAACATCGAGGCTGTACTGTAACCTGGAACGGGGTCGGGGAGAGAGGGTGCAGTCCGGACAGACAGAGGGAAATAAACAGAGAAAGCAGGAGCAAATGAGATTGCGAAATGAGAATGTAGGAATGAAAAATTAAGAGCTCTTAGAAAAAAGATACCAAGTGCAGAAATTATTTTGTTATTGCTGTAAGTTACATATTAAATATTTAATGGCTTAGGATGGTAGAACCCAATTCAGGTACAGAGCCAGCCATGGAAATTGGTGAAATGCCAGATCAGGCCAGGAACTGGGGCTATGCAGAACCATTTATTTTAAAATAAAGCAGATTGCAAGGTCAGCTCTATTTGTTTCATTATATTCTGTGGAGTTTAAATACATCAAATATATCTGTGTTACACAGATTATTAACATACTGAAATCACAAGCTGGATTTGCTTGGAAATGTCTGATCAAGACCTCGTGCTCAGGTGCACACAAATACACTTAAGCATGCCCTATAGAGCTCACAGGGTTAATCGGTTGCTAGCATCTTATCAGGAAATATATTTACACAATATATTAAAAACAGGGGGAAGTAAGAAGAACTTTTTGTTTTAGCTGTGTTAGTGCAAGCTACGAACATACTCTCTCTTTAACTTACCCTTTGCCTTTCAAGAAAGCTGGAGCAGCCCTAGCCAGCAGTTTGCTCTGCTCTACTTCAGTGTTCTTGGAGGGAGAGCTAGTTAATAAGACAGGAGAACTAAGAAGAAGGTAATCACTGAAGCCTACCATTTATTACAGAACAATCTGGAGGAACTCATTCAAGAAGCCTAGACTGAATGAAAGAAAAAAAACAACAAACACAGAGCTTTAAAGAAATGTTAGAAAACTTCAGAAATGTGAAGTCAAGAATTAGCTTTCCCTCCTGTTCTTGAAAAGCAAAATTATAAAGCCTTCACTATAGACAAGAGAAACAAAATGTACTTCTCTCAGTTTGCAGGTAGAGTATGATGTAAATACTGAAACGCAGCCTCCAAGTTGGTAAAACTTCCCCATAACAGCTAAATTGTTTTTCTCCATGCCTGCCATGAGGCAGATTCAATAACCTATGGAAATCTGCTTATTTATATGTAGTAATGGGACACAACAATTCTGTTTTCAGAAGTATTGTTTTTCTGTTGATTAAAAAATATACAGTTCATCAAAGCTCAACTGCCCAATTGCAAAATGCCACTTTTTTTCTTAATTACTGTATTCAATGGATTGCAGTAACTGCATCTTTTCCAATACAAAAATATCCATGTTAATAACTTTATAAGTTAGTTCCTTCCTTCACCAGGCTAATAAGCAAATTCCTATTATTGGCATTATTTACATACTACTACCACTTCTATTATCAAGGCCAATAAGACTGGCCAAAAGTAGAGAAATTTCAATATTAGTTTTTCTTTTTACGGCACTGCTGGCTGTAGGCAGCTAAACAGAAATATATTTTACTTTTTTGCCTTTAAAATCTATTTTGGGGTTTGGCTACCATTACTGTAAGTATCTTTGATCAGAAGACCTGTGTGTTAGCATGTATGCACCTGTGCTTCCAGATGTGTGTGTGTGTATAGGCAGATCATTTTGCATAAATATGATACATGATGCTCTGATGGACTGAAGAGCAAAACTTTAACGCTGGGATAAATAAGGAATTCTCGAAGACGAAATGTTGTCCTTCTCCCACTGCTATGGGAGACCAAGGTTATTCATGGAGTTTTGAAAAACATGGCAGTAAAAGGTGTCGCAGGAATCCAAGCCCTACTGTTTTATACTAAATCTGAAAGAGAGCTCAGTGAAATGCAATATAACACAGAACAAGCAAACAAAAAACAACAAAACAACTTGCTTCTAGTTTCTATGTCCATCAGCATGCTGTTTATGTGTGCTGTGCTTCTACAGAAGTAATGTGCACGCAGGAAAGTATGCTCCATTTTGTCTAGAAGGATACATTTTTTCAGTGTTTTATTCCCAGTTACAGAAGGAAAATGCCTTAAGGAGATACAGAATGTGTTAAAGATAAATTTGTTGCCATAATCGGCAGGGAAGATTTCAAGCTTTGCTTTCTAACAGCACATTGTGATGTCCCCTCTATCATGCATAAACTGTCCTATGCTTCAGCAGCAACTTAATTAGGGTGGAGGAACCGATGAACAAACATGACAAATGGCCTCACCTTGTTATCCTGAAAGCATGAGCATCCAATCACAGAATTGTAGGGGTTGGAAGGGACCTCCAGAGATCATCGAGTCCAACCCCCCAATCCAATCCTTTCTCAGGAGCTGTATTTTCTAAGCTTTTTTGATACTTGTGCATCTCCGCTGGACTCTGACATGCTCAGTAACACATTTGTTCCAGTACCATGCCCTACGTAGGGCGCAACCTGCCACCACCTCTGGGTAATGACTTTTCAGTCCTAGTCCTAGTGAGATGCATTCTAACAATCATATTGCTGACCCCAATTAGTTTGTGGTTCACTGCAACTGTAGATCCTCTCTCAAAATATTTCTGTCCATTCAACTATGCTCCATGTTTTATTTGATTATTTGCTTCCTTGCTATAGCACTTACAATTACTGAGTTTCCTCTAACTGATTTCAAATCATTTGGACATCAGTTACTACCACTGCAATTGAGCTGCTTTTTTAATTTAGAAATGGCTCTCTGAGCACTCCTCTCCGTAACTGTTTCAACCTTTGTACCATCTACAAATTGCATACACTCACTCTATTGCTCCAGGTAGGTCATTACAAGAAATAGTGCACAGTGTCTGACTGAAGATAGAACTTTAAGAATCCCAGCTGATACATCCTCCTAGAATGATAGCAAACTTCTGTAAATCTAATTACAAATTTTCAACCGCTTGTGCACTGACTTTATACTAATTTCCCTATGTTCTTATTTCCTTTGGGTACTTTTGTGTCATACAGAGACTATGTCAAAAGTCTTTTTAAGGTCAAGCTGTATCATATCTGCTGCTTCTTTTTCACCCACTAGACCAGCTATCCTTCAACGAAATACATCAATTTGGTTTGACATAATTTCTTCTTGACAAATCTATGCTGGCTATTTCTCATCAGTTTATTATCCTTCAGGAACTTACTAATTCTTTCATAATTTCAGTATTGCTGGATACCAAGGTTAGGCTTCTACTTGCATAACTCTTTGATTTTTTGTCCATTTCCACCTTCAGTTGTTTCCTTCTTTGGAAGAGATTACATTTGCCCTTCCCTGTCTCCCACAGCCTCCTACATACCCAATAATTTCCCCAAAATACAGCTAATAACACAAAGATTATTTTTACCACAGTGAATTTGTCTGGATCCAACAACCTAGAGTACATTTTTCTAAGATACATTCCTGTTGCAATGAGCTGCTGAAGAATGTTTTCCTACCCAAACTAAGAGATAAGGCCTTCATCTCTGGGCAGATGTTTATAAAGATGTACACCTAAGGAGATTTGTGAAAAAGTTATACTCTCTTTAAAGCCTACCCGATCACAGAACACTGGCCAAAAAATCCAAGAAGGATTCTCATCTTTTCCTGAAAACGACATGCAAAGGCATCTAACAGTTCAAGTTTACAACACTCTTCAGACATAGAAATGTGGTCAACAAAGGCAACCAGTATGCTCCAGAGATACTGTACAAACATCTCTCAGTGCTCTACATCCACCTGGAATTCAAAGAAGGCACCATCTACACTGACTCAGCATTAAATAACACTCAATTTCTCATTGGTTATGGGCATTTGATATCACAGTATATTCTTTCTGTCTACCACAGAATTACTGACTAATTTCAACTTTACTGGAACGTACTGCATCACTTCATTTATTCCAGTTGATTATATCCTCAGAAGAACTAAATGTATCAGCTGTGAGGGGGCACTGAAAAACATGCAAGAAAAGCCATTCTGTGTCACCTTATCCTACCTCAAACTCTGTAATTCAATAGTTTAAAGAAGACTGAAAGTTGTATCCATTACTATGCTAGTGATAGACTGCAGCTGGGGAACAAAAGAATCCAAATAGGGAAGACATTGTCAATTCAGCTAGGGATAGAGTTATTCTTCTTGACTAGACAGAAGTTTCTACAATGCTCAATCTACCTGTTTTGGCTTGAAACATTCAGCTCACTGAATTTCTAAGGGCAATGGCTACTCTGCAGCAGTGTTCTGCTGCCCTCTAGTTAATCAGACATCACAAAAATAAGTGTGAGATTAAGAAAAAATAAAAATATTAGCCAGGGTAAGAACAAATCAGCTCTTGCAGTGTTAGTCACTTATTAGCTGTCATTACAACAAACGTCTATCATTTGGTATTTGGGAGAAGATCGGTGATTTTTTGTTCCTTCTTTACTAAGATAAGTGCTTTAAAGTTCTTAAGCTGTACAGACAGGGGTAAAGGACTCAGCTGAGCACGCTGTACTGTTGATACCAATTTGCACATGGTGTAAATTTAAAAGGAAGGCAATTGTTATGCCAAACTTCTCATTAACACTCACTCATGGACATCATAGCTCAAACAGAGCAAGCAGACTGTGATGGAGAAGTGGACTGAAGAAACTAAGAAGCATCTCAAGGAAAGCATAAATCTGACTTCCTTTGTGCTTTGGAATAATTGTGTATCCACCCAAAGCTCAACTAAACTGCAAATAACATCTCACGTTTAGTCTCCTTTCAGCTGTTCCCACAATTTATCATTATACTTGCTAGTTATCAAAGATCTTCTCTTTAATAAGATTCTTCTTCCCAGTCCTTTTCCCTTGTCCACCCAAGAATTCAGAAATGAAGAGCACGGTTTGCTGCATTTATGCTACCATATTCATTTCTAGCAGCAGAGTGACTTGGTGCTGTATTCAGCATTTCCTGCTACAGAGAAAGACTGGCGGTGAATGGCAATGCTCTTATGTGAATGCAGCTATCTGAAACAAATACCACAGGAATGCTACAAATGAGAGTTTGTGCCAACTCTCTTTTGCATAAACTATCCAATCACATAAAAACTTTCTTCAAAGCTATCTGAAACCACTAAACTAGACTGCAACACACATTAAAGTAACCATAAGTTGTCTGCAGTGAAAACAGACAGCAGATTTACCCTTGATTATGTTCAGCTAGAAATTCTACCCTAGGTTTGTACAATTTTTATTATAACATGAATCACTGAGCATTTAATATGAAATCAGCAGAACTGCAAACAAGGCTGTCAAAGTCTGTTTCTCTGATGTATGAGAGGATGAGCTTCCACTAATGAGGCCTGATTCTCCCAGGGCAATAATAACAGTAAAACCTACAAGAACGAACGAAGATACTGTTATTAGTCTAATACAGATTGAAGAAGTTGGCATTTAGGAAAAAAGTACCTTTGTCTCAGTACTTTCTCATTGAATTATAGCTAATCTCATGCACTAATCAAAGAAGAAAAAAAGAAAGGCCGTTACACTCCACAGTAAAAACTTGGGAAATTGTTCTTATCCAGTTGGGTACTTTTACATAACATGAATTTGGCTCTCCCTACAGGTCACTACAGTGAGAGAGAATGTTGGGAGAAGAGCATCAGCTAGAAGCACTGGTCCTCCTCTAAAGCTCCCTGAGGAAATGGAAGGTTTTCACTAACTTCAGGAGTGGATACACACCTGCCTCTCTTTGGCCATTTTGAAAAGCAAAGCAAAGTGGTTCAGGGAGGGTTACTGGCAAGCAGCACAAACTGCTGACCGCTAACTCTCAGCAGCAAGAGCTGTGGACAAGGGAGGGCAGGCTGGCTGTGGGACTTGGAATCGCTTCCAAACTCTTCTGCGAGCCTCTTTCATGCCTCTGTCAGGAATACACCCGGGAAGTCATGCACTGAAGATGCAAACATAGAGGTGCATTTTTTGGCTTTCAAAAACAATGTGTCCAACTTCCTCCAGATGCATAATATTAATCCTATGTGAAAAGGTGAAATGAAAGATTAGTGCTGTGCGAAAGCAAGGAAAGTTGGCAAAGCCCACAGCCAGCAGGAAGTCTAATCAAAAGAATAATTAGAGCCATAAGAAATCCTCCAGCCCGCCAGAGCCCTTCCTTAAAGACTATCTTTAGTAATTGAGCAGAATTGCTAATGATTTAGTGCATGAGCTACAGAACTACGGCAGTTAGTGGGTTAGTGCTCTCATACTGACCGTGAATTGTTGTGAAGCTGATTTACATACAGCTTTATAAGAGAATGCTCATCAGCCACAGGACTGGCTACATTTATACCCCCAAGTAACCTGAATGATTCAAACAATGAAACCTTGTTAATACTCCAAAAAGTAAGCACAGGCAATAGCGTGTTCACAGTGAACTCTTCAAAATAGATGCAACTTATAACCACTTAGAAAGAACACTGACTTGATAGCTTGTAGGTGTTTGTTACTTTTTTTTCTAAATAAATAAATGCAATTGAAATGTATACGAGTTAAAATAATGACAATAAGGTGAAGCTCTTAAATTGCAGTTAGGGAAGTGAAACAAAAGTTACAACAGCACTTATTACACAGAATTGTTTAATATATCACAGTATTGTTAGCTAAAAAAAAAAAAAAAAAAAAAAAAGCCAGAACCAACCATTGTATCATGGAAACTTTCATGGTATAAGGACATCATACTGCGTGCTTAGTCTGAGTACCAATGGTTGTGGGTTTTGCCTCCTGCCTTCAGAGGATTCTCCGTCAATCAGTTCTTCCTCCAGAAGGAAAATAATTCTAATGGCCCAGATATTACCTACATTTAATCCTGACATTTAGGCAGTCAGCTGAACTACTGAAGAAGACAAAAGTAAAATTATCAGGAATTTTTCACGTATAAAAAAATAAATGTTGCACAGAAAACTGTGCTGTAATTATTCCTGCAGGTTGCTGACATACATGGCAAAGCGTACTTCTTTTGAAAGGGACTTCCTGGGCATAAATAGAAGCAACAGCTATATACTCTTAGAGAGCACTGATTTTAATGACCTGTCTTGGAGAAGCTACAGATAAGATTATTCTGCCTTGCTCCAGAACATAAAATCCCACATATGCCAACTCTAGAAACAAATTTGCATTTGCAGTCACACTGTTTGTGCAGGCAGCAGACTAAGGGGCTGCTTTGGGACCGGCTTTCAAAAAGCATTTCAGATGTACCCAGCAGCCTTCTGCACTAAGATAACAATGACAGTTTACAGTTTATAGCTCCCAGTACCGAAGTTCATAAATCGAAGTAGTAACCACACATCTTTACTTTGACATTTCAGTGTTGTACTCTAAGGATTTCTATTCTGTTAGAAAAGGTATCCACGCATACCCAGAGATTGTGTTTGGTTATTAGGGAACACTGAAGCACTGACAAATACAGCAAGGACCAGGCAACAAAATGCACCTGAGGAAGACATAGCACTCATCTTCCCCAGTATAGCAAGATGTTATTTTTCTGCCACTTTTTCATCTATGTACATTGGTAAGCTTACACAGAGATTGGGTGAAAAAGCCAGCAAATGCTACATATGTATTTTGGACATAATGAGCCAAAATACTGGGCCAAAATGTACACACTCAGCTACAAGCACCTTTTCTTTGGGATTAATGTTGCTGACTGCCCCTCTCTGTACTGTTCCCCAAACACTCACCATATTCCAAGACAGTCTTTTCTCTCCTGTAATCTTTAGAGAAAATCTGAATGGCTTAACAGAAGGATGCCTTGCGATGTTGTAAGAATCAACACATTTTCCCTTTGTTTATATCACATCTTGCAGTATGATGCAATCACTCCTAGTAGGTAATGGTATGCCCCAACTTCTGTACCCACATTACTTTAACATCTACAAAATGTCTACAGAGGCCCATTTTCAGCCTCTGTCAGCGGATTACTGAGTTGCATTTGAGCAGATTTAGTAGAACTTGAGGGTCCAAATAAGAACCAGAGCTCTGCACTCAATTGTGAGGAGTTTGGAGTGCCCCTTCTCCATCTCTCCACTTGGATATCTGCGTATTTTTCTGCTCACATCTGCTAATTTTATTTTGCCTTCTTTGAGGAGGGAAATCAAAAGTGGAAACCTCTACCACCCTCATCTAGTGATTTAACATAAATTAAAATAACAACTCACCTTCTGTTGGCAAAGGGACTTCCTGAGGGAACAGAGTGGGAGAAGAGTGTGTCGTTCATGCTGGTTACAGGTCGGGGGGGCCTAAAGGAAGGTAAAATATCTAGTTGCATTCATTCGGTACAGAACAATCAAACAGCAACAGTATTTACAGAGAATTACATAAGTTTCTTGTTTAAATTAACAATACGGCTGGCATCGTCTGTTTTAAGTATTAATTCAAAATTAATGATGCTGTGTTTTTAACGAAAAGTTGATAAAAACACATTGTTACTTAGGTCCAGCAGGAAATAACAATTTTATGTGTTCTGAGGGAGTTTTAAGCAATTCTCTTGATTTTGTTCCTGATTTGGCAAACTGACTCTTTCCAGAGCTTGTAGTTTGTGATGCAGACAGTGCATTCAACTAGCCAGGCTGAGCACCAGTAGCAGGTTAGCTGTTTAGAGGTTTGCACGAGGCCATTGCCAATAAATTACACAGCTTTTCTCAGATTTATCCACAGCACTGGGCTCCATATCCCCACAGTGACCACAACGTATCCATACGCCTCAGTGTCCCATAAAATACTTGCAGTGCAAAACTGCCTTAAGTGCAAAGCTTTTCAACTGGGGTTTATTAAACCCCTAAATCAAAATTTCAAATCAGTTTCTAGTTTAAAAGGACCTATTAATAATGATGGTTTTATTATTACATTTTTTATTTCCCACTCTTACTAAAAATGAAATGAGAAAGAATATTTCCTCTGCTTTCTTTTATTGTCTCCTCTTAAAAATATTTTGTGCATAATCTTTTTTTTTGTGTGTCCATCAAAGCAAATTTTTCCCTTCTTAATGGACTTCTCACACAACACTAGGCAAAAGACAAGGATGCTTTGGAAAGAACAGAAAATATGATACTAAATCACAGGCTTTTCAGATATAAGCAGAACATGAAGCCATATACAGACCAGGCTGTAAACTGCCTAGATTTCAAGTTGGTCATGATTCCCTTTAAGCTCTGTGGAAGATCTGTCTTGCTTTCTGAATTTTGCAAATTCAATTTTTTCAAATTTTTCAAACTCTTTGTAAGAAACAAAGAAAAACAGTTCTGCACAGAAGTGAACTATTAATATATATTTTCATTCTTACTTTGTAACCGTTCAAAAACAAGCACAAATACCTTTTCGATGAGTATCAATGGATTTCTTAGCACGAAAATACCACACTGATTGGAAAGAAATTTGAAGCTGGAAATAGCAAGATGTAGAATTCTGCATATTATGGGACAGCATAGTTTTTAGCCAGTGTCTTCAGACCCATGGGCAAAATTGCAGATCTAGTCAGTAAGAAATTTGCTTTAGGAGCAATTGTTTTGTGGATGCCCCGTTCCTGGAGGTGTTCAAGGCCAGATTGGATGGGGCCCTCGGCAGCCTGGTCTGGTATTAAATGCGGAGGTTGTTGGCCCTGCCTGTGGCAGGGGGATTGGAGATTCATGATCCTTGAGGTCCCTTCCAACCCTGCCCATTCTGTGATTCTGTGTGTCCTACGTAATTATCTCTGGATGAAAAAGTGTTCAGTATTATTTTCTGTAAACTGCTTCATCAGAGCTAGGAAGAGTTTGGGTGAGGCCATGGTGTATGATTCCATAATAATGGCAAGGTCTCTGTAAGATGAGCCCTGTGATATAGAGATTTGAAAAGAAACTTGGAGACAATACTTGGAAACTAATGGGTAAGCAACTGGTGATTTGTTGGCTGGGAACTGTAATTATTTAGGAGCAACTACTGATCTGCTGCTTTCTCAATTTTCACAGCGTAACCACTGTTCAGCAAATACATTCAAACTCTTAACTGGGCAGCCTTTCTGAAAGATGGGTCTAGCCCAAGGCTATGCAGTCCTAGATGCCAAAGAGGACAGGAGGAGGGGCTGTCTTCCAATGCTCCTCTAGAGAGGAGGCAGGACAGGTTTGGGAGAGCTTGAGTTCCACTCTTCCTGGCACTCCATTCACTCCTTCTGATCATGTGGAAGTGCGTACGCTGCATCCATGAAATTCAGCAGATCATTACACCCATGCTTCAGGTTCATGTCTTTTCTAAGTTTTATCTCAAAGCCAGGGTGGAAGGGAAGGTTTCTAAATCCTAGCAAAGTTCTTTCCTTTCAATATGTCTTTGCATTCAAAGACAATGATTGTGTTGAAGACTCTTATAAAAAGTTAGAGATTGGTAATGAGATCATGGAATTTTTTCAAGCTATTTTCCTCCAACAAGTGTACTAAAGAAGAAAAATACTCACCAAGTATCTCTTTTGCAGCCAAAATGAAATGGAAAAGAGAAAATTAATTAAATTGCTAGTTTGAAAAATATGTGATTTCAGTACAGCATTGGACAATCTCCCTTCCTATGACCCTGATTTTGTACAAACCAAGATAGCCGCTATGCATAAAAGGTCACTGATGCTGCTAATATATGCAGAGTTACTCTTGTGTACGGATGTCTCTAAATTCTAAGGCTTTGCTAAACTTTTGTGATTAACATTTGTTTGTCAATTCTTATATCAAGAAAACTTAAAATGAATCTGACTTTCCCAAGTCATGTTTCTGCAAGGTTGATGCCCACTGTCACATTCCTCAGGTTTAGCTTCAAATGGATGTTCAAACACAGCTACAAAGACCTATAAAAGCTGGTGACATGGTAAAACAAGAAGAGCATCCCTTGTGGTAAAACAAAGGAAAACTATTACCTACTGATTATAAATGCAAATCTCTCAGAGGTTATTTCTAAACTTTTGAAAGTGAGTGATTATGCTCTCTGATAAAAGTGAACTGGTGACACTCAATCAACTTTCTCAAGGAGGCAAAAACACTTAAAACACTACAACTTAAAAATGCTACATCACAGTGCATGCAATAGCCTAACATGCGACCATAGTAAAAGAAAAAAATAAAAACAGGAATTTTACAAAGTGCTCCTTGCTTCTCTAATCTATTCTAGCGATGTCAAAAATAATGCTCCCACTGGCTTGGATGCAAACAATGTTAGGACACTGCAGAATGTATTTGAAAATCCCTCTGATCAAGCCACTTGTCTGCAGACTATGGTGCCTTTTTTGTTGCCAATCTTAGCTATAGAAAAGTAAAATCCTCCCTTAGTAATTCCTCCATCAGATTAACTACACATTGAAAACTATTCAAAATGAGCCTTAGATATATTACTTAATTGAAAATCTTGTGTGGCTCCAGTAAAAGAGAAAAATCCTGCCGCCCTTCTGTCTGCTACCACTTCTAAGTGAAAGAACGATAAACAGCAAAGATAGTATAGTAATGCAGAGAATATTTGTCCTCATTTAAGGAAGAAACTACTAAAAAAAGGATATGTTCTGTTGCCAGAATTCTTCCATTAAATGCACGTATAAAAACCTTTTTGCCTGGATTCTCGCCCAGAGCTGTTTCTCTCAACTTCCATTATGTTTAAAAATAAAAATCACATTGGCAAGAAGTTATTCTCAATGAGATACCATGGCATATTTCTCCCCTCAGTTAATTTATGTGAATTATGCTGTAGATCATGCTACCTCCACAACTTAGAGGTTTTTCATTCACATCCCATTATAGCCAATACAGCTATATTGCCTTCAATCTACAGATAAAGAGAAATTCTATCATAAAACAAAATAGATAGTGGCTCATTCTCACATCCAATCACTCTAAATTATGCCTATATAGCTAGGAAGAAGGGAAGGTGTTAATTTCGCAGCAAAGACTTGGAACAGACCCTAATCAATTACAGTACCTTCTTCTTCCCTTACCTAACTGCACTCAGCCTACTCACAGCAGTCCAGCTTTTACTTGCTGCCATCTTCCAACACGCCCTGAGGCCTCAGAGGCCCTCTGCCACCAGGGAATAGAGGCTTCTGTTTTGGTTCCATGCTTCCTGGCTTTCCAAATCTGCCTTGAGACATGAATGGCCCAATTCTGCCCTGTGACATTACCGCTGCCTCAGCCAGCACAGCCAGGCTTTCACACCAGGCAGGGCAGAGTGATAGTTCAGCAAATCCATCTCTGGCTGATGTGCTCCAAAGAGCACCTCCACGAGGAGCTGTGCAGGCAGTAGGTGACAGCTGAGCCTTACAGCAACTTGGCACTGCCTAGCTGCTGGAGCACCTTTAGTCTAAAGAACTTTTAGGCCTTGGAAGACTTCTAAAACCACATCATGCTCTGAGCATGAACACATCCCAAAGTGCTGAAACTGTACGAAATTGCATCTTCTCTACTTCTGAAGGGAACATGGACATATCACCACTGTGTCCCATACTTGATCATATGTACATATTTCACCAGCCTTCTAGTGAAGACACACCAGAAGCACATTTTTGTACTAATTATCTCTATCAGCAGATTTGCACTTGTGATGCATTGAACTTGGTAATGACACAGCTGCTTCCTGCTCTATTGAGAGCTATACCATCTAGACTAGGCGTAAGCAAGCCCCACAACAAAGCTTACTTTCTCTAGAGCACACAGATACTTACACAATATGAGCCAGGTTTAGAGGTTTTTCAGGCTGGTCAGGGAACATTGGGTGCAAAGGTTCACGGCTGGAAGCACAGCTTAAAGACTTGCTAAGTGCATTAGTTAGCTTCTTAGCAGGTGATTTCTGGGAGGAACAAGGAAGGTAGAGGTAATGTGGACAAGTAAGGTGCAAACTGTTTCTGCTGTAGGATGCACAAAACAACAGGAAGCTCTACTGCTTACATCAATATGACTGACATTCTCCCGTCTCCTCCCGCCCCACTCTGGTAAGCCAAAGACCGTTCAGATTGGAAAAAAGATTGCTCTTACCTTCAACTGCCTTCAGAGAAGGCTCTGGGGGGGTTTATCTATACAGACAGGTGCAACTGCCATTGGTCCCTGCAACGCTGTGCTCAGGAAAAACTGAAGGTAGAGCAGTACAAAGGGAGGTCTCTCAGGCTGGAGCTGGCTACACCTCACCAGCTGGCAATGTCAGCTGAACCCATCTGTTTGTGCCTGTCTGTATAGTACTGTACAAGACACCATCCACTTTCTAGCTGGGGGCCAGCTACAGAGTTGATACACTCTTTCTCCTTTTCATGAGTGTTTCCCTCCTCGGCTCAGCATCTTATTGCTATAAAGCTTATCTTCACCTCCCTGGTTACACAGGTGAATGAACCAGGACATGGGAAATTTCACACAAATCTGGCCAGAATCGTACCAACAGCATGTGAGAAGAAGCTGACATACTGTCATTGCCATCAAAAGACTGAAGGGCTCTGTGCAGAAAGCATGAGTTCCAGCCTCAAATCTCACTTGTCTTCAACAGTACTCATCTAAAAAATCAACACACTCTGCTTTAGTTTTGTTTGAGCACTCCTTGCAGTTGAACCCTTTCTTAAAAATGAGCTTGGAGACTGAGGATCCCTTTTAGGTTTTGTGTGAGATTTTTGGGGAATCCAGTTCACCTCTCTGTGACTCAGCTTCTCAGCCAGGTAAACCCGGGCTGATGATCCTTACAACCTTTCCTCCCCCACAAAAAAAAACAGCTCAGCTGGATGAAATTTAAAAGTGCTTTGAGAAGGTAGCAAGAGAGGTATATATATATGCACGTGTACATGTGTACATGCATGCCACATAAAGTTATTACTGTAATCAATGTAATAATGAAATATTTCTGTTACACAATTTCAACCTAAATATATAAAATTCAGGCTTTTTCTCTCATATTATAAATGAAATTTTACTCTGAATTCAGATCAGTTGATCTCCACCATATATATTAAAACCTTTAACCTGCATGTAGAGCTTGATATAGATTTATTATAGATAACACTAACCTGTTTTGAATGAATGCTAATGATCACTATAGAAAGGCTATTTCATACTTGCAGGAAAATGTTTGTTTCTGACTATGAGACATTTGAAATCATAAGGTATAGTCGTGCTTTCTCTTCTGTTGAGCAGAAATCTTACGTGTCAAAATGATTTCTTGCCTATAACTACAGTTCTCCTGCTACAGCCAAAAATGGTTTTATAGCACAGATTGCTGTAAGTGGAGCCAGAGCTAGGTAGCTGGCATTCCCTTATTCAGAGACCAAGCTCGAGTCATTGTGTCTATGCAAAAAGCAGCAATTAAGACCCACAAAAACATTCACAGACCCAGATCTACTCTGAGGCAGTGCAGGGCCATGTGACTGGCATGCAGAGCAAATCACATCAGATTTAACCCTTGCTGGCTCCATCAACAGTAAGACTGCTGCTTTATAGATGTGAATTTCAGAGCTTTGTTAAGAAGCATACAAAAAGCACTGTTTGCGTGTAAGTTGCTGCCTCACTTATCATTTTCTTTTATAACGATTACGCTTTTGTTGTATTAGAGATCAGCCAGGATTTGTCTGCTGGTCTCTGGCTGAGCACCCTGAAGGATAGGGAGGCTCAGGGACCAAGGGTTGTCTCCAACCCCGGGACAGTACAGCCACCACACCTGATGCCCTGAAAAGGGGAAGATAGCTGTCAGTGCTTCTATGCCAGCTTAGAAAAAGTATTTAATGATAAAAAGGCCGAAGTCTGCTTTTCTCCACAATAAACACTGCCATGGATGGATTTAAGCCTGCAACCACGCTCAAATCTACCATGCCAGGACTACCCCAAAATCTACGTATATGCTGCAGCCACTTGGCTTAAAATACTGATGAGCCAGCATTAAGCCACTCCACCCACAGAGAGCCAGCAGTGCCCAACAGAGACAGCTGGGGACAGTCCCATGGGAGCAGGAGGACTTACTGTGCAGCTGGCGCTCTGCTATGGGCCCCTGGCGCTGCAGGTCTGCAGCACGGCTGTCACACACCCACCCTGAATGCACACTCCAGAAAGTCTGCTCCTACCTCTGTGCTCTCCCACCAGCTCCCTGGGTGCAACTTCCCCGACAGGCTGCTGATCCCAACCGGCAGTCCCTGCCGGGAGCCCCCACCCAAGGCAAAGCGCCCGCGGCCAGGCACAAGCCTCCCCTTACCCATGACGTGTACTCTTTCATTTGGTGCTGGTTGCTGTGGGAACCGCTGGCATGGCCTCTCCAGAAGCAGTCCTGACAGAGCTGGTAATTGTGGCATTGCTGGCAGCGGTAGCGGAACCCCATCATGCTCTCGCTGTGGCAGTAGGAACACTCAACGGGATGGAAGACTGTGGGAGAGAGATGCCAAGCTTTAACCCCAAGCAGAGGAACCCAAGAAAAAGCAGATGCGAAAAATCTCTGAATGGAAGAGTGAATCTTTTTTTTTTCCCTAGGAATCTGTGACATCAGGTGCTGTCTGTGCTCTGACCCATTGAGCTCTATGTACAAAAATTCATGCACCCTTCCATGAATCTGGCCTGAGCCGTGAGCCCTAAGCCTCTGACTTTTGCTGGACAGGTACCTGTGTCTCTGCTTGCATCAGCAAGAAATACGTTCAAACTGTATCTAAGAGAATATAGAGGAAATACACAAGTGAGATAATCCCCTGCAGCCTTCGGCTACACTGCTGGGGGAAGCTGAATGTTTTGCTGTGCCATCAGGAGGTACAGCAATGTGTCCCAGAGAATATGTCAGGCTCCCTGCCCAGTTACACAGCAGTGTCCTCAGTCATAAAGTTGCCCCTTATTACCTCTGTCTCATCTGTACAGCTGATGTCACTTAGGCATACAGAATTGGCTTTGGATGTCTTATTTTGGAAATGTGGCCATTAAAGGGACCAGCTTGGTCCTGCTCTCTGCTCCCCTCAAAAGCAGGCAGAAATGAGGATTCAAGCACTGAGTACACTAAGGCACCAGTCAGGACATTCTGAACCCTTCTCCTGGCACTTCTGCTATGTGTGTTCTCTCCTCACTGCACCATGTGTCATACTTACCATAAGACACTGTACTTCTCTTTCTAACCAAACACCTGCTCTTCCCTCCTGAGGTTCAGTCTGGGAGGATTTAGACCAGTCTAAGTATGTCAGCGTTTCATTTCCTTGCCAGAATTTCGCAGCAGGAAGGGTTTGTGCTCAAGGCTGGGAAACGGTGCAAAGCCAATAAGGGACAGGGATGGATGAGGAGAGCAGGAGGAAGCTGAGGGATGACAAAAACTGGAGGAAGGTGGGGTTGTCTGCTGGCTCTGTAGCCAAGGAGGACTTAAGACTGTCACCTCATCCACCTTCATGCCTTTAAGTGGAAAGGGGAATTAGTACAAGAAGATGTACAAAGTCCTCTGTCTCTTGTTATCACCAAAATGGCTGGAGATCTCAACTTCCTCCAGGCTCATTTACTTGTGAGAAATACGTGACAAATACTTTTATTTCCCAACAGTGTGAGTATATATATGATTTGTTCTGCTTTCAGAGCCTTGCTTCTTCACCCCTGCACTGTCTCAAAGCTTTAGTTATGCTAGAGGCAAACCTTTTGAGAAGCAGGAACACAGGAATATTCAACAAGCCCCTTACATAGCAACCTCAGAGGCAAAACACTGGGCTGAAAAATTATTTACAAAAAAATCTATTTATAAAGCATAATTAGTATTTTAATGTGGATTTTGTTTTAGTATAAACTTCTTCCTCTACATTTCCCTTTTTCTAGGTTTAACAGTACTGGAATAATGCCTGTCAGCATTGATGCCAGTGAGCAAGAAATGCCCCTTTATTAAGAACAAGTACACCTAAACAAGACAGGCATTCCTTGTATTGTCTTTTTTTGGTCTATTTAATATTGGCAGTGTTGGTCATTCTGGACAGCAGCAGCATGTTGGCTTGGAGCTGAGAAACTCTTCCAGAAGCACATGAGGAACTGTACAGTTTGTGGGGTGCAATTTAGTGGCTGCTCGCTGAAATGAGAAGGCAGACTTTCCAGTTCTGCCCCTGCACTTTCAGCATGGCAGCACTGTCTGTGCCCTAGAGAAATCATATATGAAGGGTTCGGCTGGAGGACTCCTCATTTGTGAGCATGGACTATTGCCAAGGTGCTCAAGGAGTTTTAAGTCTGACAGATGTTTCTGTCCAGAGATAAGCAATGTGTTCAATGCAATAACCAAAGTAGCCAATCTTCACGACTCTTTCCTGTCTTAACGTCTGTCATCTACTCATTTTGGGGAAGGACAATCCTTTATGGAAAAAGCCATCTGACAGTTAATCCTCATCTTCCACGCAAAAAAAAAACCAAAACGTAAGGATGAATCTGCAACTTCCTTGCTCCTTTTCATAGTATATTGCCTGGCAGCATAGGCCTCTTGGTATTCTGCACTGCACTGCCCTTCTGTTGCCAAGAATATCACATGAACAGAAACTGCCAAGATGTTCCTCCACTACTGCCATATGTCACAGCTAATAAAAGCTGTGGCCTTGAAGTATGTGAATGGATCAAATCCTATTATCCTTTGCTTATCCAGAGCACAAGACGAGTGGACAAAATCAGGATAATTTCCGGAGCACAGCAAAATGTCTCCACAAAATCACAGGACTTTAGGGGTTGAAAGGAACCTCTGGAGATCAACTAGTCCAAGCCCCTTGCTAAAGCAAGTAGAGTAGCCTGTTTCTGGCTGAAGGACCAACAGGATTCTTCAAGTATTTTACCAGTAACTGTAAAAATAGCACATGGAATTAATGAACACAGTACAGTAGCTCCTATAAAATCAACCACAGAGTGAGAAAATCCTCCCACAGAAGCTTACTCTAGTAATGTGTTGTTTTTTTTTTTTGTCAACAGCTCTTACTTACCATTTTCCACATTTGCCAGCCGATGCAGAAGTGGTAACCACACCAGACACTGTGGCGGGGGATCAGACATAAGAGTATCCAAGAAAGTGTTTAACGTGACTTTTTTCTGCTCAAATAAGAAAACAAACATGCACAAAGAATCAGTAATCGATGTATCAACACGATTACATCGTGTTCTTAGAGAAACACTTGGGAACAAGCTTCAGACACTCTTGTAACCTTGGTCTACTGAAAAAAACAACTGACACTAGGAAACATGGATTATTTTTAGGAGTCAGAATTTGTATTACTAATGACTTTCATGAGGCTGGGTTGGAGATTCCTAGTTCCCACTTATTAGAAGAGTCTTCTAAAGTCATCCCCTGAAGATCCTTTGTGAATAAAATTCACAGTTACATTCTCACATGCTTTGAGTACCCTCTAAAAATACAAATGAATGTAGGGTATCGCTGTGCATAGCTTACAGTCAGCAAAGAATGGCTGATAGTCCAACAAAGAAAAAAAAATGACAAGGGAGTATAAGTTCAGAAAACAACGTAAGATATGGGCAGATCATCACAGCAGATTGTGTCATAGCCTTTGGGCCATGGTAAGTGGCTGTGGGAGAGCTCTGACCATGAAAACATTAACTCTCTATACCTATAAGCACTACAATACTCTATCTTTCAAAGAGATTTCAACTCCAAAATATCCTTGTTGATTTAACAATCCAATATCAGGCCTTAAGTTTCTCAGATGTCTGGAGTCACACAAACCTTAGTTCAGTAGTTTTTTCAGACCTACAGGTGATATTTCAGCTTCAGGTATCTCTTCCATAAGTCCTTTCACTTTCCTATGTAGTACATTAGCTATAGAAAGAGTACTAAAGTACACAGTTACTGGTTGGTCCAAGAGAGAGAGTCCTTAAGAAATCAGAAACTGAGCCTTCCTTTAAAATAAGGTTAAGATAAAAAATATTGAGTCCTCTTGAGAATATGTGCAGGTGTAATTTATAAACCTACGTATTTAAGTGGCATCCCAAATCCAAAACGATTGCTAAGTTTTCATATTTGATTGAGTAAGCACAGCCTTAACTTGCTGGAGAAGGGTGGTAATCCTCATCAGAAAGGACAACAGCAGCTATGCAATGACCTATATTACCTTCATGCGTAGTGGAGTGCTTTTAGGAGTTGAAATTTTCAGACGGAGTGCCTCAGCTGCACTTAGATACAATTGTTGTGAGATGTAAAGAAAATCAGTATTTGTCTTATACTGAGTGATCAGTGGAAAACTGCACTCTGGAGCAATCTCGAGGTTGAAATATTGCAAGATATTGGGAAATATATAAGGGCTTCTATCCCTAAGACAAGAGAAAATACCTTAGGCTATTTGTGAAAACAGTCTTGATTCTTTAAAGAACACAAGTAGCTGGAATATGAGATTTAACTCTTAATGAAATACAGCCTTTTCCCTGCCATGCTTGCAGTATGGAAGTCCAAACATACAGTCTAGTAAGGGTAATTAAAGCTCTGCCAGTCCCCCAAGCCAGCTTATGTCAATGCGCTATCACCTTAGGTACCACCTGCTTGTTGTATGGATGACCTCCCCAAAGTGGATGAACAAAT
This sequence comes from Lagopus leucura, assembly GCF_019238085.1. Classification (NCBI taxonomy): domain Eukaryota; kingdom Metazoa; phylum Chordata; class Aves; order Galliformes; family Phasianidae; genus Lagopus; species Lagopus leucura. The sequence goes on along the minus strand of NW_024962263.1, from coordinate 50,191,166 downwards.
CAGGGAATAACGGGGTCCTCCAATGCCTCAGCTGCAGGGCCAAGCAGAACCTGTCTGCTCTCTGCTCTTGCTGGGAGGTAAGTTGACATTGCATCCACAAGTGTTCTAAGCAAGCAAATAGATGGGGAGACAAGAACAGCTCTTCCACAACAGATACAGCTTTTGCATGCAACTATAATTTCAAACAGTGGCAACTAAAACAAGTTAGCTTCACCGACAGCTTTACGGCCTGGAGGAGCCGTATGGAGATCATCATTCCTCTGATGATCACTGGTTTTATGGATTAGAGAGAGCAGTGGCCCTTGAAAGGGCACCGGCAGAACAATTTCCATACATTTTAAAAGACATGCTTCCTTCTGCAGTTTTTATCAGCTGCTAGGAGAATAAAAAGAGAAAGCTGTTTTCTAAATATATATCACATGCAGATGGAGTCTGGATTTGTGGAATAACACTTAGCCAAGTGATAAGAAAATGAAGTTAGTGCCTATTTTTTTTTTAGTTTGGGATAAAAAGAGAAATTAAAAAATATGCCTTTAGCATCATAGCACTTTTTAATATGAACACAATGTAATATCACATTAATCCTACCCATGGGGGAAAGTGGTAAAATACAAAAAAAAAAACAAACTCCTTTTTGAGCCACAGATCCACATTCTGAAACACTAAATCATTTCCTCTGCCTGGCATTTCCATAAATTCCATAAATTTGCTGATGAGGAAATGCTGTTTCTATTTTGATCAGTCATTCCCTCTAGCAGTGGTTCAAAGACAGAGGAATGCACATGGTTTAATCAAATGAATGAGTACAATGGAGAAGAAATAAACATTTCTGCAATAGGTAAATTCCTTTCAGAGGCAAAATGAAATGGATTTGGCATCACAAGCAGAAGATTATTCCCAGAATTTTTTTATTCCCACGACATGTAGGAATCTGCTTATTATGGGGTTGAGCTGCTTCTGGTAGATCAAGATGAGAACAAATGGAAGTGGCTAACTGAGCACCCCAGTCCCCTGCATTATCACTCTGGGGGTGTGGGGAGAATGGCTAGAAGTAAACAGGCACAAAATGCATTGAAGTACTATGGAAAAGAAAAGGTGACTCATGTAAATGTGTGCGAGGTCTCTCTTCTACAGCAGAATAGGTGTACTGAGTCAATAATACACCTGAATGCTCTGACCTAGGGAAGGCAAGGTCTACGCTAAGAATTAGATGTGTGTTTCTACGAATAAACAAAATACCAATTATTTTTTACACAAAAATGTTCAGAGACAGCCATCATACCATCAACGTAACTTCCTAGCTGTGGATAAAAAGAAAACATTCATATTGTTTGGAATCTGCCATCTCAATTTTTTTAGACAAGAAGGAGATGATCGAGGACTGTATTTTTTTGCAGTGTTGTATGTACTGCAACGAAAAACATCAAACTGTTTGGAAGGCACTTAAAAACTGTTTTCGAAGATGAGTCTGATTTATTATTATAACTTTAACCAGAAGCAGTAATCTTGAAGCTGGTCTCTGCTGAATGCTAAGCCTGAATTTCTTAACTACCACATGATATTCCAGTAGCTGAAACTTAATGTTCCCATTGGTTGCTGAACTGGTTGGCTCATGAAAAAAAATATAGAATAGGAGGGTCATTTCTGCAATAACATTCTAAGAATTTTTTTTCAAATTAATAGTTCAACCTAATCATGTTCTTAGTGAAATGATCAGGTTTGCTCAGGAAAGTGGTATTTTGAAACACACAACTATATAACAAAAAAAAAAAAAAGGAAAAAAAACAAATACAGCAAAAATGTATTGGAATATCAGGGTGAACATGTTAATACATCGATCTCCTTGGATATACAACCTAGTGGGCATAAAATCAAACTCCCTCACTTGAAACTTTAAAAACAATACTGAATATAACATATGGTACTAATACATGCAAACAGCCATTGCTTAAAAATAAATGGTAATTGTTTCTACTTATATAGCTTATTAACTACAGTAGAAAAAATATCTGAAGTTCAGGAATGCTTAAAACAACAGAAAGAACGTTGAACTTATCCCCAGGTACACTAAGTGTAATATGAGATGGTGAAAGAATGACCTTTGGTGTGACAAAGACTGCGGCTACCATTTATCACAGTGTCACAGGGATACATTGCTCAGACTCACATTTCAAAACTCCTGTTCATTCTTAGTGATGACTGAATGAGAACTGCATAAAGTGAACATAAGTGAATTACTGGACTAGATTTACAAGAACACTTGGCTGTTTAGAGATGCAGACTTTGTAAATCTACTTCGTACTGACATTACTCAGAGACCTAACTCTTGATGGCTTTAAATGGAGTCTGTTTAGTCTGGAACTAAACCTTCTAATGACTGTTTGGAGGATCTATCTTTCTCAGGGTAGCTTAATATGCCTGGTCCACTCTTATTTGGATGCAGTGTCAATGAAAGCCCCATTGCCCTCATGGCTGCTTGAATAGAAAATGAGGCCTAAATTACAATATAAGGAAAAAGAAGAAACTAATTTTTGATCTTCATAGTATCATGTTCAATGTTCAAAGCTTGAATGCTCTGTTGCCATGCAAGAGCACTTTTTTATTATTTTAAATCAAAACTACCAAAAGTCACTTTCCTATTCTTCAAGACAATATGAAGTGCTGTTCTAAATCTCCCACTGTGAAACAAGACTATTTTCACATATGCAAGCATTATCATTTAAAATCATTTGGGAGATGATTCAATAAACGAATTTCAACAATGTCTTTCAGTTTATTGGAGAGCCTACTGATTAGTGATGAAACTGAAGGAAAATAAAAAATGAGACTGTTTTGCATGGAAATGACACTATTCCTGCTCCATTTGTTCAACAGCATTCAGTTACACTTTAGTAATGAATGTAACGAAAGAAAATAACATTTTATTTCTAACATTTTCCTAGTTTCAGCATCTTGCCTTATGCTAGATTTATGGCATTACTCAGTGTGCTGCATAACAAGTGCCAGAGGATCTCTCTCCTTCCACTCTATTGGAGAAGTGGATACCCAGCCCTGATTACGGGAAATAAGAGTTTGATTTTAGCTGCTGCCAAAGTGGTGTATTCAGTGTGCCTACACAACCTGGTGAAGTGTGGCAAATCTTGTGCTCTCTTCAGGATAACCTCACTGTTTTCCTGATGGTATCTGTATGGGACTAGGGATTTTCTAGAACCTACAGAATTCCATTTTCAATACATGCTGAAGGCAAATATTTCTTCTACTCCCTTGTAAACTTTTTGTGTGCACACCATCACTTGGAAAGCATATAGTTTGATTTTCTGATGAGAGTTGTATGGTGAAGTTAAAGTTTCACATATGTTGCAGCAACAACAACTAACTGCAGTGGGAGACAGCATGTCTTGGGGTATTCACATTACGTAGGACTTCGCATTTAACTTCAGTGATTAGATTAGGAATTTAGTCTCTACAGGGTCTCCTGCTCTGAATTACTTTTTGGCAAAGCTGCTCCCTCCTTGGTGACTATGTAGGGAACCTATAGAGACTAGATTCCCACTATGTGTAGCTAACCTGCATGCCAGCAATAAGTAAACTGAATCTCCATCCAGCCATGTGCTCCTCTACGTAAGAAAGGAGGAAAGCCTCAGCCTGCTCTGAGGTGTGACTGAAAGCCTGTGTTGAGGACACTCGTTCTTCATTTACCTGTTGTGAGAAACAAGATTTTGCTGATTGCTCAGTATAACCAAATGAAGGCCCTTCGAAAACAGCTGTGGGCAGCTTGAGAACTTCCCGCAGAAACAAGTCGTATTTGCCATAAACCATCACTCCACTGGAGTCTGAAATCATTGAGAATATATCTGAGGAGAAAAAAAGACAAGAAAAAGACACAGCAATTTCAGTTTGAGCTTCAAATTTGCTCCTAATTCAGTATTATCTGATCTGAAAAAGAAGTGCTAAACAACATGTTCTGCTTATGGAAACAGTCACTATTACCGCATTTTTAATTATAATCCTACTCAGTAGAATACAAAGAGAATGATTTACATATAAAAAAAGAAGCTGATATTGATATGAAAATATTCCTGCTTTTTTTTCATTGTGTGTGGTCATCTTCTAAGTGGAATCTGATGCATGACATGAGGCAGCAATTTAATCAGATAAGAAGGATCTAATTTGACAAGATACGCAACATCAGCTTTTTTCCTACTGCCAGCTTACCCTGTCAAATTTAAATCTTCACAACAAGCTCATTAAGTTAATTAACATTGTTTTGGACACACAAAACAGTGAAGCTCTTTCAAATACATTCCTTTCTATTCTTTTTTCTGCTTAACTTTTTTGTTCTTGTAGAAAAATATTACATCGTTTTATTGCTCCAGAGATGCAGGTTTCCGTTTTCTCAGCCACCACTTTCCGTCTGGCTTCAAAGGATCCTAAGCCAATCATGGGATCATTGACTAAGCAATATCTATCATTTTCCAGGCTGTGATGTCAGCTGCTTCATTTCTAGGAAGCTGGAATGAAGATCCCGGTGACAGAATCTTGAGACTGCTACTGGAAAAATTAACATCATTCCCCAATCTTCCACTGGATGCACTCTGCTCCTTATCCTTAAAACAGCCTAGAGAATACTGCTGAATTTACAGTGGCTCTGTATTTGAATCTCTACATAGAAACTGTATACTAAAAAAATGGCACCAAATCTGGCAGACTAAATTTGCATCTGGAATTTCTACTGTCCTACTCTAACCAACAGCAATTTGTAAATTCAGTTTTCTTTGGCTGTGGTAGAAGGCTCAGAGGAAACTGGAGGTTAATCTTAACCCCCTGGTAAAAATGTTTGGAAAATGTTGTTCTGGATCTGAATTACAGACATCACATCACTGAACATGAAGTTTTTCCTTGCTGCTGCATGTAAAATGTATCTTAGCTGATTGGAAACTGAAATAAGTCCTGTGAAATGAGAATCCATTCTGCAGAATAGATGGAATTAATATGTGCCCTATGGGAAGAAATATAGTGAGTAAATATATTGTACTTCTAAGTGTGAAATGAGATGTTCTTTTTTTTTAAAAAAAAAAAGCCTAAGAAATTGCTAAATGATGCTTCATGATGAACATTCATTTGAGGCACTTGACTATACTCTGCATTTAATCATCCCAAAGAAAAAAAATCAAATGTTCACTGATCAGAGCCTGAATATATGCAATGTGGTCTCAAAAACATGAAATGTTCTGTGACATTCAGCCAAACTTTTAGCGGGATTTTCATGCAGGTGCATACAGTGCAAATCCCAAACCCAGCAATGAAACTATTACCTACCCTAATTCTCCTTCTCCCTGCCTGTACTATTGTATCTCTAAGTAAAACAATGATTAATGGGTAAAAAATAAGACTCAAAAGACTTACATCTTAATTTGTCCATTATCTTTCCTCCACAAAGAGTTGCCAAGGCCATTTTGACTGCAAAAACGGAAATTTTACCATGTCCTTCCCTGTTCAAAGATAGAAAGTAGACATATTTTGTAATATGTTATCATTCACACAACATATTGTAATACACACTATAAGGAAATTCACACACAAAGACTTTTGAAGTTTTGCAGGAGCAAACATCAGTACGTTGCTCTGTAAAGACCTCAGAAGTGATGTACAGAGTATGTGACTCTCAGTATTAAACTATTTATCTCATTATGCATTAAGGAGATCATCATTACCGCTGTTTACGTAACAGCAGTACTGAAGGACAAATTCATGGCTTCCCTCTTCTTGTTATGTGCTTGATTTAGCACATTAAATGTTATTACATGCTTTACAGCTATGTTCATTTTTTAAAATTGTGCTTTTTGTCAGAAAATCAACAAGAAATGCAGACAAAAAGAAATAAATTGACTACTTCAGTATTTAAGAAGTAAATCTTTAATATGTTCTTTAGTGCTGGCTTTGGTGCACATCTCCTTTTTCATCACATTGTGTTCATCACATTGTGCACATTGTGCCTGGCTTCCTGAGATTAAATCCCAGTACATGACATTCAGAATCTATTCCAGTTTTTTGCATTTCCACTCTTCATTGGTTAGACTCTAATTTGTGCTAACAAATTGTGGCTACAGCTGCAAATTTGATCGTTTTGCATTCCACTCCTTTTTTGCATTACACCTTTCAGACTTCTGGGATATTTTTTCTGCAGTTTTTTATATGAGGTTTTTACCTGCCTTGGAAAGAGTTGTTATGCTAAAGAAAAATAAATGCTAAGTGAAAGCAATAGCGTTATTAAGAAGCTACGGAAAAATCTGAACAAAAAATGAAGCCCATGCGGAACTGCTTCAGGTTTAGATATTTTTCCCAGTAAATTTAGTTATGTTTACTAACACGATTATACTCTTGAGTGGCAGACACATCAATTCACCATCAGCTCTCCATCCCAGAGCCACTGGCGTTTCCCACACTCAAATGGTACAGAACACAGGAACAGAAAGAATAAGATTTCATTTATCTCTTCAATCTCTCAGTTAGAGTTGATAACTTCTGACACCGTGTTTTGTATCGGTCATTTGTATTCATAAAAGCATCACTAGACCCAGTATAAATTCAATTAGCCCTCCAAATATATACGTGCATGTGCGTGCATACATATACACACACACATGCATAAATAAATATGACTGATGAACAAAGAGGATAATGGAGCCTAAGACTTGCCAGTATCAGTCAGATGCAGAAGTGCCCTAAGCTATTGCTAAGCACTGCAGATGCCCTTGACTGGCAGCAGCAGGGACTTGCATGTTTGTGGCATAAAAGCCAATGCTGGAGCAGCGGCTCACAGCAGCATGAAGCCCTCCACTGAACGAAGCTTTAAGCTGGATAGAATCATAGAATTGCCCAGGTTGGAAAAGACCTTAAAGATCTTCAAGTCCAACTGCAACCTAACCGTACTACCCTAACTCTAACAAATAATGCAGGAAGATATAAATTTCACTAGTGGAAACAGGACAGGGCAGAAAATGTTGTGGCTTTATAAAGCACCCTTCTTCCAGAAGTTCCTCTTCAGTTCCCCGCAGAAAAGTGCTGGGAGCATTAATGATGGCCAAGGCAACCCCTGAAGCTGACATGCACTTAGCACCAGCATGGGAGAGTACTTAGAGAAAGCAATGGTGGTCAGGTAAGGTTATCTCCTGCAGCTGGGAGGAAAAGGGCAAAAAGTAATACATGCTTTTAGACACAGAACAGAGCAGAAGGTTTCTTCATTCACTGCGTGGCTGGAGGAAAAGACGGCCTCTCTCCATAGCAGGGAAGTCCCCCACACTGCCTGATCAACTTTTCATCAACTCCTAGTAGCAAAACTTCTGTACTTGTGGACTCCCTATCATCCACCTAAATTAGGGCAACAGAAGCAGTATTGTTAGAGGCTGTAATTACAACCTCCGAGGGCTTTTCCAACCTCGGTGATTCTGTGATTTTCACAAATGGTTTTCAAGGACGAAATTATTGGAACCAAGCAACATTCTTTCATTTAGGAAAGAAAAATTCGTAACAGCCAATTCTCTGTCACGCTTCTTTTTGCAGGACTTGCTCCATGAAATCCAGTCTGACTGCATCACTTTCAGTGATTAGCAAAGATGGACAAGAGGGCAGTTTTACACTTCATAGCTCCAAGTGGATGATCAAGCAAGAATTTATATATCCAAACAGGCACTGAACATTTCTACATGTTGAACTCAATAAGGCTCTAATATACGTCTGATTAAAACCAAGCATGACTATTTCTTCTTTATTCTGCAGAAGTCTAACCCCTGCAATTAGATTTAGTTTGTTCATTGCTCAGAGCTCTCAGATCTATTCATGAGACAAACATGTCAAGGGACAGAAATATCTGTGATGTTCCTGTCACTTAAACTTTGCAGGGAGAACAGCTGTACTGCAATACTGAGCAGATGCTGAAGATGACCTAGAACAGATTATCTTACAGTCTGCTTAATACGAGTCTTTTTAGGAGCTGCTTTATTGAATGAGGCTGACATTCCACCTAGTTGGCTGTCTGGGCTTTGACATGTCTTGGGATGAATTTTTCAGAGAGGTTTGAACTTGTCATGTTGTATAGTATCTGTGTGCCAGTGAATGAGGTATGCTATTATTTCATAAAGTCAGCTAATCACCTGAGCCCTTGAAGCAAAACTATAGCCTGGTTTCCATTTGACATTAAATAGCAAACCAGGAACAAGCAACTTTCATATGCTAGGGGCAAATTAAGTGGAATGCTCCTTGCACAAGAGCAGAGAATCCTGCCAGATTTTAAGTGGGCTATAATTAAAAGGAGCAATGTATAATGCTTGGATGATCTTCAACTTGTTGCTAGCAGGCTGCCAGCATGGTCATGTGGGACAGTATATATTGACCAGAGTTGAATAAATTAGAGGTATATTGGATTTTAAATCACATATTGACTTGTCCCTTGTGGTCCTTTCTTATACACTAAGTGATGGACTCCACTACTCCACTCCTTTCCTTCGCATTTCAAATAGAACGTGAGCAACTGAGCAATCTCTTCTGAAACTACCCTTGGAACAGCAGGAGCAGCCTTTGTTCTGCATAGCCACAGACACCAAAACACTCTGTGATCACTTCTCATTTATACTGAAAGAGCTATGTTGTCTTAGCCTTAGAAAGCAGAGTGTTTTTTTTTATGGTTTGGGTTTGTTGTTGCTGCCTGTGTACATAGAATCAAATGTGATCTTATTCATTAATAAACACATCCCTCACAATTTGGATTTGGCATTTTGGAAAGGCCAGCCATTTCTTGAAAACATGGCTACAAAACAGGAGTGAACTCAGGTCAAAGACAACAGGACTATTTTAGGAGTGACTATTTTTTTTCCCATCAGACAAGACTCCAGGCAATTTAGTTTAACTGTCCAGTTTCTCCATAAGAGAGGAAGGAATTGGAGAAAAAGACTTCATCCAGAGCCTCACAGCTCCCTTTATGCAATGTATGAACACGTATCAGTGCAGTTAGGAACGCAGACAGCTCTACACCGCTCCTCTACTGAGCAGGAGCTACTCACATCAGAATCAGGGAAATCTGCACCGCAAGCGGTTGCTAAACAAACACTCAAAACAAAACATCAATCATCTGAGTCATGCTAAAGGATTTTGACACCAGTTTTGAGAATCAGACGTTTGACTTTCATGTCTATATTTGCAATAGGTGGGCAAACATCCATCATATTAAAGAGACATCTAGTTGACATAGATGTCTGTGAAGCCTGAACTTAGGTCTCACAGACTGTGCCTGAACCTTGTGATTAGATGAACCACACACACAATGCTTGGTGCATTCAGCACAGGGTTATGTGCAGCCAGTCCTCACCTCAGGTTCTAAGGCAAAGAGCATTTTCCTCAGGATGCTCTGTCTGTCTCTGCCATAGGAAATGCACCTTGTGTATCCTGCCTGAAGGCAGCAGCATGAGGACGATGAGATGCCTACAGCCTCCTCAGGTCCTCTGGGAGCCCAAACCAGGTCATCACACAGCATGTAGGAAGCTGTGCTCAGCGGAAGACAAACCCTGCTCTCACATTCTGTTTCTGTACAGAGGAGTTAAACCCTATCCTCCATTTTGCTATGACTGGCCTTGACATCCAGCTGACAACTCCACCCCCCACCATGGTGAGCTACAAAACAAGCACGTTATCACAGTTCCTGCTCTCATGGTCCTGGGGCTGCTGCTTGTCAGCTGGGGAGCAGTTTGCGTGCGGCGTGCACCGATGTGTGCATCCGGCCATTTTCCTTGTCCTTTTGTGCTCTTGTCACAGCCTCAATGGCATACATTAAAATGCTTGTTCCCTGCCTTACTGCTGTTGAGAAGGAAAAAATATTCCTGAAGGCTACAGTTCTACAACTGATTGACTTCTTGTTTTTCCCTCAGAGGGACCGGAGGGGAGGCTGGGTGCAGCCCTGTCATGTGGAACAAGTACTTTTTCTCCCCGTTGCCATGGTGACTGAGCCGCCTGGCTGGGCTGCCTCCAAAAGGTGCACAAAACCCAGCCCCGATACCCAGCACTGGGACCATGGAGGGAGAGGGTGGAAAGAGGGAGGGGAGAAGGGCAGCACGGCCAATGTTTGCAGCTGGTGAACTGCCATAAAGAGGCAATAGGCAATATGCAGACTTAACAGCTGTTCTCCAGTAACGTGGGGCTGAGGATTTTGAACACAGCAATGCAGGCTGATGTCTACTCATTCAGTAACTAATACGTAATAACTAATACGTACACAAGGTACACTTGCTACAGCAAGCAGCTCACTCTACCTTGAACCTGTCCTTTTTGCAGTATGGGTCCCATGCAGTAATAAACAACACGAATTTCAGTTTCACCTCCTGGTCATTATTCTATTTCTGTCATGGTCTCAAAATCATACTGCATTGGGAAGAGCCAGAAAAAAAAATGCTTACAGCTGCAAGAACTCGCAGTAAATTGAGCTCCTTCCAAATAATGAGCTATTAACCCCTGTCACTGCCGCACAGTCATTGCAGTGGTGTCAGAGACTGGTCGTCAATAAATAACAACATAAATTAGAAGTGAATGTGAATTTGTTTCTGTAGATAATTCCTCTTTGATATGAACAAATTGGAGAAACTGGATGGAAACACGCTTGTGCTGAATTTGGCTCCACAGAAAGGAGAGGCCCTTAATTTTAGGTTTTCTCCCTAGCGAGCACTATTCACATGCTCATTATTTGGGTCAGAATATAGCTTGTGGGATTGTTTTCCAGAGATATTTTCAGAGCAAGCGAAACCCTTTCACCAGTCAGGGAAGCAGGGAAGCCCGTGGGGGTATGAAAGCAGACTTACGGATCAAAGGCTGCCAGCAAGAAGTTGAGCAGTAAGCTGATGGACTGCTCCACATTGATCTGGTGGGTCGTCGGCATCCGTTTGTTGAGCTGGTAGAAAATAGTTGAAATCACAGCTTCCAGGCGAGCCACGTTCAGTTCGATGCTGGGATCCAGGTTGTTGAGGGCATTTTCCCGTAAGGCTTCTATCACATTCCAAATGTCCACCAGGTGCACTAGGGGACAACACACAAACAGTCAGGGGGACACGTTCCTGAACCATCACGCAGGAGGTGCTTCAGGAAACATTAAATGAATGTATGCATGTTCCATCTCCGAGAATTCAACTTAGTGGAGGGAAGAGCAAATAAAAATCAAATCCATTAATAAACAAACCATATACTGTTACCACTATCTGCAACGAGTACAACTTCAGCTCAGGAAATCACTCCTCGTTGTATGAAGTGTTCAAGCAAAAATTTGTATTTCACTGAAACCACTGGAAGGAAAACGCACGCTAATAGTTTTTCTAAACCGTGTCTCTATGGATACCCATTCAGAAATTACTCTTAGATATTAATTTGCATAGCATATGGGCTTTTCAGAAGAGCCTATGAATACTAAGTGCTTAACACACACTGACATTTTGAAAATGCTTTTCAGCAATTTGAACTGAAAGCAAAATATTTTACAGAAACAGAGTTGTAATTGAGTCAGGGCAGAGAAACTACATATAAATAAAGAACATGTAATGAGTGATCCCGAAGTCACATTTTGGTCTTCTAAATATATTTTCCAAATGATTTGTTAAATCTCTCTCTTGATCTCCTGATCTAGGCTGAATTTCACAGGGGCTGGTTTTGCCTGCAAGGACAGCTGAAAGGACAATCTCTGCTCAGCCCTCATATTGTATCCAAACAGAGATCTTGTTTGCATAGCAGTGTTACAGTGACTGTGTGATTGGCTTGCTGCAAATTGGCAATTCTTGAAGCGGTGGACCAAAAATCAAAAAGAAACACAGTCATTCAAAAGTTAGATTTAGTTTAAACACAACTAAAATAAATCATCTTTTTTTTTTTTAATCTTAAGTATTACCTTCTTTCCTAAAAATTTCAATAAGAGATAAATCATGAGATTCAGGGTGCAAATTCTTTCTTTTTACCAGAGGAACTACTGTACAGTTCTTATTAGTTAGCATAGTGATATGTCTTCATATCGAGAGCTACCTGTATCTGGATGAAGATGCATTTTATGGCAGATAGAAATGAGTTTTAATCCTCATCATTATATTTTCAGTTGCTTTGCAGGCAGTCTCAGACTGCAATGTGGCATGACGGTCTGATGGCAGAGAAATGTAAGCCAACACTAGTTAGATAAATGAAACTACACTGACTCTGTTTACTTAGTCTAGAATTTTGCCTATTATGGTTTTTTTTTTTACTTCTACCTCAGGAGAAAAAAAAATATCATCTCTATTGCCCTGCTACTGCATATGTAAGCTGCAAGCCCAAGGAGGAACAAAGAGCGTACAGGCAAGTGGCAACAGCAGTAGCAACTACTCAGGCATTATACAAGGTACTTTTCCCCTTCTTCTTGCTACTCCCTAGCAAATAATTGGGAAAAATTGCAAGATGTAGTTCCATTGTTACACTAACTGCTTACTTGGCCTTTATACTAAAAGGAAGCTTCTACAGCCCACCTTGTCTGCTTGACCTTGTCAGGAAATTGTCTTCAGAGAGCCATCCTTAATGAAGGCAGGGGGGTGAACACAGCCTCTCTGAACTCGTCCTATCCATCTTTCAGAAGAGCACATTCCCCAAAACAAATCCAGTGTAAGACTCAGATCCTGTTAATGCAGCCATTCCCATTCAAGCAGTTTTCACTGCCAAGTTGCCACTGAGGTAATCTCAGTAAACAGGAGATGAACAATCCTAGAGAAGACAGGCTGTACATAACAACGTGCTAGGAAGCTTCTCTACATAGCTCAGAAAACAGATTAGACAGGGGACAGAAGTCATCACCAAAAATCAAGCCACTGTCTGGTCCAGGAGAGAAGTTAATGAATTTCCCAATCTGGGTCACCAGCATAAGGTAGCAAAGCAACAAACACAGAGCAATACGCTGGAAGACGCAGCAAGAGGCTGGCCCTGTTGCACTTATTCTGTGGCCTTACTATGAGGGAAATGGCAGGCAGAAAGCAAAGGCTGACTGAGAAGTTTCCACCAGGGTCCAGCTGCTGCATGCCATGAGATTGGCCTCTGGTAACAGACAAAAGAGATGAAGAAGGTGCTGCCACCAGTAGTTTTGGGGTGCTGGGGTTTGTGTGCAAACTGTCAAACTTGGGCTGCAGCTACACTGAGAGGTGGCAGTGTCAGCAATGACAAGGCATAATGAATAGGAGAAAGGGAGAAATACCCACACAGATGGCTAACCTTGACTTGAGGCTACACTAGCAAGATAGCAAACCCAAAAAAGCATGAACAGGGTTACCAACTGAACAGCACTGCTGACCAAGGCGGAAATTACTAGGGCAATCTAGACATAAATATGGAATAAGGATGTAAAATCAGCAGCATTGCAGCCAGTAAGAAAGGGACAAGCAGGGAAAGGCTGCTCATCTGAGAGGAGATGAGCATAAGTGAAAAAAATCCCACAGTGTGATGGTGGAAGAAGGGAATATAAAGGACAACAAATCATGTCATTGGAGCTGCTTGGGGTACTCCTCAAGCAGCTCTGCACCTGATCAGTGCAGAGAAATGAAGACAGCAACAAGCCTTCTCCTGCCCACATGCATATTTGGTTCACTTCTGCCCCTGCAGCATTTCTTCTTTTCGCACTGATACTACATTTCTCATAACACAGTCACATCCACAGTTAATTTTGATGATGGTTTTCAGAAGGGAAATATCCAGAGGCTAGCAGAGGTGAGACTAATATCAGCACGCTAACACATTCAAGTGAAAAATATTGTTTTTAGCATTACCTCTAACCTGAAAGCCTCACAGGCTGTCCTGATGTTCATTCGTATGCTACAAAGGTAGGGCACACATCTAAGAAAATGATTTAGTGGAAACTGCATAGCAGCAACCGTCCCCCACCTACCATAAAGTATTAGTCTCACAGAACTGCTGTGCATTTGATATTATAAATAATTTTACTTGGCTTTTTTTTTTTCTTTTTTTTTTCCCCCCAGAAACGCCTTGGTTCCACTTGAAGCCAAATAATCAACAATCCTATTGCACCATTTTATTTTTCATTTTACTCATGAATTTTAAATTTATTTTACAGAAGCTCCTTCCTGCAGGAAGAAAGGAAAGACGGATAAGATCCAAACTTTTTAACATCTGCTAATTTTGAAAACATCTCTTTAAATCTCTAGCTCAAAATTACAAATAGAGTTTGCTAAATTGTTGTTATGAGGACTTCCCCAGCTTTTACTCAAGTTGGTTGTTATGGGCAAGAGTTTGGAACTCACCCACCTAAGCTTAATCCCTCAAAAACTGGTAAACTGAAAGGCATCTAAAATCAGCTACTAGAGACAGATGAGGTGAACGATGCTTTGAAGGTGCTTTTCTATTTCTTTATTGACTAGAAAGCATACAACAACAAGCATACCTGAGATGTGACCTCAAGGCTGGCAAGGTTAACTGATATGAATCCCACACCTTGTTCTTTAAGTAGTAAGGAAAGATGCCTTTTTTGTTCTGACCACTATGTGGCCTATAATAATTAGGTTTTATAGAAAATACAAATAATAAATAATTTAATCTCCATAAAAAGTTATCAGATCTTACCATAGCCACCTCCTCTGCATCCCTTGACTTAGCACTGAGTGCATCTGGGTGGTACCGATCACTCAGAACCCTATTTTTCAAAAATGTACTTAGGCAGTAAGCAAGCTTAAGTATTATACCATGTTGCCTGCCTAGGGTGGGAAAAAGCAGAGGCAAACATTGGCCTTTATAAGCTCCATTCTGTCTATCTGTACTATTAGAAACTTACGTCAGTTTCAAACTGCAGCTAATAAGGTATCTGTAGCGTCACACCCTTTTCAATGCAAAACCAGAATGATAACCTTGCAAACTTCCCATAAGCTTGTTTCCCTCCCATTTTACTTTTCATCCTCTCCACCATTCCGCTATGCCCAAGTATTCATTTGCCCATCCCCTCAGATTGTCTTAATCTCACTGAAGAAGGCATTTCTCCTTACGTCGTAAAACACGTAGTGCAATAAAACCTGAATCTGATTTCTAAGTACTGTGGTGATAGGAAGTTTTCAGTATAACCAGCTTACAAATACTACCCAACATTTTCTCTCAAAAAATCTGCCCCAATTCCTTCAACAAAGTTAAACTGTAGGTTTGTCTCAGATTCTGTAATGGCTACTGTGGCAGCTGTTGCTGCCTTGTGCACTTATACTTTTATACCTTCAACATGAGAAAAATGCCCTTTCTCAGACAGATATCTGCTAATTGTTTTTACAGAGTCACCAGACTACCACTACACATCAGGAGCAAAAGCTGCTCACGTCTAGCATCTGTGTGGAGTTAAAGTGATTCAAAGATACACAGCCCAGCGAAACGTCAATTGCAAACTGCTGTGGTGGGTTCATCTGATGGGCAGCTGAACTCCCACTGCCTTTCTTCAAAGGTATAGGAGAAACTAAGAAAAAGGGCTGAGATAAGGACAGGGAGATTGCTCAACTATTATAGTTATGGGCAAAATAGTCAGCATAGGGAGATCAATGTAATTTATTGCCTATTGCTAACAGACAACAGCAGTGAGAACTAAAAGCAAACTAAAAGCACCTTCCCCTCATTCACTTTCTTCTCCTAAGCAGTGCAGGGAATGGGAGCTGAGCTCAGTCTGCTACTCCTTCATGGTCTCTCCCTTCCCCTGCCCCAGTGTGGAGTCTGCCTCATGGGATGCTGTCCTTCCCAAATTGATCCTGTCTAGGCTTCCCACAGGCTGCAGCTCTCCAAGCACCACTCCAACTCAGGTTCATTCCACAGCACCCACCTTTAGGAGTTGCTCCAACATGGCTTCCCATGGGCAGCAGCTCCCCCAGCCCTCCTGGCCATCATGGGCTCCTCTCCATAGGCTGCAACCCAAACGCAGGGCTGCTCCTGCAGAGGCTCTCTGCAGGCTGTGCCTCCTTCAGGCCTCATCCACCACACAGTGATCTCCTCCAAGGCTGCACATGGAGATCAACTCCATGGGGTACCCACGGCCTGCAGGGGACTTCTGCACTGACCTTGGTGCCTGCAGGGCTTTTCTCTCACATTTTATCACTCCTCTCCCAGCTGCTGCTGCAGTGTTTTTCCCTCTCTTAAATCTGCTCTCTCAGAGGCACAAGCTCAGATCTGGCCATGGCAGGATCCTTTTGGAGAAGGCTAGAGCTCTCTCTGATCTAACATGGGACTCTTCTCACAGCTACCCACCCCTGCCACGTAAGCACAACACAACTACAGAGCGCACAAGGCAGATGAACAGCACTACAGACGGCTGCCACTCACTTATTTTACACAACAATCATTAGTAACAAATGCATTCTTGGAGGAGGCACAACCCGAATCACAGAGAATTAAGATTAACGTATGGAAATACACTCCACATAACAAATGTTATTTTCTTCAGTGAAACTACTTCACCTGGTAAAACAGCATTTGGAGAGAGAGACTATTGCCAGTACATCGTAAATGAATTGGTCTCTCTCTGCAGCATTTAAATGTGGATGGAAGACCACCGTCTCAGTCTGAAAAGTGTTTTGCATTTTCCTCTATCCAAAAAAGCTTTTATACATTCCTGAGGATTTACATCCTGCCATTCTCCCTTTATTTGTGTTCAGAACATCCTTTCCTATTGCTTTTTACTGATTTGATACTATGAAAAATAGGAATTAGAAGCCACAGGGCAGAAGTCCACCATTCTACAACTCTGTCAGGAAGTTGATTTTTGAAGGAGGTATATTTGATACCATTGGAGAGAAGTTTGGACAAAATTATGCTGCTTACTATAAATGCATATGACAGTTTTACCAATTTTGATCTTCCTTTTCTCTCCCAAGAGTTCTTTAGCTTCTACATTAGGAGGAAATCAATGCACTTTTATTTTAATGGCTATTCTTAAATAGTAGCTTTCTGTTTGGTAGATTACAGTATAGACAAAGTCTGAGATAAGAGATGGACTATCCTTTTTTACTCAGCTTAAAGCAAAGAAATTAAAATTTATTTATAAGGTGAGAAATGAAGTCTTCCTCCCATCATGCAGTTTATTTATAGTTACCATGAGATACAGAAGCTGTCAGATAATCTTGGATATATCACTAATCTCAAAGGAGGCAGATTACTTCAAACATCAGCTGCCAAGAAATGCCGTTGCCTGAAGCAAGCATAAAAAAGAAAAGTGTAGTGGAAGTTATCTTCTAAGTGGAAAAAGCAACAATAAAAAAAAAAAACAAAACAAAACAGAGGAAGAGTTTGTGTGCTTAAGCCTTCTTAAGATTAAACCAATTTACTTATGCAAAAAAACAAATCTTTTCTACAGTATTTTTTGTACTCCACATACACCATGAACTCTACAATGTTATTTTTCCATTTATTATTAAATGAACATGGAACACTGTGTTTAATCAAACACGGGAAGCAACTAAATTATGGCTTTAATAATCAATTCAAATTTGCTTAACTTACAGTAGGCCTAATTACATCTAAGGTAAATATGCCCAACTGACAGTTACCACAGAATTCCACCTTGACAGTGTTTGTTAGTGAATATAAGAAAAACTTTTAAAGCAGTATTAACTTAAATCATTTCAAAAATCTAAGGATACATTTCATTACAATTTTAGTTCAGCACAGTTCTTACAGATGTGCCTGAGTTTAAACATACCAGCATTGTAATTTGAAATCAATGGCACTTGAATGTATTGCAGGTATTCAATGTGGATCTCATTAGAAGTGAAAGACCTATGCTTCCTTGTCTAGCAATCTCCCGGATATTATAAAATGCTAGATGATTCTTCTCTTTCAGATTAGAATCCATGAACCCATCACCAATGAGGGTGTGCAGCCATTTGTCATCATCACTGTTGTGAAGCCCTGGGAAGTCACTCACTCTTTCTGCTTGACTCCTCTTTTCTGCTGCCAGGAGGGTAATGGAGCACTGAACAAGGTATTTTCTCACTACAGAACACCTGTTTGTGGCCAAGCTGCCCCTCATACCAAGCAGCTGCAGCATGCTCAGTAAAAGCCTTAATGTTTGTCCTACCACTATGCAGACCAAAGTGCCAACTATGATGGCTTCACGTTTTCTGGTGCCAAATTACATGAAAAAGAAAATGTAACAGGGTGTTAGGTCTGTTTGGCTAAAAATGAGGTATTCCACCCTTTGGCTGGGTATGTCTGGCAACAGATGCCACCCTCCATAGCCTGGCACACCCAGGCTACGCTCACTACCCAAATATCTGAACCTGCTCCTGGAAATATCTTCTATGCTTTGCCTCTACCTCCCTCACCTGCTTCTGCTTCCAAACACAGTTTATCCAGCATAGTGACTTCCAGCACAGCTGGGCACCCACTGGGCAGCTAATCCAACAGGCATGGCATGTCCTAAGCTAGATTTGAGTGCTCTGCAAGCTACTAACAGCTCTTGGGCTGGTCATCATTGCTTACCAAAAACTCAAGAATGGTGGACATCCAGGTTGTTGCCAAACATGAGTTCTTTTATTAAACATATATATTATAATTTGTGTGTATGTATATATATGTACATATACACATATATATGTATATGTATATGTATATATATACACACAAATTATAATTGCATCTTCCTGCTACTTCATATGATTTCTAGTTTGTAGATGCAGTGATTGCGAGTAAATATTTACAGACATGCTATTCTGATCCCCAAATGCTTTAGTTTTTTTGAAATATGTGTATTCCCATATGATAGTAAGAAAGGTTGTAAGAGGATGATACACTGAGGTACTGATAATCTAGAGCAACCAGAGACAACGTTTCTGTATTTCTTTGTAGAAATCAAATTCTCAAAAACTGCCCCAACTCAAGCTGAATTTGGCAAGGGATGTGAAGGGTAACAATAAAGGCTTTCAACAGCAGGACAAGCTTAGTAGGCTAAGTAGGCTTAGTAGGCTATGTAGGCTGAATGGGGTATGGCACCCAGAGACAAAAAACATAGGGAAGGCTGAGCTACTTGAAGCCTTCCTATCCAGTCTTCACTGACAAGCTTCATCTTCAGGAAGATGCAGATCCCTGTGATAAGTGGGACAGTCAAGAAGAGGAAGACAATCTTGGTTGAGGTGTTTTGGAGCTGGTTAGAGGACATTTAGACAGACTGGACACTCACAAGTCCATGGTACCTTATATGCGATGCACCCACAAGTGCTGAGGGAGCCAGGTGATGTCACAGCAAGGCCACTCAATTACCTTTCAAAGGTTGTGGCAACAGGGCAAGGTTCTTGAGAGCTGCGAGAAAGTTGGTGTTAATCTCTTTAAAAACAAGCAAAAAGATCCAGCGATCTAAAACTTCATCTCAGTCCACAGAACAGGGAATGGAGCAAATCCTCCTGAAGTCATTTCCAAGCACGTTAAGGACAAGAAAACAACTGGGAGCAGTCAGCATGGAGTTATGAAGGAGAAGTCATGCTTGACCAACCTGTCTGCTTTCCACAATGAAATGACTGCCTCCCTGGACAAGACAGAGCAGTAGATATTCTTTATTAAGGCTCTAGAAAGGCTACTGACACAATTTTCTATAATTTCCTCACTGAAAAAAATAGCTACAGACTGGACAAGTAGAAAGTGAGCTACACTGAAAACTATCTGAATTGCCACGCTGAAAATCTTGTTAACAGCAGCACCAAGTCCAGCTGGAGGCCAGTCACTAATGGCATACCCTGAGGCATAATACTGTGGCCAAAGCTGTGGAACACCTTCATTAATGACCAGGATGATGGGACAGAATGCACGCATAGGCAGTATTCCTGAACTGCTGCCAAAGCTGGCTGCTGGATGCCTGGAAATCTGTAGGATAAAATGTATAGAGCTGAGGTGACGGATTCCAGGGGAAAAGTTTTAAACGTTCTCCAGTCCAAATTCTAGGCTTGCATTCTTGTATCCTCACCTACTGTTCTGCCCAGAGCGAAAAGAGAATTATTTTAAAGCCTTTTGAGATTCTGATCACTCAGCACATTAAACAAATGTGGCCTGTTGGACGTGTCTGTCAACTTGGCCAAGTGCTATTAATGAGGAAGAACTGCGAGGATATCAATATGCTGAAATGTGGTCTTTTTATCCTTAATATGGCAATCGACAAAGCCTCCAATGTGTAAGATCACATGGACATCTCCAGTAAAATTATCTATGCTAATTACATTTACATAAAAGCTCCTTCTCCCCCCTGCTGTCTCTTCCTGCCTATTCTATCTCACCTGTACTGACAGAAGGGCTCTGTGTGGGTGGCTGAAGAGGCCAACAGTCTCCCCAGCAGGCACCGCTAATGACAGTCGATCCTGTAAGGGAGAGCAGGGGGCAATGCATCCCACAGTGCTGGGCTGGGGAAACGGCTGCCACTGCTTTTCACCCAGCTGCTGGGAAAGGGGTTCCTTTTTTTAAACACTCTTGGAAATTGTTTATTTGAAATGCTGAATAAAGTACGACATACATAAATTAAAATAAGAAAAAACATAACCCTAAGCTCCTTAACGTTTTTGTGACAAACAGGAGAGAGAGAACATTCAGTTAAAACACTGCTCTGTTACTAGAAGTCACGTAGCTTAAATCCACACATTATATATCACTTACCTGTTTTAAACCTTGAACACATTCATAAGTCAAAGACCAGCGTGTCAACAGCAGACATGCTGATATCTATATTCCATATCCAGAAACTTTGTAAATTCTGCCCAAAATGACAATGGTACCCTTAGATTATTCATCTCCCTTATTTTTTAATAGCTCTCCCTAACACCATTCTAGTAAGAAATGCCTCATTTGAGGCACTGCGTAGTCAGGCCTGAACGTGACTAAGTATTTCCTTCAAATGGGGATATGAGGTAACAAAACTTGGTCAGTAAATATGGATGATACAGAACAGCTTTCTCATTTCTCTTAAAACAAGGGCAATTTGCCTTACATCTGAGTTTGTATTTCATCAGCAAAACTACAGCATCAAAATTTTAATTAGATATAATTCTTCTGTAATATACTGCAATAAAAATATTTTAGGAAGATGTTTCTGCACTCCCAAAAGGAGGTAAAACAACCTCCAGCATGGGTGATACCGTACCTGCAGCTGATTTGCAAAACACCATCTCTGTTATACCTAACTGGTGACAGAAAATGAATTATGGAAACTTTCAAAAAAGTGTTTCCAGGAAAAAGACATGGTCCAGCACTCTTATTTATGAGATTATACTAGAAGTTCAGAAATGACTGAGTGTCTGAGAAGAAAGCTATAATTTGACAGCCTGGCACAACTCAGCTTCTGTGCAATAATCCAAGGCAAAATAGCTTTTAAAGAAAAGGCAGAACAGAGTGCACAAGCCTTCTGTTCAACATAGCCTTGACCACAGGATGGCACTACTGGGTGCATTTTAGTAAATGCAGCACACATTGGCCATTAAATTTTAACTCTGTATTGGCACAACATCAACCAAACTAACACGAATCAAAGGTTGTGTATTCCCACTGCTGTCCCCAGAAAACGGCCTTGTCCATGAATTTAGCTGAATATGTGCTTGGAGATTCAACAGTGTGAACAAACTATAAAGGCTATCACATTTGATAGGCAAATAATGCTAAGAGGTAAAAAAAAGGGCAGAATAATTTTCATGTTGGGTGTCCTTTTTATGGTAATAAAATCTCCTCTGGAAATATGTTTCTTCAAGTGCCAACTCTGACTAATACCGCATCTTTTTCTCCTAAATATCTCCACTTTTTTCTTTTCTTTGGTACAGCTGCTCCCAGCTGCCCTCTACCCCTCAGAACCTCTCCATACCACAAGAGACCTTCACCACAAGAGACCTCTAGCCACGTTACCTGCAAACAGTAAGTGTAAAGCAACTGCAAATGCTGAAAAGCTGAGTTACTTACATTTCCACTAATCTTGAATTAATATGTGTTACCAGCTCTAATGATACAAAGTGTTAGCCCTGCTCTTACAGTAACTGCTGCTTTCCTTAAAATCCCTGACACTGGAAGCTTGTGATGGCAAGCAGATATTCAGCTTAACAGGTCTTTATAACCCTTTCCTCCCTCATGGCCATAGAAAAAAGTTGACATTACGTTGGCAACCTTTAAAGTTCAGTCGTACCACGAAGGTCAGAGAAAAGGAATGAGCACTTATACACTCAAAACTGCTTGAAGACAAAGCTCTGCTCGGCTCATCTTCTGCTTTTCAGAGTTTGACTCACGCCATTTTTTTTGTTCCTAATTTTTTTTTTAATCATTCAGGGTTGGCAAGACTGTAAACAACATCACAAGGTGCAGAATGCTAACGAATGAGGAACTGCACATCTCCCTGAATATCAAAGTAGTATTTTACATATAAGCATATTGTTAAGCTGATCCTTTCTATATTAATTTATTTCTTATGTAACATGCAGTGAATTTGGCCTACAAAATTTTTATCAAATAACTAGAGAAATATTTAAATTCATCTTAATCCTTGAGTAAACTTGCTCATATCAGAATTGTATTTTTCACCCCCTAGAACAGAAGTGACACACAAAAAAGAGATGATATACATCCCTCTCTTCTGTTGTCAGGAGTTAAGACCAATCCAGAGAGTTGTAGGAGCCCTTAATTTATGAGGACAAAATTCCAATATCAACCTCAGCTGTTAATAGCAAGAGCCTTGAGATAAAGTTATATGTTCCTGTAGCATGGGACGTAAGTGAAAAAAAAACATCTTATGGCTAAAGTCATAGGGACAGTTCAAACTCCAACCTGATTTAATCCCTTGCTGAGATTGGTAATGAAAGTGCTCATTACTGCTACAGGTTCAAACTTTCACATTTAAACATCTATTACATTTGAAAACAGGATGATTTATGTGCCTAAGAAGTCTTTTGGGATCTGAGTTACAATCAGCTCTGAGATGGATCCTGGTATCCTGAAGATCCTTTTCTTTATGTTGAATTCTGTTGATGAGACAATGTCTAATTCATGCAAACTATACAGAACTTTTGACCAAATCCTATCTCTGTGTTCACATAATCTTTGCGCATTTGCTCTCCTGCCATACCCCAAGCAATGCCTTCTCCAAGAGCCAGCACCCCAGTCTCTGGCTGAATCATTCAGAAACCATAACTCCAGAACCAGGTGGCAATTACAGTGGCTCCTACTTCAGTGATTTGTGGTACCATGCACTAAACCATCACATTTCTTAAGGAGAGATACTTGAAGTTTAAGCCAGGAAAAGGAGAAAAGCTCCAGTTAACACAAACATTGCTTAACAATCAGAAATAATGAGAAAGGAAGCAAAAACATAGAATGTAAAGTGACAGATAATCAGGATTTAGATGAAGCACCACACATCTATATCCCTTCTTTCTGTGACAGAAACTCTCCAATGATGTTTCCAGGGCCTCTAGATGGAGTAAGAGCCTCAATGTACATGGCCACTTAGCTGTCATCCTTTACACACGCAATCCTTCAAGATATCCTACAGATTCAAGACTATTAAAATAAAGAGTTTCAAGGTAAAATGGGCATGAATGAAACAGGGAAAACTAAACCTGTGGAAGATCAGCACCTTTACAAGAGACATACTATGATACTAGCATTTACTTCTTCTTACTACTTTACTACTTTATTGGAAACAGAGTTCATCCTCTTCACTAAGAGACTGATTCACTCCTTTCCTCATGACAGTAACGTCAGTGGATTCAGCAGACTTTCAATTTGTAAAGGCTGAGTATCCCTAGAACTTCTGCTGGAATTAGCCACACTTCACACAGTGATGGGTCTGAGACTCCTGGCAGCTCCCCTGCTACAAGCCTGTTACAGCCAACAACAATATCACAGGTATAACTCAGCTTGAATTTGGCCTCACAGTGGCTTAATTCAGCACAAACAAAACCGTCTCTGCAAAGCTATTGTACATCACAAACAAGTCAATGACGGGAAGCTGAACGTTCATTGTGTAGCATCCCATAATCATAGTGAGAGCAGCACACACTGAGGACATTATATTATGCAGTCTCTTCACACTTTTAAAGGTGGGAAATTATTTTTATGGCCAACATCTTCTGTTCTCACAATTTGTCCTGGCACGCTGCATATATGCTGTATGAAATCTTCCACTAAGACTAACAGAAAATGATAGTAGGTACAGCTGGTATGGAAAAATAGGTAACAGTTAAACTCAAGCTTCTCTTTGAATATTCTAGGCATTATGAAGTTGACCTTTATTATTACAGGTACACAAATTGCCCTTTGGTGCAACTCTGAATACAAATGAATCACAGAATGGCCCGGGTTGGAAGGGACCTCAAGGATCACGAATCTCCAACACCCCCAACACATGCAGGGCCACCAACCTCCCCACGTAATACCAGACCAGGCTGCCCAGGGCCACATCCAATCTGGCCTTGAACACCTGCAGGGACGGGGCATCCACAACCTCTCTGGGCAGCCTGTTCCAGCACCTTACCACTCTCTCTGTAAAGAACTTCCCCCTGACATCCAGCGCAAATCTTCTCTCCTTTAACTTAAAACCATTTCCCCTCGTCTCGCAGTTATCAACCCCTTCAAAGAGCTGATTCCCCTCCCCTCTGTAGGCTCCCTTTAGGTACTGAAAAGCTGCAATGAGGTCACCCTGCAGCCTTCTTTTCTCCAGGCTGAACAAGCCCAGCTCCCTCAGCTGAACATGGTTTTAGAAGGGAAAAAAAAAACTTTGGGAATTTCAGAAGCAGTGAATTACAGTAAAAAACAAGATCAAGGCCTACATTCTGACTTCCTTTCTTTACAGTACTTGCTCTCTTCACCCTAAAGAAGCCCACATTCACCACAAACAGCCAGCATGCCTGATGACTCCGCAGCAGTTATATTTCCAAATGGTACTGGAGATAGAGTCTGAAAGGGAATGAAGAAGTATGAGATGCATCAGATCATCTAGGAAAAGACTGCAGAGGAGACAACTGGTCAGGAAAGTTGCATAGTGCCTGGCCATTATTCAGAGCTATGTGACAGCATCAAAGCCAAAAAACAGCAACAAACCAACCAACCACGAACCCTCAACAAAATCCAACTCAGCAGATGCTGTGGAAAAGGACACTTTTAATGCAATACTACAGGACATGGACAAAATGCTGGAGCTTATCTTCTCAGAAAAACAGTTTTCTGCAAGGGCTTCAAAATTGTACACTGCTCTCAGGTATGGATGGAGTTCACATGTAGCTCCTCCTTCCGCTCTGAGTTCAGAATAGAGGCAGAGTAGGTTTGAAATGATGGTCCGGATCTCCCTAGGAACAAAGTACTGCAATCACCCAATTTACTGATATCTGCTCCAAGGAAAACTTCTATTTTGTTTATTTCCCCTTCCCTGGATAAATATGATGTCAAATGATAAAAACTGAGAGAATGACCAACATGTGACAGGCATGAAGTCACACTGCTTAATGCATTCTAGCACCTTATGGAGGTACTCGCATGACACTGGGAGAGTCCAGCAAAATACCCATGTGGGTAGGACAGTCTCAAGTATAAGAGAGGAAGCGCCTGAAGACAGGCTTCTTGCAGCCAAGAGGGAAGTAGCAGAAAGAGCAGTTAAGAGCATCAGAGTCACAGAGAAGTCAGAGATAAAATGCATGCTACAGGTAATGAGGTGATGCTGAAGAAGGGGCAAAGAAATGATGATGGAGGAGATTTAAAAATATAGCTACAGTTTGAAAGAAAAACACAAGAGGGCAAAAGAAGTAAAAGCTCTCACATGAAGCAGAAGCAGCTCCCAGACAATACAGCAATTCTATTATCATCAAGATACCCATTTGTTTTCATGAGATTGCATGTCTGCATGTATGTGCATTTTGCAATTTTCAGAATGTCTAGAACAGTACTAAGTTAATAATTGTTTATTTTCTTTCATTGTGAATTTTCCTTAGGAGGACCAATGTGAAATAGGATGCATTTTCTGGTTTTGGATTTCTAAACGAAAGCATCCTGGGTCGAAGGCAACTAATGCCTGACACCAGGAACAGATGTTCAGAGACAGCAGCTGGTAAACTGAACAGACTGCCCAGTCTCAATCTCAAACCTGTATCAGAACAGCCATCAGAGATAATGCAGTGAATGGCAGCTGTAGCAGAGTTCAGGAAGTCAGTCAGAAAAGATTTTCAGCTGTGATCCAATTACAAAGCTGTCTGCATAGAACTGGGGCTGAGTCACTGGTGTCGTGGAGGGCAGCCTGTAGGTGTACTGAGGATGTGGTCTATCTATGTGTCTGCCAGCTTCTGACTCAAAGGATGCCAATCCAGACATCTTCCTCTGCAAGGGACAAAGTAACATGAGCTGACAATTTTCTGCAACTCAGTTCTTAACAGGAGCTACTTGGAATAATGGGTGTGGCTGAAAAATCAATCTGGGAGCACGCAAAGAGCTGAGAATTTAAGATACGCAGCCTTGTTTGGATCACTCTTTTTGCCACTGAAATGAATTCCAAATGTCCACTGACAGTTCTTATGCTAATCATGTATGAGCTGGAATTGCGATGGCAGCCTTTAAAAGCAAATAATCAGGGATCAGAGACACTGCAATCCCTCACGTAATAACAGTCCACTTTGTGCCAGCATCGAAGGAAGGCTGAACTGCAATCAGTCCTGTGGAACATGTTAAATATAACAGCTTATATGACAGGTATTAGGATCTGTCAAGCACATTAACAAACTTTTACAGTTAAGAGAAGAAAATCTGAAACCATTTTCAAGATACTGTGCTGCGAGTGAACACTTACAGCCTAAAATCTTTATGAAGGATTTGTCTGCAGGGAATATGCTAAATCAAGCCCTTTTGAACTTTTGATTAAATAATTGATGCATAATGCAGAATGTATAATATATGCATCCTTTTCCCATAGTTGCCTGGAAACCCATATGGGATGGTACTAGCAGTTCCAAGAGCATTTAGCCTCCAAGTCGCTAGTAAAGACAAAGGAACAAAAAAGTTTTCAAAATCATTAGCTCATCTTTCTTTTCATTATCCAAGTACTGCAGGATACCAGAATTAGTAACTTACACAATGCTCTTGTAATACAGTAATGTAATATAGAGTGCTATTTCTTCTTCATTTTTTTTTAAAGCTATATCTTCAAGAGCTACGTGAATGACTAAGTCTCAGTTTTCTTAAAAAAAGAAACCAAAAAAACCTCAGGCCTCTACATTAACTTAGTAATATTAATAAGCAGATTGTAGAATATCCAGGAGGGTCAGCAATGACAAAAACAAAAATATAAGATTTCTAAGCAAATATCCCAGGCGACTGCTACTGAGGGTTTAGAAGAATATAAGGGTGCCATGGTAAAAAATTCAAGAGGCAGACTGTTTTCCCTGGAAATAATGTTTCAAATTGCAGCCAAGAAGACCTTTTACACTTCTCAAGTAGGCAACATCACTTGTCATTCAGCTTGACTGCTCTGTGACCCAGCCAGAAACCATCTTGTGCTTTATTGCTTACAGGATGGAATGAACAACATGATAAAAACCTACAATGAGAACAGAACACTAACCACAGAACCTGACAATGATGGGGGATTAAGTTATTTAACTTAAACAACTCTACAATTATGATAATTTGGAGGCTCTGCTTGTGGTGGTCATCTGAAGAGAAGAAGGAATGAGGGGCAAGCACAGAAGCACACAGGCTATACAGTCCACGAGAACTATTAGGCACAATATTGCCACAACAAAGATCTTCATGGGATTCTTGCACACTATCAAATATTTCTTGTGGACTCCATTTCATGTTGGAGAAAATGAAGTTACTGAATCAAAGAAATAATAGTTTTCTATTATGGTGGCAAGATTCTATGATTCTATGCCTTATTAAAGTAAAGAGAAGCAATTCCTGCATCAATTAAAATATAAAGATGAACGATCTGATGATGTTTATTAACAGGCCAGACCCGGACACTTCTGAACACCCTCTTGCTGTGTTCCCCAAAAGAGAACTTTTTAAATAGTTAAGACCAAAGCACATTTTCTCATGCAGAACAGAAAGTTGAAACTGTATCTAGTAACGCCTTCCTAGGCCACAGGGGTAAAACAAAGGTCACAGCACCATTCCCCCTGTGGAATCAAGACTTGCGTATCTTCATACCCTTTCCTCTTACCACAAGGACCAGATACTGCAACACTTCATTTTGTGGGGAATGGCAAGTCGAATGGGAAAGCTTAAATACTTTTAAGTGTTAGTCCAGTACAGGAAAACAAAGAAACAACAGCATTCAGCAGTAATTTCACTTTGATTTAATAAAAGCAAAGCTTTCCTTACAAGTGATTGCTATCCTGACAGGGGCTAGTAGCTCACAAAGGCCGATTACATCACTTTATACCCAAATTGCCAGTTTCTAAGACAAACCAGCAGCGTTACAGAAGGTATAAGAGCACAGAAGGTAAAAAGCTTTAAGAAAAGTATCTAAAAATAGTGTGTTTACAATAACTGTCACTCATTTTCAGTGGGAAATTATTGTGTTTCAAGAGGGTGAGAAATGATTCTAACTTAAAACAAATGTAAAAAGGCAGATCAGATCAGAGAAGCACCCAGGAGCATGTATGGGTATTAAGCTGACATGCCTCCATGCTTGGTGGTGATTGCTTAAGCCCAGAGGAGGTAGGAGGAAGAGCAGGGTAGAGGTGGAAAAGGCTGCCCTGGACATTCACAAAGTCTCCATCACAGCCAGAGCAGCTACACTCCCTGTATGGAAACAGCCCTATTATGACTTGGATAAGACAGACCAAACCAAACCAAATTCACTCACACAGAAAAATATTGAAGGCAAAGAAACAAAGACTCCAAAACCCTAAGGTGCTGGGATTAAACGACAAGAGGGAAAAAAAAGCTTCCTTTTTGTCTGAATTAAACGTCTTATAACAATCATTGGCAAGGCTTCAGGTTCAAGCTTTCAACTGCCAGTGATTTATTCTGATCTATGGAAATCAGCAAAATTTGCTCTCTGCAGCCAGAGTCACAGAATAACCTTACAACACATTCAGAAGCTCACCGAGGACAGCAGCAGTTTTCCAGCTGTACAGTTCTGTACAAGTGAGTGATGTGTAATTGTGTAATGGCTTTGATTACGATATGTTGCTACGTTCTACTCCTGCTGCCACCATAGCCCAGAGGGAATCTGCATGTTAACATGACATTCCACCTCAGATTGTTTCTCTCTATAAACAATTGGATTTTAATAAACCAACAGAACAAGGATGACTGGGGATTACTGTGAATCATAATTTTTTGGTGTTTCCTGAAGACCAGTGAATGTTGAAAGATAAATGCAGCTGCATTATAACTGGACACTCACGCCTTCTTTTAGGAAAGCATTATTATTCTTCTGTGTTTGATTGTTATGGATAAACAGCTTTAAGTCAACACTGTCAAGGTGGCATTTTCCTTACACGGTGAGAACGCACACTGGACGTTTCAAAACCTGCTTCAACACACAGAAAGCCAAGTAAAGGACAGTACCCTAATGCCCAACTTTGAGAAACATCAGTCTGTAGGGTTTGAGTTCTGTGACTGCTACAGACCTCACAGTGCTTACCTGTGGCTTTCCTATCTCTGCCCTTGACAGTGGGCCTCCTTCACACACTAGGAAACATAGATGAAGTTCAGCCAGCTGCATTTTGTACATTTTGTACAGCACAGACATACTGTACTTTTGATCAGGTTTCCACACCTGCTTCCTCTGTGTTATCATCATCCCAAATAATGAAATTTAGCCTCAGATGATTAGAGTATTGCTATTCCTGAGACTATATCCAACATGAAGATCCCTGACAGCAGTCACAGTCAGCCATGCTTTACATTCTTAGATCTGAAGATAGTGCAACCTCCAGGAGGGTATTCTCTGGGGTCTGTATCTCCACGACTCGTGTAATTCACTTGAAATTATTCATGCCCCCATCGTAAGTTCTTAAGATTTCTTTTACTTTTTCTTTTTGTACAGTAGAGGTATCTCCATCTTGTGCTGGTCTTTATGATTAAGAGAAGACTACTGCTATTGCAAGGATATGTGCAAATTAATAAGCAAGTAGCACATACTCATCTCTTTCTATACTGAACATTATCTAGAGTTTGTCTTTTCATTACTTATATGCTTAGAAATTGTTACCAGAAATAGGGAAGCACAAAATGAATTCATATTTATGTTGCAGTAGTAAAGCTTCCCAGCTTTCAGAATGCATATGTGCAGAATTTTGTACGTCTCTTGTTTTGGGATGTTTGCATCTCACATTTGGGTACT
The DNA here is from genome assembly GCF_019238085.1 of Lagopus leucura. NCBI lineage: Eukaryota > Metazoa > Chordata > Aves > Galliformes > Phasianidae > Lagopus > Lagopus leucura. The sequence goes on along the minus strand of NW_024962263.1, from coordinate 50,160,856 downwards.
AGCAGGTACAGAGGTGTGCCCCAATAGTTTGTCAATATTATTGTTATTTATTGATAGTATCAACACAGGAAAAGAAGAATACTTAAAACTGAAGGAAGCTCTCCTTAAAAAACAGCACTGCATTTTTTTCATATTTATGCACATATTTTCTTACTTCTTATGAAGAATTTGTTGCTTCTCTGAAGAATGAAGCTGGATTGGATTCAATTCTGTTCTGTTTGACAAATAACAGCAATGACTGATATTGATTTTTTTCTCACACTGCTGATTTTATTTAAACTGGCTGTTGGTTTAAGTGCTCAGAGAGATTTTTATGGAAGGAATATTTTTCACCTTTTTTTTTTTTCCCTAAAGTTTTATAGAATATGGACCATTTTGAAGGATGTTTTTAAAACACCTTTAGAGGTATCTTCCTCTTGAGAAAGTGAAATAATTCAATGATATAATTAATTCGATCAGTAAGTGCTAGTATTCAGAGCACAACATACGCAGTGATGTTCTGGTAAATGGTGGTAAACTACCACTTTCTCTATAACTTTTGGCCACATCATTTGAACAGCATAAGGAGAAATACTGCAGAGAACAGCTCTGAGATTGCCAGTGCACCCTACCCCATTACAGAGTACTCACATCACCAGTAAAAACCACCCCAATGATGTAGGTTTCAGCAAAATACTCTTTCACAGTGAGAAGACTTCACAGTGGGTGGCAGGGAGATGACCTTCCATGTGTCCCTGCTTTAAAGGATGCAGAAACAAGCACTGCATTGTTTGTGATAAGCACAGCCACCTGATATCCTAGGACTGTCACACTCTGTTCCATACTAATGTGCACCTCAGGGTAAAAAAAGCCTGTGTTAATAAAACCTCTGCTCTGCTTTTCTTGGAAGAGCTACTTCTGGCACTTAGAACAGCTCTTTGCTTCCATCCTCATACATCTCCAGCCTGCAGCCAAGAGCAGCTCCCTGCAATTTATTAAATTAGTTCTCTAAAAGAACCCCTTGCACATACTTTTTTCCAAGCAATTCTTTTTCCCAGTGACTCCGGGCCACAGTGACTGAGCAAGAAGCTGGTCAAGGTAGTGCAGGAGAGCACAGCTGAAAGAAGATAAAGATGGCTTGGGTGACAGGAGGTGACATGCACAGGAGTGTGACTGCCTTTGAGCTTTTCCTTCTTATATTCTCTTGTATACAAAAGAGCTCAGATACAACATAAAGTTTTTTCCCTATGTCACTTTTTTTTCCTCCTGATCTTATTACTGAGTAGAGCTTAATGGCGATTTCTGTAGGAAACAAGAGTCACTAACATGAGGCAGAGGTCAGACATTAACCACTTCAGACCAGTACTTGGTTCATTGGCTCTATGTTTAGAAGCTCTGCATTGGACCACCACTGCACAGTGAATGAGTGACTCCTCTTCTTCCAGTGAGAGGAAGCTATGTGGGAGAGCAGCAGTTGGACAGAAATGAGAAAAAAATTGTACTTTATGGTGAAAATACATGCTCAATTCAGCCTGATCCAGAGCAAGACAAATTATTCCTTAAGTTGCACAGAACATAATTCCTAGGATATTTTTGTTTAAGACTTTTTTTTCCTGGAAAGGGCTGATACTGTGTAACTCTTGATGTAAGGCCACCAAACCACTTATCAATGCCAGCCAGAAGGCAAGTACCGCCGTGAGGGACTCAGCACAGACTGGTTAACTGAAGGCTACATGCATTGGTTCTCTAATATTGGATGTCAGGGGGAAGTTCTTTACTATGACAGTGGTGAGGTGCTGGAACAGGCTGCCCAGAGAGGTTGTGGATACCCCATCCCTGGAGGTGTTCAAGGCCAGGTTGGATGGGGCCCTGGGCAGCCTGGTCTAGTATTAAACGGGGAGGTTGGTGGCCCTGCCTGTGGTGGGGGGGGTTGGAGATTCAAGATCCTTGAGGTCCCTTCCAACCTTGGCCATTCTGTGTGATTCTGTGATTCTAATACAAAGAACAAAAAGAATAGTTCCACAGAAGCAGTTCACACTTAGGAGGAATAAAGTTGAGATTAACAACCAATATTTTTATCCAGTCAGCCACTCCCAACAATGTGGCTATCTCATTCTTAAGCCTTTTCATTTGCTCTGTATACAGTTACCAAAGCAATTAGTCTGCATCTTTGCTATCACTGTCAACTTAATTAGTTATTTTGGTCGCTTCAGATTATTGAACTGTTACCATGAAAACAAAGTGGAAATTTCATCTTTTTAAACACAATCTAAAAAAAAAAAAAACAAAAATGAACAACTGAACACAGCATAATAGTGTCTCTCAATGCACTGGCTCTTGTATGGGTAGCTGCTGTGTAGGTACTAAACCCCTCCCAAGTTTTGTGTCTGGCAGTCTGCTTGTAAAATGGTACTAATCTGTCAACTCATACTTCAGCTAACTGCAGATTCAAAATATGAGAAACATACTGCAGAAGTGATTGAAAGACCAAGTAGTTAATAATCTACTGAACACTCTCAAAAGACTTCTCTGTCACAGCTTGGTCCCTGTAGTATGTATGGACAGCATGAATTAAACATTTCTGTAACACATACATGTATAACCTCAAAACCAGGAACTCCCTCTCAAGAGGTTAATCCCTATCAACAGAACATTTCTTAATGCATTTACCACCGTGCATAGCACAAGCGCAGCGCAGCCTGTCATTCTAGTTTAGATACGAAGACCAAAAAAACTTGGTCTCCCTACATTAGTCCTCCTCCTTCTGTTTCTGCCAACAAGAGCTTCCACAGATAGGATGGGTTTCATTAAACTTAATGTAGAAAGATTCAGTGAAACACATAAGCCAAAACTCATCATTCTACATATTTGAACAATATTTTAGATGGAGAATAAATGATACAATCTGTAACAGGTTTTATATGCATTGAAATCCATTAAAGTTTATAGGTTTTCTCATGAATGTGCTAATAGAAATTGAAACAGTAAAGGAAGAGAGACCAGATCTCAGAAGAAATGCTAAAAAGATCACTAATCAAGTGGGAAACTTCTTGGGAATTAGAAGTTCTGGAAAAAACAGAGCTGACTAATACTGCACATACTTTGCTGCACCCCAGACAAGGAACAGAATCACCTTTACTCCATCACAGAGTTACTATAACACTTAATTTGCATGACTGCTGAAACCCCGAAGTATTACTTAAAAGAAAACTGGAGAACACAGCATTCATGTTAAAGCTGCAGCCTGCATGAAAACCAGTGCTTCTATGACTGAATCATGGGCACGTGAGAGACAAGCTCCTTATATGAACAGGCCAGTATTTGAAATCTTCCCAGGTGCTCTGATTGGTGCCTTTTGCCATGCCAGATCCAACAACCCCTTTTGCGACTGATCTGAAAGACAAACTGTAATGTAATGGAAATACACTATCAATAGTATAGGAAAGCTGACATACTTACAGTTGCATTTTTTCTGAACAAATCTAAGTTTACATGCTGTTCGGTAGGTGGACAAACGAATGCGATCCAGATCTTGAGCCCCTAGTGGAAGAGAATAACAGCAACATTTGTATGGAATATGACCTATGTGCATCTTTCGTAACAGGGAAAGCAGAGAACACAAAGATCACAGCAGTTGAGTCATAAATTATTTTCAAGGCTATCTCATTTGAAGGGAGGGTAGTGAGGGGTGGGCAAGAAGAGGTAGGAGCTACAGTGTTAACAGACTTTTGTGAGGGAAGGCAAGAAGTAGCCCATTGTGTCTGTCACTTTGAAGAACAACCTGGTCAAGCTGCAGGCTAAATGACAACGGCCAGGCTCCAACACAATGAAAACCTTCATCTGATTTTAATACTTAACAAAAAATTTTGGCTGACATGCCAGATCACAATAACGTACTGCCAGCAAACCAAATTAGAAACAATATTATGCCCTAAGTAATAGACTGATAGCAATCCGCAGAAGGGAGCAAAAATACTGCAAGGTGAGGCATCCTCCAATTCATAGATGCGCGTTCTCTGCAACGGAGATCTCAAATAGTCAGCTCTCTGGCTCACACACTGCATGGTCCGGGCTGTTACAACTTAAAGATTCAGCAAGATTTCCAGAGCAGTTATCCAGGAGATACAGGTAGAAGCTGACTGATAGCTATTCCACACACAAAAGCAACACAAAGGGACCAAAACGGGGGCAGGATGTGACACAGTGCCTTTAGGCATCTTGCTGCTGTGTATCACTCATAACATTTTCAAAGAATCTCAGAAAGTAGATGAGTAGGTTGTTAATTAAATGTTTCTCCTTGGCTGGTATGTCTTACCCAAGAAGTATTGTTGCACAGCTACAGTATGGCCTATTAAATACAAGGCTGATTATTAATTCCATTACACATTTCAAGGAAATGTTCAATTGAATCTTTGCACATTTTCTTTTTCATGATATTTTGGCCCTAGAATAAAAGAGTAAGAACTATCCTGTTCAGCTGAGCAGCCTCCTAGGCAGGAAAGGTACCAACCTAAAACAGAGCTCCTTAAGGGACTGCCCACACAAAACATGTCTATACAAGATATACTTGGGCTGTAAGAAAAGTGGAGTGAAATATCACGGAATCATAGAATAGTTTGGGTTGGAAAGGAACCCAAGGGTCCCAGGCTTCCAACCCCCCTGCCACAGAAGGGGCAACCAACTTTCAGGTGTGGTACTAGACCAGGCTGCCCCAGGCCCCATCCAAACTGGTCTTGAAAACCACCAGGGAAGGAGCATCCACACCCACTCCGGGCAGTCTGTTCCAGCATCTCACTGCCCTTTCCATGAAGAACTTCCCCCTGACATCCAATCTAAACCTTCCATCCTTAAGCTTAAAACCATTTTCCTTTGTCCTATCACTGTCCACCCTTGTAAAAAGTTGATTCCCCTCCTGTTCATAATCCCATTTTAAATACTGCAAGGCTGCAGTGAGGTCACCCCGCAGCCGTCTCTTCTCCAGGCTGAACAAGCCCAGCTCACTCAGCCTGTCTTTGCATGGTAGGTGATCCAGGTCTCTGATCATCTTTGTGGCCCTCCTCTGGACTCTATCCAACAGCTCCACATTTTTCCTGTATTGGGGGCCCCAGACCTGGACACAATACTCCAGATGGAGCCTCACGAGGGCAGAGAAGAAAGGGACAATCACCTCCCTCCCCCTTCTAACCACCCCTCTTCTGATAGAGCCCAGGACAACACTGGCATTTCAGGCTGCAAGAGCACACTACTTACTCACGTCCAGTTCTTCATCCACCAGAACCCCCAGGTCCTCCACAGGGCTACTCTCAAGGAGTTCTTCTCTCAGTCCACATATGCATCTGGAATTACTCTGACCCAAGTGCAAAACCTTGCACTTCGCAACATTGAACCTCAGAAGGTTCACATGGACCCACCATTTTAGTTTGTTGAGGTCTTCCTGGATGGTATCCCTTCCCTCTAACGTGTCACCTGCACCACTCAGCTTGGTGGCACTGGCAAACTTGCTGAGGGTGCAGCCTATCATCAATGAAGATGCTGAAGAGCATTGGTTCCAAGACAGACCCCTGGGGGATACAGCTCATCACCGGCCTCCACCTGGACATAGCGCTATTCAACACAAAATTCTGCATACAGCCTTCTAACCAATTTCTTGTCCATCAAACAGTCCACCCCTCATATCCATATCCCAATTTAGAGATGGCCCTATCCAGCTTTTATGTGTTTTCCAAATGTTTTCTTTAAGATTCATCATGACATTATTTGTTGTACATATAGCCATATTGGCACCATCCACCCACACTCTTTTAAACAACCTAGCACCTTTTCAAAGCAAAGTGAGACTCTGGCTTATAGTACTGTCTAGGTTGCAGTATCAACAATAAAGCAATTTTGTAGGCAGTAATGTTGCTTTTTTTCCCCCCTACTATTTGCACACAATTACTTTCTGACTATGTATTTTTGTTGATAAATCCTTGGAACACACTTATCTAATTCTGACACAATTCACATTTTACCATAGTCTGAAACCTATTTGTCAAATCACTTCTGTAAAATATTGCTTCTCTTACATGGATAGTGCTCAAAAGTGGAAAGATGTGTGGCAAGTGAGACTGAATTTCTAACTTGCCTACAAGGACTGCCAGTGGCTTCCCATTCTCTTTGACTACTAGCATTGTTTCACTATTTCTTTTGAATGTTCTTCTCTATGTAATACTCTTGACTGTTTGCAAAAAGAAAAAAAAAAGAAAGAAAAAGAGATGCACTGCAAGCTTTGGTTGCCTTTTCCACAGTAGATAATATGTGCTGGCAGCACAACAACTATGTTCATTATGAACTCCCCATCAGAGCAGTCTGGATACATATGAGCATGTCAGGTTAGACTAAGGGTAGCCTATTGATCCGACATCCACTGGTGCATTTTGTGAGATAAGACAATCCAGACTCAGACTCTACAGAGTACGATACTAATTCACAAATGTTTGTAATTTGGAACCAGAAAAATGCCTCTTGTGAAGTCAAATCAAACTAAACTCTCAACACAGGGAAAAGCACAGACCACCCCAGATTTGAAGTGAGGATAAGTTCCTCCTTGTTAAGAGCAAGTTTCCTACTTAAAAAGAAATGAATAGAAGAATTTCTTTTGTTACTATCTTGTGTAATCTTGAGCACAATCCACTTTCCAAATATACCATGGAATTTTAACCACAGACTTGCCAGTATTACCACTAGAAACAAAAACACTAGCAAAGTCCTCTATATCATTTGTTTTCTTCCTCTAAAATTGTAGAGTTTAAATTTTAACCAGAAGTGCATGGTTTTTTATTTTATTTTTTTATTTTTATTTATTTTTTTTACAGTTTTCAGAAACTTTGTATCATCAAGGGCATGTAGGGCACATTAAGTACATATTTACACTTAAACATGGATTGTGTGGGCTTACACACAGCTGAAGAAACTTAAATGCAACAACAGCAGGACAATCTGCTGTTGTACTGAAGCACACCCTTCATACTAATGCTAGAATTGAAGGTACTCTCAACATGCAAAACTGGGCATTTTCTGAATGTGGACATTTCTTCACCTATAACATATTTAGTTTATCAGTAGAAATTAGTGTTTTCCCCTCTATCTTTTACTCTAGTTGAAACCTGCTTCTCTGGAAATACATGTTAGAAAAGAAGAAAGAGAGGCAGGCTGTAATGATAGGAGACAGCAGATATAATTGCCTTTAATCACTTTCACATCACCCAAGAAAGGTACTCGTCACAATTTAGTAATAAATAGTAATAAAAGGAATAACTTACCCTCCCCTTTCCAAAGATCAGAGAACACAGAAAACTCCTAAAGGAGCTTTTCCTAAAGGCTAGAGACCTTTTCCATGGGGCTAGTGAGGGGTGGACACACAGGGTTCAGTCCCACAGGTGACCTGACCTGTTTCTACCTGTGTTCCCAGGGCTGGCTATATCCCTTCACCAGGTGCTCAATCACTGGTTTGGGCCACAATCTAATGGCTCCCATATCAGGCAAATGGGAAAAGGGAGGAACACCTGGCACAAAAAGTAGACAAGTAACATGTTAACACACTGAAGTGCGAGGAAAAAAAAGTAGTAATCAATGAGTATTTGTGTATTACATGGAAAATAATCCCTCCTTGTCCTCCCAGTGCTCACTGCATATTTTAGAAACATTGCCTCAAAACAACAAAGCCTTCAACCTCATGGAAATAAACCACAAACCCTCACTGGAAGTTTGTAGAGAATTATCTCCTGGTTTAGGAGTTCAAGACCATGTCAAATTGACTCAAGTTAATGGAAGCTTTGCCACTGACTTGAGCTGATACAAGCTCAACTACTCTAGATAAGCTGGAGCACCTCCCCTATACAATCAGGCTAAGAGAGCTGGGGCTTTTCAGCCTAGTAAAGAGAAGGCTCCAAGTGGATCTCATAGCAGCCTTCCAGTACTTGAACAAGGCCTACAGTAAAGCTAGGGAGAGATTTTTTTTAAGGGCAAGTAGCAACAGCATGAGGGGAAATGGCTACTATAACAATCAGAAAGATCAACACAATAGAAGGGTGATAAAAGAGGTGCAATGACTGAGAGACTGATGCAACAGAAAGGTGTTAAAGATGAAAAAGGACTGCTCACCAAATATCTAAGCTCAGAGGGTAGAACTCCACAAAAGAGAGACATCCAGAAAGAGAACCTTCCCTCACAGAGATCAGCCCTTCAGTGGGGTTTAAGAGAGGTGTAGCCAGGCTCCACCCCTTCCAGTCACACAGGAGAACTGCCTTCACCTGTGTTCCCAGGGCTGACTGGGTCCTTCCCCCAGGGTGCTCAATCAGTGGTTCAGGCCATGACTCAACAGTTATCCTACAGCTACAAACTTGAAGAAGGTAGATTTAGAACTGGATATTAGGAAGAAATTCTATTGTGAGGGTGTTGAGGCTCTAAAACAGGTTGTCCAGGGAGACTATGGATGCTTCCTCCCAGGGGATGTTCAAAACCAGGCTGGACAGGGCTATGAGCAACCTGGTGTAGAGGGAGGTGTCCTTGCCCATAGTAGGGAGCTAAAAAGTACAGCTGGATCCTGTATTTTGGTTACAAAAACCTCATGCATTGCTATAGCTTGGAGCAGAGTGGCTGGAAAGCTGCAGGGAGGAAAAAGGACATGGGGGTGTCAGTTAGCAGCCAGCTGAACATGAGCCATCAGTGCATCCAGGTAGCCAAGAAGGCCAATGGCATCCTGTCTTATATCAGAAATAGTGCAGCCAGCAGGACCAGGGAGGTGATTGTCCCTTCCTACTTGGCACTGGTGAGGCCACACTTTAAGTACTCTGTTCAGTTCTGGGCCCCTTACTACAAAAAAGACATTAAGGCCCTACAGTGTGTCCAAAGAAGGGCAACAAAGCTGGTGAAGTGTCTGGAACACAAGTCTTACGGTGAATGGCTGAGGGAAGTGGGATTGCTCAATTTGGAGGAGGCTCAGGGGAGACAACGACCTGAAAGGAGATTGTGGTGAGGTGGTGGTCAGCCTCTTCTCCCACATAACTGTGACAGAACAAGAGATAATGGCCTAAAGTTTCATCAGGAGAGGGTTAGGGTGAATATTTGGAAAAATTTATTCTCAGAAGGAGTGGTGAGGTATTGGAACAGGCTACCCAGGGAGGTGGTGGAATCTCTATCTCTGGAGGTGTTCAAGAAAAGGGTGATGTCGCACTGAGTGACGTGGTCTAGAGTGCTAACAGGCATAGGCTGATGGTTGGATAGATGATCTTATTGGTCTTTCCAACCTTGACAATTTTATGATTCTACAGTCAAAGCTAGTGGATACAGTGGAATGGGCCAAGCCTGTTCTTAACAGGCTAGCTGAATGGAAAGTCCTTATTTTGCAGAGCTCAGTATTGCAGACATACACCATTCAGTGCACCTGAGCTGATCCCTGGAGAACAGTACTGACCACATTTGATTCACCAGGATAGCCCTGGCCTTTCAGAGTGCACAGCTGCTCTGGACACATTAATGATTTTTTTTTCATTAAGGCCTTGCCTTTAAATTCAGAGAACCAAAGTCTTGATACACAGGACAGAAAGGGCAACCAGCTCCTCGTGCTAACTTGATCAAATATTTTGAGGAATAAATATTCACAAAAATCCATTTTCTATATTTCTATATTTCAAGGGGCAAATAATAGGAATCTTAACCATCAAACAAACAAAACGTTGGTAGATCTAGCAAGAAGGTGCCAGTCTCAAACTTCATACACGATACGAATTCCCTGTGAAATGGTGGATTGTAAGAGAAGTAAGAGGGGACTGGCAAGAGAATAGCAGGAGAGTTGTTAGAACAACACATCCATGACACACAGTTCTGCAGGGAACACAAAGCTTAACTAGACATTAAAAAAAATATACTGAAGTGGTACCTGAGGTACATGAAACCCTGTACTGGGTATGGCTAGGAGAGAGCTGACTTTCTTTAGAGCAGTGTGCGGAGCACTGTATTTTTGACTTGTGACTCAAACAGTGTTGATAACATACCAGTGTTTTAGCTATTGCTTGCACACCATCTAGGTTCTCTTTTTTTCCTTTCTCAGTCTTCTGCACTGTGGTGCATCACTTGCAACAAAGATGCCTTGTCCTTCTTGACAGCAGCTTCTAGCATTATGCTGTGGCCTTTTAGGTCTACAAAGATGCTCTATATAGAGCCCCTGGTGGGGTGAGATCTGGATCTGAGGGCACTCAGATGGACACTGGAAGGATCTACAGACCTGAGAACAAACAGACACTGTGGCTAAACCAGAGACTCAACTCTTGACTGTTGGTGAGGGACAAAGAGGTTCGCCATGAGTAGCATGGAGGGAAGCAGAAGGGAAAACCATGGCAAGCAGCCTGCTCCTCAGTGGGACAGATGTAAGGACATGGAAGGGAAGAGAAACATCACAGAAGAGGCAAAAACCACCTCATCCCTGAATAAGCTGTGGGATATGCGAGATGCTTGTGGCCATGATCCAGGAGAGCAGCTGGCTGCTCAAATGCTGGGCCAGTGGTGCCAGTGGTCTGGAACTGGAGGGCAGGGAAGGTCAGCAGCTGGGGTCCCTCTCTAGGGACCACCTAACCCACAAAATAGCCAGAAAAGGGCCAGATGTCTGCAGCCTCTGGAGGCAGCTCATGTCAAGCATGAAGGTGATTGCTTTCAAAAACAAACTAAACTACCATGGGCAGTGGACCACTGCTGAGGAAAATATCTGAGGGAATTAGCAGTGGTGGACAGGGTCTATAGCAATGTGGACAACAGGACACCAAAGATCCAGATGCTGTACAATGCACACAACCCATGTGGTGGAGGCTGGTATGCAACACACCAGAGTTATACACCTATACTTTCGTGACAACTGGCCGCTCAAACAGACTTCAAGGCAGCAACCACACAAAGACTGTCCTTCCAACTTCATGGATTCAAAGAGAATCTCTCTTCCTCATTCACCCTATGGGCTGCATCTCAGCTGAGGAAGCATTGTCCCAAGAGGATCAGTGATTCAAATTGAGTACCAAGAGCATTTCTTCCTTCTTATCACTACATACTATTGAAGGAGATAAGGTCTCCACAGTACATTCTCCACGGTGATGTAGAGAACTGGCTGGGAAAGATGGCATGGGTTGTTCTTTCCTTGGGAGAAGGTAAATATATTTGTGGGATTGCTTTCACCAGAGGACCCAGGCAAACTTGGTGGGTAATGTGTGAAGATGGTGAAACCCAGTATGCACCCTAAGGAGCTTTAACCTTGGGGGGAAATAACCCATGATTTGAGTTCTAAACATCGTAATTATGCCCAAACTGTATGTCGCTGTTGTATGCTATCCTTCTATGTCAAAATACTACAGCAGGAATCACCTAAAACAGCAGACGATGAGCCTTGTAAGGAACTGGGCATGTTCAGTAGTAATCCAATCTAAGCTAGTTTCTGCACACAACACAACTCACCGCCTATCCTATCCTTAGTGACCACCACAACAGATGGTGCTCAAGTTATGGTTAAAATTAACTGAACACACTTCTACAGACATTTGAATGGGTATCTTATGGACAATTGATGGGAATGGCTCTTAGACTAAAGGAATTGTATCTGCATATGCGCTAAAGGGCTGGGAGAATGGTGGACCATATAAGACAGGAGCATGATGCAAGTGATACGGAGTAAAACATAGTGATTATACTGGGTTTGGCTGGGATGGAGTTAGCTTTCATAGCAGCCTGCACAGTGCTGTATTTTTATCTTTGGCGAGAACAGCGTCAACAATACATCAGTGTTTCTTAGTTACTGCTGAGCAGAACATCAAGGTGCTCTTACTTTCCCACTGTGCCCGTGCAGTACGTTGCCTTAGAGTAAGCAAGAAGCTGGGAGGGGATACAGTCAGGATGGCTGATCTGTAATAACCAGAGGGGTAGTCAGTACACAGTCATACAGCATCATGCTCAGCAATAAAAAGCCGGGGTAGAAGAAGAGGATGAGGAGTTTTGTCTTCCAAGGTGGGCACTCTTCAGAGACTGGCTGGGCACTGGTCTGCTTTTGGAAACATTTGCCCCCCCCAGTCCCCTTTCACTGCTACCTGTGTATTTCAGCATATTTGTCTCAAGAAGGCATTAATTTAAATAATATCATGTAGTGTAGAAAAAATACAAAAGCCAGTATAGGAAATTCATTTCTCCTGATATTTGGTTAAATCAGCCCATTTTCCTGTCGTTTTGTTTTCACAATATTAAACTGTTTGTGAAACAAAGGTATCAGTTACTTGAGATGGAAAGCTTACATAAATTTTACTGACATTGCAATGCAAGTGGCTTGGTCTAATACAGTGAAATTTCTAGGAAGTACTTACGCATTTCTGCAAACAGCTGCCTTCTTTCTGCCATGGTATTTCCTCTTTTCCCGCAATCTTCAATCATTCTGGAAGACAAAATCATGTGAAAAGTCTAAGTACTATTCCCAGACAGAACATTCACATTTGAATATCCATAATCGATCCCGGAGAACCTTTGTGGATGACTGGTGCTCCACATGTATTCAGTGCCTTTTGCCAGCCTCTTTGTGGCATGGTTTGGGGGAAAGCTGGTCCCAAAATTGCCCTCCATTCCCTAGACTCAGCTTTCAAGCATTTGTTTTCCCCCTCTCTATCTCCCAAAGGCAATGTTCAGTTTTTCCGCTTGATGTAACTAACTGACTTACATAACACAAGCTCTGAAATTCAGTTTAGGTTTTCTTAAATAAGGAATCTTCAGTTTAAATTATATAAGAGAGAAGAAATCATAAAAGATTCAGAAATTAGTTTGCAGCTTAGAAATTGCTTTTCTAGCCAGTTCTAGGTGGAAGACAGAAAAAAAATCACACAACAAAATCCACACTCCACAACATAACACCTCTATTTACTCAAGCAAATACACTCCAAATATTCATTCAAACTCAGGACAGCATGTTTCTGATTAAATGAGTTCCAGAAAAAGGCTCAGAAGTAAGAATATTTTGTCCTGCAGTCTTCAGAATATTACTAAGAACACCACTGCTGGATAGAGAATAGAGAAAAACTACGGCTTCCCTCACAGCTGGCATTCAAACTGTAAAAGACTAAAGCTTTCAGAATAAACATCTTTAGAATCACTTAAAAAAATGGAATCTGTGTCAGCTTCACCACTTCCTATGGATAATTACTCTAGCAAAACAAGCCTGGTTCAGGCTTCTGACCCACATTTTAATCTACATCCTTATTTCAACTAGATCATGTCAAATAACATTGGGCCATGTGGGATGAAAGGGAGATACTATGTAGAGGAATAGAATCCAAAATACTCTGCTGTTTTCAATAGCAAACCCACACATGTATTTAATAGGAAGGATAAAAGTATTAATTGCGAAGTCTACTATCTGCCTACCAGAGGACTCTGGGTGGAAGACTAGTTTCCTTTTATTTCTTGGAGAAAGGAAAGCAGTCACATAAGAGATTTCTGATTATTATTTTTTTTCTCTCCATAATGCACTGCTCAAATGAAGTGCTGGTACATTACAGCTGCCTTTTCCCAATAGCCTATTCAAGTCTGAGAGTACTGATAAAGGTTCCACTAAAGTGCTGTTTATGGTGGACATTTTGTGATGTGAGTAGCAGTCTCATTACAAAGTGGACAAAGGGCATGGCTGTACAATGTTTATAGGTATATTCAAGTTCACTCATGCTCTGATTTGGCTATGAGAGATACATATGTGTGTACCATGGCATTAAGTTGAGGAACTAACATATCCTGCCTTTCTCTAAAGATAAAAGCCTTCAGTATGATGCCTTATTGAAGTGGCCACACAGCCTCTGATCTGGAGCTAGTTTGTGTCTTGCTGGCTGGGAGGCGTCAAGGTAGGCTCACAGCAATCTGCAAAATGAGGTAAGCCTTAAGATACCCATTCTACATTCTAAGTAACAAGATTGTTTGTACCTGGACCAGCTTTACATCTCCCATAAAATATGAAAAATCATGTAATCCCACTAATCCCAGCTCAAGTTCCCCACACCTTTCTCTTTCTAATTGAACTTACTGTAGCAAACAATTTTGCTTTGGGAAATTACTATATCTCCTACAACAGGTGAGTTAATAAAGGCAATTTAAAAAATAACATTTTTTAGTCAGGCAGGACAGCTGAGCGAACACTTCAGAGCAAATACAATTTTAGATTAACATTTATTATTTGTAGAGTGGTTCACAGAGCACCATCTTTTTTCTTTGACTTTTACTATATTCAGAGTTATTCTACCAACAATAAACATACTGTTCATATTAACTGACCAAGCCTGGGTTATTTTCATTTTGGCACAACAATTACATCACCTTTTTCAGTTTCTTGATACAATTTATACTTATGGATAACACAGATTCTTCTCCATTGATTAATTTGGCATTTCTTTCCAGAAATGTTCAATACAGTCCATCTAATAATCACTGGATTTGCAAACATTCCAACCTCTGACTTGCTTCAGTGTTTACTGAAAACAAAAAGGGTGCTACTTTATTCATGCTTTCCTTACAATTCCTTGTAGATAAAAGCATTCTTTAGTCACAGCTTTTACATACAGACAGAGCATTCATTGAGCATGGCTTACCTGTGACTGTATTCACCGTGTGAAAGAATTTTCCCAATCAAAACCAAATGAAAAATGCATTTTTCAAATAATGCTAATTCTAAAGCAAGATCTCATGTTCCTCCAGGAAGCCTTTTGCTGAAGTATCCTTATACAGTGGGGTAAAAATCATCAACTAGTTTTCTCTTTTGTGCAGTCCATCCTTATTTTTATTTCACTGGTGGTTATATCTCTTTATATGAAGGGTTCTTTGGACATGGTCATCATTTTTCAGAATGTCCCATATATACTGAAACACTTCATTCACAGCTGTGAAAACGGGAGTGTATGGAGATTACCAGACTTGACAAGGGCCTCTCCCTGGAAGCCTGAGTTACATGTATATATATACAAGTAACTTTGTAAGACTCTCACTGCAGTAGCTTTTTTTGCAGATTTCTGAATAGCCTTCATCCAAAATACTCCTAAAATTCTCTCCAGTGGCATATATACCATTAAGCTAACGAGAACATTAGCACCGGCAGTATTATCAGAACTATCTTCTGTCCCTCTCTTGCATCTTTCTGATAGAACTAACCAGCCAACCAAATACAGATGATGGTGATCAATACTATTATTTTTGGGTTTCTTCTGATAGGAATTCTAGAATGTGTCCAAGCCAAGGCTCAACTAACACCACTGGTGATGAGTGCTGCGCATCTTCTTTTTACCCCTTCACCTTGTTCCAGCTCACAGATATGCAGCTCAGCTCTTTAACTCAGATTACAGAAACTTGTACTTGAGGATGCCCTGAGCTCAGCCCTTGGAGCTGGCCATGAGCATAACTGACTGTTGTCACGTTCCAGTATCTCTTGCCTGGCTTAAAACAAATGCCAACTCACAAAAAAAGAGGTATCTTATGTTCTACAAATCACAAAGTGAAGTTTAACATATTTAACAAAACAGAATAAATTTTTACAAATATTAATTCTTGTACAATCTTCTCCCAGTAGAAGAGACATATTTCTCTTCCCTTGATGCCTTCCACTATCTTTTTTCCTTCTCTTTTCTCCCTGGGAAAAAGCTCTTCTGTACACAGGGAGAACACCTACTGTGCATCTAATTAAAATTCTTGTCATGGACTAATTAGTGAGGTACTGATTAGCAAGGTATTAAGGCTTCAAACATTACAGGCATTCTAGAGCAGAAATAATTAAGCATAAGGTTTCCAGTTACTGAAAAGGATACCATGAATGTTTCACTTCCACTGGTGCTTTGAGCTGAATGCCTTTATGATGTCAGTAGAGTTGGAGGGAAAACAATCAATAAACAAATGGCTTAGCCCAATTTGAGCTGTTTCAATGACAATTTAATCTTCATGCTTGTTATGCATCAGAAGCATAGCTGGTCTATTTTTTAGTATATTTTATTTGTTTATAAAATCTGAGAGAAAATACCATACATACATAAGGTGAGAACTTCATGCCTTACTTTTCTTTCCTTTCCTTTCCGCCACTTTGATTTATGAGTAATATAGCAACCTCTGTCTCACATAAGTGTTTTTTTGGCTTTAGTATTTCTAGGATAAATAGCTTTTTATTAAATTCTGTTTTAAGTCATCAATTAGTATATTACCAGCTTCTTGAACTTGGCAAAAGCAACACCTGCTAGCACTAAACCATTTGCTCCAAAACCCAAAAGGAGCTAACTGCCTGTCTAACTGGAAAAGGAGCTCTCTTCTTGAGAGCTCCATAAATTCAGGAAGAGACTGTAAGAAACTCCTAACGTGACACTCACATACGTGCACAGTTTGATGACTCTGAGAAAAGCCACCCCCATTAACACTTTGACAAATCCCTGTGTTGTTTATCAGTGACAGATGAAGTGCCACAGGGAGTCAGGAAGTGTGCCAGCGAGGAAATTTCATACACTGAAATTGATTAATTGTGGCATGGAAAATTTATAAACTCCTACGTGATGGCTGTGACGCAGCTGCGCGTTTTTACAACCTTGACACAAGAGCTCCAAACCCAGATCAGTGACATTCCTGCCTGCCTTGTAGATTGGATAAAAGTTGCTCCTTCCATTGCAGCTGGCACAAAAGAAAAAAACAAAACAAATATTTCTGTCTGCCTGAGTCTTGTCTACTTCTGGTTGGGAATACTTTGGGATGTAACATCTAGTTGTATGTTTTGATCCAGAATCTTGGTAAAATCAACAGTGAGTGTCCCGAGATCACCTCCGGAAAGAATAACTTCATTTGGTAGAGAATATCAACAGGGCTCAAGCATCTGAGCAGCATGTATTTCCCTGGCATGGAAATCCCCTGATCTAAAGAGCTACTTCTTGATCTAACATGAAATGTCAAAATACTTCAATCTAAAAATTTGCTTAGGTATCTTTGGGAGTTGGAGGAATTAGGATGAGGATTAGGAGAGAACTGCAGGTTTCTCAATGGCCTTTCTTCATGCTGCTGACAAACCAGATGCTATTTTCTACACTGTTGGTCAAAATTTAAAGACAGGTTTGACTAGACAATAGTTTTCCTTTTCAGTAGCACAGGCTTCTTTCTGTCACTGCTTGGGCCAGTTTTATCAAAGTGCTGTTGCTCCTTTTTAGGCATTTTCAGCTCCAGAAATTCCAGTTTATGGAAATGAAAGAGCCTGCTAAGGTCCAGCTTACAGTGATCTGATAAAGTAGTGAAAGAACTCCAGACAATACGTGGGTTTGAAGCACTATTCACTCTGGGATCACAGCAACCTGAAAGAACAGATTTTAAACCTACAGTTCTTTTCTCCCATCTTCTCCAGAGTCAGTCCAGTTAGATGGGGGCTGCCCGTTTAACTAGAGCAGAGTGATAGGTGCTTATTTCAAGGAGAATTTGGACCAGAGAACAGAGGGTTAAAAGGGACGCCAGCTAAAAGTGTATTTGCAGTCACCAACTTCAGCAACCTCAGCAATTTTAATAACTGAAATCATCAAAGGCCATTTCAGAGTCCTCTGTCACTTAATGGATTTATTGGTGCCTTACAAATGTCTTGTTCCACATCTTTTAATGAAGCAGGTCCGTAATAGGACTCTTGCAGCTTTACATTCCAGGATTAATCTTTGGCACTATAATAAAATTGTTCAGTGCTCTTTCCTGAGGCTAGGTATAATTGCATTGCACTTACAGTGCTTGTTTGTATTTTTATCTGGATGAGATTTTTACATTGAAGGAGACAAAATGTAAGCTGTTGCTAGGCTTACATTCTGCATGAGTCTCTGCAATTCTCCATCTTCTTTTATTTTTGTCATATTTTTGCAATTTTAATACTATATAAAAAAAATCTCTCCTGATTTATTCCTTCAGTAAAATGTGCCGTTCATTTTTAAGAATTTTCCACCGATTTTTTCATCAGTTCCCCTTCAGGAGCTTCACATTCTTAGAAGGAAACTGCCAAAAATGCCCAATAAGGCACCTACTGCAACCCATTTTTGGAACGCTCAGTATCCAGGGAAGTCTAGAGTGTTACCCAGATCTTATTCACAAGGTCTAAAAACAAACTCTGATGAAATTTGACAGTATAAGGTGAAAGGGACAATATGCAGGTAGAAAACATGAGAGACAAAGCATTTGAATTTCATATGTAACACTGTACAGAATGAGAACCGTAACAGAGAATGTCATGACTGACAATGTACTTGAGGGAACAAATGAGCCACCAGTCATTTTCCATGTGCACTAGACGTTTAAGAATTCAAAAAGTTATTAATTAGGCCAAAACATATCCAAAAACCTTTCTATGGGTGCCTGTAGAGTGTAGATTCCAGCTTTTCCCCTCAAAACTCAGAGAGGGACTTCTCTCAACAGAAGAGACCCTTACCACTTGAGACAGGAAAGACATTCACTCTAAGAAACTACTCTGTTGGCTGAAACACTGCAGGAAAACCAACGTTCAGTGCTTCAAATGTATCTTCACCCTCTGAGAGTATAAAGCAATCCAATAAAATCATTTTGTTCAGCTCCAAAATCTTTTTCTCCAGTGCTCCATTGACATAACTTCTGATAAACAATTCTGATAAAGAGCAAGATTGATTTCAGCTAAATGGTGCAGATTTAAATACAGCTCTTCAAAGTTCTATTCAAATGCTATCTTCAAATTATACTTAGTCCAAGTTCATTAAATATTTTAAAACAAGTTAAGCGGATATTGATTTTCTTTATACTTCACAATGTTTCAGAGCCTTTGTACAGCTGAGGGGTTGTTAGGAATAACTTCTGCTAACAGCCACATCTTTTTTTTATTACACTAAAAACGCATTTCAGAAAAAGAACAAACTCTCAAAACTCAGACACAGAAATTGACAATACGCAATGCCAAATCTGCCTGTCTGATGTGTTAATCTGTTAGTGGAGCTCTGCCATGCCCTCCTCAGGGACCTGGATTTTACCCAAAATGTAGTTTTTCATTCAACATTTGTTTGGCTTTTATTTTTTCTTTACTATTTTTTCTGAAAAACAGGATCGATATTGTATTGATTACCTCTGAAAACTCAAGTTTGCAATTCTACTTCTTTCATTTGTTTAGACAAAGAATAGCTTGTAGGGAGAACCTTCATGAAACTCAGGGGATAAAAAGCTATCAGGACTTATATCACAGAAAGTATGTAATTGATACACCAATACTTTGCTGCGATGGTCTCCTCTCAGATCTTTTCATTTGCCATTGTAGAGGCACAAAGGAGGCTACAGGATGTCAGATATAATTAAACTCCTTCTTAGTCAAAGATTTCTTTCCACTTCTTCTTGTGCTGGCATAATTAAACTCAAATTCATTTGAGTAAGCTGTCAGTGATTGTGTTGGGAAGCATTTCCTGGCTTCTGCCAATTTTAATAAGACAAGTTGTCAGTTTTTGCAAATAGGGATTTGATGATTATTTGCTGTAGAACAGTAGGTAGAATTACAAAAAAACCATCTAAATAAACCAAATATTAGCTGTGGGTGAAGATACACTCCCAGGTAACTGAAGTTATTAAGCCTCACTGTGCACGTTGTGAAAATCTTTCACTGAATGTATTGTTGAGTAGTCAAATTAGTAAAGAGGGAAGCTGCTGTTTTTTGTCACCGCATCTGATCAATAGTTTCAGCATCCAAACTATTAACTGAATGGCCATTGATTTAGAGAAGACGAAACAACCCCATCAGCTAAGAAGAGTTTTCACTATTCAACTGAGAACCACGAACTTAAACTTCTTCATCTTTATGCATGAAATAGGCCCCTCTGGACTTTCTCTATTTTCTATTTTTCCAAAACATTTGTAAAAAATAGATTCATGAAGACGTATTCTCAATTCTACCTCAAAAACACAGCTAAGAAAAATTCTTTAAAGTCATTCCCATGGAAATCCAAGTTGCTAAGAAGACCTAATTCAGGGAAAAGTGGAAAACAAATTACAAATGAAAGACTAATGAGGCACTGATGAAACTCTTCACATATATTTTTTCATAGTCGTAGCTGTTAATTTGTCTTAAGTATTAATAGCAGTTGCTAGAATAGCAGACTGTCAGTAGGATGACAATTATTGAATTTATGAATATATTTGGAAAAAGTATGCCTTCTAAGCAAAATAAAAGCTTTGATTACTGCATCTTTATGACTCATGCAGAGAGAAACCAGATCTTTAATGCAAGTAGATTATCCTAGGAGCTGATCAGATCAATATCTGAAGAAGGTATGTTAGCAATTAGCTATTGTCAGAGAATAAAGATGTGAGATTTTCTCCTTTTTATCTGAACGTATCCTTTCTGTGAGTGGTCTGATGACTTGGGTAAAAGTAGCACAACTTCACCATTATCGTAGCTCAAGCTCTTTTAAAGGAGACACCATCTGGTTGCTTTTAATTCTGCTTTCAAATACCAGAACACATTTAAGGATGCAACTCTAAGTCTTACAGCCTTAGAAGTTATAAGTTTGTGGTGAAATACAACTGCCATCACAATTATTTCATTTGGCAGCCTTAGCTACAACAGTTCAGTCCTCAAGATACTCAGCTAAAATACTAACTATACAAAGACAATGCCTGAAATCAGCATTTGTACATTCTTATTCTGTACCGGCCTGCATACTCATGAATAATCTCATAAGCAGTACACCAATACAATCTAGTTATATCCAGAAGAAACATAACAGGTAGCCTGGCAGTACCAAGTGTTAAGAGAAAAAACGGCAGAAAAAAAACCAACCCAAGCAATAAGACATCTAAATGTGTTAAAAGGTAGGTGATCAGAAATCATAGCCAGATACGAACATTTCTGTTGCCTCCTAAGAGTGAACACAAAGGAAAGGCAAACACAGACAGACTCGAGCTCAACAAAAGCTGTCTTTAATATGTTCTTATTCAGCAAACCCTTCATACACACATTAGGCATAAAGGATATGCTTGAACTCCATTGTGGTGACTGAGTATTAAGTGAAAAGGAATGGACTGCTGAACTAGACTCAAAGATTTTTCTATTTTGTTCTCAGTAAACATCTAACAGAAAAAGATGTACTTGGAAATGGCACGCTGAGGAGTCAAAATAACTTTCAATACATGACTGTCTTTATTCACACGCAGAGAGGTATCTAACAAAGAACACACCTCCATATAGCACGTAGAAGTTTACAGAGTACTGAGGTCACTTGAAAAGCACAAGGAATTAAAGAATTAAAGAGAAGAGGATCAAACCCATAGAAATCTTTTCCTCTTTCATCCTCTCCATTATCTGGGTGTATGTTGAGATGCTATTCAGGACACATATAAAAGTGAGCTGTGGAAAAGACCTACATTTTATGTCAGTTTATACATCAGTGGTTATTCCTCAAGTATCCCAGCACAGAAGGCTAACATAAGCTTTTCTGTTACAAAACTGCCTTTGACGCAAATATATTCTGTCTTTGCCTCCCAGCAAATTTAGGCCTCCCGTTGCTGAACTACTCTCATGCAGTATTATCAGATCCTTTCTTGTTAGGCTGGATAACTCACTTCAGTGATTAATAAGGTGCAGCTATTTATTCAAAGCAGAAATTTCTGCGAAACTAACCATTAAATAAATAATAAATGCATTTAATATTATGGCAACTTCCATCCTCACAATGAAAAAATAGATATAAGGTGATGAGGGATTGTAATAACTTACATAAGAAAGAAAGACAACAAAAACCAACCCCCTCTTATCTCAACAGGTTAAGGATGACACGAAACCTAAACAAACATAAACTAAAAAATGGCTAGTCTGATATGCACTACTAGCTAGTTTATTTTCTCAAATAAAAAACCCAGTACGCCAAATTATTTTTAACCTAATTAAAATCTGACATTATTTTATTAGGCAATATCATCATTACAACAGTGTACAGAAGAAAATGAAATACAATATAATTACGTAGCAAATAATCTTAGACATTAAGCCAGAACACACATCTAATGTTTGAAATATGGGTTGCAAAGCTAATGGCTAGTGATGCCTGTAAATGGATAAGCAGAAATATCCTGCTTTGGATGATTCACAGATCCTGGTCTTTCTTAGATACATGCAGTAACACTGTTTGGACCATGCTAAACTTGAGTTACTGCTATATATACAAAATATACTTGAAGAGGAACATTTTTAACAAAAAAATATTAATTGTATTGTGAAGGAGTATTTAGGTTATAAACACCCCTCCAATGCGGAGTAAACTTTTCAGCTGGTAGAAATAGACTTGTAAGCAGACATTCATCTGGAGAAATTTCAGTGTCCTGAAATTACCTCTCATATGGCAAGGAGAGAATGAGAATGTGAAGAAAGCAAAGGGGAGAACAGCAACGTGGAAGAAGAACAGCTCACCAGGCTGGCAGCTACATTTGCAGGGATTCCTTGTGTGTTTTGAAATCCCCCAACAGCTGTTAAAGAGACTTTTGTTCATGTAAACCAAGTAGATAGCTTCTTAAGAATGCTAATGTAAGGGCAGTCAAAACACACTCCTATGCAAACATAGCAAGGGATGCACAAAATGCAATGGCCTTTATGGAAAACTTAATTTTGAAACACTAACTACAGGTTAGTGGAGGTGTCAAAATTGTCAAGATACTGTCACACAACAATTCAGATCTGTACATGCTTCTGTCACGCTTAACAAAAGATTAAACTTCCTCAGACTAATATCAGTACAACTAGAAGTTATTCAACAGCCGCACTGGACTTCCCCATCCCTGTTCTTAGGTCACAGTCACATTTAGAAGAGGGATTTAAAGCCCCAACAACACACTAGCTGAACTGGCTCAAAGAACACCCAGTGGTGCAATCCCAGCCACTGAGCTTCTAGCTCTAAAAGTGTGATTTCCAAGACCCAATACACTTACGTAGGTATTTTGCAGACTGGTGACCAAAATTGGGTGGCCGTCAACTATCAGATAGGCTCACAGATGATGAAGGAAAGAGAAGGGATGATCATGTGAAAAGAAGACTGCTTGCAGCAGTGTGGAGGGTGCTAGGGCCTCCAGCAACTTGCAAGACACGATGTATTTTGGAGAGAGATATTCCAATGCTAAATGCTAAATGCAAGTGAATTTGTTATGTGAAATACCATGGTTCTGTGTAGGTATAACATTACAGAAACACTAACAGTAAAATAACAGGTATTGATCATTTGTACCTGTTTCTCCTCAGCAAAACTCACTGGAGTATTTTGTCTACCATCAGGGATTTACAAATTAGGCCACAAGAGCATGAGGATGGCATGAACCCTCTGGGAGAGAGATAATTTATCTAGGCTTGAACACTGACCAAAAAATGTATTTGAACTGACTGTGACAAGCAAGAAGCACACTAGTTTGGTGTGCTTAAGACTAGCAAGTAGCTACAGAGCCCTTCCACCTCCTGAACCACCACTCACAACCTCCAATGAGGCTGCCAGCTTCTTGGTGCAATGCCCCAACTGCACATCAAACATCAACCTGTTTACTTCAAAGAACAGAAACTGAGACTGACGAGAGCTCCATGCCAGTCTGAAGTCTCTCATCACCACCTTGACAAAACCACCTCCAAAGAGAATCCTGCTGAAAGATGCAGCAGATACACTGGTACAGAGGCATCTAACTGGAAGTAGTTTAAGCAGATTTAAACTAAGCTGCTTAATGATACTTAAAAACAAGAACAAGTGCGCCTCGAGTGCCATTTGCTTAATAATCAGATCATGTCTAATATTCTTCTGAGCATTCCAACGACAACAAAAAGGCAGCAGTGTTATCAAATGCATCAAATCAGAGCAGGAAGGAAGAGACCTTCTCCCTTGTTTGGCTCTGATTCAACCTCATTCAACTACTACACTCTGGTTTAGGCACCAAGTTGTCTGAAAGCTATTGACAGAGTGGAAGGAGCGAGAAGGAGACATGGGGAAGTAATCAGAGGATGGAGACAGGACAGTCTGATTTCTAGGAAGAGAGTAACATCAAACCTACACAGTTTTGCTGAATGCTGATGAACTGCAAATAAAATAGTTGTATGCTATTGATGCTGAGAGCTGAATTATTAGGTATGATACATAGGGTTTAACTGGGAATAAAAAAACTGATACTTAAACAAAGAAACTGTCATATCTCAAAAGGGGAACTCTGAAGTGAAAGATGCATTAGGCTTGGGCAGTCTCTCAGGAAATGTGGAGAATGCCCTACAGTCTGTCTTAAAATTATCCCAATAAATCTTTATCATATATATTGTAGGCTCAACTATATTTTCAGTGAGGTGAAATGGAGACTGTAGAAGTGTTTCATAGAAAGATCCTCAGATGGTATAAAATAGAAGAGAACCATCTTTCATTCCCCATGTGTATACTCATTTTTTCATCTTACATATTTCATCATTTAGTTTCTGAAACAGTCAGTCTTTAAAAGAGGCTAGCTCATTAGCCACATCCTATTCCCTTATTGCTATTTCTGCCTTCACTATTACCTTTTTTCTGCTGCATCGCTCCCAAACCATCCACTTTGCCTCTACTGATTCCTGCCTCTCAGACTTCCTGTGTTGTACCACAAAGTTGTGATGTCCTACAACAGACTGCTTGGTGACAGTCAAGCACTTTGTTCTTGCCTCAGACTGCAGTGTAAACAGAGAGTAAAGGAATGCAAAGAACTGCAGAGCTGGACTTTGGATTCTGGGCTCATCTTTCATTTCTTCTGAAAGCTCAATGGCTGAAACATGAAAAGGACTGAAGAATGACCAAGCTTTCCTTATAGCTATGAGAAAGAAGACAATACACACTATACATGAGCAAAATGCATTAAAATCTTACAAGATGACGATGAGTAGTGCTAGAGCTGTGAAGAAGCTGCTCTTTCCTTCAGAAAAAGGAGCAGGTGAAGCCCCTTTGTACCAGTGACTCCTTACATGTTCTTCACCTTCTACTAAAACAAGTTCTGATGGGTCATTTTTAGGACTGGGCTCAATTAACCGATACTTTTCACAAGGTGCTTGAGCTACATGCAGAAACTGAGTATAATGGAACTTTCTGGAGCAAATTCTACCACTTCACAGCTGGCAAACTCCTACAAGGTCAGGGGTATGCTATCCCAACATTCTGCAAGAGAGTACACCCCATCCTCCCACCTTGGTCTCCAGTGAGAGCCTTTGAATCACACAAAGAGGAAAGAAAAACCTGTGTGGTGGGTGGAAAAACACCAGTGAGCCTTGATCTACCATCACAAAGCGTTATCATGATGTACCTAGCTCAGAGGAACTAAGGATCAAACTGGAGACTGGTAGCCAAGTCTCAAGGGTTTCTAGAGGCCACAGGTCTAGGGGCACAGTAAGAGATGGGGCTCCAGATCAGGAAATGAATGACTCCTGCGTATTAGGACCCTGGGCCAAGGCAAGACAAAGCTGCGGCAAAGTCAGTAAAAGAAGTAAAGGCAGAGGAGAACTATGACGGTGTAGAAAAAGTAGAAAAGGGAGAGAATGAGTAGGCGTGCTGAATGAACACAGTGTAATACAATGAGCAGTGAAGAAAAACAGGTGGGCCTATCTGCTACATGAGGCAAGCAGCTATCTTCTCAACCCGTGCCTTAGTTGTGGGGGCTCACTTTTGCCAACTAGATGGAGTACAACCCATTGCAGGACTGCAGGGCCTTGCAGAGACTCTCTGAGCCGATCTGGGATTTCTACTGTCCCCTGAGAAAAGCAATTCCAAGCAGAATTCCTCAGGTCTCCCACTGCAAGGTGGTGGCACCTCCCCACAGCATTGTTTTCTTGAGATCCAACCTGGGAAGGGCTGGAGGCGACCTGGAAGGCACAGGAAGACTGACAACACGCAGCTCAAAATATCTCCAGCACCATCTAAAGGACTGAAAATATTCAAGTCCAACTCAGTTTTTCAGCTAAAAAATTTCCAAACCCTAGAGAGACAAAAAATTATTCTGTTTTCTCAATCCATTACTTATTGACTCAGTTTATCAGTTATTTCAACTCTATTTCAGCTCTTCTAATACCTGCTTTCACTACAGATACCCAGAGGCAAAGGTTACTTAGGAATTAGAGGTGTGAATTCATTTCCAGAGGCAATGAAATAGATTTAACAAAATCTATTGGGTAAATATTTAGCTGCAGGCCTGGTTTTAAGCAAGGCTGTGGAAGTGTGGTTTTACAACAAAAACGAGTCAGAAAGAGAATTTTGAAAAGGCAGACAGGACTTTTCTCGTTATTTACAACTTTATTTTTTATTTTATTTACAATTTTGCCACTCAATCTTATTCATATAGAAGCCAGAGAAGACAGATATCTCTGCTTTGAACAGACTTAGATGCTGTAAGGTGTTGAAATATTTGGCAAAAAAAGGCCTTTTGATGGTGTTCCTTGCCTACGCTTCATTCTTCTTCAACTGGGAAATACTGAAAAGATTTCCACTGGCAATCCCCAACGCCAGGACCATTCATTTATATCAAGTGCAGTCATTCCTCACTATATCAGCAGCAGGCTATTTAAAGTAGTATCATCAATTGCTTTTTTTTTTTTTGCACATCACAGAGATTTGAGTAAGGTAGAACAGCACTACAAAGTAACGCTTTTGGAGGTAAGCATTCGTATGTCAATTGAATGAATTGCCTATGGGAGGTCATCCAACAGATGAGGGCCCACAAGAGACCAGTGTGGAACAGATCTTCATTCAAAGCAGCAGTGATCCTGGAAGCCTTTCAAATATTCAGCTTCTGATAAAGTCAGTCCGCTCACAAAGGTTTTAAACATAGCAGTCACTGAGCTACAAATAACCCACGGCAGTAATAAGGTCAAAATAATGAGGGAAAAAAATGGCATGGAATTCCTTCAAACTTCATTTTTCCATCTATTTTCTCATGTAACAAAGAAAAAGAGTAGATAATTTTGAAAGTCGTGTTAGCTAGTAAGGAAAATTCAAGCCCAAGACAAAAACAGCTACATTTCCTTTCTTTTGAATGATCTACTGAAACTGTACTGTCTGAAAAGGTGACATTGTCTTGGGGGGAGACTAGAAATGTGTGAAAATGCTGCAAGACTATTAATTATAGAAACATAAAATGGCCCAGGTTGGAAAGGACCTCAAGGATCATGAATCTCCAACCCCCGCCACATGCAGGGCCACCAACCTCCCCATGTAATACCAGACCAGGCTGCCCAGGGCCACATCCAATCTGGCCTTGAACACCTCCAGGGACGGAGCATCCACAGCCTCTCTGGGCAGCCTGTTCCACCACCTCACCATTCTCTCTGTAAAGAACTTCTCCCTAATATCCAACCTAAATTTCCCTCATTCAACTTAAAACCATTTCCCCTTCTCCTGCTATTATCTACCCTTTCAAAGAGTTGACTGCCCTTCTTTTTACCCTTTACATATTGAAAAGCTGCAATGAGGTCACCCAGCAGCCTTCTCTTCTCCAGTCTGAACAAGCCCAGCTCCCTCAGCCCCTCTTTGCAGGGGAAGTGCTCCAGCCCCCTGATCATCTTTGTGGCCCTCCTCTGGACCCTCTCCAACAGCTCCCTGTCTTTCTTGTATTGGGAGCTCCAGACCTGGACACAGTATTCCAGATGGGGCCTCATGAGCACAGAGTAGAGAGAGACAATCACCTCCCTGTCCCTGCTGGCCACCTGTCTTCTAATGTATTACAAAACAAATTTATAAAACCATAAAATGAACTAATCTTTTTTTAAAAAAGGGAGAATCAATCTTTTCACGTGCGTTGAAGTTGGTACAACTGCCAGCGTAGTTAAATGACATCAGCCAAACTCTTCAACAGTGTTGAAAGCTGATATCCTGGAACACTTTTATGTAAGCTACTCTGAAAAGGAAAAATACACAAAACCCAATGCTTCCTATGTTCATTTGCTTTCCTTTTAGCTTTATCATGCAAACATATTGAAAAAAATTCAGTTAATCAAACTTGAATGTTTGCTAGTATGAAAAATACACATAATCTTTGTCTTGCCTGTTTAGTTTTTGGTATAGCAAAGGATTAGAAAAGAACAAATACAGCACTCTCAAGTGTCCAAAAGGGAGCGAATTTTTTTTGCCCCCCTAACGGTCACAAATACTCCTCCTAGGTAAGGAGAACCCTCCTACCACTCATCTCTCATCAAAACAATGAAGTTATCCCACAAACTCTGTATTTCTTCTGTTCGGGCAATTTTCTGAACAAGAAAAAGAGAACAATTCTCTTTTCTTTTGTTCCCATTCTCCTTAAACACACTGAGCAGAGATTGCATCTGTGCACCTCTGATTATATCATGATAAAAGTCAGTTTGTTTTGTATTTGTTGTCCCAGTATTGCAAAAACTGACTGCAAAATTGGCAGCAACTGAATGTATACAGGATAGAATAGCTTTTAAAATTAAGACTTTTAGGCTTCCTATGGGCAACAGCTACTCAGAATAATCTTTTCTTCTCTATCTTTACTTATGAAAAAGATTTCTATACAGATTTCCTGTTCTTCTAGGGGAGATGCAGCATTTGAAATGCCTCTGTCCTGTTACAAAGGTTTTTCTGCTTGTTCTGGAAGCCAGGGATATACCTGCAACAAATGCGAACTTTAAAATACATGTATCTGTTCATGCTGATACTTATGGGATAAAAATACAGACTTGGAAAAAGAGGAAATTTAATTTACATTTCTCATCCTTCTCAGAGGGTTGCTTTAAAAAAGAAAAAATGTCTTTTGTTTCATTTTTTTCTTAGTAAACAGTTCTTCTACGTTCCGGTCAGGTAACTGAGAAGGTAGATGTCAGCTCTTTAAAATTAAGGTTTTAGTGGGTTTTTTTTTGGGGGGTGCTGGGTCAAAATTTTGCCTACAACGATAAACAGCAGACACTTGGGGAGACTTGTGCCTGAGGGCGCCTGGCCAGTTACCATGAGCACTTGAGCAAAATATTGTGGCAAATTTATCTTGGCTGGAACAAACACTGCAAATTTTATTTTGACAAAATGGCATCTTTGTACAATTCCTGCTTCTTAAGGAAGTCCATTGTAAAATGCATCATTTCTTGTTTCATTGCTTCCAGGCCCTCAGGCAATCCTCAGATTAAACACCTGGAACAAGCCAGGCCTGGCAAAGCTCTCTGCTCTTCAGATCACTGCCACACAGAGAAAGGGCAGAGCTGACGTCTGTTAGTGCAAACAAACATGCTGGAAAGTGAAAACTCTATAATATTGAACATTGATATGGCTTAGATAGCTGCAAGGTGGATATCCAATACATTGTTTTAAGCTGCTCTAACAATATACTTTCACAAATGTAGCCTGCATAACATTTTCTAGAAAATGTAATACACTGAATTTGAAAATCCATAAGTATGCTTGAAACTTTGTTTAAACCTCAGATGAAGCCTGCTGAAATCTACTTGGAGCTTTTGTGCTGCAGCACAGTCAGAGGAAATGCCCTCTCTTTTTGGAACAAAAAGAACTAACTGATGTATACAGCTACGCTTGTCCTTCACTCCTTAATGCTTCTCTGCTGTTGGCATGACATCTTTCATAAAGGTTGTGAACTTTTAAGTGGCACTTTCCCAGTACAGTACGTTTATACCAGAATAAGGAATAGAAAATGTGCATGTGTATGTATAAAAAAAAGTGAGAGCTCTTCATCTTCTACATAAATACAGAGTTTAATCTTAGTTCTATTTAAACCAATAGAACGGCTTGCACTGACTTCAATGATAATGAAGTCAATTTTGTCAGGATTTTACTCATGTTTAGTTTCATCTATAATGGCTTATCTTTTCAAAAGTAACTTGTGATTTAGGACACCTCTATTTCTGGCAATACTGAAAGATATCCGTTAGGCGTCTGCCCTTCACAGAAAGAAGAGTTTTCATTCTCCCTCTGGGATCAAGCTGGGCAATGAAAATAAACATTATCTGAAACCAGAGTCTAGCATGTTTGTATTTTCTGTAGTGTTGTGGTGTTAAAATTAGAATGCTGCAAGGTTAAATTGTAATGTGAACAGATAGCAATCAAGAGACAGTCAAGACAGCAGAACAGCACCATCAAAAATAACAATTGATATACAATGAATTATGGCAATGTGTATGTTAGTAGTTTAATTATTCTAAGATTTTCCATAGAAAAGGTGGCATTTATTACTAATGACAAAATCTTCTTCAACCTCAAGTGGCAGATGTGAAACACTCACTGATGGGAGATGCACATCATCACACCAAATCATTTTCCCACACCTTTATCCACTTCAGATAATTTTGGATTTAAAATTAGCAGCTGTTTTACAAAGAAAAGAAATTAACCAAATGACCTTGAAGGATCAATTTCAGTCACTGATTCTAATGAAAGCAATTTATCCCATAGTTGTCCAGAATTTTGATAGTAAAGTGTTTCTACCCATATGTGAATAGATACAAGAGAGGATGCAAAGGCATAAAGATTGAATGGGATACTCCCAGAAGGGAGGCAGGCTTAAAATATTAGCTACTTTTATGCAACAAATCACAGTGTGGGGTGGAAAAAAGTTATTTTCAAATGCAGGCATAATCACTTAAAATGTTCCTCCTGGCCTGTAGGTATTTTCACATACCAACATTTCATCTGGCACAAAGGCAATTTAAAGGGCCAGGAGTCCAGTTAGCAACAGTTCGCACAGCTGCCCTTTGAGGCCAGCTTCAAAGATGGATGGGAGATGCTGCAGACAGTTGAGTCACATGTCGCCATGTCTCCAGCACACAGGTGGGACCAGCAGCAGTAGAAGGGAGCACTGATCACCATAATCCCAACTATTCTGATTTACACATTCCCACTTCTCCAAAAGAACAGATGTTCGGAAACTGGGATGTCAAATTTTCATTTTCTCTTTCCAAGAGATACAACTGCATAATATTTATGTCTGGTGTGGGTTAACTCCTAACAAGAAATATCACCATGAAGACACCCTCTTATGTGATATTAGTCACTTTAAAATACACTGCAGTATTTTATTTCTCTTAGAAATTACAACTCACACATAGAACTTTGGTTTGTATTATAAACAAGGACGAGACACAAATA
This sequence comes from Lagopus leucura, assembly GCF_019238085.1. Taxonomy (NCBI): domain Eukaryota; kingdom Metazoa; phylum Chordata; class Aves; order Galliformes; family Phasianidae; genus Lagopus; species Lagopus leucura. The sequence continues at coordinate 50,129,768 of NW_024962263.1, read as the reverse complement.
TACTGATAGAAAACTTTTTAAAATGAACTGCTGAGCTCATTGCAACATTGTCCTGACTCTATTTGCAACTTCGTGTTAGCCTGGGTTTTAGTCAGAACTCAGACACACAGATGTGAAACTACCAAAAGCCAGTGAAAGCATTTTCTGCCCCTTGTCTCACTATTTTCAGATCCGTAGCTGTTCTCTGCATCACCAAGTCACACCCTAAACTGAGGAATGTTTTCTGAGCTAATGCTAATTGTACCGGTGGATCTTGGATCGAGCTCATCCCTATTACCTATGTTATAGAGAGAGTCACGGGAACAGGATGGGCTGGCTAAATTCGGCATTGTCTTTCTGGAATTATTTTTTGAACTTCACTCAAAATTTAAGAGCCAAAGTTATTCAGCAACTCAAAACACTTCTGAACTGCAAGACCTACTTTTGCATCTGTCTGATACATTTTCCATCTTACAAAAACAAAAAAATGAAGTAAAAAAAGCCCCTACCATGTCAAGAGCGATAAAACACAAGTAAATGGAGGTGAAAAGCCCAATTGCAAACAGTTTTCCTGCTGTTGATGGAGGCCATCACAGGCTCCCAGGCCTGCACAGGTCCCAGGGCAAGTGGGATGGCGGTGCTCTGGCTCATGGTTCAGGGCCTCACTGCTCAGCCTGGCGGGTTTGAAGGCAGAAGGATTCCTGCTGCAGCCAGCTCTGCTTTAAAATCACGCTTTAAAACCTCTCCTTTAAAACCAAGGTCCCTTGTGCCAGAATAATCACACTCAGGCTCTTAAAAAACAAAACCTGACCCAAAATGAATAATTATTTCATTCTGCTTTTAGCCTTTTAGGTTATTTATGTCATTTGCAGACTTACATTGCCAAATGGGAGAAGAACCCTGCGCTAATGGCTAGCTTAAAACATCCTCCTTCTTCAGCTTCTAATCATAGCTCAGGATTATATTTTCCTGCATTCAATATATCACTGTAATAAAACCACTCTGAAAAGGAGGCTCAGCAGTGAGGTGCAGCAACAAGAAAAAGGCAGCATGGCAGGAGGTGGCTTCATCTCCTTACACCTGGTGTAGCTGTCTCAGGTTTCTCCTTTAACATGCAGGCAGTCCGTGTCCCAGTGACACTATCACCTCTGTTCATTCATCCATAGATTGTCCTTTCCAAAGATCATTGTTCACTGCTAAAGGTGCAGAAAATAAGCTTGCTTACTCTTTCACCTTACCTCATAACATTCCTTAGCTAGAAAGGAGCTCCCAAGCACACAAGGATACCTCAGAAATAAGTGACTTTATAACTTTGGTGTTTTTAGGGTATGCCTTGAGCTCCTTTGGAAGCCTCCTTGAGGCTGCCCTCTAGATAAGTTTCCGCACAAGCGCAGACCTGGCACTTTCAAAGGTCTCCTTTCAGATGAGGATGGAAGGTCTGATGCTGACAGCTCAAAGCTTGCTTGGCACCCCGATGTGCATGCCTGGAGAAGTCATGACTCCTAGGCAGTCCAGTGCACACAAGGCAGCCATGTGAGAGGCAGCTGGACAAGGAGCAAGCTTTGTTCATAACCTCAAATCATCTCAGCTTTGTTCATCTCCTCAAATCAGCTCAGGTTCTCTTCAGGAGTTACGTGAGCTTCACCATGGAAAGGGTCTACCATGGGCACAGCTTCTCTGTTACAGTACTTTTCCCATAAGTAACAAGTAACTGCTGAGTTCTGGTAATACCTAATCCCACTAAGATATGTAGGACACCAATTAGGAAATGTTATCAGACATAAAGCAAAGATGTACAGGAGTGTGGCTCAAATGCAGTTAATATCTCTGAATACATTTGCAACTGACTGTACACAAAGTGTAAAAATAATTGCAGTGAGAATTCTGAAATCAATCAGCATTCACAGGGAATCATACATGTAACTTACATGTTTTACGAGCACAAGAAAAGCTTGCCAACAACGAAGACAAGAAGAAAGACATATAGAAATTATTAAAGGAACTGAAAAAGAGCATGGATTATTGATGATGAGAGCTAAGAGAAGGGACTCCTTGCATAAGTGTTGAAAGACAGATGTGAAGAAAGAGCATCTGGCTATTAGAAAATGTAAGTTTGAGGCAGTGAGTAGTGTGATGGAGACAAAAAAAAAGTACATATATGTGGTGAAGAAGGAGTGAAGAAGGAGGAATGGGATAGATCAATAAGAAGCAGCAAAGCAGGCAGGAGAGGACAGTAAAATGAAGTAACAGAAGACAGTGAACATACAGTCTAGATAATAAGGGTACCCTTTATTATCAATGCCCTTCACACAAAGGCACTGGAAGCTTTTTCAAAGTTCACGGAAGTTGGTGAATCATACCTTTGCACACAGAGTTTTCAGAGGTCAAGAAATATTTCCAACATGGAGTAAACTCACTACACTCATGGAATATAAACCTGAATAACAGGTATTTGAGGTCAGCCTACTTGTAGAAGACATCAGCTGGAAACAGTGCATTAGAGAGTCATTTAGGCACTTACTTGCTCTGCTGAGTGACTGCTAATGCAGGAGCTACGTGTGCACAAAGAAAGTCTTATAAAAGATGACTAAAGTCATCTTTTATATCATCACACTTTGAGCAAAACAGGATGCATTAAGACCTTTTTCTCCATCTACCTTCTGTCTCCTCTCTTTCAGTGCAGCTAGCAAGATAAATAAACTCATAAACACATGTTGGGGTTTTCCAACTATAGCAGACTGGTGGTTTTGGTATGCTATTGTCCCCTCATACCCATAATTCAGGCAGATGCTCAAATGGGCAAAACACCTCCATAAAACAGAACAGAGGTTTAAATGCTATAAAGCCAATGAAGTCTAACTGGTTACTTGCTAAAAATTACCACAGTGCTGTTAATCAGGCACCTGGAAAAGCCAATACAAAAACTTACTTCTTTCAGGACAGCAGGAATGAATTAGTTTTCCTGTACTTCTACCTGAAGAGACCGACCACCTCTGCAATTAGGGAAAAGAAAAAGCTGGTATATTTCTCTAATAACTCTTCCTCATGAGTATCTTGTTGGACAATGTCAAAAAAGCCCTCAAAGAAGAAGAGAATTATATAGTTGGTTGCCTTCTGTCAGGCAGAAGACCTGCAGGATATCTGTGGGTCCAGTCATTGTTCAATAGAATTTGTATTGTACCAGCACAATATTTAATCTTCAGTTAACCTTTTAATTTAATGTTCATCTGCTTGCTTTCAATATGATTTAAAGCTGGTAAAAATCCAGGAAATCTTCAATATACGTGAAAGACAGCCTGACTGGAATGATAATAAATTCTTAGGTGAGATGTTAGCAGTGATTTCCAGAGCAAATTGGCAATAAGGAAGCATGATGCATTTATGAAGCCTAAGGGTTATGAAAAGGAAAAAAAATCCTCTCTCTTTTTCAGTTTTGCTCTGCTAACTTCAGCAGAATTAACAATCAAGATGTTCCTACTTTTCCAGTATTAGCATTCCTCGGAGCACCCGCAGTTCACTGTTGTTGTCAAAGGGTTCTTGAAAGCCTAATCTGCCACTCTAAATTCTAAGCAGCATCCCACACAAAAATATCCATAGCCAGAGAGAGTTAACAGGCATTTAGCTTTCACCTCATTACATAAATGTGTAAGAAATACATACTTAATTACCATTAGTAGGTAGGTGGCACTGTTCCTCTCAGCCCTGCAAATCCAGTTACTTTCAATCCAGTATTAGGTTGCAACTCACATCAAGACTAAAGTTCACCCTCAGAGACAGTCAGAAAATCACTTCACCATCCTGGATCAGCACATAATTTGGCAGAATTATTAGGCAACTTGTGCAGTAAAAGGAAGGAGAGACTTGCAGATTGCGCCAGTTTCACTCTGCCTGACCCAGTGTGATGTTAGAAGTGGATGGCAAGGACATGCGGCCAGGGAAGAATACAGGGATGCTGTCCAGATATGGAGAGATGGGATCAGGAAAGCCAAGGTACAGATGGAACTGAACTTGGCAAGGGATGTGAAAAATAGCAAGAGAGATTCTAAAGATATGCTGGTCAGAAGAGACGGGCCATGGAGTGTGTACCTCCTCTGATAAATGAGAAAGGAGAACCAGCTCCAAGAGACATGAAGAAAACTGAGGTACTCAAAATGCATTGGGGCCCAGGGAAACCTGATCTGGTGGGCAGCAACTCTGCTTACGGCAAGGGGAGTGGAGCTGGATGATCCTTAAGGTCCCTTCCAAACTGAGCCATTCTACGATTATGCCACTTATTTTTGATAAAACAGCTTGTGGCACTCAACATCTTCAGTTTTTTTTGTTTGTTTGTTTTTTGTTTTTTGAAACCAGGAAAATGAAAGTAATTAATCCCAAAGTCATTACTTTGTGTCTAATAACATACAGCAAGGCTACGTGATTTATTTTATGTGTGATTGCGTGTACATGTACACAAGCAAAGCATATGAGAGCTACATTATATGAGACAGGTAGGGAGTGAGGAGTCTTGTAGATTATTTACTAACTTAGCACGGTCTGAAGCTGATGGAGAAAGTAGTAAAATCATGAAAAGGAGCTTTTCCTTGGCAGAAGATCTGGACGTTGTTTGACATTCAGAGGAAGAGATTATCTCAGTGCAGGTTTATTGTGAGACAAATCTGTAAGAAGAAACTGTGCTCTCTTTCCACTTCTCCAAGGTTCATGATTTCATCTTCTTTTCTGCAACAAGCCAGATTCAGAAAGAAGCTTCAAAATCCCATGATTGTCCTGTAGCACTGACTCATGACCTGTGAGCATTGAGACGTTAGTACTGAAGTCAAGTAAGCGCCTCAGAGGAACAATTATAGAAAGCTTGACCACAGGCAAATACAGCTAGGTGATGGCTCTACAACTCTTCCTGAGATACTCATGTACAAGGGTCCCTTATATGTGGCACAGAAGCCAGGGAGCTGGAGCTTCATTTGCTGCAAGTTGGTGCATGTGTTTGTTTCGGTCTGTTCTAGTGCACCCTTAAAATGGAAATGGACATTGGAACTAGCTCCGCAGACACCCAAGGTAAATACACTGATACCACAATCTCTTGTGCTCAATGATAAAATGAATCACCTTCTATGACGACTTCATAGTGGACATTTTTTCAGAGAACGGATTTCTTTAATTCACCATTGCTTAATGCTTTTAGCTAGTTGGACCTTTTGGAAATAGCTGGCCCCAAGTGCACAGGTCCTGTGTGGAAGGACAGCCTGGACTGCTACAATCCACCCACTTGTGATCTGAGGTGTTGCCCAGGAGATGTTTACTCTCCCTTTAGAAATGCTTTTGCCCATTTTCATTTGAGCAAGATGAACATTTGGATGTGGAGCTCAAGCTCTTAAAGCTAGCGTCTGTTGCTGTAACATATTTATCCCTGGAAAAATATCTCAGCCATCTGACAGTTGAATGAAGGACTGGCCTGCTCCTCCTGGTACACATATTCTGGCATCAATTAGTCACTGCAAGTTGTTCCCCACTGGAATTTTGCCCACATTATTATTTGCATACAACACATGTACACATCATATTAACCGGCCTTAAAATGTTGTGTCTGTTTTGATTCTGGGTAATCAGGACTCCAGATTTCTTTCTTCTCAGAGATTGAGGCAGTTATGCTAGTCCAACAGATCAATGTTTTCCTTCTCAGTGGAATCATTTTTTGGCTTTTCCACTGTTTTCCATGAATCCAAAACTACCAAAAGTTGATTATACTAGTAAACCATGTGATTTTACTTTATGGAAGTGGGCCAATGAGATTTCTCCAATAACTTTGTCGATATTATAAGTGAGTTACGAGTTTTAAAACTAGCTAAAATCTGAATAGTAAAATCTTGTAATGACTTTAATGTTGGTTGATGAGACTCAACATGAACCAGCAAAGTGTGCTTGCAGCCCAGAAGACCAACTGTATCCTGGACTGCATCAAGAAAACACCAGCAGGTCAAGGGGGGTGATTCTGCCCCTCTACTCTGCTCTTGTGAGACCCCACTTGGAGTACTGTGTCCAGTTCTGGGGCCCCCAGTACAAGAAAGGACATTGATATGCCAGAGTGGGTCCACAGGAAGGCCACGAAGATGATCAGAGCACCTTCCCTGTGAAGACAGGCTGGCAGAGCTGGGGCTCTTCAGCCTGGAAAAGAGAAGGCTCTGGGGGACCTCTTAGTGGCCTTCCAGTACCTGAAGGGAGCCTAAAGGAAAGCTGGGGAGGGACATTTTATAAGGTCAGGCAGCAAGAGAATGAGGGGAAATGATTTTAAACAGAAATAGGGAAGATTTAGACTAGATATTAGGAAGAAATTCCTAACTGTGAGGGTGGTGAGACACTGGAACAGGTTGCCCAGAGAGGCTGTGGGTGCCTCCTCCTTGGAGGTATTCAAGGCCATGCTGAATGGGGCTTTGAGCAACCTGGTCTAGAGAGATGTGTCTCTGCCTGTAGCTGGGGGCTGGAACTACATGATCTTAAAGTTCCTTCCAACTCAAACTATTCTATGAAATTATTTTGATGGCACAGTGATACATTTTAGCAGTCTTCTGAGTCTTTCTCAGCTGTCCCATGTACAAGAGTCGCCTGCAAAGAATTCTTGTTTTACTCCTCAAAAACTACAGTTAGCCCTGGCTATTAAAATCTTGTGCAGTCTACAGGCATAAAAGACACCATCCCTTGTGCAAAAAAATTTTATACCAGATCCAGAGGGATTAAGGAGACAGCAGAAAGCAACAGGGACAAAAGTCCAAGGTAAGAAAGTTTATATGTATAGTTCTTAAAAATGGACAAAAGGTGGCTATTTGAAAATAGTGTTCTTCATCAAAACATGACCACATTTCCAAATCAAGTTGGTTATCTTTAAGATCATCTGCACAGCCTAGCATGGTTCTAGAGAAACCACACAGCGGAACACCTGATTAGGCATAGGAAGGTTTTTTTGGACAGTGCTTATACTCCTTTTGTTCACCAGAATTCACTGAGGATTTTCCATACCCATACTTCCATAATCTCTTACCTTTTTGCAAAGATGACCAGCTAAACACAAACTCTTCTATCTTGTTTGTTGCTGAGGCTTAATAATGAAGGCCCTTACCAAGATTCTCACTTCTAATTCTCCCTCTCTTGTTATAAGCTATCACAGCTCTGACTTCAAAGACGAAATTCTCAGAGAGGGGAATATTTATAAGATGGTGGTTTATCTCCTTTCATCTAAATTCCTTAATTTTTGAATCCCCACATCTAGGGTTATCTCTGTGACAGTCAGAGGAGTGTTAGTGATACTAGACTATGAATCACTTGCTCCTGTTGCCTTATGCTTTGAGTCACAATGGATGTGCTACAGTTGTGATAATCCTGGGTGTTTCAATTAGATTCCTCATTCACCGAATTGAACAAGGTCCTTAAATCTAGAGAGATCAAACTTCTTTGATTGCTTGGATAATTTGATCTGATTTTTTCTTGCTCTGCTTGAACTGACGGAATCAGAGCTAAATCACAGTCCTACTTTGCTTGACTTCTTCCTCATTTGGCTAATCTTCTCCTTCAGAGAATTCCACTGACATAAAATGCTCATTTTCAAGAATCCTGATTCAACTCATTGTAAATCTGTTGCATTCTGGACTTATAAATGGACTGCTTAGCTTTGCACTTCTTTATTTCACAAATTCTATCTTGTAAGCTGACAGGCAGGGCTGGCTGCTTTTCTTCACCTTTGATAAAATCACCTAATTACAGCTGAGTTGAAAACCTGAGCTCTGAGCACTTACTCCCTACAGCACAGCATAAAGAACACGTCGTCTTTGCTTGTGGCAAAGTTACCTGCCTCTCAGACTTGGTTTAGTTACACCATAACTTGAGCTGCCACTGCTCCCCACCAGCAGAGGGACAGGCTGACCTTCACCAGCCCCACTGGAATGCTTCCAGTTTACCTACAGTGAGAACAAGGATTTTAAAACAGCCTGTCCTATTTAACCTAGTCATGCGTAAAAGTAAAAAAAAGAAAGAAAAAGGGTGCACAGAGAAAATAATAGGGGGATAAATCTCATTTGAGTTTGTTATAGGCATGAATACACAGATAGAACCCAATGCTGATATTTCAGTTCATCTGTATGTAGATAAATGGTTAATGGGGTAAGAAACGGAATATTCTGTGGCACTGCTTCCACATTCACATCCCTATAAGGCACTGAAGTTTGGTTTTATGCTGCCAAACTTAAGGAGGCTGTGTAAAATCTGTAGGAGGAAATGATATAGATACTCCTTTCCTCCTTCATCAGAGACACTGATTCCACTAATCAGGAAAGAGAAAGGGAGACATTAATAAATATTAAAGACTAAAGCAGATTCTTAAGAAGTATTATTAATAAAAGAGTAAGTAAAACATTGGTTTCTTAATGACAACAGATGTTCCCAATCATTAAGCAACAATGATAAACACAAAACTAGTTACACACCTTGAGGCAAAGCCAATGGAGTTGTAGAAACCCGCATACGCTTTTCATTGATTTGAAGGCAACCACTTCCTAAATGACAAGACTTTCTTTTTAGAAGTAGGGGAGTCCCTCAAACAGTTAAACACCTGACAAGGTGTTCACATAGCCACATGAGCACAGTGACTTTACAGAACTTGGAAAAATGAAGAGAAAACACTCCTGGAAGTTCTGCTGACCCAGAGAGGAAGGCAACACTTCAGCTTAATCGATGCTTACCTGCTTCTGCAGTTTCATGCAGCCACACACCGTTACTGCTTTCTGTGAGCACAACACGTGCTGGGAACCAGAGCACTTGACCTTACCCAGCTCTGCACCAGGAGCTCTAGAGCAGTTTCTACCTTCAGCAAAAAGCTGAGCTCATTTCCCCTCACACCCAGCACAGAGCAACCTAATACACCTCATCATGTGGTGTGTTGCCATAGCAGCGATGAATCCAGCTGCTGCAACACAAAAGACTGATAAAAAGTTTTTTTTTCTTCCTTTTTCTTTTTTTTTTCCTTGTCCACCCACCCAGGAAAAGTCAGGGTTATTTTCTGGTGCAGCAAATCTAATCCAGATAGATTCATGCCACCTATGAAAGCTACACTGTGATGAAGACTAAAAAGAAAGACACAATTAACGATACATTTTACTTCAGGGGATTTGAGTTTTATTTATAAAAGAACAAATGAATTAATCATATGAAATCACCACTGATCCCTCAAACAGCTGATCATTGTTTTTCTGCTCCTGGCATTCACTGGTTTCAAATTTAGGTCACTACCTCCATGGGAAATGAAAACAAATGATTGTACTTAACAGAAGTATAGCTGCACGATCAGCACAGGTAGCAAAAGCCAGATTTGCATCTTCAGAAAATGCAGCAGGTACTTCCACTCTCCTGGCCTGGGAAACTCTTACAAGAGTGTTTGCTTTTGGAACATGACTGTATCTATCTGGAAAATGCTAAATAACTGTTATGCTACACTGCATTCTACATGAGTATTAATCACAGCAGACGTTTTGGAGTTAAACACTGATGCTTTCCAACTTCAGAATGAATTACTGCACTGCTTAGATAGATAGTATAATAATATCACTCAAAGTCTGCCTCAGGAAGCATACTAGACTACATAGGCTAGCGCCTCACAACTGCACCTTTGAGAACAAAGTTTGACTGGGGAGTAGGGTAGTTTCTCCTTCACAAGCAGTGATGGAGCTGACAGAACCTGATCCATGGCACAAGACCCACGCCAGTATTTTCAGAAGGGGTTTGCCCAGCAGCTAGCCCACCCCCAGACCTGCTAAGCTTTTTAAATCACAATAATCTCTCTCATCTCTGAGACAACAGTTTAGTCAGTGTGAAAGACACCGCTGCTCCAAAAATGACCTAAGTAGTAATGTATTTCTGCAACTGTGTCACCAAAAGGTCAACATTTCTACTCATTTTTCTATCTTTCTAAATATGATGAAAAAGTCAGAGAAATTAGCTTCTGCTATCATGGATTTTGATACAAAATAAAAATAAAACCATACCTACTAATTAATTATTTTGTACTGCTTATGAGTAGAGTCATACTCTGTTCAAGTCAATTTGTAATATTTTTTCCTATTGCCATGAAGTACCCGCTTGAAGAATCTGTAGTTTGCTGTAACTGCCACAAAGGCTGGCTATGGAAGACACAGATCCCTAGTTCTGCAGATGTACACAGCCACAGCTGTAAGAGACCTCTGAAGACAGAAAAAGCCATGCAGGCTGCTGGAACAGTTGCCTTACTTGGCCTTGAAGTAGACATCTATTTATTAATTTTCAAAATTCCATCTATTGTTCCAAAGAGAGGGACAAAACACACGGTGCAAGACAATGTTCCTCAGAACTATTTCTATAATTACTATATTATATATTGTATATATATTGTATATATATAGTATGTATTGTACTTCTCCAATAACTTGCATCTCCTTAATTGTTACCTTGCTGTGAATATTCTCCCTGCAGATTCTCTATCAGAACAGCAGATAATGTGATGCAGTCTTGGTTGCTGCATGTGCAAACACTATAATAAGCACTTTAGAAACAAACAAACAACAAAAAAAAGCAAAAAATAACAAAAGCTGAGAGGCAAGCAAACATTCTGTGCACATCCTTTAATATTACTGGCTTTTCTGTATGCTTTTAATGACTCAACTCTGCTTGTGTGTAGAGTGAAATATATATATATAAAAGAAAGAAATCCTGTCAATGGAGCCTCATGGACTAATAAAGGAAGTCATCTGCTCTGAAAGAAATGAATGCAAGCTTTTGAAGAGGGATGTCCCCTCTATCTGAACCAGGAGCCAGCACAGCTCATAGCTGAGGCCGCAGGCTGGAAGCCCAGCACCAGCCTCCCTGTCCCTGACCAGCAGGACCCCAACTAGCGAGACGTGGGACAGGCAGCACCTGCTCACTGTTTATGGCAGGGCTGACAACTCAGCCATTATCAGAGCCAGAATATCAATAATTCATGCTTGCTCAGGTGCCCCAAGGCTAAAGGCAGCCTCCCGTGTCGCTCACAATTTAATGCTTTAACAGGCTTTCTCTCTTCCGCTGTGCTGCCCCCTAAGCCCAGTTCTATGCACTTGGGGGTCTGCAGCGAACTCAGGGCACCTGCAGGGCAGGCAAGCTTGATAGTAATAGGGAATAGCCTCTGTATTTTAACAGGAGCAGGCACCCAAACATACTCCTGAGGAAGGTTCCAGGTGGCGTGCACTTTTGTGTGGGAAGGGCTGGACACGAGCATGCTTTTTCTTCTGGAACAGTTAATGCACACCTGGAAGTCATAAGAGAGACTGTGCCAATGTCAAACATATGCAACATGGAGGTCACTCTGCCTGGCTTTACATGTCCTGTGGCCAGGGATTGCCTTACGCAAGCAGCATTTGGTCTTTTAAGATGAATGGCCACTTTGCCTCGAAAATATCTTCTCATCAGAAATGCTGCTAACCTATGTAAAGCTTTTAGAGGACTCTTCTCTCACTATCATGGGATAATTGATTCTCTTATGCAAAGCCCAAGCCATGCAAAATAAAGGCAAAGCCTAGCTCCAGCACGAACTGGCTCTATTTGGAGGAGCCCGGCAGCAGCAGCTGCCAAGACTCAGATGTCCTTGTAAAATGCTGCCCAGGCAGTGGGGATGGAGCCACGGCACCACTCCAGCCCTTCCAGCACCAAGCAGGAGTTGATAGAGGGAATCAAATTTCTTCCCTGTGTCCTCGCTTGTCTGAAAGAGAAGTTTGACTTCCTTCACACTGCCATCATGGCACCCCTGCCTGGCATGTCCTTTAGATAGAGGCCAGCACTTACACTTGCATTTTTCCCCTTGACTGCATTTTCTCTCTTCAGTGAGACCAGGGTGTTTCTTCAAACTCATGGTTCCACAAATATTTTGCCCTACTACTGCCAAGGAGACCCTGTGCAGCAGCAGGAGTCACCAGCTGTGGGCTGGGTACGTGGGAGGAACAGTGAGGCAGCATCTCACACAGCTCACACTGAGGAGCTGTGTCCCTAATCTTTCAATAGCCAAAAAGAGGCTGTGGCTTCCAAAATCTCCATAGCCCTTCCTTCCCTCCTCTGATTAGGCAGAACTCACAGGCTGCCACAAAGCAGTACCGGGGTCATGCTATCTCTGCCATAACTGTCAGACAGCCTTTGTGGCACACTGCGGCTGGTCCCGCAGCCCTCGGGCAGCAGCTTCTACTCCAGCACCAGCAGTGCTGTGGTACCTGTGTGCTTCTTCATTTGTATTTGTACATGTTTATACAAAACACACAGCCTGAACTGCCTCAAAACCAATCTGTGCAAAGTCAGCCCCACATCAGCCTCTCATCACCCATCCAAAAGCCTCATGCATGCTTCTGGGCCCCAAGCTTCCTTCGGCAGGGAGATGGCCAATTACGCTCAAGACACAAATAGATGGACTCGATGAAGAGAGCAGATGAACTGCATTTGCTTATCTGCTATTTTAAGCATCTAACTCAAATGACCTGAATTGCCCACATAGAGACACCTGCCTCTCCGCAGTGAAATCGCAGGGAATTTCTTCTCCTAATGCTGTCCTCTGAATTGTATCCAAGTTGGATGTATAAGGCAGATGGTATCAGTGCATCTCCTAAGGCTCTGCTTCGAGTAGACAAATGCTACCCTCTTCAGAAATGCTAAAAAATCAGTTCCAGGAGCGCAGATCACCATTCGCATTAGCTGGGGGCTAGAGAAACACTCTGTAGTATCCCTTATTCCACTGGCTCTGATGAGACTCCTGTCAAAAGCTCTAGCACCACTTCACCCATTTATTTTCCCTCACCTCAAATACCCGGCATAAACTGAGGTTGGTACAGAAAGACAGCCCTCGGGAGAAACCAAAACCAAAAAGGAGGGTGAGGACTGGAAGGTGCTTCACTCTGAGCTGGTGGTAGGGGTGGATGGAGATGCCAGCAGACACTCTTGAACATAGGGCTCTCAGGCAAGAGGCCAAGCAACACCTCTGACTGCCCGCCATGACAGATCCTGCAGTCCTTCTTCGTCATGTCCTGGCCTGAAGCACCAGCCAGATGACACTATCAGTAAGTAATTCTGATGGCTCCAATTTTCCCTGCAGTTGCAATTGGACACAGCAGCCTTTCTCACTTTCCAACCCTCAAAGCAGGTTCTTCTGCTAAGATTTCCATAAATACAAAGCCTTATGCAGTCTTCTGGAATGCTTAATCCCTGTGATTATTAGGGATATATTTACATATCATTGTTATCAAACCTTGTGTTGTTTTACTGTTGTTTGGGCTTCTTAAGGTTGCAGCTGCCAGAAAATGTAAAAATTCTGCCTTATCTAAGGATCTAAGGATTTTCAGTCCTTAGCTTATCATAAACTATATATGGTGATGTCTTTCTCTGAAGATAAAAGTAGGAATCCTGTTATCCATTTATATATGCCTCCCTAGATACTTATTCCATGCTTTAATTAACCCTTGGATTTGAGTCTTTCATGAGACAAGTAGGGCCACTGCGGTGTCATTTAACCACTCAGCCAGAGGGGCATAAGAATATTTTAATTTCAAAATGACTGAGGGTATACCAACAACATTTTAACAACAGTAATTTGCTGTTAAGGTCACCATAACAGAAATAAAGTTATTGCAAACAGTGCCATGACATCACTAGCTGAAAAGCTAAAATTGATGACAGCTAAAACTGTCTGGCACTGGTTAATTGCAGGACGTTGGGGAAGCCTGTGTGCATCAGGCAGAGGGAAGCCACGGTGGCAGCATCCATGGGCAGTGGCCAGGAAAGAGCCAGGAGCAGCATCCACCTTAAGTGAAGTAAACAGTGTCCAAACACAATGGCAACAAGAGCCAATTCCTACCTATCTGCTCTTCTACATGGCCTCTCAAGCTTCCTGCAGTGTTACTCTGCTAGCAGGCAGCATGAGCATTCTGCTGTGGGGAGCAACAACATGCCTCTGCAAATGCTATGGAAGTTATTTTGCCTTCAGGCAACAAAAGTCTGTACAGGGCTTCTTATGACTGTGTATTTTCTATTTCTTACTATAAAGAACAGTAGTCTCTGTATGTTCAGTCCTTAAAAGATACAACCAACCTGTCTTTTTTTAAAAATCACTCCTCTGACTTTCAAATGTGCTATAATTAAGTGATACTTAAAATAACTTCAAATAAAACCATTCTGGAAATAAATAATTTTTGAATTTGTTGGTTTGATTTATGGTTTAAGTAGCACTTTGAACTTCTGTTTGTGGAGCTTTTCAATACAAAAGCAGAAGAGAAAGGCATGAGAGAATAAAAGTGATTTTGAAATAAAAACATGGACAAGAGATTAAGGGAAGTGCAATAACTGAAAATATTTTTAACTCTTACTTGAATATTTGATTATACGTTGAATGGAGAAAATGAGAATGATCCTGCTGCAATTTTCAATTTCGCCTTTCTATCGTACCACAAATACTTACAGTGCCTCGTCAATGGCTTCTGTGCTTTTTGCTAGCCTGCCTTAACACGTCTGGAAAATCGGTGGGAGGCAATAAGGAGTCAGTGCATGCATGTCCCTCTATACCAGCCTTAATCTTTTGTCATTTAACCCCTTACATATTGTGAGGCACCACTCGGCTGATTTCAAGCAGAAGCACTGAATGTACACCTCAACTTTATAAGGTCCTGCATCCCTGAACAGACGTTCCCTGATGTTGCACTGCCCCCACACAGGCAAACCCAGAGCTGGTGATGTGAAGGCTCACAGTAGCCAAAACTCAGCCCGCTCCTGGCATTCTGCTCCACAGAGTGCAAGAAACACTGCTTTTGAATCCAGTGAGTTCAATTAAGCACATTCATAAGTGTTGGGAGGACTAGAAACCAATAGATCTTGTATTGACAGAGGCGTAACTATCAAAAGAAACAACATTTGATCTTCATTTATGGGCCTATTTGCATTTTTTTAAATTAGTGCACTGGGATGTAGTGGTTTCCCTCTCCCCCTGTCTCTTTGAAAACATGTTAATGTGTTTTGTTTTTTTTTACTTTACAAAAGCAAAAATGGATGGACTCGGCAAATCTAACACTACTCAGAAAGAAATGACATTAAATAGGGCAGCATCAGCACCAATTACAGTAATGTCTTAGTATTGCTGTATCTGCTATTAGCATGAACAATAAGCATGAGGAACAGTACTGTGATAAATGTAAAAGCCTTTGTAGAGAAAGCTTTAAGGAAAATGTGATTACACACAGTGGGTAAACCACAGCAGTGGTTTTTACATGACTTTAACCAAAGCAACTTTCCTGTTGGAACTATGGTGCGATACACAGCGATACAGGGAACAAAATGAAGATGGAAGAAGACAGAATGAGACAGGTCACCTGAAACCGTTAGCTGTTGTGAGGTAACTCCTTTGTTAAAGTGAATTCTGTACAATAGATGAAGCACGCTTCCATTGTCAAACATGGGCAATGCACTAAGACATCTAACACCCTCCATTAGACCTGCTCTCTACTGACATTTCTCCCATTGATTTCGCCACAAGCATCCCACAAAGAGTGTAGGCAGAAGGGGCTGTGACTGGAAAGGCTGTAAAGAGTTAATTGATTCTGTTCCCAGCTCTGGCAGGCTGAATTCATTTCCTGCTTGTATCGCAAATAAAAATAAATTCAATCTTCACCCAGTGCTTCTCCATAAAAAAAAAAAAACAAACAAGTTCCCACTCCATCTGAGAAGATAAGCAGCCTTTTGCAGGAAACCAAAGGAGCAGTGTTGATTGCAGAAGTGGCAGAATGGTCCCTGCCTTCCTGAGGAGACCCATACAAGCTTTTCAATAAGCCTACCACAGCCACATGGTCCTTCAGATACGAGACGTGATTCTCAGGTGACCTCCCTTAGGTCCGGTTCCTGATTGTTTATAAATACAGCATCAAGCTGCAAAAAATTCCAAGCAAAACTCTGCACCAAACAAGGACATTTCTTCATTAATTTTTGAATGATGTGCTCAAGTGATTTTTAGTAATTTCACTGTGCTTAATTTAAGTTCTACTTTTATTGCCTGCTGGAAAGTTGAAAAGTATTCTCTTAAAATTAGTTTATCGTCTTTGATTTGGCAATATTTTCTTTCTTTCTTTTTCAATCTAAAACAAACTGCCTTTGTTTCAATAGGAACATTTGTTTCAATAGGAACATTTGTTTTTTACACCAGACAATCACCATAGGAAGGAGGCATCTTTAACTCTGAACCCAACAGAACTGTTATCAAAATAGTTGCAGAGACAACGTTTGACAATTTATAAGATGCCACGTATAGCAGAATTCTTAGGTCCCTACTTTTCCCTGAAAACAAAAAGAATTGTAAGCTAATTTCTGGCTCATGTTACAGATGAGCTTCAAAACCTAACTGACCAAACCCTCTCTGCTCTTCCCCCAAAACTCCTCTGCCCAAGATAAAACACAGCTAAGTGGCCTCCCAGCTTTCATATTTTGAGCCGAAAATGACATACAGGATTGGTGTCCACTGCACAAAAAAAAAAAAGGTGAAACAGAAGTGATAAAATAGGTTTTTGATTCGACTGTTTATGAAAGAGACACAGATGTCTGGGAATCCAGATCTGCTTGTGCCACAACATGCCACAACACCTACAGGTGACTTAGAACACGCTGCTGAACACATGGATGCTGCTATCTTCCTCCACTGTCTGTCCATCTTCTGGTATATGAACTATGCCTAATCATGAATCAGTTCAACTGCATCCTCAGATTTCCCAATCTAACTCTACCAAAGGGTGCACACCAGTGAGTAACCTGTCAAAAACCCAAGAGCTCTGTAACTGCAATATGCATGCACTACAAAAACCCACACAGCTTCTTTCCTCCTGATTCTTCCCTTAGAAATCATCTTTTATTTCAGTTGTACCTTGCAAGTGGGAGGAGAGGCCAGCACCCTGCTACTCACTGCCTGACATTCAAAACAAGAGGCTGTAGTCCTGACTTTGAAGGAGAGCTGGATTACATCTGACCTGCTCCCTCCCAGATGCAGCCTTTTCTGAAGAAGGAGCCCTGAAACTCAGCAATTTGACTTCTGCATACCTTGCATAAAAATTTAAAAGGTGTTGTGGAATTTCTGCCCAACGGGCATTGCTACATTCTGGAATTCTTCCTCCTGTTCCTGCCAAGAACCTCTAATCTCTCCTTTCTTCTGGATGTAAACTAACAAAACATCAAGCATGACAGGAAGGATTTCTTCCTTCTACCACTCACTGCAATGAACGTCTTAAAGTGCCCCTGTAATACCCTCAAATCCCATACTTATCCCAAGCTTCAAAGGATCTATTTCTCCTTAGCCAGCTTTGAACATCTTAAAAGCAGCATCGGTCCTCATCCCACTGTTGAGCTGCACTTCACTCATTGCCCTAAAGCATCTCTTCAGCAGTTCTGAACAAAAGAAACCCTGCATCTCTGGACATTTGCACCAGGGAGAGAGGATGGTTATGATGTGTAAGAATCCCTGCTGTATTTCCAATTGCCAGCAGAAAGGACAGAGCCTTTCAGGTCAGCAGCAATGGGCCATCGTCAAGACAAAACCTCTGTGACCTGTCAAGGTAAATGAACTGTGGCCCAGGGGACAGATGTGACTGAACTTTTGGGATTCGAGCACATTAGAAATGACTGACCAATTACACCACTGATCTCCAAATGAGGCACCTGCGTAAGTATGTTTAAAGCAGATATTGTACTTATCTATTCTTCACAGTTATTACTAATATATCTACAGATAAATGTTGGGGGAAGACAGCTAGGAAATTGTATTTAAAGTAATCAAGCTGAAGACAGCTGCATCTGATCAAAAGAGTTTTAATTTAACTAGCACTGAGAGAGTCAGCCAGCTCTTTGAGGAGGAATGCAAATGAAGTGTTTGCTTGTCAGCCTGACGGACAGCTGAGAGTGCTGGCCATCCTGCCCATGCAGACAGGGCAGTGGGTCTGCAGCAACTGCAGCACTTCCGAAATCCATGCAGGTCATGGAGCATCCGCAGTTAGCAGGAATATGACAGATCATTCAACTGTGGTAAAAATAGGCATAATGAAACGGAGCAAGGCTCCTTCCTGCACTTTAAAATGGAGCCTTGTGGGGTGAGGGAAATGACAACCAAAATGCAGACTACATAAAGTAATAAATTTATCTCATGACGTTGTTAGAAGAGGGACGAATCTGAAGGGCATCAAGTTATTCTTACCCCACAGTGTGTAAAATGTCATCTACACCAATCCTGGCTACTCTCATGTAGCAGCTGCCCACCAGAAACGTTTGCCTATTATGGATTCTGATAAACTTTCAGAGATATTTGCAACAATCTAAAATTTGTTTCCAAAGGAACTGTGTTTGAGCAGAGTGCACATTTACCTGGAAAACGTTGTATTCGCCTAGTTTATTTAGTTTAAAAAAACAAACACAGTGAAGTTATATGTGCAGTCAACACACTGAAAGGCTGCAAGCCAGGGGGGCCTTGACAGGGCAATCCCAAACACAGGCTGAGTGGATAATGGAATGAGAGTAGCCCTCAAGAGGAGGACTTGGGAGAGTTCATTGATGGAAAACTCATCATAAGCCAATAACCACATGTCAGTTTGCAGTCCAGAAAGCCAACTGGGCTTCATCAAAAGAAGTGTGACCAGAAGGGTGAGGGAGGTGACTGTCCTCCTCCGCCCTTGTGAGGCCCCACTTGCAGGACTATACTGAATAGCTCTGGTGCCCCCTACACAAAAAAGGTGTGAAGCTGTTGGAGTAAGTCCAGAGGAGCCACAAAAATCTTAGAGGGCTGGAGCACTTCTGTTATTAAGAAAGGTTGAGGGAGCTGGGCTTGCTTAGCCTGGAGAAGAGGCAGCTCTGGGGAAACCTCACTAAGGCCTTCCAGTACTTCCAGGTACCTTAGGATGGGGAGGAACTTTTTACAAGGGCATGTAGTGATAGGACAAGAGGAAATGACTTTAAACTAAAAGAGAGGAGATTTAGATGAGATATTAGGAGGAAATTCTTTACTCAGTGAAGTGAGCAGTGAGGCAGTGGCACAGGCACAGAGAAGTTGTGATGTCCCATCCCTGGAGGCATCCAAGCTTGGGTTGATGGGGCCCTGAGCAGCTGTGTCTAGTGGGAGGTGCACATGGAAAGGAGGTTGGAGTTGGATGACCTTTAAGGTCCCTTCAACCCAAACCACTCTATGGTGCCATGTGCAGGAAAAGCAATGGATTTCTCCTTTACATTCTCATTCTTCTTTCAAACGTTCTGATCCCAGATTTATCACATCTGACACCAAAAGCATTGTTTGTCTTCAGCAATGAGGTTGGTGTCAGTATGGAAATTATTTTAATTGTAAAACACATTGAATCCTTTGCATAAATACTTCAGAGTGAAATGTGACTTCTACATTAAAGCCAATTATTATTTATATTTTAATATCACCGACAACATTTTATTTTAAAAACTGCTCCAGCAAGCTACAGGAGGCATGCAGTAAAGTCTGAAGGAATACAATAAAAGCAACATCATTCATAACTGGGTACATTACTTTTGGCTTACGGAAGGAAATTGGTTTTACAAAAAAAAATTATCACCACATAGACGCATAGTAAGAGCAAGTTTCAGAAAATATACTAGGCATCTGGACACCTTATGTAATCCAGAGATTAAATGCCTTACAAATCCTGCATTGGAAAGCCTATGTAGGTCTGATTTTCCATATACGAAACTCTACTAGGAGTTCTTCATTTGGGACCACGTTTCTTCCTTAACACAGGTGAGAAGAATAATGAATCAAACAAGAGAAAGGGAATCAGGTTTATTCTCCATTGTACAGTCAGCCCACTCCTCGCACTATGCGGAACTCAGTACTGCAACCTATGCATCCCTTGACAGCATCTGAAAATCTACGTTTAACCCTGATTTATTCCCCTGGGAGGTCGGAGTTGGATCTGAGTTCTCCCCAGCAGTGATAAACTTCACTTGTTTACTTCTTGCTACAGCTAAATCAAAGTACCTTGAATTTTTTTTTTCTTTTTCGAAATAGAACTAAGCTGAAAACAAATAGAAAACAATCAATTGAAAGATAATTGAAATCAGCTTATCTGCTCAGACACTCAGCAAGCATGTATAACAGAGGTCAAAACTTGCACACAAAAGAGGAGAACATTTCTTACAGCACCATGTGAAAAGCCAAGCTGGCTGGGACCTTTTCCAACAGGAGTCTGTAATAAGCAAATGTGGATTTATCAAACACAATATCTACCATCAGCATACTCTACTTTTATAACAGTTTTGTTGGAAGTGTTTCTCGAGTCTGTGGTAGAATTTCTCTTGAAAGGCCAAAAGAAGTAATGCACAATGAGAAGTCAGGTCATCCTCTGATGACTGAGAAGACACATGTTTGGATCTCTTACTCTGTCACTACAGCTACGGAGCCCTGAAACTGGAATGCCACCAGGAGAAGCAACTGTCCTTACCTCTGGGCTCTTATGACGTATGTTTCTGGGAATCCATCTCTGCAGGTTATCTTGAAAATAACTTAGCTTTGAATCAATGGTAAACGGAAAAAATCATGTTGTCAATGCTGACAGATTTCAATACAAGGACAAGATTCTGCACGTCCAATAATAACATAATTCTGTGATTCCCTGACTCCTCCCTACCTCCTGTTTCAGCAGCCTTGTAACTGCTGGTTCACTCCATTTTTTCACACTCTTTTGCTTTCATGCTTAAAAAAAACTATCCAAATTGAAACAAAGAGTATATTGCTAAAAAGGCATTATTATACCGATTTGTAATTTAGGTTAATTTCCTCTTTGTTCTGACCTCAGCCCCTCGCCTACAAAATGGGATGAACAGCACATTCTATCTCACTGAATTCTTCTGAAGGCAAGAAAAATTTCCAAGCCTGATGTGATAAGACAATCACACCAATAAGAAGCTTGGAAATACTCAAGACAGATATTTAGCAGACCACTCCTGCTAGAACTCTTCGCACTGACATCAAACAGCCCCACCACCAGCCCAATATCTAGGAGGTGTCTCAATGATATTTAAGAGGACTCTCTTAAAGCTCTCCCAGAGCCCCACACCTCCTGGGAGGAGAGCAAGCCCAGCCAAACCAGAGGGCAGTGGCCAAGAACAGGAGACTCTCAGAGAGAAGGGCATGGCAAGTCAGAAGAAAAGAGAGAGGGGAAGAAGGAAAGAGGAGAGCAGAGTAACAGGTAAATAAACGGTAAGAGTCAGAGCTGAAGAGGTGGGATGCAGTGGAGGCAAAATCGTGGTGAAATTAGAGAGAGAGAAGGTCTAAACTGCTATAATAGAAACTTTCTTGCTCAAGGCATGTTTTGCCTTACTTACAAATCACAACAGTACTGAATGTCATTAATTGATGTTCACATGAACCTTTCTATCATTTCTGGAGCTGCTTAGAAAACCCAGCAGGATTCAGTTCAGGTTTTAATGCAGGTTTTCTCTGAAGTTTCAGTTCATATATTCCTTGCGTCATAACAACATCTGCAGTGTCTGCTCCCAGCAGCCTGAGTACTTCACATTTCTCACATCAGGCAAACCCACAAATTGACAATTAACTTATCTCAAATAACACACAGAATACATCTCCCTGCAGGGTTGCTCCGTACTGTCAAATACCACTCCTTCTTAACCAAAGCCATCACTCCCTCCACCAGAACTAACGTAAATATCTGCTGTGAAGAGTGGGAGAAGCCAAGGCAGAGTTGCCTTTCCCCTATCACTCATGATACACAAGAGCGACCGCACTGTTCAGCCCTTAATCCTTCACCAGCTGCATGCCTGTAAGCTTCACTCTAAAATGCCTCATAAATAGGGAGATAAGAAAATAGCAACCAGTATTACAACATGCCTTCACTGCTCATTGTGGAAGCCCAAATGACCGGACATAAAGGCCGAGTTGGAGACAAGGGCATCTTCTTTCTCTCCCTAATTCACTCTACAGTATAAAAGCTTTCAAATGTTTCTTTCCCAGACACAAAAAGGCAAAAGCAGCTGCTAACACAGGCTGTTATTCTGGAGGCTGCTAATACAAATCAGGAAGAAATGTAGAGCTCTCACTATTCACACACAATTGTTGGGATGCAGTCAAATAATTGAGCAATAAATCAAGTGAGCTGAAAGTCTAAACATCTCTCCAGCTCCCTAAGGCAACTGCGCCAGTCTTCATCCTCGTGGTTAATAGTGCTTAACCCTCACCCAAAAGACAGGAAGGCTTAATTTCCTGATGGAAGGCAAGGATTTCCCAAGCAATTCTTGCAGGTATATGCAAGACCACTACTTATATGTAGAAGGTTGGGGGAAGAAGGTACTCTCCCTTGATTATTTTAACAGCTTGAAATTTTTTTTACTAGAAGAAAAAATACAGCTCTGAAATTGTTGGATTGAATCTTGTACATCACAACATAATCTTATAATATGGAATACTGATAACAAAAATCACAAAACCATGACAAACCTTTAAACAATACAGGATTTTGTAGTGACTTCCAATGTGTCATCATGATTTCCAGTCCACCCACCTCAGTAACAAAATGGTGAGATGTCAACAGCCTGAGCCTGTATCACCCATCACAGATAAAGAAGACAGCCTTACAGATTACACTTACAAACTGAGCAGCTGCAAAAGCCTTTGTTTACTGTCAACATCTGTATTTGATTCTTCTCAGATGCTCTGTTTTTCATTGGCTACCAGGTACCTCAGTACTTCAAACTTAAAGCAAGTAGCACTTGTGATGTTTCTTAAGGCTTCCCTTTTTCCCAGCTCGAGTTTCACAGAATTACCACTCAGAGACCTGCTATTATGTTCTTGTTACTACTACCAAGCATGTGGAATTCTAGTAATCTTTTGCCCCTTTACAAAGGAACTAAATCTCTGATTCTTCTCCAAAGGAAAAAGTAGCACTTAGCTGTAGTACATACTGAGTCAATGTACACTGAGTAACAAATGGACCCTGCTTCTGAACTCAGTGAATTCAATGATATGGCTGCTGGATGTTTCTGTACCAGCAGGACTAAAGCCAGGTTTTCTAAAGACAAAGTAAGTCAGATTACGAATGTCTAGGTTTATCAGAATGATTATTCACTTCCTTAAGGTAAGCCCCATATGAATAAGGGATGGATAGAGAAAAACAGACACTGTAAACTTGTGCACCACAGGAACAGCAGTGCTGAGACACAATGACTTCTGTGTGATGCTGAAGAATAGAATTACAGAATCATACAAAATCATGGAAAGATTAGACATGAAACACTAGCATGCTAATATCGGGGTAAAAAGTCTTAACATTAAATGGGAGGTGACATGTTTTGACTCTGGTTTTATGACCCAGGACAAGATGAGATGAAAGCCTTCCAGTTGCTTTTTATATTTGACACTTCTGTTGTGTATACAAACCACGCTCAAAACCACCCATTCCACTCCTAAGCTGCAGCTGCAATGCCATGATCGTGAAAAGCAGCCTGGGTCTGATGGGCATAAACCTCACCTGCAACTCAGACTGCCACACAGTCATGTTTCTGACAAAGTAGCGCAGCACGCAGAACAGGGTTTGGGTCATCTTTACACTAAGCATGAGAGGCTCCCTGCCTGTTCTCTTTGAGAAGCCCTGAGTACGTGGTGGTAGGTGCCAGGTGCCCCAGGATTGGCCCAGGAGCCCATAGGACACTGCTGGCCAGCAGCAGCCTGGAGACTGTTGCCAACATTTGCAGAAGGATGAGCCAACGCTGCATGCTTTCCTTGGCTGTGGCTTTTTGTTTTTTACGCTTCATCCAGGATGTGTTACCAACATTCTCTATGGCCAGTAATCAGAGGAAGCTTTTTTGTCACCGGAAATGACAGACTACAATACTCGCAATAGAGATGCTCCCCCCGTGTCAACATCTGTATGGCTGCAGCTGCTTTGGTGCTCTCCTCTTCAGTTCAAAAAAGACAGGGATCTCCCAGAAGGAGCCCAGTAAAGGGCTGCAAAAATGACAAAGGGCCTGAAGCATCTCTCGTATGAGGAAAGGCTGAGTAACTCATGTCTCTTCAGCCTGAGGAAAAGAAGACTGAGAGGGCATCTGATTAATGTTTATAAATATCCAAAGGGACATGGGAGGCAAATAGATGAGGCAGGCTGTTCTCGGTGGTGTGCAGAGATAGGACAAGGAGTAATGGCCTGAAACTTGAACACAGGAAGTTCCATACTAACATGTGGAAGAACTTTTTTACAGTAAGAATAATGGAAAGCTGGAGCAGGTTGCCCAAAAAGGTTGTGCAGTGTCCGTCAATGGAGATATTAAAGACTCGTCTGGACACCTACGTGTGTGACCTATTGCAGAGAATCTGCTTTAATAGGGGGGGTTGAACTTGATGATCTCTTTAAGTCTCTTCCAACCCCTGTGATTCTGTGCAATTCTGTCCTCCCTCTAGCTGTCAGCCATGCAATGTTAGAGGTGCATTTATGTCAAATTCTGCCAAATTAGCCAGATCTAAGCAGTCATGTTTGCATCACGACCAGGAAGCACATACAAACACTAGATGTAAGTTCCAAGTTCCAGACCTTCCTCCCTGTGATGCTGACGTACTTCACACTGACCTGCTGCACTGCCTTTATTTCCTTGTTGCCAATTTTTCCTGTTAAGCACAGATCCACATTCACAAACAGCTAGGGCTGAAAGGATAAGCTGCATGTGCTGAGAAGCTGTGGCTGCCAGTAGGAAGGTCCCACTTGTCCCGTGGTCATGCAGGTTTCTGGTTCTTCTTTCCTTTCCCTTCACCTCTCACATGGGTGAGGGAAATCTGTCTTCTTCATACACGGTTTTGAGCAACCTCCAGTCTAGACAAGGTGGACTGTGGAAACTTGCAGTGCAGATAAGGGTTTTCCTTGTAAACAAAGCACTTTCTCTCCCACAAAATCAAAACAAGGCCCTCTCTCTCCCAGCCTATTTATTATAGGTAATAATTTAAACACCAGAAACTCATTGAGTTTCTTTGTAGTTTGCTGGAGGGAGAAAATGGAGAGGAAAAGTGCCAGTCACAACCCAGATCAACAAGCCTGACTATTGGGAATGTTTGTAACGCCATCTGATCATACGGTAATGCTGAAAAATGCAGAGACCTCACTGCTAGCTCAGGAAGTCCTCAAGCCATGGATACCTCTGCACTGAGAAAACATTCTGAATTCGTGTCAGCATGTTACCCACCTCTGGTACCTCTGTTGGATCCACATGCAGCACCCCATGGCTTTGTGCAAGCTCTTAAGATCACACAAAGCATTGCAGTACACAGATCTCCTCTGGCAGCAGAACTGGCTTAGGAGTGTCCCAGCAGCCAAGCACATAAATTGCTGTAACCTCTGGCATGAGCTGGGATAAGGGGACTGCACCAAGATTTGCGACAGCACAGGGCAGTTTTTCTCCCCACTCTCACTCTGAGGACGCAACCCCTGTCTTGGGATGCTCTCTCAGCTGTTGGCGGCCGTCGTGCAGCACAAGCAGGTTCAGGCTGTTGAGCCTGACAGATTTCCCCATGGACTAGAAAAACAAATCCTTTCTTTCCCCTTGCCAAGTGACTTCATGTTCTCTTTGTTTTAAAAAGAAAAGGAATTCTTGTTCTTCCACTGAATAAGATACCTGGTATTCGGCAGCTACGTGTTTGTTCTGGGAGAAGCAGAAAGAGCGCAGTGTAAGCTTACTGTGCTGTAGCACAAACGAAAACACAAAGGATGCCTCTTCAAAAGCTGTGCGCAGAGCGGCCAATGCTTGTACATACTAGTGTGTGTTTTCCAAGGAGGCAGTGTCTACTGTGGCTGCTAGGAGGCCTATCAGCTAAGGTATGAAATCAGAATTATTTTTAGAAAAAATACAGGCTGATGTAGGAGGCAGCATGCAATCAGAGATGAAAAAGACGTTCTTGGCTATGGATCTGGTCTCCCCGGGGCTTAAAGGATATGGCTGTAACAAGACCTTTTTGTGCACAAAAACAGGAAGAAATCTGGCGCAGCCTACAGCCTTATTTTCCACAGCACTCTCCTCTTCTCCTTCTATGGTCCAGTTTGATAGTCAGTTCAGGGGGCAGCTAATGCACTGTTCCCTTGGATTTAGAAGCAGAGACTTGAGCAATATTAATTTTTAAAACTAATTTGCACTTTTTAGGCACCACAGTCTCAAACCTTCTTTGTCAGAAGGAAAATTTTCTCATCTGTTTTTTGATAGGGAAACCTTCCTTACCTGATTTTTAAGAGATGCACACTGACAGAGTCTGTTGTGTGATCCCGCTCACACAAACAGGAAAAAAACTGGGATAAGCTACTAAGCTGGGCAATTATGCACTGCCACTAACAGCTAGCTCACAATCCACAAATCAGTTCTGTACATCCCTGAAAGCCCTTCTTGCTGTCCATCCAGGAGATGCCAAGACTATAAGGAGGCTTCTGCATTACAGAGAGTTGACACTTAACTTGAAGACAATGCACTGGGACCTGGTCCCTGCTTCTAGATCAAATCTGAAGAGATTATAAACTATGTGGCTTGGGAACTAACTTCAGACACTGAAAGACTGAATTTTCTCACTATTAGAATAACTACCTACTTTCACTGTATAGAGAGAAGTGAGCTTTCAGGGTTACCTCAGAAGGCTAATTTGCACCAGATTTCTGTTGTAAAGTTGGCTCAGGCTGTTTAGACAGCCCAACCGACTCCAAAGCTTTCCCAAATCTGAACCCGTATAGTGGCCACATTTAAAAAGATCTGGTCACTGCCTGTCCACCACAGCTTGGAGCCCATTCAAATTTCCACCCCTTCTATACCACTGGTTTAGCCAACAAAAACTCTTTTTTTTTCAGGCTCAAATGCTCCTTTCAAAGCTAAACTTGGACATCTCATTTAGACTGCAAACAACAGGCCCAGCAAATTCAAGCAACCTTTTTAGCGGACTGAGACGTTACACTACCCAGATGTCCTGAAGAGCAACGGGCTCAGCCTTCCTCACTCCTGCAAAGTGACTACAGGCTGGAAATACATCCCATAGTAAGTTATCTCCACTTTGAAAATACTACTTTCAGTCTCATGCTGTTTGTTGGTTAGGCTCAATTCAATTGCTAGCAGTGCTTAGAGAAGGGCAAACCCTAAGGAAAATGCAGCCCAAGTAGAAATTTGCAAGTTAAAACCCAGTACTGAAGTGCAAAAAGTAACAAACTAAACCAGACCAAAGACAAATACAATGTGCTTGCTGTTTTTGTCTGGAGTAGCTCAAGTTTTACTGGCCATATATAAGCAGAGTATGTATAAAGGCAGAGTAATGCACTGATACGTGCAAGACAAATCCTTTTTATTCTTAAAGCTCCTCCAAGAGCCAGAATGTGGTGAAGTCAGACAGCTTTACCTACTGGATGGTTTTTACATAGGTAAGTTACAAACAATAACAAGGGCAAACAATACAGTTTTTATCCTTCACTATGCAAAATCAAGAATAACCTCAACTTCTAGGTGTAGAAATTGAAGTGGAACTTCAGGCATACATACCTGACTGTAACAAATCTAGGAGACTGCACCTTAAGATGGATTCAGGGGAAGCATCTTGGTGCAAATTATATCTCCTTTCTGGCAACACCTGAAAATAGATCTGAGGGGGAGTGCAAACTGGGGTGTCTCACGAAGATTTGCCGCCAGACTTTTGTTAGTACCATTTTTCATTCTAGTCTTAACCTACACAGTTCTAGGTTTAATCTAACTGCATTTTCCAATCCTTTAAAATTACAACTACTGTTTTTTAACTGTACGTATGGCTTTCAGTGCACTGCATGGCAAGAAATCCTGTCACACATCCACAACAGAGTCTCTGATCTCACAGCAGCTTTCTGGGAAACGTCATTTGGGATACCAGTAGTTGCTATATTCATTTTGTTTAGCAAGAGTAGCAAGAATTAAAAGAATCATAATGGCATTTCTCAATCTCTGGTCCCTGTGATCAATGCAGAAGCAAGCGTGAGGCAAGTCTCATGTCTGGGTTGTTTTGCTTCCTTTGCAAGATGGGTCCTGGAGAAAATACTGGGCAAACAGAGGGCTTGTGAAGTTTGGTGGGCAGTGGGCTCGTGCGCAGTGGCAATACCAACTGTAGTAGATCCCAAGTGGGTAAAGCCTGCACGTGTCAAGTCATCTTGTACAGAGCAGGATAAACCTGCCAAGAGGGCCAAGAATGTTTGTATTCAGGTACTGTCTTTAGCCCACCTGCTAAGCTGCATCTCTGTCACTTCTCCATGATTAATGTCTAGATGGAAATCCCAGTAAGTTATTTTAGATGGAGATTTTTTTCTGTCTGTATGAAGATGTACAAGAGTAGACAATAAACATTAAATCAAGAAGTCTTCTTGCTTTTACACCCTGTATGTTCCCTGTTCTGTTCACTCGTCCTTGCTTTATTTGTAACCTTTATAAACAATTCATTTTACAATGGAACAGCACAAAAAGTCACATTTTTACCATTAACTTCTGATTTCACAGAGATTACTTTTCATTCCCATTGCTCCTGCATGCAGAGATCCTCTCACATTATCTGAAGCACTGCATCCTCCCTTCATGTCTCTTTGCTTTGCCCTTTGGCAGGTGAGACGCCCTAAAATATTCTGACGGACGGAAACACAATTGCTTTTACAAGCACAATACTTCATTATGTATTTGTTTTGAAAACAGCTTCCAGAGCCTACAGTATGTCAGCAAAAGCCAAAGAAAGAATGTTGATGCTGTTACAAGGTCAGCCTGTCAGAGACTGTAGGCAGCACTGCTGGCATGCCATCAAGTTATCACCATGGCAAACATGGCAGCTTGCAGGCAATGATTCAGCTGCTCTGTCAATACTGAGGCTCTAGCTAAATGTGAAGATGAGTTACTCATACTGCCTCACACACACATGCATGCACACTACCTTGGGAGTTTCCTAATGACTGTTTGTGTTTTTCTACATGGCCATGGGGGTTAAGAAGGAATAAAAGCAGCATGCTTGGGTGACAAACCACACAGTTCCTTCTCTTCATACATATATGCTGTACACATACATGCAGACATGTATGCAGACGTGCATGCATACATATACCTCCTGATGATTGTTACTACAAACAAGTTTTTCTTTAAGCAGCAGAAACAGTGAAACCTTATTCTCAGAAGACTTCCTCCACTGGATGCAATTTCCAGCTTTCTCCCACTGTAACACAACTTCTGCATGTTGAGTGGAGCCAGCCATGCTGACCTTCCCAGCAGTACCAACATGTGCAGGGCTGGAAAGAGCACAGGTGATTTGGCTCCTACCGCCAACAGGCTTTAACTTTAACTGCTGAGTCCTACTCTCCTGTTGCTCCAGGAGGACTTTGGTTTCTTCCCTCCACTCAGTTGTCAAGATTCTAATAACAGCAGTTTAATAATTCTTGAAATCTTGCCTTTTAAACTTACATTGTTATCCTGCCAGTATACAACGAATGTTAACATTGGTAATGTTCACAATGTCATTTAATGCACTTGGAAAATATCCCTTATTGGGATATATGCTTATAGGCTACTTATAAAGTGCAAGTCCTCTTAAAACTATGACATTTGGCAGGGTGCAGAGCTGCTCTGTTAAGTGTACAGCTTTCACTTCTTTTTTTTTTTTTTTTAATTGGGATGTGGTGTTATTAATACACTGCTTTAATTTTGAGGGCTTAGGAGGACAATTTAAAATAATCAAGAATGGAAAGATGACTTGAGATAAACTACATCCAACAAACACTTCAGGGTTGTTAGGAGACAATGCCAGCAGTTTGCTTTGAAAAGTCTTTTTCCAAGATGAAGCAAGCTATAAAGTCTGTTTTGCTATATGGGGTATTTTGTTCCAAGTTTTAATATAATAAAAAAAAAAAAAAAAAAAAGCTTTTGTATCCGGGTCTGCCCTACAGCCATGTCCTCACTCCATGTTAGGGCAAGAACTGTGCGTACATCAGCTCTCTCATCTGCCTACTTTGGCCTGCACCCAGCAGCCTGCAACTCTTTCGGAGGAAGGGAAACCAGGGACCGGGAGCTCCTGTGCACCCAATCCAGCCTTACTGGGGCCCTGTGGGGAAGGAAGAAATAAGCCTCCATATACTACCCAACATCTCCTTCAGCAAAAATGCACTAGTCTTTCTGCATGAGCAGATTCTTCCCCAAGAAAAGCCTGGGGTCGCTGTTCACCTGGTATGGCGATGCATGAGGAAGGGCCAGGACCAGGGTGATGGGCAAGCCCACACAACAGAGTCACACGGGCTGCAGCGGGGACCGTGCTTTCACCTTGCCCAGAGGAGGCTTCCCAAGTAAGGATTCCTTGATTTGTAGCAGTCCTGAATGGACTGAGCAGTCCCTGTGAATGTGGTCTCCCCTGCTCTCACCCTACCATAGCTCTCAAGCTCTGCAGCGGATACACAGCCTGCAGCAAGAGGATGCAGAAGCCTGGCTGCTTAGGAAACAGTAGCATTAATGGGTACTTCCTAGTAGTCTCTAAAAGGCAGTACAGGAAGTCTACTAATTTTTCTAAGGGCAGTGAAAGGGGGAACATTAAAAAACACAGTCTTTTGACACATAAGGGTTTTTTTCTGGAAGCACTTGGGTCTTTGGATGCTTCAGAGCTTCAAGACATTAGACCAAATCACGAATGACCTGTATCTATGTGTATTTACTCAGTGGACCACAGAACCATAGAATATCCTGAGCTGGAAGGAACTCACAAGGATTACAGAGTTCAGTCCCTGGTTTCACACAGGACAACCCAAACTCTATGTCTGAGAGTACTGTCTAATGCTCCTTCAACTCCAGCACTGGGGGCTGAGTCCACTGCTCTGTTCCATGCCCACTGCTCTCTGGTGTAGAACCTTTTCCTAACCCTGCCCTGATGCAGCTCCACGCCATTCCCTCGGGCCCTGTTGCTGTCACAGAGAGCAGAGCTCAGCGCTGCCGCTTCACTCCCTTTGAGGAGCTGCAGCCTCCGTAAGACGGCCCTTAAGCTCCTCTGCTCTGGGCTGAGAAAACCCAGAGAACTCAGCTGCTCCTCACACACCTTACCCTCCAGATCCTTCACCGTGGCCCATCTCTGGACACTCTTTAATAGTTTTATGTCCTTCTTATATTGTGATGCCCCAAATGGCTCCAACGCTTTCATGTGGCTTACTGCAAGTGTACACCTTCACAATCAGAGATCACTCAGTACACACCTTGGCCACCTTGTTCATTCTTTACAGTTTCATGGTTATTATTCTCAGGATCAGAACAGGCCAGTGATGAGCACAGGATATCCAGGCTCAGCTCTGGTCTGGCTGCCTTCACCCACGACTCTTGGGGAACCCTCTCCATTAGGGATGCATCTCCCCACAGCTTACAGCACTGGCTGCAGGGAGGCCTCTATTTGGTCATGCATAAAAGCCCCACAGGGAATTCCACATTTGGCTGTTTTTCCCAAGGAGAAACTATCACCTTCTTCTCTTACAAAAACAAACTTATCCAGAGAATAGTGGTGGAAAATAAAAGACAGAAGCCTTGTTCCAGTGCTGAATGATTACAGAAAGATAAATTTACTTTCACTGAGTACAAGGGATGCTGTCAGAGCTGGAGGAAATGGGGAATCGTTAGCCCATTAGGGGACTACACAAAAAATATGAGAAGAGAGGTGAGGCAGGCAATGTTTTCAAAATGAGGACACACATATGGATGAAGGAGTCTAATTTTAATCACCCACATATGAAATCCTTGGCCCAGCTCCCAATCTCCTCGGAGCGGGAGCAGTTGTTCAGGATTCCCTTTCTTGGCAGGTGTGCAGCCAGCTTCTGCTCCTCCTCTGCAGAGTCTGAGCACGCACCAACTCCTGCAGGGCACAGCCCAGAGCAGAGGACTCACTACATGGCAGAGCAGTGACAGTCCCTCTCTGACATCTGATATCAAAAGGAGGCATTGATCAGCTGCCCCTGCTTCCTCCTGTGTGGGTTTGCTTCCTGCCACCACCTGGCAGTCAGGTCTGGGTTCCCCATCAGCCTGCTCAGCATGAGGATGCAAGTTTCTTTAGGAGGGCAGCAAGTAATGGCTGACTTTATAATCTAGGGAAGAGCCTCTGAGAGGTATATCTTCTTCCTTTTTAGCATTGCCATATATTGCCTTTACTCAAGCAAACTAAGTGCACAAAAATCACAGAATCACAGAATGGCCTGGGTTGGAAGGGACCAAAAGATTATAAAGTTCCAACCCACTTGCCACAGGCAAGGCCACCAACCTCCAGATCTGGTACTAGAGCAGGCTGCCTATGGCCCCATCCAATCTGGTCTTGAAAACAAAATGGCCATTTCTTCTTTTGTATCTCTCATCTATTTATCCCAGTCACGCTGCTCAATATAAGCAGCAATGCCAGGCCACTGTTATTATTCTTAGAGGTCTTAAGCCTTAAAATAACAACAGCCCATGCCATAGTAGGGGAAAAGATACTACGGATAATTCAGAATTACACTCCCCAGATGCAGAGCTTCTCCTTTTGCTAGCATTAGGAATCAAACTGAAGACTGATAGAAATGCATTTTCTAAAAATTAATAATCACCGACTTCCCGCTTTCTTTTTACCACACACTTAGCAGGCTGTCTTACCCACTAAGGAAGATCACAGCTCTCATTTCTTTGCTGCTGGCACTGCTCTGCTACTTCACAGAAGAGGGAAATAAAAGCAGTCTCACAGGAAGGTTAAAGATGCATCAGAAGCACTCGTTGACCCCAGAGTCCCACTACTGACCAGCAACATCTTGCAAGCCCATTCATTATCCTACTGCTGGAAAACCAAGTATAATAAATAATTCATTGATTTTCAGTAACCTAAAGCATGAGCAATTGTACTGAAGTTCAGAGAACAGGGAGGAGTAGGGAGGAAAGAAGGAATCTTTTTCAGAGCTTACTGTAACTGAATAGTTTATCCCATCTCTGCTTAGAGATTTAAGGCTTGGTCCAGCAATACTATTAAAGTCCCAGACAAAAATATTCCTTTAGAAAAATTTAAGTAAACACACTATAAATAACTTAATGGGAGCCAAAATCAAAGCAAATGGCACCACAAGCAACTCAACAATAAAAATGTGAAAATGCTTATGACTTCCTGAGAGCAAAATGCAGCCACTATACATTGCGAATGGCAAATCGCTGCCAGCAGCAAAGTGTTTTAACACTCCAGAGTTCAGAAACAGTTCTAGTTAAAATTTTATAGTGAAAACCAATTTCAATAATATCCTTTTGGGGGAATACATTTTCAGAGGCAGGAAAGTCTTGGGCTAACCAGCTCCAAGCCTGCAGATCCTGCTTTAGTAGAACACTTTCAGAGATGAGACAGAAAGGAACATTAAATACCTCTTCCCTTGCAAGCTAAAAATAAAGCACGTGAATGCCTGCTTCCTTTCAAGATAGTATAACAAGCCCACAAACAATTACTTGAGACAGGGTTTCACTGGATTGTGCTACAAGCCATCCTTCCCTCTCATTTAATTTCCGTCCTTGGCAATTTTTACAGAAAGCTGAAAAGAAGACTGGCCTAGACTTTGGTTCCTCATGGAAAAACATGGTATCTCTTAGCTCTACAAATAACTAGCTATGCTATTGCTCCACCCTGACAGCTCCAAGGAGACAGATCCAACTCCCAGGCTGCTTGGGGTGCCAGTGGAGTGGGCAGCAGGTGCAGGAGGTAGAGGTGGTACAGTGCTTGGGGGAGACAGAGCCTCTGTCCTTCACGATGCACAGCACCAGAAGCCTTCTGTGGCTGAATGCCAGTCAGAGATGATTTTGCTAAATCACCTATTTTAGCTTTTTAAAGAACACTGCCAAGAGAAAAGGCTCAAATACAAAAAAATCTGTGTTTTTTAAAGATGTCATATTTTTACTAGTTAATTCAGCCTTTCACTCTGAATGTGCAACTAACTTGGCCCACTGCACCCCCAAGACAAGTACTTAAGCACATAAAGTGCTGTGCTTGAACCCCAAACTCAACAGCTTTTGTAATAGTCTCTAAATAGTCTTTAAAATTTAAGTTAAAAAAAAAGCAAAGAAATTATATTCATTTCCAATTGGATAAGGCTTTAAGAAGATGTGTCATGAGACTTTAATGCTTTACTACTTACCAATAACAAGTAGCAGTAATATTAATGATACAATAATTCCTCAAGTTTACTTGACAACTTGACAACTACATGCAAATGAGAGTATAGGACATTCATCTCTTCTACATTCTCAGTAATTACTTCGTTTTTAGCTAACTTTTTCCCTTGTTCATCAGAAAAACTAAGAATTTCATCACGTACCAAAGGAGTTTTCTGTGAGGAACTTTCCTTCAGTTACAGAACCTATGTGTTACAAGACCACTGCGGAGAACAAGAGAAAAATGAAATAACCTACAATGCTATGGGTACCCTCACAGTTATGACCACACAGGCAAACAAACTGCACTAATTTCTTTAAAGAAGCCCTTTTTTCCTTACTAGTTTTCAGAATAGTCTCATGCTCTTTAAGGTAGTCCAGATATACCTCCAAATTACATAATTGCTACTCATTCATCTGTCCAGTGGTGTCTCGTCTGAGCCCAAATGATGAAACAAAAATCTAGGAATTAATTATGCTTTACAAAAATCCTACATGCAGCTCCTTGCACCAAATTATTGACTCCTCAAGGGTTAATTAACTACTTTCTTAAAGAAGATGAAAATTCTATATGAAAAATCACTTTCCCACATCTCCAAAACAATTAACTTGGATAATTCTGTTGGGGATAGCGGCAGAAATAACACATTTTCTATCACAGGGAGCATCTCAATCAGAAGAACACCTATATTTTCAGTCTGAGCTGGGGACTTTGGTTTGCACATGTTTGGCCTTGTAAGAGTGAGGCAAATTAAGTAATGATCCCAACGCTGTTACAAATAAAATGCTAAGGCTGCCAACAGGTATGTGGTCAGTAATTTCATGACATGAGAAAATAGCAGAAAGCAAGTACAATGTTTAAGCACCATTATTTAATATTATTTAAATACTAATAATGGTCACAGAAGTCACCCACATTAAATTATGGAAGAGTTTCTTACTGTCTAAGATAGCCAGGCAATTACATGTAGGTAAGCCAGCCTTCCAGAAAAAAACAGCCCGTGTAATTCCCCAGTGACTCTTTCATTCAATACAGTGGAGCAGAAAAGGTGAAACCTGATGAGTTGGTAACTAGCTGTGGTCATCAGTGACAAAACTTAACAAGATAATCCCTCCTATCTAAGGGCATTGAGTACAACACAGAAACCAGTTTCTTCCCTCTAGACTTTCTATTGAAAACAAACAAACAAGGGCTAGAAATAACATTCCAGAGGAAATGTCTTTCTCTCTATTGAACTATATTTTAAAATAAGCAGAAAGCACTGGGACCCAGGAGGACTTTTTTCTACTGTTAATATGACTTATTAAGACCACCATTGAGGTGGGTTACTGTGTGACATCCAGGTCTCCTACCACCACCGCACAGCCTCAACTGTTTGGGAACCCAGATCCAAGGTTTCCCATTGAGAAAACTTCACCATGCATTTCTGGAGAGGGACCAAAGAGATTTTGATTTTAAATCAATCTTCCTGGTAAACATAATGGAAAAGTTGAGCAACCTAGCCCAGTAGTCAGAGTTTAGGTGGCATCTATTACGGGAACTGAAGCAGTCTTACGGAGACAGCAACTGGATTACAGACTGGTTGAGGTTGGAAAGGACCTGTGGAGGCTGTTGGGTGCAACATCTACTCACCCAGGGACACCTAGAGCTGCTTGGCCAGGATCATGGGTGCCCTAACAAAGAATAGCTCAGCTCTTTTTACCATAATAGTTAAAGCTAAATCAAAAATAGCATTTTCAGGATGAACTTTAAAAAAAGGGAATTTGTAAATGCTAAGACAAATATCAACATTAGAAGAAAAAAAAAGAGTAGAATTGATCATCAAAGTTCAGGTTTTTTTTAGTAAGAAACAACTGTGCTACATAGTGCTACATAGTGTTCTGCTCTGTGGACATGCATGGATGCGACAAAAATCTGAAATATGAATTCTGCTTAGAAAAAAATGTTGTTATTGAAGTTAAAGAAACAGTTGAACCACAAAGAATCCAAGAAACAGAGAAGTCTATTTAGAGCATTAACCACATTTTGTTTACTGCTTAAGATGAATTCATCATACAAACAGTCCAAAGTGAGATGCTGGCAGGCTCTGAGCATGCTCTGAAATGCAGAGGCCAGAAACATTCTACATCCATATTAGGCTGTCCCGAGTCCTGAGCTGGATTCAAACCCTTCTGCTTTGCCTGTGACTTGAAAATTCCAGCGATGGCATCTGACATGCAGCATCACCACAATCAAAACATCTTAAAAAGGTGTTAGAATACACCAGGCTGGTACTAGCTACAGAAGCACGAAACTAGGAACACAAAACTGGAACCAAGAGCTCCCACATTAAAAGACAGAGGGAGAATGTGGGGAAGGACTCGTCTTGAATAAAAACACAACTGTTTATTAATTAAACAAGAAACTTTAGCCTAAAGCAGCATAAGTCTAACATATATGTCAAATGAAATCTATGTTTATACTAAGGAAACTACACAACTAGCTCACTTATTCAGCATATAATTCATTTCTAAGAAAAGAGATGTGCAGTACCAGTCCTTTAGTTCACCTCCTGACCGTGATTCCTCACACACCTACATACAAGAACATTTCAACACAATATGGATCAATCTGATTGAAGCTGACACTCCCTGAAAGCTGCAACCAAATTTTCCCATCTGAACTGTTTGCACACATGCATCAGTGATCTCTGACATGACTGGACAGGAGAGCTACATGCTGCTACTTACAGCACAGTAACACCACCACGTAATGCACACTGAGGTACCAATACAAATACTTCTTTGCCAGCAGAAGAAAACAAAATCACAAATATAGAGAAACTACGAAAAAAGAATAAGTCCAGAAACAACTGCATGGTTGAATTCCCTTTCCTAAAAGCATGTGTAAAAGCAAAGATTCTGCATTAATTTGTCCACTGTGTTTCAACCAAGAAATAATGCCTGGAGAACACAATGCACAAGGCTGTCTGAAAAATGTCTTGGGTAGGCTAAAATCAAACACAGCATTGGCAACGTGCAGCAGCACACTGACTACACGCAAGGCACAGCAGACACACTTTTCTGTATCCAATGCTGAGACTTTCCCACAAATATTTTCACTGATTTTGAAAGCAAATTTGCAACATCTCTTGAACATCTCTGCTGCTAGCAAGATCCTGCCCAGCAAAACCTACAGTGGAACCGGGTTCTGGCGCTTCCCAGGAAGATTTGGTCCAGCTGAGCTGGGAAGCTGCTATGGAGGCAGCTTGTCCAGAGTTACTACATAATCTGATACAGCCTGCAACAGGGTTTGCAACAGATGTGTCAAACATGCCAGCGAGTGACAGGAACCAAGTATTTGCCTTTCCTTTATTTGGTCCTATCTCCTGATAAGACCATGTCTACATCAGTGAGAGAAACCAGAGAAGGGAATGCTTCATGTACCAGAACCGCGCTGTCTACACCACTGAAGCATTACAACAGTCCCCGGGGCAGTTTTTGGTCCTAAACAGCCCTCTTTCTTCCAAAGAGCTTCTGGGCACAGACTGGGAATTTGCACAGAACAGAGATATCTCCCACAGGCTGCCTGTTTCTGACTGCCCTGCTCTGAAGACCGAGACTAAGAGCATGGCAGGGGCCAGAGGCATCTGTACCACAAAGATGATAAAGGGCCTGGAGCATCTCCCTTCTGAGGAAAGCCTGGGTAATATAGGTCTGTTCAGCCTGGGGAAAAGAAGACAGAGGGGAGATCTGATTCATGTTTATAAATATCTAAAGGGCATTGGGAGGCAAATGGATGAGGTCAGGCTGTTCTTGGTGGTGTGTAAGTGACAGGAAAAGGAGCAATGGCCTAAAACTTGAACATAGGAAGTTCCATACAAACATGTGGGAGGAACTTCTTTACAGTAAGGATGATGGAGCACTGGAACAGGTTGCCCAGAAAGGTTATGGAGACTCCTTCTGCGGAGATATGGATGCCTACCTGTGCAACCTACTGTAGGATACTTGCTTTAGCTGGGGGGTTGGACTCGATGATCTCTTGCGGTCCCTTCCAATCTCTGTGATTCTGTGTGATTCTGTGACCTCTGCAGCACATGCACTACTGGAAGAGACACAGCCCCGGGGCCTCCATCAGTGAGCTGTTAAATGCAGCAAGCTCCTTACCTCTTCAGCTAGATGTATTAATCTGCATGCTTGAGCTCCTTCCAAATAATGTAAATCCAACCCACTGCAGAGAAAAGCGCATGTCTAAAATCAGCTTTTTCCCTTTCAAATTATAATAGCAATGGTAATAATGATAAATCCCAGCCCAGCTGATTTACCTGAGAGATTTGCCACTTCCCTTGTACTCCTGAAAGAATGCCCTCCACAACTACAAGTGAGAAGCCTGATAGAGGCTAAGCAGACCTAAGATTACACTGATAAAGATCATACATTTCAAACTCACCATTTCCATGCCAATTCTTTAAAACTGATATGTTCTCAACAGACAGAATCTGATCCCATCAGTGCAAACTTGGTCCAACTTTTCCAGTAATGACCCTTCGCTAGGAGCAAGAAACAAAGGTAAGGTGCATACCTGCCCAAGGAACTGTCATCCTTTGGAACATGCACAAGCGAAGCAGAACTCTCTGGCAAGCATTGACAGTGGGTAAACAGGACAAGTAAAAAGATGTTGAATCTCATAAAAACTGCTTCACCTTCAATGGTTTCTCTAAGAATCAGTATTTAAAGTTCAAGTATTCCTATCTCCAAATCGAGGTTATTAAATGAACAATGGCAGAAAAATAACAAACAAGGAGAGCACGAAAATAAAGACACTCTCAAAAAGCCTAGCTTGTGCTCCTGAGCATAGGAGGATTAACAGCAGCACGCTCCTCTAGCTAGAAAGAAAAACCTCAAACAAGACCGCATTTCTCAAAGCTGTACTCTTGGTTTATGCTGTGCTGTGCATTAACTGCTGACATTAGTGATGGCCTGTATTGTGAATGAATCCTATCCATTCCATCGTTCCGTGCCTACAAGGGAGCGGTTTTTCTGCTCTGCTGCGTAAGGTGAGAATCCATGGGATGAGAGGTATATCTTGTGGTATCACATATCCTCTGAACTACAAATGTCAACTGAGAGCGGGAGTTTCACTACTTCAGCACTCAGCCAGAGGCAAAGTTTCATCTCCAAAGCTATGTTTCATGTTAGTAGAGTGAGACCACTTGAGCTGACATCCTAAATCAATTTCCCAGCTGATCTAGCTGAACGATTTTGTTTAAATCAGAGAGTAACTGTCACAGATGTTCCTAGTGATTACACAGCCAAGATTTTAAACCTTTTTGGAATATAGGCTTTTTTTTTTTCTTTTAGCCTTTCTTTCTATCCCATTCTTACACAGAAACCTGGATTTTGCCCACAAATAGCACTGAGGTAGCTTTTCAGGCTGCTCAGAAGGCC
This sequence comes from Lagopus leucura, assembly GCF_019238085.1. Classification (NCBI taxonomy): domain Eukaryota; kingdom Metazoa; phylum Chordata; class Aves; order Galliformes; family Phasianidae; genus Lagopus; species Lagopus leucura. The sequence continues at coordinate 50,090,171 of NW_024962263.1, read as the reverse complement.
AAACAAAGCAGCTCTGGTCTCCTAAGTGGCACTGGGCCTTTTGTCAGAGCACTGGCCCAGCATGGAGCAGGCAGGCCTTCATCCACCCACCGCCTCCTGTCATGGGCACACAGAGACTTGACTGCTTGATGCTCCTTCAGTAAGCCTCATTCCTGTGTCTGACAATGATACAAAGGGCTGTATTTCAGGCAGCAAAGTGACTACGAAGAGCCCAGGCTTGTCCCAATAGCAACATCAGGTTAGGAGCGAGTGCTGGCAGCCCCAGCAGCAGAAAAGGCGACTGGCACACAGCCTGATTCCTATACACAAAAAACACTTGCAATGGCAGTATAAGCTCACTTCACATGTGTCTGCACATCAGCTGTGGCTCCCCTTCAGTTCAGCATCTTTCAGTTTTGCAATGTGAAGTTCACAATTTTTCTGTGCCATCTTAAAACTGAGAATTATATTTGTCCTTCATAACAAGTCTTACTCTACTGTCTTAATTAGAATATTTGTATCTGAGCAGCTGGTTATCCACTTACTCCAGAATGAAAGCCCAGAGCATATTTAAATAATGACTGAGTTCTGTATAGCTTTCTCTGCTCCTTAATATGTTGTTATACTGAGGACTATGGTTTAATACACAAATTACAGTGTACAAAAATATTGAGTGCTCCCCTGAAGAAGTCAGGAAGGCAAATTTTGTCTGGAGCAAATTGCTGGAATATAGGCTATCTTCTTTTTATTTGTTCCCAAACATGCATTTGCCTATAGCGGGAAAGTCTGCCTTGCAATAATGAAAGGCCATGCGTTTAGTACGTCACCTAACTACAGATTTTAGTTGAGTTTTCCTTTCGATTAAGTATTCATTAATTTTGGAAAGTGTTTGTTGTGGTAGAATTACTGAGATGTACCTGTACCCTCTCCACATTACTTATACAGTCAAGCAGTACAAGGCCCAAGGGGCTGAAGGGCAGAAGCAGTGAGCACTGAAAATCTTGTGGTAGACATCAAAAAATTTCCCAGGCCTGCTTATTGCTTCTCTGCAAGACAACACCTCACCTGTTTGACAGAAATTTGTTAATCTTTCCAAGATGAACAGGTTGGCTCTATAAAAAACACTACCTCTGGCGAACTGTGACTCACCTATTCTTACACCACTGCCACGAGAGGGAAAACTGGAGCAGCTGCACTGAGTCTGAATGCAAGAAAGAACTACTTCCATCAGAAGAAGATTCGCCAGCAGGGACAGGGAAATGATTGTCCCTCTCTATTCTGCTCTCATGAGGCCCCATCTGGAGTACTGTGAGGCTGTGGATGCCCTGTTCCTGGAGGTGTTCAAGACAGATTGGATGGGGCCCTGGGCAGCCTGGTCTGGTATTACATGGGGAGGTTGGTGGCCCTGCATGTGGCGGGGAGGTTGGAGATTCATGATCCTTGAGGTCCCTTCCAACCTGGGCCACTCTGTGATTCTGGGATATATAAACAAGATCTTTTGAAGAGAGAATTGTCTCTCAGTATTATAGACTGCAAAGTTCTTTTCCATAACAGAGAATTTATTTAGATGGACCTAAGAGGACCAGGGGAATCATTAGAGAAATGTATTCCAAAGAACCATGTAGTCCAGAAAAAAAAATTAACTCTTTGCTCCTTTCCTCATGCAACTTTCTCGTTGTTCTCATGCAAACCTATTCATGTGGATAAAATACAGTAAATATGGGGCACTGAATAAACAAACTGGAAATAATCTCCATCTGACTAGACCAAATAAACAGAAATTCAATCAAAAGTCTTCTTCTGAAGGGAGATAGCTGAAGAAGTTCAAAAAATAAATAAGAGCAGAGGTGTGCTCTTAATATGAGGCACAATGATGATGACAGGAGGATTATTTTCTTCTCAATACTGGCCAGTATTCTGTAACCAAGGTTTCAAATTGCTCACGTATTTGTTTTCACTGTGTTTTACTTTTTTTCCCTGTGAGATCTGTTTAACTAGTGCTTGGCAATATGGCAGAAAACTAGAAGCTTCGAAAAGCAGTTCTTCATAAATCAACACTGAAATGAACTTTGATTTGTAAGACCCTTTCTCTCTCCTGAGACTGTACTGTCCAGGAATAGGAATGATCCTCTGCCCTCCTCCATCTGTTGCACAGCATAGCCCATCCTGCCCTACAACTGCTCCCTGCCAGGCTGTGCAGTCCTCACTGTGCTACACCTACCTCATGGGGTAATAGGTGAAGCTTAAAAGCACACCGAGATCTTGGATCAGAGCTGTTTTGAATGTCAATTTATATACACTATATTATTCCAGAGGAATGAGGTAACAAGAATGTTACAAATCTGCTTAGTTCAGCAGTCTCCACGTTTAGGAGCTGTGAGATGACAAAGTTCAGGTTGCACACTGCATCATCCTCTCTGTGTGTAAGATCTACAAATGCAATCTTCAACTCCTCATCTTCCGGTTGAGCAGCTCTGTGTCTACCTAAGGCACACGAAGACAAATGCAGCAGAAAGTCTGCCCGGTGTTAAGGATTCACAAGTGCTCTGAGTGCCAGAAGAAGGCACAGAGACTCTCTAGCATGTGCAGATGAGCTGGATATGTCAAAGATTCAATTGGTTATACTCATAGAAGGGCCTGGATTGAAAAGAACCACAAGGATCATCTAGTTTCAACCCCCCTGCTATGTGCAGGGTCGCCAACCACCAGACCAGCCTGGCCTTGAATGCCTCCAGGGATGGGGCATCCACAACCTCCTTGGGCAGCCTGTTCCAGTGTGTCACCATCCTCTGTGTGAAAAACTTCCTCCTAATATCTAACCTAAACCTCCCCTGTCTTATTTTAAAACCAGTTCTCAGCATATGTGAGCAGCTCTGGAGTTTTTTTGCCCTATGGGGTAAAGTATAGGCTAAACACGGGCACGTCTGCACAAACCGCAGAAATACTCCTCACACAAAGGTCAAGGGGGCCTACCAAAGTTTACATCCTTGCTCCAAATTACAGGAATACTGAAGCATACCAAAGACAGTGTCTGAAGTTTTCTTTTAACATGAAAAAAAAAAAAAAAAAATTATGCCAGCTTTGTTCTCAGTCTTACTGAATCACTTAAGCTGAAGTATTCAAAAAATTCTCAAGCAGCTGCCCTGAAAAATTTCATCTCAAATGTTAAAAGTTTTCAAGAATACCCTGAAAAACAGGGTACTATAATGGGAGCAGCTGGGCAACTTTCCTAATTGGCAGTGCTATTACATCGTTAGGAATTTATGTGTTTTGTTTATCACAGACAATATTATCAACTGCCCTCCACTGAGTTGATAATACGCAGAAAAATAAAGAGAAGAAGGGCAGCTAAAAGGCATCAGAGCTGCTGGCTGAACTCAAGTCCAGAAGTGTCTTGTTGCCAATCCGGGCAGTGATAGACAAAGAAGGACAGCCTCTGCCCCTCCCAAGGTCATGTGCCTCAAGGCCACGGCGAGCCAAATGGGCCGCCTAGACACATAGGCTGTTACGGTAAAATCATCACAGTCATATTTCTGCAGATGAAAAAGAAATATGAGATGTGTGCCAGTATTAGAAGCAAGAAAGAAGATACCCAGATAACTAGCATGCAATTCTATTTGTGTGCCAAAAGGAAATCTGGAGCAGTTTTTACGCAAACCTTCAAGCCACAAGACCTTCAGAGAAAGAAGAGCAAAACAGAGCCTTCTTCACAGAAACTCCACGGCTGGAGAAGACCTACAAGGTCATCCACTTCAACCACCCACCTAACACCAATAGTTCTCATTAAACCATGTCCCTCAACACAAAATCCGGAAAAAATTCAGAGCAGCAAAGGACCATTTCCAGAGCCAAGCAGTGACAGCATGGTCAGTACCATGCCTCAGGTCTGCCTGTTGACTACCAGGAACCCCCTAGAATTTTTAAGTAATACTGTTCATAAGTAATACTGTATCTTCAGTTCAGGCATGGAAAGACTAGATGTAGAACTGCAATAATGCATTTAAGTTGTGGGGGTCAAAAAGTTAAGCCATAAATTTCTCACATCATGTCAAAAGAACTGGAACACTAGAAATTCTTTACTTCATGATGAATCATAGACAGACAGAGCTGTCATTTGGAAGATGACAATGCAAATGTCTTGCTTAATAATCACTCTCATACAGGATGCTGCTTTTACACCTCTTGCCTTTAATAATGTGTGATCCTATCTTAGGACTTCATACTAATATGAAGTGACACTTCTTTACTAAGGGTTCAATGTTTAGTTGACCTTCCATTCTGCCTGGACAGGTCAATGAACAGAACTATCAATTCTGTAATAACCAGCTGAATTTTACTTGTAATAAGAATCCCAGTAGAGATCGCTTTCCAAGCAATTCTACTCATCAATTTTCTGCAGGGTCAGGAGAACCACTGCTGTTCCAGATCACAAATTGTATGACAGCATAAAACGAGGGCAAATTACAAGTACAATATTTACTAAATAAATGACAAAAGATGAGACAGAAGATAAGTAACCAGGTGAGCTGCAAGTGCCAGAAAGCAGCCACCAAAAGCCAGACAGGACAGACTTGGTAAAGATAGCTACACCATAACAGCGTGATTCCAGTGTAGGGTTTCTGTGGATTTCATTCAGAGATACAGCTGCACAGCATCTCCAAAAGTCAGACACAAATGGTAACACTACATTCAAAGCTCTGAAAGCTTTATGTGTGCAATGCAGCCTCCACTACTGCTCTATTTCCAGAGAGTGAAATGGGGTTATTTTATGAATGAAGTTATGAATGAATGGGTATCCTTTCCCAAAAACCCATCTGGACAGCAGACAACAGGGCATCAGGAAGGTGTGGGTTTCTTTCCTTAACTCCTCAGACAGGAGTGCTGTCTGCTGGGTGAGAAGAGGAAACTCACTTCTTCTCTCATCTCCCATCAATCACAGAGGCTGTGAGGGGCACTCAAGTACGGCACTTTGCCCTATGGAGGGCTCATAGACAAGGGAGAAGCAGAAGGTTCTCTACAGATATATCTGTAGAGTTCACTATGCAAATCTCAGTAGTGGAACTCAGATTTAAATATATCTTCTGCTCTATATACTGCTGCAGGCATCACAACTGATGTGTTTTCCAGTAGGAAAGGATTTAGGTGAGAACCAGCTACTCACGAAACAGACTTTTCTTCCAAAGAGAACTGCGATGTCTTTTGCTCAAACTTTGGCACTTCAGATAGAAGATAATTTACAAGTGGTAGATGTGTCATCTCCTGCTGCTTTTGCCACTTCCTCCTGTTTCGGGAAAATCCCATTCTTTATTTAAAAGCTAAATAATCAGGCACGGCTATTCATCCAAAAACCACTTTTCTTTTCTGATTTTTTCCTAAATCAATACAAGAAAGTGACTCAAAGTGACCCAGACTGTAACTTACATTCTACCAATGCAGAGCAAAGACACTATAAAATAACCAGGGAAACCGAAGAGTGCTCTGCACCACTGCCCAGTGGTGAGAGGTCTTTTAAAGATAGCAATGACCTTACTCCAAAAGGCAGAGTCAGACTAGACCCTGCTAGTTTCAAACTCCAAAAAGTGCTGCCACGTTCTCTTGTCCCACTACCTGCACTGGGCATAAGTGCCATGCATGGAATGAGATATTCATGGGCAACACGGACAGACTGAGTTTCTCTGCTTTCTGAGTTGCTTCCTAGAGGCAGCTCCAATTTGCTGTCAGCTCCAGCAGCTGCTGGGGCTCCGTGTGGTGCTAATAGAGCTCCTCAGCTTGGTGTTGGCATTAGAGCACGTCCTGCCAGCCTGGGGAAGGGACCACACATGGAACTGCCTTCATACAGGCAATCCAAAGCAAGGTTGCTTGAAGCTTTCCACATTCCTTCCTCTGTTTTATCAGTAACAATTAGAAATATGTAAGCCTGAAGCCAACCCAAGGGATAACACCCTCTTAAGAAATGATAGCTCCCTTGATTTACCAGAGCTGAGTTCATTTGAGAAACGCCCTACCAACGACCACAGGTCTGCACTGTGAATGTATCCAGCAGGGACAAACCCCTTGTCCACAAGGAGTCCTGTTGAAACAAAGCAGTACTAAATGCACCGTGAGATTGTCATAAAGAAAAAAGCTTGTAGAAACAGGTCCAAAACACACTATCCCATATGTGTACAGACACACAGATATGTATGTATATAGATACATACACACCCATCAATACACTCAAGGGGTAACTTAACCTGGAGCTTTTCATTTTCAAATCTGTAACAAGAGAGTGCTGATGGAAAGTTAAGAAAAGTAAAGCAAAAAAAAAAAACAAAAAACAAACCAAAACAAAAAAACAGAAAACATTTCAAAAGCCCATAACAAAAACCTTCTTTTCCCTGAGAAGGTTTTTCACATAATCTTGGTACTGAATGTACTGTATTAAAAGAATTCAGTTAATAACTGAATCCTTATACATGATTAATGTATTGTATTGCACGTAAGTACTCTCCTGTTTCTAGGAACATCCAGTTGGGTAATATTCTCATCTGTGATTTATATGCATGTTCTCTTATAATTACAGTGAAATAACAGTTTGTGGGGAAGTGGTTTCTAAAAGCATGCTGGGCACGACAGAAGATCAAAGTAAAATAAAACTTACATGGAAGCAAAAATCATGCATGAATAATAGCATGAGCTTTAACAATGGTCTGAATAAACATATGTAATCTGAACAGGAAGAACTGGATTTTTCGTACTAGCAATTGATCATGTAAATCTACATCCAAATGAAAAGGCTGAGTAGAGAAGTTTGCACGTATCACCATGATTACTGCTTCAAAACTGTACATGTCTACATGCCCAGGTTCCCACACACAGTGAGATACTTGCTACAAAAAGTCAGCATGGATTTGTACATATAGTGTTTGGGATCCTATGAATACACTAAGCTCAGCAGTAGAACCAACCTCAGCTAATCCTAATACCTAAAGCAGGCAGACTTTTATTTCAGAGAGCAAAGGAGCAGTCAGAGCAGCTGAAACAACATCCAGTCCATATCCCTGAATAATCAAGAAGCAGAAAACAACTGCAAAATGTGCCAGATGCGGCACATCAGGGTCCAGCCACCTGCTGCTTGTGGGAGGGAGGACACTGAGGCAGTGGCTGGGAAGGATATTTTGCATGGCTGTTTGAAATAAAAGGAAGCACTCTGTGGGCATGAGGTCAGCAGAGCTCCAATCAACTTCCAGCAGAACTGCTGCTCTTGGTGCCCTGCAGCCTGGTGGGGATTCCAGGTCACGACGACAGCTCTGAAAGCTACAAAACAAGCGGGTTGCCAGCTCAGCCATCTGCATTTTGAACCAAACTGTTTGGTGGCAGGGCTCTGGCATTTATCTTAGCGAAAGTAAGTCGTAAGTGCAGTGACTGACAAATGAGCAGCAGCCTTTGTGGAATTACTCAGCCATACAGACCCCTCACACAACTCACACTCCAGCTCTCTGCTCTCCAGGTATCAGATAAAAATAAAAATGGAAGAGAACAGCCTAAGACTGACTCAAACGACCGGAGCAATGAGCAAAGAACAAAGAAGAAAAGGTATTTTTCAGAACATTAAGCAGCCAGAATAAAAAGGACAGTTGTTCAGAATAAAAGAAATGCAAGTAAAAAAGCATATTTTACCTATGGAAAGTTTATTTTTGAATGAGCGTATTGAAATACTGTGCTTTGGAGGCAACATCCAAATATCACAATGCTACTTCAATCTTGAGCTACAAGGATCTTATTTTGCTAAAACAGAGAAAAGAGAAATCTTGTGGCTTAAAATGTCATGAGAATTCTGTATATCCTCTTTGCAGGAATACCAATCTGCAATGCAATGGGAGAAAAGAAACAAAACCAGGTGGTAACCAGCCCCATGCCCTGACCTTGGGCTGCTATGGACAGAAGTCCAGAAACTCAGAAAGAAGGGAAACACAGTGCATTCAACAGGTCTGCAAAGCTAAAGGACTGGCACTGCTGGCAGCACTGCAAGAGGTACCTGTGGTGCTGCTCACAGCAAGGCTGTGGGATGGCCAGTAAGGCACAACACATCGCCATGTTTCTGCCTGCCCCCCTCAGATCTCTGGGCTCACCATCCCCAGTGTGGTGAGCTGCCTGGGCCTTCCTACTCTACTGTTACACAGCAAAAACAGTGAAACTTCTGGTGAGACAACAGCCAGTACAAAGCATGACCAGAAAACCCTGAAGTAGAAGCCACCCACAACAACAGAGAACTCAGGGTGCACAGAGCACGTCTGCACTGTTAACAATTTTGTGTGAATGACTTCAGAGCTCTTTCTACCTCTCTCCTCTGTGTAGTACTGAAAGGTTTAAGTACTCCAAATGTCTGAGTGTGACCTTAAGAAGCTAAAAACTTGAACAGAAATTGCACAAGGGTTTTTGTTTCTTTCACAAGCTTCAGAAACACATTCTTTGAAATCCCCAGTGCTCATCCATCAAACAATATGGAGCTGAATAAATGAAGCAAAGAGCGAAGGTATTATGGGGCAACCCCGTCTGTCCTTCATTGCATCATACAGCCTTTCACATCTCTACGATAAGCCCAACCTCGAATAAAACCTCTGTCAGTGTCTGACAAAGACTTGCCCTTGCTTTTTATCAAAAGATACACTTTCTCAGCAGGTTTTTTTTCCCCTCTCCAAGAAGAAAGTTTTCAAATGCAGATCATATTTCTCCAAGCTGCTGCTGCTGGTATCAATAGCTCCCACAATGGCATTAACTGCACCCTACCCGCAGAAATGATGCCGCTCCGATTGCTCATCCTGTTCCTTCCTTCTTCTGCCTCAAAGTGCTCAGATGAGATCCTGTCCTAGAGAAAAAGCAGAGTCAAAGGCCTGGCATACTCAGAGCCCAGCCCTGAGCCAGGCTGTGGAATGACGGAGGAGTGCTGTGCTGAAGCAGCACGGAAGGCAGACATACCACGGCATGCTATCACTCACCCATCAAGCACAGGTAATTGAGAGCATCTTAATTTGAAACCACTGGTCACCATCTGGTGATAAAATAAAGAAACCCCAAGTGAGTTAAAGCAAGCTTGTGCATTCCAGAGTACTTTCCCTAACCTACACAATGAAAACCATCATCATCTGCATTCACTGCAGAGCCTTGCCCTGGTTAGAGGTTTAACACAATTTGTACTGCCTTTGTTTTCTTCTCCTTGTGATTGCAAGCTGGTTTCATCTTTCTAAGAGACGATTCGCTCCTGAGCGCATACATGATCTCCTGCTTCAGAACATTTCTAAAATGAAAGTAAGTTAAGTGCAGAAGGGAGCAGCTGAACCCCATGGAGTGGTGCCGCTCCTAAAGATGCAGCTGACAGCCATTTGGATAAGTATGTTAAACAAGACAGAATTAAACGGTTAAAAAGGGGCAGGATTTGTTCTCTCCCTGTTTCACAGCTCTTGTGTGTGCTTTTATGAATCCTGAGATGGCAGCAAAATTAGGCCTCGCTGGCCTCTGTGAATGAATTATTTCCTGACACGGCAAGATGTTTTTCACGTATGTAACTGCTTCAAACAGCTGAAGTGCTCGGCTTCTAATTGTTTTTGCTACATATGAAATATTTGAGGAAAATATCTACGATATCTTTAATTTGTTAATTACCAGCTGGCTCCTACTGTGACTTATTAAGCCACTACCACAGTGACTAATGCTTCTGACAATACCAAGCTAGCAAAAACACCTTGTGGAGGGATGTGACCTGGCTGGCCCGAGAAGGGCTAGCTGCAGGTGTTTATTTGCAAAATGAGATGGTTTACTGATCCAGACATAAGACAACCAACAGCAGTATCACACACTGAGTGCTGCAGCCAGCACAGCCCTGTGCCACCAGGCCTGAGCCAACCTTCCCCTCGCTCTCTGCAACATCCCCAGCCCTGCAAGTGGCCACCACTGCCTCATGGCACATTATGAAGGACCAAGAGATTTGGGATTTGCCTTGTGTGCTGTTACGCCTGCTGCAGGGCAAACATGTGAAAGGAAGGCAGGCCCAATGCCCCTTGCTCAGCTCGCTGCTGCAGGGCTGCCCAGAGGCAAGTGGAAGGAGATGGAATGGCCTCAGGGAGGGCAGGGACTCTGCATCTGGGAAGAGGAAGATGGAAATGTGGTTGCCAGTAAAAGGCTTCTTTGCACACTTCCAGGCACATCCTTTTTCTTCTCACTTCTGAATACAAGTCTTTTTTTTTTTTCCCTCAATCAAAGCACTTTCTGCTGAATTGATTGGGTTAATAATATTATAGCTTGGACAGGAACTTACACTTCTTAGCAGAAAATGTGTGAAATAATGTCACTCATGCTGCCAAACCCTCCTGGCATGGTTAGAAAAGCCGGTCTGCTCCTATGCCACTGCATTATAAAATCGCTGAACAAACCTATTCTGCTATAATGGAAAGGGACACGTTTCCTTCCCTGCTGTAAGTAGGTCAATGAAAACACGACGTTGTGAGGATGAAACAGTTTTCCTCTGTCCTCTTCCCCCTAATGGCAGTTTCAAATCATTCTGATTTAATTACACAGTAAGGTTATTAACAACTGATCTATTGGTGGTCCTAAAGCCCGGGCGTTGTGCTTCTTTACAGGCTGGTTCTATCCTCAAGTAAACGTGTACCATTCTTACACTCGGTGCATCACTGCACAGCTGAGAAAAGCCTGCAAAGAAATTTGGATGTGGCAGTGCAATCATACATTAGGAACACGTGAAATTTTACCTCCCAGCTCAGAGATTAACACTGAGCTTTTACGTCAGTATGATCTGTTTGAGGATGAACTTCCAATTATCTCCTCTAAATCTAAAGTAGCCACACTGTGAACAGAGAACTTGCTCTGAATTAGCACTGCCATAAACAAAGCCAGAGTACTTTCAGTGGAGCTATTTTAGCTCACAACAACTGGAGACATCTCTGCATGAGTTTCATCAGAGGACATTAACCAGTAGTTAGCAAAACATTTTACTTACAGTTACGCCTATCTATTAAATGCTAATTATAGGTTATTGGAAATTAAAAAAAAAAAAAAAATAGACTGGGGGAGAATCCCTCCCCAAAAATGCAAAAAGGACAAAAAAAAATTACACTGAAGAGAATACAGAATGCCTGAAGTCTTAGCAAACGAAATTTTAAAACCCAAAACGGGTTCTGCTTTTTCACTGACTGCCTCTCCTCTCTTTTATGCCAGATGATGTAAATTCATTTTGTTGACATTAACTGGGGAAAAAAAGTAAGAGTAATTGATTCCCCCCATATAACACCTGTTGTGAAGCCTCCCTCACCCCCACACAGGCCCTCCAAAGGCCCCTCTGCACACAGATGCTGGCTGCGCAAGGTGACACACTCTCATACCTCCCAACGCACCCATCCCACACACAGCAGTCTGCATGGGACAGCAAAGCCCGTCATGTACAAGTGGACGCCACTCGGGCCTCAGCATGAAATTTCTGCCCTATAAAAACCCATGACTTCAAAGGGGACTCAGATTTCATCCCAAGAATCCAATTACGTGTTGCAAATTTAGGACGGCTTGTCAAGTGCCAGCTGACAGAGTGATGTCTCCAAGTATTTCAGGATGGTATTTGAGCTGAAATGCAAAGCCAGCTGTTTGTGTCTTAACTACTCACCTAAGGAACATTTCAAAATGAGGAAACAACACGATGATTAAGTGCCTCTGCACCTCAGCAAAAACTGTCCTGCTCTGCACAGAGACCCCTCCTAACAGAATTAAGGAAGCATGTATTGCAATAAGAAAATAATTTCAGGCACAGGATTATCACCAGTGTCAGCAAATCACAGGACAGACAGAAAAGATCTGTAATCTGCCTCCTGCTGCGAGAAACAGCCAGATATACTCATGTTTATTAAAGCCATTCCTAGCGCCTCGGGAGATGGATACTCCACAGCCTCCATCGGCAGTGTATTTCAGAGGCAACATTTTCCTCTAGGGCTTACCTCATCTTCCTTGCTTCAAGTTACAGACATTTCCCTTTGTCTATGGGCAGCCTGGCCTAGTGGCTGGCAACCCTGCTGTGTGCAGGGGTGTTGAAACTAGATGATCATTGTGGTCCTTTTCAACCCAGGCCATTCTGTGATTCTATGATACGATTCTCTGACCAGTCTCCTTTTGGCAACAGCCTGTTCTGTGCTTTCTGTGCTGGGAGAACTGCCTGCCCTCCTGCCCTACCTGCAAGTCTCACAGAATCAAGGCTGGAAAAGACCGCTATGATTCAGCCATCAACCCACCACCACCTTGCTGGCTTAAGGGCACAAAGCCAATCTGCTTTATGCTCTCTTCAGAGGGAATACACTGTTTCCAGCTGGGTGCATACGAAACAACACAAAGTTTAGTCCAAGTCACCACCAACTTCTTATTTCCAGTTGCTTTCCTAACTCTGTGCTTGATATGAAATTCCACATACCAGATATTGCAGTCAAAATGAATGTTTTATGCATATACATTCAACAATCTTTGAAGCCAAAGCTAAAGAAAAGAGATAGTCCCACCTATGCTAAATATAAAATAGAAAATAATCAAAAATAAAATATTTTTAATTCTTTTGCTAAGAACCATGTACTTGTCCACATTCACAAACAAAAACTACTCTTGTTAAAAGATGTATTTTGAAAATGTATTGGAAAAGGGAAAGATTAATGCTATCTGCAGCTGTTATTTGGTAATGAGCACTCAAGGACAAGTTGCTGCAAATGTACTTTTCTGTGTTTTAGCTGTGCTTACTTTAATTACGCTTGAAAGAACTAGGCACTGGTTGTCAATAAATTGTTTTTAATGCCTACTTGCTCACAGACTTCTGTGTGTCTCATTCTTTTTTCACTTTCTTTCTTCTTTTTGGGGTTCCACTGAGTGCATATGTCCTTAGAAATTTACAGGGAGGTATTTTATAGTCAACCTTATCCTTACAAAAGATATAAAAGAAAATAAGAACTTAGGTACTACTTTTCATCCCTTGATCTCAGAGCAATTGCAAACAAGGCAGCAGTAAGCCCTCACATGGCTTATCAGAGATGATGGGCAGATACTTGCTGTCTCCTGCTCCCTTCTGTGCCCCAGGGAAGGCCAAGTTCAGCAGACACCACAAATAAATTAATAAACAGACATTCATTGTGCCCAGCGCTTTCTCATCCCGTCTTTATTACTTAGAGCACATATCTCAGTTCAGGTTTTATAGCCAAATGCAACAAGAGGCCATACAACTGGCTCAGAAACATGGCTTTGTGTAACAGCCTCCTGATAGGAAGGATAGATTTCTCCAGACTGTTAGGTACCAAAAGCTTTCTCAACTACCACTGCCGCAATTAGATGCATTTTTAAGTATCCCATTACTGGGAAGTCTCACTGTATTTCCAGGTAAAGTCACTTCATACAGAAATAATTACAGTAATAATTAGCTCAAGAAGTGCTCTGTTGCTTGATACTCAGGGAGCCAGGATCAATAGTGAGCGCAGGACTTGCATGAATTCCCAGTAAACGCAGCTGTGAGAGCTCCTGGGCTCTGAGATTATATACATGGTTACATAGGACACCATAATTTCATTAGGTATGGTTGGTTTTGTGCGTTTTCTTTCTTTATGACAGTTACAAAATTACAGACTCAAGGCTTTCTGCAGTGTGGTGCCTTGTGTAAGGCACTGCCTGCCATATTCTGCCAAAACAAATTAGCTGCTGGCACTAGGACTAGATTCATTAGGACCCAAAGGAAATTATATCACTGAGAGCTGCTCTCAGGTGCTTGTGAGCTCAGACATAGGCCAGCATCTTCTCAGGGAACCTTGGGGAAAAGCCCTTAAACTTTTACCAAGCAATTCCAGACAACACTCCTCTTTCCTAATCTTCAGCAGAACGATCACTGAAAAAACTTTGAAGATGAGGCTAGAAATAAAGACGTACAATAGAAAAAATGATCCCAACAGAAAGGAAATGGGAGCCACAGGCAATAACTGTAGAGTCTATTAAGGAAGGATTATAAAGTCCTTACGCACATTCCTGCCAGTGCTTTTAGCAAGGTTCACAAAGGAAGAAATGTATAATTTATTAAAGGAAAAAAATGTGTCAAACCCATCCATAGCTTGCATGACTTGCCTGAACTCCCATGACAAAGACACTTAAAATTTGATGGTAACAGGCAAGAGGCTGAGGCCTGCCCGCTCTGAGACCAAGCATGCTACTAGCCATGCTAAAGCAGGGTTTGTTCCCAAGCAACACCAAGAAGGCAGCTCTTCAGAGCAGGAATTCATGGCACATATTGGTGCTGGACAGCACATCAGCATTAGGGCAGCACTGCCCCACAAACACAGCACCCCAAAGCAGAAGGCTCCAATGCTGCAGCAATTGAATCGGTACATGCTGCACTCATTGCCTCATCTACACTATGTCACCCTCATGCTGCTAGGTCACCAAGCACAGGTGACATCATATTTGTCCTAACACAGAAATCAAAGCTGGCCAGGGATTCTCCATCTCAGAAAAATATACCAACACTACAGTATATGAACTATACACCAAATGTATCAACATTTTCTATGGGCAAACAATGGTTTATTAAGGATTTTCCATTTTACCACTAACCCAAATTAAAGTTGTTTTTTCAGAAGGGTTCTGCACCAGGACATATTTTTTGATCAACCCAACATTGCATTGCAGCTTCTTATTCTGGGAATGTCTCTTCCTGGTCCAGATGCCCATTTCTTCCAAGAACTGTTTGTTTTCAGCAGCTTCACTTCCCACAGTACAAAGCGGGTTTCCCTCTGACAAAGCTCTCCAGCACGTCTTGCACATTTAATTAGGAGAGAAGGGCCTCAGATAATGAAAAAGGAACATCACGCTCCTGAACCGATGCTTCTGAAAAGTAATAAACTGTGGTAGGGAAATGCAATTTAATTTTGAACTGACTCAGGAATTTCCCATGAAACATTAATTCTATTTTCTGCTCACCTCTGAGCGTCAGTCTATTTTTCTTACGCAGTTCAGGAAGGTTGTAAAAGGTGTGGTAAAGCTCTGCTTCCAAAGTTGTGAACTCATCCTCCCTGTCCCTTTTTGCCTTAGCCCTGGGGAAGGGGATGCCATCTGAAAACAGAAGTCAACAGTACCAAGCCATATCAGAGGCAATGCCTATTCCCTGTAGGACCTGCTATCTGAATATGAGTACTCCCTTCCATTTTGCAGGGGCTTAGAAAACCTAGCTTGCTTAATGCTGCACAGGAATCCAGTGCAAAAGCAAGAACAACCACAGCTCTGCTAAGACCCACTGTAATTTTTTACTCATCCCAACATACGTATTTTTTCCTCAAACTTCTTCCACTTCAATAGCAAAACAAAAATTACCTTAATGTTAGAGCCAGCTGCCCTGCATATTTTGCATGGGACTGAAGTGTTTAACTAGTCCCAGCTAGTTAGGAAAACATCCTACTACTGTTAACAATCAGAGAACTGGCTTAAATGGCATTTATCACTTCTGTAATTGTTCTTCTCTCCATAGTTCCACTAAAGGTTCTGCATTTCCCTCTCCTTCATCCCCTACATTTAACCACACAGAAGATAATTCACAGCAGATCACAGAAGTATAGAATCACCAAGGCTGGAAAAGACCTCCAAGATCATACAGTCCAACTGCCCACCTACCACCAATGTTCCCCTTAGTCCAACAGATCTGCTCACCCAGGTGTTTTGCAAAATTCTAGAAAGCTGATCAAAAGGTTGATCAACTTGATCAAACAGAAGAAAGATAATAAAACATATCGGATCTATCATCTTTCCTCCAAACGCTTCTATTTTAGTTCATTCCCTTGCACGTATTTTGCAACACTGCATGAGTCTCTTTGTGCTTGTATGTATAACCAGAAATGCTCGGTGTTCCAGGAACCTGCAGGCAGTACCCACTTCCTACAGCTCCCGTGGGCACCACTGACACGTCAGGAATGCTGAATATATTTGGGTGAATGGACACCGACACCAAGGCTAAGAGCATCCCTGTTGCAAATGTGCAGTACTTGTGCCCAAAATACATGATAAAAATGGTGCTGCCATTTAGGCGATTCTCATAGTATAAATCCTGAGGAAACTCACTGTATGAGTTCTTGCTAGGCAACTAATTTTACATCCAACTCCCCACTGAGATGCCAATATTTACTTGTGGTCACAGAAATAGCACAACTTCACCCAAAATGTTTGGGAAGTATACAGAAAATATCACTGATTAGTGCAGAGATGAATCCACTGGATACTGAAATTACTTTTGGTAAGTTGTGGGAAGAACGTGACAGTTTGATTCTTCTTCTTACTCACAAACTCACAATTTAAGTAAAGGGGAATGCATACGTTTTGTCATTACAGATAGAATTGATTTTGCTTAGAGAAAATGTAAAAACCAAAATGTTAAAAAGTATAAATGCCAAAAGCCAAGTATTATCTGAGAGCTAACAAACAAAAAGTTTAAAGATAATGAGTGCTGTGTTGTGATCAAACTCACAGAAAGGAAATAGCAGGTAAGCGAATCCATGGCCAAACAAGCAAACAAATACTGATTACATTCTACATTCTCTGCATTGTGGAAAACAGTTAGCTTTTCAACTGTAACAAAAAGCATTTCAGACAGCACATCTCTCTGAGAAGGGCAAAGGTTTATAACAAAATCCAGCTGATAGGAAAACAGCACTCAAAATTGTAAGGAAAAGATTATTAAAGACAAAGACTCCCTAAGTACATCAAAACAAGAAACCCTGTGAGTTAACCCATTGTTGGAGAATACAGTTCAAACAACTGTATTGGGAAAATAGGGCAAAAGAAATCATGAGGGAAAGCATTACTTGGATATCTACCTTAAAGGAACTCCTGCGCTCCAAAAACTGAGCTCCGAAAGCAGAAGGAAAGCAGAGACACCACTGCAGCAAATGGCAAAAGGCAAGCTTCCTACTTACCCTATGGTATGCACCATGATCCCTTCTGCCACCTCAGTAATTCCACAGAATCCAGAACTATGGTACTTTTTCAAGGAATATTAGAGTCTTGAGAGGAGATAGAGGAAAGCTGACAGGCAGAGCTTTGCGAGGAGCCAGGCGGACAGGGATGAATTTAAGCCCTGGCTCAAGATGCTGTGTATTCTGCGTCTATCTTTAACTTGTAAATGATTTGGTTTCACATTCCTCTGAAGTCCTGCTGGCAGATGCCTTTGTGGAGCTCTTACCAATCACAGGCACCCAGACCCCCTCCCTCCTCTCCCTCTCCCCAGGCCGACATTCCATCCCCACGTCGCCCCCATGCACAGCACATACCTCCCACAACACAACACGCACAGCACACGCACACTCTTCACCTCAACAAAAATAACCCCCTCTGCAAGCGGCTCACACGCACTGCCACCAAACACCGCATTCTGAACATGCTCGTTTACATTCTGGAGGCTCGCTCAGCCTGCGTGAATACACTGAAATAATCCCGTCCTTCCTTGGAAGCTGCTGCAAAACATGCTGTTGTAGCACTTGGGAATAAAAATGCTTTAAGTGGTGCAGCTTATGTTCGGCGCATGGGGACCTGGGATCATTGCTTGTGCCAGAATTACTATCAGTCACAGTCTCCCAGTTCGAATCCTGCAGTCACCGATTTAATCACAGTAAGAAACAGGATCACCACAAAGCATTTTCTGTGAATGACTGCAAATGCCACCAGTTAGGGAAAGAAGGGTGCAGAACAGCATTCTGTCATACCAAGCTCCTGCAGAAATGCATATCTGGATGCTGGCAGCACCTTAGCCCATACAGAGATCTATAGAGAGAAGCTGAGTATAGAATTAAAAAGAACCATACTTGATTTGAAACGTTAAGACTCTAAACTTTCAATCTTTGTAAATTTGTGTCTCCTTACAATACCAATGCATTGCAATTTTGTTCAGAAGTCAGGCTCCGAAATAATTAAACTACTGATTCTTGGCAGCTTTCATTGCAATTAAGTGAACAAGTCCTTCCACAAAGCACAGAAAGTCAGGATTACTATTGGTGACTTCAGGAGTCAA
Source organism: Lagopus leucura (assembly GCF_019238085.1). NCBI lineage: Eukaryota > Metazoa > Chordata > Aves > Galliformes > Phasianidae > Lagopus > Lagopus leucura. The sequence goes on along the minus strand of NW_024962263.1, from coordinate 50,072,143 downwards.
TACTGTTGACGCAAACCCCTGGCTCTTGATACCAGCCTTAGGAAACAGCTGGTTTTTAATCTGTAAATGTGCATTCGGTTGAATACTGCTTGCCATCAGGATTTCCTTATCTCAAAGACTGGTGCTAATGGAACAACACTGTATGTAAAACACATGAATTATTGAACGCTTTGTGTTAAAACTGGAAAACACCAATTTACTGTCACAACAGTTCAAGCAGAAAAATACAGTAAATATCTGTTTCACAGTCCTTAGCGTTATGCTGCTGCCAGCACAGGTCAGGGCAGGGGGCGTGAGGCCAAGCTGTGTCCAGCATCACTTAGCTAAAAGCACAGTTTATAAATGCTCTGCCAATGGCCTACTTGATGAGACTTTACAATTTCCAGAGCACCCGTGTTGAGAGGCAAGGCTGATCTAGTAATAAAAGTAAGCATGCATTTACTCCAGGCTAACAGAGAAAACAGCTCAAACTTGGAAAGGCTGAAAGGGCTGTAAAAGGATATTCTGAAGGGCTGTTACGTTAGTGAAAAAGAAGTCTGCACTTCATCTCTGATGAGCTACTGTTCACGATGCTCCTGCAGGAGACAAAGTTGGATAAAAACACAAAGTGCACACCCCTGCTGTGGTCAGTCTTGCAGGCAAAAAAGGCAACAGCTCCTAGCTTGGAGTCAGCTAAGGTTCACACACCTGGAAAAGCTGCCCGTAACATACAAATATTAAGGAATAAACTAGCTGACAACATGATTCCTGAAGAATCAAAAGATTTATTTTGAGTCGCTAATCTTTTCTACTATTAGCAAATACAGACTTCAGTGTGCTTAATGTCTGCTTTGCAGAGAACTTTAAAACTCCAGTAAGCAAAAAATATGCCACTGACTTCCTGCCAGATATTAAGGCAGTCATTCAACTTCTCCTCTGCCTCAGGTCCCAAAACTGTGGCTTGCTGATAGCAGGATTCAAGGACCATCTCTATTATTCAGTTTTAGGAGTTGCTGTGAATTGCAGAAACGATGCCTAGCACTGATTTCCAATAGAGCCACATCTACCATTACAAATCTCTTACACCAGAGAAAGTCTTTCCACTGCAGTGAATCCCATTCAAACAGAGCAACTCCATGCTGTGTATGACAACACTGTACCTCAAATCAGTGTTCTTAAACTATTCTGCAGGGATGGGAGACCCAAAGGGCAGATAAGCACTAGAAGCAAAGTTAACATTAGGTTTTAAGAAGCACAGTGCTTTAAAAGCTCAGAGAGAGAAACAAGAAAGAGGAAGGCAAGTTGTGCTTTTGCGTCTGAGGGCTCCTTTTCATGAACACAACCTGCAAGGACAAAACAGCTCTCCATGGAAGAAAGTGTGATGCACCAATGTGATGGATCGGATGTGAAGAATTAAGACTGAGCTGTTTCTTCGATTCCAATCTACTTTTAGAGAGTGCTCAATTGAGGGGGAAGCAATGGATCCACAAAAGTTTTATCTGATTGGTTGTATTTCCTTTACTAGATACAGGGAAAAAAATAGATTAGGTTTTGGATCCTCTAAAAGAACACTAATTATACACTTCTCATGTCTCATAAAATGTTAATTATAAACATAAGAGTATGTAGAGGTGGAGCTTTGAAAAATTGGGTGCTTCAAATTTCTGGCGAAGCTTGATGGTGATGTAGACAGCAAGATCCCATTGCTATGAATGGGACAGAGAGGTCATATGTCCAAAAACTGTTTCACGTAAGCCAAAGGAAAAGACAGGTGTCCAGTTTCCTCAAATGAAGAGGCATACAGCAATACCAGCGCCTAAGATGGCCAGAGCTGAGCATGGCAGCCAGTACAGAGCATGATTGGGTGAGATTTACCAAAGCTAGGAGGACTACTGCTTTTCCTCTCTTAGCAGGGCCTGTTGCTTATAAAAATCACTAAATGCAACAGACTGGGGAGCACCCAGAGACATACAAATACAAACTAATAATAAGTTGCTGGAGGGGCAGGAGCTGGAGAGGAGAGAAAGATGAAGAGGTGAGAGTAATTTGGTCACGAGTACAAATACGTAACACATTTGAAACCATGTGACTTCCTACCCATTTCCAATTTAGCCCAGTGCCTAAGAGGCATGCTCTGTCCCTTCATATTCAGCTATTTTTAATGTGCATAGAATTTGCTCTTGATCTTCCCTTCTCTGTCAGCATCTTGAATTCATTTCTCTTGACAGCCTTAAGATTTGAGCTTACTGGGACAAGCAACGTTTTTCACCCTACGGGCTCTGTCCTTCTAAGTCTTACTCAGAGTAATTACTGCTCATGGGAACAATCTCTTTAACCTCTACAGCTGATTTCAGCACGGGCTCGTTCAAGAGTAGGAGTTTTGAGTAGAGGACTGCCATTACATTGACAGAAATGCAGTTCCATGTGTCATGGTGGATCAAACACATGGACTTTTTTCAGTGATACTTAAATTGACCCCATTACCCCCAGTCTATCTCCAGACCTCGTGACTCAGCTGCTTGGTTACACCAGGAGTCTTCTCCGGTGAGGTCCAAAAGTCAAGGTTAGGCCAAGAATTGCCCTACACGTTGCTCCTCTCCTACCTACCACCTTTGTACTAAGCCATAATAGTATATCCTGAGTTGGAAGGGACCCTTAAGAATTATCTAGTCCAACTCCTGGCTTCACACAAGAGAATTCAAACTGAAAGCCTATGCCTGAGAGTGCTGTCCAAACACTTCTTGAGCTCCAGCAGCTAGGGGCTGTGACCACTGTCCTGGGCAGCCTGTTCCATGCCCACTGCCCTGTGGTGAAGAACCTTTTCCTAACCCCCACTCCAAGGGTACAGCTGTACCCCTGTCACAGCTCCAAGCCATTCCCTTGGGCCCAGTTCTGTCAGCAGAGAGCAAAGCTCAGCGCTGCCCCTCCACTCCCTGTGAGGAGCTGTAGGCTGCCTGAGGCCTCCTCTCAGCTTTCTCACATTTTGTTATCCAGGCCCTCCTTTGAACACTCTCTAATAGTTTTATGCACTTCTTGTAGTGTGGCACCCAAACCCACACACAGTGCTGGAGGTCAGGCCGCACAGTGCAGAGTAGAGTGGCACAGCCCCTTTCCTCACCCACTGACACTGATGGGCCTGATGCACCACGGAGTGCAGGTGGCCCTTTGGGTTGCCAGAGCACACAGCTCTCATTTAACTTCTTGTCAACCAGAACCTCTAACTCCTTTTTGTGGCATTGCTCACAAGCTTCTCGTCCTCACTCTGTATATACATCCGGCGTTGCATCATCCCAGGTACAGATTCCAGCACTTTCTTATATTGAATGTCATGTGTTTGGTGGTTGCTCAGCCCAAGAGAAAAAAAAAAAAGAGACTGAAAGAGATGGAGAACATCTAGTGAAGTCAGTGGGGATGGGGGCTCTTGGTGTCATCCCACAGCACCCAACCCCTTGCTGCTCTCATGACACAGCACAGGAGACCAACGTGGCCTCAGCCAGGCACAGCACAGCCCCAGCCCTCAGAAGGAGACTAGCTGCTCCATGGAGACCTGTTCTGGCACCTGGGCACTGAGATGAGTCCTCCTAGTGCTCCCAGGAAGCTCACCACTGAACAGTAAGCCGCTTACTTGAAAAATACCAAAGAGAACAACCAGAATAATTCTCCTTCCATTTACCATTAATACAAACACTGAATAAATGAAAAAGACTACTCTTCTTGGTAGACATCTAAATTGATCAGTAAAACAAAGACCTCTGAGATTTAACAAAATCAAAAGAACTTAAATCAGTGAGTCATCATAAGTCATTTTTACTTCACTGAAAGGAAAAATATGTATTTTTTAAAAAAAGAAATAGCACGGGAAAAAAAAAAAGACAGGTAAACTTAATTGCACCCAGTGCTGAGTCCTGGAAAAGTCCTTCCTGGCCTGATGGTGCTTACGGATAAATAAAAAAGGCTGTATCATCCATTATTGGTTCCCTGCCTGAAAATGCTGAACTTGAAAGGTTTGAAGTGACAGCTGTATTTCATTAAAGTTGCTTGGTGAGCAGTGCATCTAATGAAGATTGTTTTCCTAAGGATTTAAGGACCTTGTTAATTACTGCTCCCAATGACAGCAATCCCTGTTTCCTCTAAACTCCCATCAATATTCCTATCCCTCAGGAACTGAGAGTTGTCCATATCTACCTTCAGCTTCCTCTCAACTACCATGCAGTCATGCTGCAACACTATCTCTACAATGATCCTTCGAATTTCCTCAGGTCTCCACAACTGTCCTTCTAGTTGCTGCACTAATCTGGTTTTGAAATCATGTCTAACGCCGCATGCAGAAGTACCAATGAGTGCTAAATAGGAGAGCTCATGGCATCCAGAGCCTGAAAAGAATGGCTGAAACACTTGTCAGACTGAAGACCATAGCATCAAAATTCATCTTATCACGACCTTATCCTGATATTCGTGTCCTTATTCCTGAAATTAGGAAGCAAACAGAGTATTTTTATTAAGAAAATGGCTCTGCTATCCTTTCTCATTCCAGTACCTTCGTTTCATTGCAATGCTATGCTCTGAAGTGAAAGAAGGCTTCCAGTAAATTCTTTCATTAAGGTGCTACAAATGTTAGGTATTTACATTTGCCTAGACAGACAACCACAGGCCTTTCGTGGAAAGCTGGCCAATGTCTGAAGCGCGCGTGCAGGCAGACACGCGTGTGGATGAAGAGACCATACACTTCTTTCAGGACTGGGAGAAAATAATCTATGAAATACATTCTCTGTTCAGTTTGGCTCAACACAAGAACAACTTTCTTTCATTCATCCCACATTCCACCAAAAAATCCTTCCCACTCTAAAATGAATTATAGAATGGTCTGGGTTGAAAAGGACCACAATTATCACCTAGTTTCAACCCCCCTGCTATGTGCAGGGTTACCAACCACCAGACCAGGCTGCCCAGAGCCACATCCAGCCCGGCCTTGAATGCCTCCAGGGATGGGGCATCCACAGCCTCCTTAGGCAACCTGTTCCAGTGCATCACCGCCCTCTGAGTGGAAAAACTTCCTCTTAATATCTAACCTAAATATCCCCTGTCTCAGTTTAAGACCATTCCCCCTTGTCTTATCACCATCTACCCTCGTATACAGCCATTCCCCCTCCTGTTTATAAGCTCCCTTCAGGTACTAGAAGGCAACAACGAGGTCTCTTCTCCAAGCTAAACAAGCCCAATTCCCTCAACCTTTCTACATAGGAGGGGGCTCCAGCCCTCTGATCATCTTAGTGGTCATCCTCTGGACTAATTCCAAGAGCTCTGCGCCCTTCTTGTGCTGGGGCTTACTTTATGCAACTCTCCAGACAAAAACCTGGGCAAAAGGGGAAAGAAAACTTTTTCTTTTTTTTTCTTTCTTTTTTTTTTTTTTTTAATAAAAAAAAAAAATACCTAGCAAGAACACCGGAAGAACCCTAACAATTTTAAAAGTGATGATGATTGTTGGAGCATAATATATAGGGCAGTGACAGGAATCCCACCAGATCAGTTATATAAATGCCATCAGTGTCTGCCTCACACTCTGAGGTGCGGGGGGCTCTGCAGACATTGTGGCGGGTGTCATGGCCACGCAGCTGTCTCCTGCCATCTGCATCCTGAACCAATGGCACCCATGCACCCCTCGGGCTGGGGCTGTATCCTGCTGGGAGAGCAGGGACAGAAGGGGATGCTGCTGAGCCCGGGGGGTGCAAGCTGGGAAGGAGCATGCAGGGCGAGACAGCCTGGGAGAAGCTTGTCCTACTGCTCCCTCTGCTGTACCCATCCTGCAGAGAAATCCCAAATATCAGCCGGAGATGCCAGGATGACAGATGACAGCTTTCAGTGAGAAATCTGCACAGACCCAGGTGGACTCGAGGAAGGGGTGAAAGCACACTGACGAGGAAGGAAAGACCACCACACGCAGGAGATGGCGCGATGCACATCTTCCCATGGTCAGCACATTAAATCTCTTTTGCTCTGTACCTGCTAGGAGAGATGTTATCCTTCCACTTCTAGCACGGCGCGGGGAAAACGGGGAAACAACGCCTCTCCTTGAGCGCGGTCTTCCCACTTTATAACCTATATTTAGCTGATGATCTCATCCTACGAGGACGGGTGTCACGATCAGCTGCACGGCTCAGCCTGCAGAGAGGCGCATGAAGCTCCCCAGGCACAGTTGCTTACAGCAGCCAAATGACAAGTTATGCAATGCTGGCAGCAAATGCCTCACAGACCCTGGGCTCCTCGCAGTCATCAAACAGGAAAAAACACCCAACCTGGGAGTCACGTTAACGCCACATTTTACAAGATGAAGCACAGGCAAAAGAGGTGAAAGGGGAAAATGGGCTTACAGAAAGGCAAATAATGCTTTGTGAATTATCAATTTGATTGTTGGTGAAAGAGAGACTTTTTTAACCCACCACCACCCGAACATTACTCCGGTCAAAAATCCCACCGTGCACACTATTTCTGAGGTCTGAGAAATCAGTAGCATTGAATACCACCTACTAAAGACATCTGCAGCTGCCATGAAAATCTTTCTTTGAATACAGTGAAAACTGGTACCCAAGAAAAATACACACTTTCAAAAGCTCAGACATTACAGTGTGCTTCTTGCATTCTTCAGAGCAATATTTCAGCTACCACAAACTTCCCTTTCAGCCCTGATTTATGGAAATTCAAACCAGAGCAGAGACTACCTCAGACAAGAAATCACCCTCAAACGCTTCTTTTTCTCCGAGAAGGTGCAAACTCATCAGAATGGGAAGGAATGATTAGAAGAATCAGCACCTTCAGGAGAAGCATACATTTTCCATATGAAAAGAGACGATTAGAGGCTGCAAGTCCAAAAGGCTGGAGCGCAGCATTTAGGATGTGGTGACTTTGAACCTCCCATCATACGCTCATCTTAAACCATGCAGAGAATTTCAGGAACTCTACACAACTTTTACTGAAAATAAAACCCTAAATCTTCCTAATACCAGCATGAGATTAAAAAAATTAATTAGTGAATTTTAGGAATTAACAGATTAACTATATTTCCTTTTCCTCCATGACCTAAGTATGATTTCCTTTTATATTACAGAACATCTACCAGCTAATGAAAATATCAGAAACTGGATTTTATGATATAACATGGTGATAGAAGTAAATTACATTTAAATGTCAATGGGATCTATGGAACAGAGCAAATCCAAAGAAACTCATTCAATAATTTTAAAGTTGTGAATAATTAGCATTCACATATAAATGCACTCAGTCATGACCTATTTCTTCTCTAAATGCTTTAATTTTAGCTTTTGCAAAGCTATACAAGTCAAGCAGTACCACAGTAGCAGCAGAACCCATGCAACAGCAATATTGAGTCCTACTGAAAAATCCCACTTTGAAACGAGCTCCAGCAAAACAACAGGAAATGATGATCTGTGGCAGAATCCAGTCCATTCTTTCCAACTGTCCTACTGAAGATTTACATAAATACAAACAAATGCAAACAAATGCAGTTTAGTCTCAAGACAGACATAATTATGTGCCTAACTCGCACTTCCTCAGTTTCCATGAAAAAAGAAGTAATCTTGTCTACATTTATGGCTGGAATAGAATTGAATGCATAAACTAAACTAACAACTTCCAGAGAAAAAGGGATATATAGAAAAATATTTTAGGCATAAATAATCCATCAGTAATTACAAACTATTTTAACATTGCTCTGTGAAGCATCATGACAAACAACCTGCAAACGTACAATGCGTATGCACAGAAGCTGAGCACAGGTCTGGACGTAATCTACTCGTTGTCACAAAACTGCTTTGAATAAACGCATTTATTATTACAGTACCTCCTCCCCTCTTTCTGAATTCATCTTGTCTATCCCCAAATAAAAGGAATTTTTTTTTTTGCTTTGTTTGAAATAGTCCTTGCTTTATCTAGGAACCTCAGACATTACAGCGTAAATTATTTGCACTCCTTGCTACACCAAGTCTTGCTCCAGGACTTCGTGACTGAACACAGAATACCTGAGGGAAATCAAATTAACAGCAGCTGAAACAAGACTATTAAAGGCATGTTTTCCCCTATGTACAGTAGTTTGCTAATGGCATCAAGACCATCCACCAAGGATAAAGCAAGGACATTTCTCTGAGCCCTCACTATATTTCCCATTACTATCTATTTCTCTGAAGAAGCTGTGGACACAGTGATACTGATGGGCACTGGAGCTCCTCGAGTCTCAGTGTGAGCATGCAAATCTCCCTAGCACACATACTATGAATCATGGAATGGTTCAGGTTGGAAGGGACCTTAAAGATCATCACAAAACAAATTAAGTTAGCCTTTGCTCAGGAATTGCTATGTTGTTTCTGGCTTTATAAGTGCAGCGAGGCAAGGAAATGGTGCACCAAAAGCCGATCTTCCCCACCCTCTCAGCCTGCTCATGTTCATGTTCTCAGGGGCTGGTGTCTAATTCCTCCAGCTCCTGCACTGGGTTTCAGATAAAACCTTTCAGCCTCCTGCGCGCCCTGCCAGGGTTAGGTGCTCACCAAGGTGAGCAGGCCAGCCCCACCACCACCAGCCAGGCTGTGGGCTTCAGTGGACTGTGAAAAATAGGCCAGCATGAAGACAGTGTGTATTTTGTCACAGGAACTGAAGCTCCCACTCATCCCTTCCCAGTGAGCTAAGTTACAAATTGGGCCTAAAAATACAAAATACCCACCAGCCACATTCAGTAACTTTTAGTTCCAGTCTAGCCTAGAGCTTCTCATTTTTACTCTCAAGGACGTTTGTGGCACTTGGAAGCAGTTTTCCAACCCCCTCCTTCAGCGAATTTGTTTCCTTTGTTTACCTAGACGGCTGAGGCTGGCAGGGCCCAATGGACCCCAGGCCCAACTTCAGGCAGCTGCTGAAGATCTCTGAGCAGCAGAGCCCACACACAGCCTCTGGGCAGCCTGTGCCAGCGCTCCGTCACCTACACCTACACAGTGCTCCTGGTGCTCTGAGGGAACATCCTGCGTTCCAGGTTGTGCTCACTGCCTCTTGTCTTGGCACCAGGCAACACTGGATGGAGTCTGACTCCATCTTCTTTGCACCCTTCTTGCAGGTATCTATAGAAACTGATGAGATCCTCCTAAGCCTCCCCTTCTCCTCCATGCTGAACAGATCCTCCTAAGCCTCCTCTTCTCCATGCTGAACAGCCCCAGCTCTCTCAGCCTCCTCACAGGAGAGGTGCTCCAGGCCCTTCATCATCTTCATGATCACGTGCTGTATTAACAGTGCGATGAATAGGAAGATATCACCACTGCTTTCAGAAGAAGGCAAAGACAGCATCAAAATGTTTAGTATGATGAGGATTGCTTTGCAATTGGAAAAAAAACACTCTGAAATGCAGTTGTCGGGTGCCCATGTCCCAGAAATGGCCACATGCAGCCCTGTGCTGCTGAAATAGTACCTAACAGTTAGGGCACTGTGGGCCCAGCACAAAGACATGAGCAGTGGGAGAAAAGCAGCACTCCTCTGCTCTGGTTGCTTAGAGCAACTAAAACTTCGAGCTAGTATCTGCCAGCACTGCTGCAGCTAACATACTGTAAATTGCTAAAGGAGTATTTTCATTTCGTTTAGGAAATGGGAAAAATAACTAGGTAAAAGAAGAAAAAAATGCAGCTCTCTTCAAAAGCCTCTTTAATCAACCCCAGAATCTGAATCAACACTGAGCACAAAGATTTAAATTTGGCTTAATGAAAACTGAATAGACCAAAAACCAACAAAAAAGTATCTTTACAAAAGATACGGATTCTACCTCACCAGTAAATAATTAAAGCTCCTCTCTGTTCCCTTCCGCTGTCTATTTTAAGGCTTTTCATTACGTGGGATCAAAGTCAGCTCGAGTTGGAAAGAGTTAGAGACATCCATCACAGAGGCAGGGAGGCTGGGTGATCTCAGCCCTGGTGGCAGCAGCCCGGCGGTGCCACCTACTCGAGCTCCTGGAGGCACCGGCAATGTCAGGCACACAGCCTGAAACCCGAGGCGGGCTGCGGAAGCCCTCTTCACTCAAGCAAACCAAGTGACTGTAAAGCTGGCATAGGGACAGCACCGCCTACAGCCAGTTCAATAGGGAGGTTAAAACTGAAAGGCAAAGCTAAAAGAGATTAATGAAAAGTCTGTTCTACCTTTTTAAACCTGAAATGTAGTTTACCCTGTGGAGCTGTCTGCATTACATTATAATTGGGACCAAAAAGGACTATTAAAAATATTCATTAGATTGTTAATGAATTCCTGCATGTTCCCATTAGAAACTCATTTGTTTTAGAAAGAAAGGATATAATCCTTAATGAACCTTGCTTTCTTTAAGCAACAGAAGACAAATATTTGTATTTCCTGACACTAGCAATGATTAAATGTCAGGGATTAAAAAGAAAATTCCCCTTCTGTCACATTACTTCATAGCTATCCGCTGGCCTGTTCCTGTAAACTGTCAGGAACAATGCACATGGTCAGATCCAACACAATGTTTGCTTAACTCTAAAGTTTAGAGAAGAGATTTCTGCATTAAAATCTCATTTCTGTTTAAGAAAAAAAAAAAAAAAAGATGATAGCTCTGGAAGTGCACCACAAACCTTTGCTTTCTAAAGCATTTTTTCACTCTGCCAGTAGCCAGCAGCACTTGAAGATGAAGGCAGCAAGCATACATCAACTCCAGTTGCCTCAGTGTGTAAAAACACCTTGCCCAGTTCCTTTCTTGGAACTGCTTGACATGTTCCACACAAATGTGACTTCTGGTCTGGCACCATGGTTTTCGGCACTTGCAATTCGGGGAGATTCAGGGGTCTGCCAGCAGATGAACACTGCCACTACACCATGCATGATACAAAAGAGAACTGCAAAACTGTTGCAGATCAGAAAGATATCACTGTGAAAATTATGCATGTCATTTCTCAGAGTCTACCAAGATGAAAACAACGAAATACTTCAGCACATCACTAGCTGGCAGAGCTACTTCAAACCCTAGACTAGGTCAGGACTGCAGAGCAGGACCTTTTCCCAGTGGGGAAATGCTCCCTGGGGATGTGCAGAGGCCCCAAACAGCAACATTCTCCTGTACAGCCTCATTAGTGTCTATGTGTGGGAACAACTCCTTTAAGTATGTGATTCTCCAGTTTACTCTGAGGCGGTTGTTTAATCAAGTTCATGAAATTACTTTCAGCTGGTAGCAGACAAATAAATAAACACACATTATTCAGGCCCAAGTGTTCCTCAAGTGAAAAAAAAAAAAAAAAAAACAATTAAAAAAAATCAGATTGGAAAGGTTTTGATGCTTTATGTGGGAGTTAGCTGCATGCAGAATTGAACTGTATTTCTTGGTTCAGCTGAAGTAAGCTGTACTGACAAGAGCATGCTGAATTAGATCCGGTTGTAACCCGAGGTGAACCTGCAGGATAAACCTTACGTCACCGTGTTACTGCAGTTCTTTCTTTTTTTTTTCCCCACAAGCAAATGTGGCTCGCTTCCCTCAGTCTCCAAAATGCCACATCGGCAGTGCTGTTCAAGGGGTATAAGCTGAAATAGAGCATGTTTGGATTTATTCATTTCAGGCCTCTGGGAATGGAACTGAGCTACAGAAAGACTAAAGTAAGGCTGCAGAAGCGTGAGAGAGGCAGAAGAGAAGACCTCTTATGGATAACAGAGGTTATAAAAACCTATCTTGTGTTGAAAAGCATTCACGCATTCCTGGTTTGCACTGATGACTATGCAGGGTCAGACCAACTCTGCGCTCCCTCTTCCACATGCTTGTAAGGACATTCAGCTTTGCATTAGGGCAACTGAAACCAAGGAGGGCTGATGCCAAGCCCTTTTTGGCTTCAATGTGTAAAAAGTTAGCTAATTTCCACAGCATCCTACACACTAGCTTGCAGGAAAAGATACAGCTCTCCTCAACAGCGAAATAATTCTTTGTGTCTGCTTTCCAGTAGCAGTAAGGACAACAAGGACATCAGGTACTTGGCACAGCGATCTCTTCTGCCAAATTTCCAAGATCACATCATTGCTTCAGAGACATAGCTGTGCAGAAAATACTGCTGCTATATTTGGCCTCGTGGCCATGCTCTATGTTCCTCCTTAAGACACACTTCTGAGCACAGATCAATTTTGTCTTTGTCAGTCAGCTGGAAGTCCAGGTGGCAGAAGGTGAACAGACACTGCACCATCTCTGTACCTGAAGGCTCCCTTCTCTGTTAGGATGATCACTGACTTCCCGCAGCATGGCTGACTGTACAGGAGTCCTCAGATTAACCTGTGTAGCCATGAGAAGAACAACCCTCTGTGTAGTTGTGCTAGCTAGGAACAGACAGACCTCTTCTCCATCACACAGCTCTCTGCCCACAGAGGCCTGGAAGGAATGCTCACCCTGCTCAGTGGGACTGGTAAGACACCATTAAATTGATTCAGTACATAGGTTTGGAAATGGAAGGCAATTACTCAGTGCACACCGCTGCTGACTGCAAAACACTGAACTGCAATCTATGGGCTGAAACACCTTCCTGTCTTCACCATAAAACAAGTCAGCCAGAGTGCAGGGCTGTGCCACACGGGCAGGATGGACAGCTGGCCAAGACCTGCGTCCACCATCACAGTTACAGCTAATGACCATCCTGCAGAGCAAGCATTTCCCTTCCTCCAAATTCTTAAGGAAGATATCCCCATCACTTTCCTTATTTTAAAAGTATTCTTCCTTTCCCTTTGCACTGGCAGCTGTCAACACACAGCCTGCTTTGATGACCTTCCACAAAGTCAGGAATTACCCTTTTCTCTCCTAAGGGCTACGGTGCTAGCTGTTATTTTCCAACCCTATATAACCATTTATTTAAAAGAAATTCAAGTAGATAACCTTGATAATGATTTTCTCATGTATATTCAAGCTCATATGCAATGGAAATGTTCTGGAGACACTGCAATTTTGCTTCATGAAAATATAAATCTCTATACAATTTCATCACCTTAGGCCTTGAATAACTGGAAATCTTCCTCCTACATAATTTGTCATGATTTCCTCTGTATGAGCCTAATCTAAGAAGTGTATAGCTAAATTATGCAGGACTATAAACTTGCTTAACTGTTCTAAGAAAGGGAAACATAAAAAATAAAGAAGCTTTAATATTCAGGAATATAGAAAGGCTCAACATTAAGCTGAGAAAAAGACGATTTATAATTTGTCCTTTAAGTGGACAGGTTTACTAGTATTTAATTAGTATAAATAGAAGTAAATCTGAGAATACACTGTCATTACTTAAGACATATGGAAACCAAGAGCTGGCAAAACTAATTACCAAGCAGCTATACAAACAAACATAAACATAATATGTAGGAAGGTCAAATTATAGTGAGAGATCACACATCTCTTGCCTTAGTTTACCATCTCAGAACTACATTGGATGCATGCATGTGGTTCAGTGACATCACCTGCACAAAACCTGAAGCATTAGGCATCCATTGCAAACATATACTTCCTTTCATTGCCTACCAGGACGTTCACCTACAGTCCCCCCTCTAGGCCTCTGTTAGCTTGCATTACCCTTCTCTTACAGTAGTCTCACATTACATTACATTATGCATACTTTCTTCTTCTACTCTCAGTGTGAAAATCAGAAGGGGAATCAAATTCATTACTTGCCATATAACACCTCTCTCACACTGCCTACCATTCTCTGAGCTCTAAGCTCACTACCTGCAGGGCTCTTCAATCCTTTAGATTCCTATCTGGATGCTTTGGGCATATCTTTACCATAACTCGCCCAAACTGACATTTCTTTTTCTAGACCCCAATAAGGACCTTTGCTCTGACTTTCAGTCTCCTTTACTTCTGCTGAAACAGTAGAAAGTATTTTTACAAGGTGAAATATATATCCTTATCCAGGTGTTCTTTAGCCCATAATGAAAATCCTGGGAAAGTACAAAAGAAACCTAAGGTTCATAATATAAGGCACTGCTGTTATAAATTATAAGAAGGTATGACCAGAAATTAGGATGGAAGCAAACATAATCTTTTCAGAGTAATCCAAATATGTGCATCTGGAAATTCTTGTGGCTGTGTCCCATGTGAATTACAGTTTGAAACTCCCTTGCACTGTTTTCCCTGTAGGTGGATGAACGAAGCATGGAAACGATCTGCTTTATCAACTCCATTCTCACAAAAAAATTAAAATGAGATTAAAAATAGCAATAAAGCATCACCTTTAACAGGGCAGTCCAACAGAACTGTAATGACATCAGGTTGGCTCCTCCCCTCCCACAGTATGTCCTGCAAAGGGAGGGTGGCTGTAGCTCTGCTTGTTATCCTTCTACGAGTTTCTGCCTTGAGAAAAGGCTTAATATGAGGGAAGTCACTGTAAGACAAATGCCACAACCCACCTGTCCTCACAGCCCCAGTGCCACGTGGCTGGATCTGCTTTAGTCTCTAGCAGCCTTTTTTGTGTTCATGCTCTTCTGACATGCTTGCTGCCAATCACTGTGGGGAGCCATTTTCTATACAAGGCTCCTCAATGTACATTAGCTTCACTGTAAATCTAATGCAGGTTGTTATCCTAAATTTTGACTGTCCCATGGGAGGTCAGCAGTACCTATACCTACAGCCACAATTTCTCCCTCTCCTTCCCTACCACACAAGATGTGAAGCCTGTACCTCAGGCCACTGAGGCCACCAGTGAAACAGCACATGGTAATTCTGCTGCTGACGTCCACTTGCTACAACTAGAGGTTTTCAAAAACAGTAGCTATGATTCATATCCCTCCAGAACTGCAAGTACTAATCTGACCTTAAAGAAATATAGACTAAAGACGCCATACTCACATTTCTGTGCAGCGATTTGTTTTAAGCAAATTTTTCTGTGATGCCAGAAGAAGGAAAAATTTTGTCAGTGATATACAGGTACTACTCAGCTAATAAGACTCCTTAGCTGGTCTTCTTTAAGATGTGTGAAACTGTACTTGCTGCTGTATTTCCAAAATGCACAAAAATACACTCGCTTATTTTAGATTGAAGATGCAGGCAAACAGGGAAAAGAAAACAGGGAAGGGGACAATGCAGATAGGATTATTACTATTTCTTTTCTTTTCTTTTTTTTTTTTTTGCTTAACATGAAAGTTTTATACTTAAGAATATATTTGCCTGCTGGTACTTAAGAGATTTCTCAATGGACCACTCATGTAACACTGGCAGTAAATCCTATAATAAATACACAGGTGCCATTTCCACCAGTTCTAGCAGATTTATCGGTGAAGTGAGATTCACCTTGGTTCACAAATTCAGCACAAAGGCCCTCTGCTGCACTGAAGACCGTGAATGCACAAAGGAGCTACCCAGGGGCACTTTGCTGCAGTCTTCCACATGCTGCTCAGCAGAAATCTCTGCCAGCTGCGTGAAGGCTGTCACATAAGGATCCAGGAGCAGGCTGGGGGAGTGGACCCTGGGACCTGGGAGTTCACAAGTCCCCAGCACAAAGCACTTGCAGCAGTAGCTGACTCCAGCTGAGAGCTGCTCGGTCTCTCCTAGCCCTCAGTGATCAGCTCAGCCTTTGTCACACAGCAGAGGTGGCCATTCTTGAAAAATATCATGCTAGGGGTAGGAAAACCAGTTACTTTACTTCCCATAGTTTTAGGCACTATGCCTTCTAAGATAGCTTCTCTATCTAATGCATACGTAAATTAAACTGCAGCTACTGAGAATTTTGTTACTGGCAAGAAAAACACACAATGATACAAGTTTTCCTAATGCTTCTGCCACATGCAGAGTTAGCACTGCTCTGGGAACTGCATGCTCAGGATGTGTTAATTGCCAGGTCCCAGGAGCGTTCCCTTCAGCCTGCTGCACGTCTTCCTCTCCAGCAGCCTTTACTACAGAGTGATGACAGTCACTGACCCGTATTTTAAAGGTAGATTATTATAGTTTACATTTATAAGATAGTTATTAACTATAAGGTCATTTCTCAGTAAAATTCTGCTGTGGTTTGCTATGATTCTGCACTGCTAATAAATATTTACTTACCCTTAAATTACTCTGGAAAACACTTTTTATGTGATTAAATTCAGTTCCCTTTCACAAGAACGTATGCGCCATTCATTCGAAAGATAGACGACAGCAAGTGCAGTTCTATTTGTATCCTATATCCCAGAGCCTTCTTAGTTCCCATTTATAAAAATTATATTTTGAACAAGCCAAAGAACACTGCAAATCCACCCCTTCAGTGTCTTACATCTCTGTTGCACCAACAGCATCAGGACAAGAAAGCCATTAACCTCTTTTGTTGGGGGTCACTGCATTTATGACATGTCAGAAGTACTAGCAGAAGGAGTCACACACACTTAATGGGCTATTTGAACATAAAATAACCCAACAGTCAAATGAAAATAGTTTGCCTGGCTCTGTATCTTTGGTCTCTACATTGCCACACAACTATCAACACCTTGCATCACGATACCTCATTGGCAAGAATTTAGAAAACTATTCTAAACTCTGTCAATGGTTTACAGGCTGGTTCAGCCCAGTGCTGTGACCAGTGGGGCTGAGGGATCCGTGGATCCGCACCTCTGGAAAAGGGAAACAGGGGACCCCAAATTAATTGAAAACAACAGCAACAATCTGAGGTGGAACAAACTAATTTACTAAATATGGTATCAGCAAAACATAATGAGAGAGAGAGAGTGTGTCTGAAAGGTGGATAGGGCTCACCACAGCGCTGAGGGGAGATGTGCAGTCCAGTTGAGCAGATGAAGAAAAGCAGACGGAGAAGAGCAGATGGAGAAGTGCAGGCGAAGAAGAGAGCATCAGGTGACCTTGCCAGGAGTTATATCTCCTCGCTGACCTCAAAGCCTCCTGGGGAAATGTAGTTCTTCTCCTCCGGACAGGCACCCGGAACTTGAGCATCAGCAGTCAAACCCCCAGTGCATTACATGATGTGATGGTGTGGAATACTGATAACCAAAAATCATAGAACCATGACAAACTCATAGAAGCTTAGAAAGGTGAGTAAATAACAAAATGTTTTCTCTGTCCAAGAATGTGGCACATCATTAGTATGGGACAGAATGAATCCCCCACTTTGCTAAAAGAAGCCTGCTTTTCTGAATGCACTCAGCTTGGCAATTGGTGTTACTGTGCCACTGAGCTTCTCGCCCAGCAATTGTTTAAGAAAATTCGGGGCAAACCACAACCAATTTTTCCTTGAACTATTTTCTACTTTAGATTGCAGACAAACATGCTTTTACAACTGCTGTTCTCAACTGGAATCCTTTCCCTACGAGTCCAGTGCTGTCAGTGCCCCATACCTTCACTTCTTACTGCTGGAAGGTCGCAAATCTGAATTCATCAAAGAGGCCCAAGGGTAAAGAGATGACATCAGAACATGACAGCTACATGCCACAGCTAGAAAGCTCAGCCCTGTACACTCTTACAGGCATTTATTGACTTTCTGCTGTTTTCTCTGAATTACTAAATCGGACCCAGAAAAAAACCTTTCATTGCCAACATAAAGTTGCAAGGTCACTCTTTATAGGGCATATAAACAAAGTCAAATTTATATAAAAGTTTTGCATACCTAACTAGACCTACATTAGAAAACACAGCATACCAAAAAGGTGATGATAGTGTTCAGTGGGATTTATGCTGAATGCAAGCATTAGCCCTGCCTGCCCTCTTCAAGGTTACTTGTTACTGCTAGACTTCCATTTTGATTTGCAAAGCCAATTCCTGCTTACTTCCGCTGATACAATTCCAAAAGCAAGGGTCAACTCAACAAGCGTGTCTATTAAAATGCTTTAGAAAATGTATTTGCTCTGTACTAATATTTGTTTTCCATGCACAGTAGCTGCTTCCTACCTAGAATTTTCAAAGGCACTTAACTGGGATCTATCCCTTGGCAAGGGGTCTTATTTGTTAGGGTTTAATTTCTTACAGTTTTATGCATGGTCAGTTATATAAAACAACACTAATACCATTCCATGCATTTTGCACAGCCAACTTTATCAGGTAAAGTCTTAAGATTCTACTAAAATTTTAAAAGAATTACCTTTAAAAACCAGTTCTAGTTAACAAAAGGGACAGTACGACCATCCAGTGACAATAAGATCATATCCCAGGTAAGGAGCCTAGGCAGCTAAGCTATGGAAAAGACTCTTCAAACGCTGAACATTTGATTGCAGCTTTTGTAATATATGCACTGTCACCTTAGCGATGCCAATTAGAGGAAATACTGGGGACAAAACCCAAAAGACTGATTCACTTCTGACTTTCATTTTAGCCCATTGTACAGAATAAAATTGCACACTGGCTCCTGAAAAGGAGCTAAAAAAGTGCATTAAGACTTGTTATCTCAGAAGAGAGTCTCTCTCCCCTTTATTATCCAACTTTTGCAAGTAATCTGGCAAAGACCGAACAAGTTAGGATGCCCACTTTTGCTAAACTGCACAATGAGTATGATTTTTTTTTATCCTGCCTCCTTCACATGGGTTTCCTGAGTATTTAGGAAGGAACACGGAACACACAGAAACCACAACAGATGTCATGTGGAGTTTTCTCATTAACGTCAGTGGTCTGACAATCCATCTACCTAAGATGCAAACGTTTCCAGGAAAAGCAGGAGACACTGAGCAAAGGGCACAGTCATGTTTGCAACCTCATTCTCTGCACTGCAGGTACTTACTTTGTCCTACACAAAGCAGATGCCTTGTCTATGGAATGTATTCTATCAAATCATATTCTATTTATGTTCTTGCCTATGTTTAATCTCAGTTAAAAACATTCCCTTTTCAAAATCACCGAGTTCTATTGAAGTGTTTTCTAGGGAAATACCGTCACTTACTGGGAAAAGAATTACAGATCTAGAATAAAACTGGCAAACTCTAAAACTTTCTGAACAATGCTCGCTTCCAGGGCTAAGACATCATGGCTGAGTCTTTGTTCAAAGCAGAAGAGAGCCCCGTGACCTGGAACTGTAGAGGAACTTCAGCAATAAGGGCACCAGCAGCTGGAACAAGGTTAGTACAAAGCAGACTTGCCCAGACCAGGAGGGAGGAAAAGCAAGACAGATGCTAGAAGCATGCAAGCCACCTGGAGGTTGTTTGTAGGATCTAAGATTTGAAAGGAAATTCATAATGGCAAATTTCAAAGCAGAAGGGGGAAAATAAGACTTGCTCAGTGGACTGTGGAGTAGGGGCAATTAAGTACACACACACAATGCTGTCAAGTTGCACCGTTTAAGTCAGATTATACACCTGCACTCAGAATCCAACTAAGGCAAACTTGATATGTATTGAAAATAGATTTAAAGTCCAGTCAAATGAGAACATCTGAAGATTTCTGACAGATCTTGTACTAAGCTACTGTCCTTTTCCTGAACTAATGAAGTTAACTTGAACAAAAGCAAAGCACAAAGGCATATTTTAAAACACTGCCTTGGCCCACATGATTGTGGCGATCAACGAATGCTCTTCAACCGCATCAGGACAGAAATAACATAGCAGCAGAAGCCATCACTGACTTTGTTAATGTCTGTGCTGATAAGGATTATGGGAGCTCACACGAGCATCCACGGTTGGGAAATTGTAAGTTCCCCATCTGTCTGATGTATTCTACGAATGCTGCAGATAAACATGGAAATTCGTGGCAAAAATCAACATCCACAAAGGTTCTACATATTCTGCATGCTTCCACTCACATAGACCAGCCACTCTTTGCAAAAAGTGGCCTAAGAAATTAACTCTCAGTTGGCATGAAACTGTAAGCCGTTGTTTGTAACCAGTCACTTCTGACACTGTTGCAGAAGTGTATTGCTTCAAAATGAACCAACTAACATTCACAATTTTATTGGCTTACTCCTAAGTATAAACCAATTTTACCTGGAAGCCTGGAAGGGTTAATTTGTATCCTTTTACATGCGCTTATAGGAGGCTGAAAACAAACAGATGTTCGCAGGGTTCAAGGCTCATGATTCTAAGTGACATCACAGGAAAATGCAGAGAAGACAGAAGTTGGTGGAATGAAAAAGTTAATAAAAGAAAAATGAATATGAGGAAATGAGTATATTTTTGACAATATATCTATCGTGCTTTGGAACATTTTCCCAAGGGAAGCAGTGGGAGCCCCATTTCTTCAATAATTTAAAATTAGACTAGCATAAAAGCAGTAAATGTACAGCACAATATAGAATAATTCTATATAGGAAGGGCAATGAAGTAGATGACTAATAAGTCTTTCTTTCTAACAGCTGTGATTCATGCAAGCGTGGCTGAGGCTTGACACTGAAGCTCCTATGCATGGATGGTAATGTAGACAGGCTCTCATATGGAAAAGGTTGGAGGAACCAACTTCCCATATGCAATAAAACATAAATATGCACATATTAAAGAGTTTGCCTAAACTCTACAGAAATATCCTGTAAGGATGCTTTACTCATGACCCCCTCTCCCCAAAACAGTAACAGCAATACCTGCTTCATTACAGTGTGCACACTGGTGTTGTTGGGACAGAATGTCCTTAGCTAAGAGAATGTATTGGAACTAATTTATGAATTAAGCACTTTCTGTGCAACCAGAGATACAAATTTCTGGTCACAGATTCCACCGTGTTCTACTTGAGTTTAATTCATTCTCTGTGCAAAGGCATATGTAAGAAAAACATTTTATTTTTTGCGTATGAGTTCAATATTTTTGGAGAGTAATTGAGAGAAAAAATTCTGCTAATAGCAATGCACGGGAATCACAGTGGATGCAGTACAGGGTAAATCATAAACACTCATTTTTCCTTCTAATGGCAAAACACATACCAGAATCTAGTAATTAAATAATATTTTTTTCCTTCTCACGCTTCACAATAGCAGAAGAAAACTGAAATAACAAGAAAATCACTGCCAAGCCAAAGATGTTTACCCACTAAAGACTCAGGTGGAAATCCACCTCAGCGCCAACAGGGGTAGTAGTTTAGCCAGGTAGGTCTGAAATAATAACTTACCTTGATCCAAATCCCACCTAGCCCTCTTATACTTTTTTAATTAACCCATACTATCACTGAAAGAGCAAGATAAATGAATAAATGCTATGGATTTATTTTGACACTAACAAAGAAAAATCATTAGAATTAGGACAGTACTACTGTGAAAATGTATTTATATTTCAAAAAATGCATTTTCATAACATTTCGAAATAAAATCCATTAGAGGACCTTCAAAGCATTTTAGTCAGTGGACACCAATTCATCATTCAGAATCTTCCAAGTCTCACAACACAGTGACTTCTGACTTACAGAAACTGGCCAAAGTGATCCTATACATTTCATCTAAGTAAAACAGAAAATCATAGCATAGGGAATTTAGGTTTCCTGTAACTACCCGTCTTGGGAGATGACCAGCCAGAGGACACTTTGTAACACTGTGCATAGCACAGCTTACAAAACTCTAAGCATTTACAACTGTCAGAAAATACTTCTTAATGAAAACTATATGAATTGTTTCCATTTTTGCAGTTTTTCAAAAATGTTTGCCTTCAAAACACACTCTCTGCTGACCTGATGGTGATCAAATGCAAAGCATGATCCTGGGGTGCGGTGAGGTTGCAGCAGGATGGGGAAAAGGAGGTGAAGATACAGAGGTGGGATTATTAGAAGCTCCCGCATCAGCTGGGAAAGTCCTTGAAGGTCCACCTTCAGTTGAGATTATCAGGACAACCTTACCCATGCGAGATGCTGAATTCTTCCCATTAAGTCTAGATGTCCCACTACTTTTTTTTGCCAGAGCAGGACCTGTTGATACCTCAGCTCTCCCTCCTAGTGTGTCTGATGCACCCTGTGTAGTTACAGATGTCAGTATGGGCGTGCAACTTTTAAGCAATTGTATGATCAAAGCCTTTAGGCTGTGAACAGTCAGTGGCTTCTCTGCCATTAGCAGGTCACTGATTAACTGTGTTTTCCTTCACATCTGACAGAGGGCTAGACATATATCACTGACATTTTCCTGTTGTAACTTTTAAATCTGATTTAAAAGACAATCTATAGCAATTCAGTTTCAAGCATCTTTAATAAAGCGCAGAAGAAATGATTTGGTATTAGATTTTCACCTGAAGAGGCTTAGGAAAAGCTTTTCTCAAAGCCACTTTATGTGTCCCAGAAGAAGGTAGAAGCGTTTATCCCAGGCTCCGAGCCAGGCAGGATGACACACACAACAC
This sequence comes from Lagopus leucura, assembly GCF_019238085.1. Taxonomy (NCBI): domain Eukaryota; kingdom Metazoa; phylum Chordata; class Aves; order Galliformes; family Phasianidae; genus Lagopus; species Lagopus leucura. Next base: position 50,049,952 of record NW_024962263.1, on the reverse strand, counting down.
ACACAGCATAATTTCCACTGAGTTTCACAGCACAGCTCTTTGCATAAGGTTAGTGCCGCCATAGACTGCTAGTGCTGCTCACAACTATCCATTCTTCAAGAGCATATTTCTACTATTCTCATCATTATAGTTAAGTATAGTTGAAATGATAACAATAACTATACATCCTTAAAAATGTCGTCAAGGAAAAAGTAGTTCAAAGGGAACTTAAAAAATAGTTCTAAAACGTGTCAGGATAGCCTTTCAGTGTTATATATTGTGTTTTCAACTGCTAAGAATTTTACTAGCAAAGGCCAGACAGAACGTGATCTCCAATGTGTCTTACCCCCTTCCATTATATTTACAAATCTCATGCATATTTCAGTTTTGCTGCTGTACTCATTGATGCGAGCTCATCCCAGAGGAGCACAGGTAAATGCTGCCCTCATGGCAGGGTCTGAAAGATGAAATCCTCTTTGCCAAGAATGAAGGAGACTTGGAGGCAAGGGAGGAAATACAGAAATAATCAATCCCTTCATTAAGTCTCTCCATTAAGCCAGCCTTTAGCATTTTCTGGAGCAACACTGGGTGTGCTCCAAACATGCGCCAGCCATGTGATGTGTCTCGTGTTTGTGAATAATGACAGACTGGCAATACTGATACAGGTCAAGTTTAGTACAAGCTCTTCCACACTGCTCTGCCCATGCACAGCAGCTCTCCCTGTTCCCTGACTCCTAATCCAGCCTCGGCAAAGCGTGCAAGTCACAGGAGCTTCCCTCTTTGTCAAATACTGAAGAATGCCATTCATCAGACAGACTTTTTGTCCTGATGCAGAAGCTGAGGATAAAGACAGAATGAAACCTAGCACATCAGTTCACTATGCCTGTTTTCAACTCTTTCCTTGAATACGTTTTCCAAACACACTTCTACGATAATTCTCCGCATTTCTAACTATCCTATTCACAACACAACTCACAGGAAGAGTTAGCAACAATTTTCTCTTGCCTTCTAAAATATGATAATCATTTTTGGAGTTTAGATGCCCTGTGGGTGTCCAACGGTCCTTGAAAACCAAAGTGATTCCCATTTTCAGATATACAAGCTAGAAGAAGAGGAAGGAATAAATTCATGCTATAATTTTTTCAGCAAAAATCCGAAAATATCAGTGAGCACTCATTGATATAAATTGTCTCTATCTGTTACACCCCAACTGAAAATCTATTACTTTTGCTCATAAAAGTGGCCCATTTGTTTGGCCATGCTTGCACTGGAATCAGGAGCACCATTCTTCTTACAACTCAGGGCAGGCAACAGCACCTGACACCACAGAAACTTCAGCATGGCAGGAACGATCATAAGGAAGGCCTTCTAAAGCCCACAAACACAAGTGAATTTTGTCAAATGACATATTTTCTGTAATAGACTCAGCAGTTCTAAGAAGCATCTCTCATGTCAGCTGTCCACACAAACCAACGCTCAAAAAGGGTCACACACTTCCAGTCCAGAAAGATAATCACCTTGTAGCAGTGGGAGAGCAGTGAAGCCACAGCAAAATCCTACCCTGGTTCTACTGCAAGAGAACTCGTTGCTTAAAAAGATAGCAGTACATGGGAATAGGTTGGCAAACAGAAAGTACCAGGATTCTTAGGAAAAGAGGTTAATTTTAATACATGGGCAACAGCAGCAAAGCAGAAGAGCAAAATCCAAAGAAGAAAAAAAAAAAAAAAAAAAGACAGATCTCAATTCAAAAAGAAAAATCCATTAATTCCTTCTGTGAAACCCTTCTATACATTTTCCAGCCATCCCAAGCTTTCAGTATATTAATATCAGACTTTTTCTTCTTTGGCTGGAGTTTCGCTTTTCTGCTTTCTTTAATCCTGGCTCTCTATATGCCCTTTTTGGACATTCCTCTCATCCCACTTTCAGCTGCTACTGTGTTGCCCTAGAAGAAACATTCCTTGTTTAACAAGAAGAGCCACAAAACAATTTTTAGCCCATTCCAGAAACAGCACTGCACTGTTTCCACCTTTCATTTTTTTCCCCCACAAATTGCCTTTACAAAGGTCATTAAAAAGTATATATGATATCCTACATCAAAAGAAAGCCATTCCATCAAAGCAAATGCTAATAGGCCTATAGCCACGCTATGAAGACTGCAGAAATCACCACATCCTCTGTGCTTTACATTTATTTGCATGCATTCACTCATTCAGCAAGATTCCCTGTTGAAGCTTCCTGACATTAAGGTGAAAGCTGTGGTACTGGGGGATTTCAAGACACAGGAGGCCAAGACAAGTGAGCAGACCTTTCTGGACAGTCCCCATAAAGGCAGCTCAGCTAGAAGCTGGGGGCAGTTCTAAGAGCCTGTGCGAGATCATCAACTCCACAGGGTATTGATGAGACGTGCTTGGCATCTGGGGGAGTCTGTAGCTGATTCTGCCTTGCAGGAAGGTTCAGCAGCTGTGGTGTGGGTAGGGTCATTAGTAATGCTGCATTCATGACTCATCCGTGGGTTATTCCCTTACCTACTCACATGCAGACAGTGCTTTTTGTTTCTCTGGGCTCCAAGTCGGTCAGGACCTGAAACCCAATTTTCTTGCATTAGACCGCAGGAAAATTTATCAGCTCATTGTGATGCCTTTCTTCCACCTTGAGACGATTGATACTGCTTCCCTGGTTCCCTGCATGTAACTACAGCAAGCACATTTCAGGAGAGAATCCTTCTCAACAAAGATATTCCCAGGTAAAGGTCATGCAAATGGTCAGCAGAACCAAATAGAACAGATGGAGTTTTACCAAGGAAGCACTGTACCTAACACTGAAAACAGAAATTTCCCATCATCAAAATCCAAATAAAGTACTGCATAAAAGCCAGGTTTGATTCACACAGGAAAATATATCACATTCAGAGCAGACTATTTTGTATTGGGATAAGCTGTGTTATCTGAAGCACCACTCTGGACTTCTAATTTTGGTGCCTTGTCGAGTGAACCACGGGGCTGCTTTGGAACAGTGCATCTTCTCAGCATTAAACACAAGTTCCCCACTGGGTACAGAAGCTGCATGCTTCTGACACATCGAGACAGCTGTATCTCTGGACTGAGCAGGCTTACTGGGAGAAAGGAGGAGAAGGAAGAGTAGTTCTTCATTTTCAGGCAGAAAAAAATTTAAGTTCAGAGTGAGGTGAAAGAAAGCATTGAATTTGGAAATGTTAAAATATTTCATTTCTATTATGAATTCCTAGAACAAGTTTTAAGAAATTCCTTAATGGGAAGCCTCAGTTTCAGCTGTAGTTTTTTGCTGGTCAGTATAATGCAAAGCTTTACACAGTACTGAAAATGTATTTTTAATTTCTTTCAGCCATACATATAAAGAGCAGCCATACTCTGCTTTTTGAATCAATTCCTGTATAAACTATGCTACAATAAAAGGAAGCATAACAAAATCAGTCTGCATATTCAGTGACACAACAACCACACTTAGACTGGTCAGTAATGATGCCTCCTACACTTAAAAAGCAGTGCATTTACTTCAGTGCCCATATGACATACCTCAAATTCAGTAGTACTGAAAATAATAGCATATCTTTCTAAAACAGGGGAAAATTCCTTATCCTATTCTCTAGGAAACTCACTAAAGTAAGAAATGCCGTGAAGTACCAAATTCAAATCCATATATTCTTAAGACTCACAAGTGTTTCTGCTAATTGTGTACAATATAACTCTATTTCTGATCTTTTTCAAAGATAAGATGTAGCAAATTGTTGTTTTTTTCCTACCCTAATAATGTGGGTTTGGTTCTTTAAAGCTCTTGTGTTTTCAATGTGGAGTTTTTCTTCCTCTCTTTTCATAACAGCTGCTTTTTTCTTTGCTTTGCTTTTGAGAACAGGCTATGCAATTTTTAGAAAATAAGCACTGCAAATGAATCATCAAATGATAGTAGTTAAGCTCCAGCCATTGTGGATGCTCCCACGGAGGGGAACACAAGGGCTTACTTAGGCGCTCATACCATAGGGGTGGGTGACCTTCAGTACAGGCTGTACAAGCTGATGAGTGCTTCTGCTGCAATTACTGAAGGTTGCTAGCAGGGGCTTAACAACAGCATGGCATCGTGTGGAAGTGTGCTCACTGACTTCAGGCACATTTGGTCACCATAATCTCCAGTGGTGACCGACATCAAAGGACCTGGAAGGAAAGCACAGGCCCCTGGGAAGAGGAACAGAATTACTGCCGGGCTCCTCGGGAGCTGCACATGGTGCAGACAGGATGGCCACCAGCACCTAAGTTGGGATTGTGTTCCTTACTACCAACCCAGCTAATACCTTCTTATAGAAAGAGAAATGAAGAGCCTTTCTACAGCCACGAGTCACTTCTTGCATGTTCTACAACCAAATCCCAAATCTTGTTTTAGCTCAAAGTAAGCCAATGTAATCTTAAAGTCCTGCAGCAAAGCAAAAAAAATCTTATGCCAGTGAAAATCATGGCTGAGGTAAATACATTTGGCATTTCTACTTTCAGACACTTGTAACCTACTAATAAATGCTGTCCTTTGGACCAAGGATTTCATGTCTTGTCAGTTCAAAAGAGTACTTAAAAATAAGCAAAAAATGTTCGCCAGCTATTTTTCATCATCTGAAGTACTGAGAAAACAGAAAATAAGTGGATGAAACACTGGATTAAATATGCAAAGTCACAAATTATTTTTCAGCCAGAGAAGCCTTCTCTCTGTAACCAGAGGCTAACTTGGCATTTGACTCGTGCTAAAGCAGATAGGACTGTATGCAGAGACTGCCATTGGAAATCACCACTCGTATCTGCTCCCAAAGTCTCCAAGATGTCATTTGTTTCTACTTATGTTGACAACATTATAAAGAAAGGGAATTGACAGAAACATTTGTTATTTGACACTCACTATATACATCTAAATCTGACAAAACCAAATCATTACATGCAATGGTGGCCAACATGCTGAGAGATGCAGCAGGTAAATATCAAAGGAGACAATTCCACTTGGTTGGTAAATAAAACAATAAACTCACACCTCTTTAGGACTTGAAGTCCAGCAGTGAGAGAAGAGATGCCTGAATATTACTCATATTACAAGTGGGAAACAAATTCAACGTCAGTCAGATCACCAAGATGAAAAGAACGATTCCCAACACTGTAAATATTCTCCCTTCCTAAAACAAGGATTCATGCAGACGTGAATTCCAGTCCACTTGAAAGAGCTTCTCATCACCTCAATGCATGTTCTTAGTACTTTCACCTTCTGGTTACTTTTTGTAATACAGAGTAATTTCATAAGCTTCCTTGAAATTGATTACTGGTGTGGTTTTTTTGCATTACCATCATCTCCTTCTATCTCTATATTCTAAAATGCTCTCTCTACATATTCTAAAATGCTATTCTCTCTACATTCTAAAATGCTAAGAAGTCATTCTGCCTTTGCACACATGTATGTTTTTGTCTATTCAGACATTTACTTCCCTTCTCCGATGCACGTGTAGTTTGATCCTGCTCCAGCTGTTTGTGCTGGGTGTTTCACAGGGAACACGCTCAGAGTCAGAGCAGATTCTCTAAGAAGTTCAGTGAAACAACATGAGTTCATGAAGATACAACTCCGCTGCTTACACTGTGTGTTACACAGTTCTTTTGCATGAGGAGGCATAGATGATGCTCTAAAGAGGCCTCATGGACCATGGTAGCTTTCTGCTGTACTTCTTGATAGGTGTTCCATGCATTTTCTTTTTGAAAAGGAGATTTAAAAATAGAGTTTGAACGCAGAATAAATACAGAATAAACAAAGAATAACAGAACAAGTTACCACTTACAAATGCTGCATTTTTAGAAGCAACTGCTGTAGGTGCTTCTGCTGAGAATTTGCCAAGTAGAAAAATACAATAATTAAGAAAACAGTTAATACAGATGCACAGACAGCATGGAGCAGAGTTTGATATATCAAAAACCACTTAAACATCTCACTATCTTAGTGACACTAGTGGTGATGTGTGCATAGCATGCAAGAAGATGCTGCCATTTTCCAAAGTCTCATCAAACACTCAGCTCGTTCAAAACAAGGGAGAATTTTCTCATTAGAAAGCAGTAAAGGTCCTCTGAACACTCTAAGATTTCAGTCTAACTGCTCTTGTAATGACACAACATATTCTAACAAATGGTTTTATACTTGAGGACTGCATATGAGTGTATGTTGGAGCTTCTGTTTAAAAAACATTTAATATTTCAGAAATTGCTCTCGTGATTGATAAGGAACTGCGCTAAGTTCTAGACAAACATAGGCAGAAGTATGAAGTAAAGCATAAAAAAAAATACTCTTAATGAATTTCTGACCCCTGGTTAAAAGATTCTATAGATTTAGCCAAGCAGAAGAGCTTCACTCGTGTGGCTGCCAAAGACAAAGTGTCAAAAGGAACACCTCTCCTGGTTTGGGGCAAAGCAACACATTCTTCTTGATTTCTGCATTCCAAGTCCACCAGAAAAATGTAAACTGGCTCAGTATCTTGTAGTCAGCTCTCCAATGGAGACAGATCCACAAAGAACTAACTACAAAAGCCAACACTTGCTGTCAATTCACAGAATGAAGTTGATAAAAACAAAAGCAAACAAAGGAACACTAAAATCAAACACACTTTTCTCTACCTCCCAGACCTCCACGAGAATCATCCCAATGGATGCTGACAGTTTTGGATCAGATCAGTTTGGATCTAATGAGTTGAGTTTATCTGTCTGTAGCTTAGCAAAGATAAATGCGTTGATATCAATTAATTGGGGTGTAAATCACAGCACCAGTGGCGCGATGTTCATTGTATTCTTCTCTCTGCTAAGTAGGGCCAAACCAAATCCTTTTGGAGAAAAAAAAAAATATATATATATATACATATATATATATATATATATAAAAAATTCATCTGCCCTGGACTTGGATGCCTTATAATCAGGTGCTATAATCCCCACTCTCCCTTCTTGCATTTTGAGAGGGTCAGTGTAGCACAAGACCCATGGCACCAGTATATACAGTATGCTTCCTTTCAATTATCTCTGCCTGAAATAAAAGTGAAGCCTTCTGGGCAAACAAAACGTGACAACAGTGACGACTTTCTTGCCAATGTCAAAGGAATGTCAGCCCTGCACCCTGCTCTGTGCTAAGTCTGCCTTTCCCAACATGCGGGGCAGCAGTGCCACTGCTCTCAACCTGCAGGAAAGCCACACATGGACTGACAGCTTCTGGTCAGCTCCAGACAACCAGGCCCAGCTGCTACGTTTGGCAGCAGCTTTCATCTCTCCCTCTATTGCACAATCTCAAGGTCTCGCTAAATGCATGTCCGTGAAGTATGGGAAATTTGGGTTTCAAGGACAAATCTCAGCAGCTGAATAGTAAGATGAGATTGACTCATAAGCATAAAGTCTGTCAGAAGAGACAACTTGGGATTTTAAATATTTTTGCTCAGTTTTGAGCAACAAACAGTAAAGAGAAAATGAGACTACTAAGGTTTCTGCTAGTGATATTTTACTCCTGCTCTTTCTCTTCCCCATAATTTTTTTTATTTTCCAAAGCTACATCCTTAACTGGCTATTTAGACTAAAGTGAGAGGTATTAAAAATACATAAACAGTAGATCATCAGAGTATATGCAAAATGGTAGACTTTAGAAATACTCACTGCTAAAATCTCAGCTGTTAAATGTGGTTTGGTAGGCAAGAAAGACTGCAGCTTTCTTAGGCATGAGGAAATCCAAAGGATTACATCAAATCATGTTACAGGCACTGACAGATACAGGCTCTCAAGCAAAACAGCTGTCACTAAAGCTCCCACAACTGCTTAGAATACACAGCTCCAGCCTTCTTAAAACCAAAACCATGGGGAAAAAGGGAGCACCTTTAATCTATACTCTAACTTCACTACAGAGGCAGTGCACCAAAAGCAATGCAAGCCATTTCTATGCCTATGGTAGCCAGCAAAGGCCCAGAGGCCACAACACAGCCTCCAACAAGTCTGCATGCCTTAGCAGTGACTACAGTCTCAGACATACTTTCAAGGAGAGCACTCGCTGCTGCATGTTCATATCTCATTTAACAGCAAGGTGTTCTGGACACAACATAATTTCCTACCTTCCAAATGTTGATGCTGTCTGATATGAAGGCAGTAAGCTCTGGAACAGCATCCAGTACCAATGCAGCTGCTGAGATGCTGCTGTGTCCCTTCCATGGGCAGCTGTTAAAGCTGTCCCCACACATCTCCTGAGGCAACAGTAGTCTGCCATAGCCACAAAGGCTTCGCTGTTCTGCAGGACAAACAGTGCAAATTATTTACCGAGACTATTTGCATGTATGGTCAACATGCAGCAACAGCTGAAACAGAAGGGCTACTTCCACCCAAGCTCCATGGGCAGACAGAGCTTGAGGTTGCATAGGAGTGAGCATCTCTGTACTGGGGTAGAAGAAGGGAGGCCAGCATCAGAAGTGGCTGGGCTGGGTCTCTGTAGAGCTAGGAGGGCATGGGATGGCGAGAAATAATAAAAGCAGTTGGGTCTAGGATACGCACAGAGATGACAGAAGGAAGTGTCACCTCTAAACCAGACTTTTTGCTGAACTTTGGGCTGCCCTCATGGCCTGATACTGATCAACTTTGATCCAACGTTCATGTCATTATATGGCACAGAGGGAAGAACCCTCACATCTAATGAAACTTACCGAGTCTCAGTCCTCAAAGGTATCTTTCAGGCCTGGTGTAATCTATCCCCGTGTTACAATAACAGTGCTGCCAACTCACATAGTTCCCAGCTTCATTTCTGGCATAATATTTGCACAGTAATACTGACAAATACATATTAATGCCTTTAAAAGCCATTCTCACAGGAAATACAAGACAGAAGACAGATCTAGTTGTACTCATCTTAAACCTTCCCTGTTTGTACCTTGCCCAGAGAACCTGCATTACTTACTGGCAAAAGGGTGCCCCCTCTCCCTGCCCTTCTGAGATCAGAGTTCTCGAAGTCTTTCTTCTGGTCCTTCCATTTGGCTACTTGGTGAACCACAGAGGAATTTGCATTGATGGTGCAGGACTTAGCACTAGATCTGTCACTTATGGTTAAGCTGCTGCTGGGCTAAGCTCCCTTTTTTTTTTTTATCCCAAGTGGTATTTTTGCTTTGAACTTCATGAATTTATACAGCGGTTTATCCTTTCAAATATCTCAAAATTCTTCATAGGATCTACAGCACAGGCAGGGCCTTTTTATGAGAGAAAGACACGGTAGGTTTCCACGCTTCGCAGTCACTGTAATGTAGCCCACTGCCTCACTAAGTCCACTAACACTACATTAATTATATGGAATAGAACTTATGGTTAAGAAGCTGTGGTCATTTGTTCTGATAGTCAAGCACATCATCAAAAATCTGACTGCTCACAACAAATCAAAAGTTTTATTATGCCCCACCACATGCCTTCATGCACTGAAAGGAAAAAAAAAAAGCCACAAATTGCAAAGGAATAATTATCTTTCTACTAGCTTACTTTTAAAAGGAAGATAAGAAACACTTTAGTGTAAATGCAAGCAGTAATCATAATACGGTGCTTCCAGAACATAAGAATTGTAGCATTCCTTTTGGAAATGTAGCGAAGCATTACAAGGGGACAAATATTCTATAAAATGTAACATACCCTTCAAAATGTATTTTCTCCATCAGGAGGACTGCCTAGCCCATGATGCAGAGAAATGAACTAATGAGCTGCACTTAAGTTATCAACCTTGTACAACATTTATCTTTTACAGCGCAAACAACTTTCATGCAGTCATCCATAATAACATCAGTCTCATATGACTAGTTTAAGCAGGGGTTAAGCAAAAATTAGTGAAGTGTCTTTTAGAGTAGACTGATGACACCTTCACGAACACTGATTGCTTTTAAATCTTTTGTAGCTGTCTGAAGGAACAGAGACCACAGAAATAATAACGCTAATATTATGGTATCTGACAGTATGTACCACCTTTCATTGCAAAAGGTTATACAGAGCAGGGTGTGATGAAGTTCAACTTTCAATGTGCCTGTCTGCAGACTTGAAACATACAGCAACTCAGTGGCCTCTTCCCAGTGCCAGCACTTAACTGAGGACAAATACATTTCCACCTCAGCAGACTCAGCAATGAAAAGGAAACCAGTGTCCTATCTGCTGGCATAAACAGATACAGCTTGACCCTGCTACTCTGAGCATACTGGCTTTTTTAAATTTAGACTAGACATTAGGAAGAAATTCTTTACTGTAGGGATGTTGACACTCTGTAACAGGTTGTCCATTGAGGCTGTGGATGCCCCCTCCCTGTAAGCATTCAAGGCCAGGCTGGATGGGGCTTTGAGCAACCTGCTCTAGAGAGAGACGTCCCTGCCTACTGCAGGGGGTTGGAACTGGATCATCTTAAAGGGCATTTCCAACCCAAACCATTCTATGATCATGCAGTAGGTATACCACAGCACTCCTACCGCAAGAAGCTTTGTCTTCTGAAATCTAGATCCTAAGAAATTACCTCATTATGCCCCTCCTTCAAAACGTTCCCAATTGCACAATCTTGCCAGGCAGGTCAGCCTGCACCAAAAGCTGATCCCCTCCTTTGGGCCAGAAGGCCATACCTGGCCCTGCAGACCTATCTGCACTGCTGGCTTACAAATGAACAAACTTGCAGCACCCCACAGCCAGACACAGAAGGCAGATTACTGCACTGCTTCACCTAGGAGTCAAAACAAGCAGTTACTGTGCCTCCAGGTTAAATTCAAAGGCATTTCTTACCCCTAGAACTTCTGCTCATCTGTCTAGTGCAACAGTAATCGAATCACAAAGCTAAATCTCTACTTTTATACTGAGTTGGAAAAAAAAAAAAATCCAACAAATTTCTAACCATATGGATGATCAAGACAGCTCTGAAGGAAGTAAACTGCTTTCAGAGCTCGTTATGGATTTTGCCAAAAGTCACAGATCCTTGTTTTGCCCTGTGGAGCTTAAGGAAAATTATGTCCACAGACCATTCAGAGTTTTAAAAGGAGCTTCCAGTTGAGGATGTGATACCATTCATCTCGCAATCCACTAGTGCTCTCTCCCAGCGTGAGAGACTTTCAACCAAGTACCTGTGTGACTTGAAACAGCAAGGCTAGGCAATTCTCTGGCATGATAACATTAGGCTGAGGTCTCAAGAGACACAGGCTTCTGCAATCCAATCCCTCTGCAGACAAATTCACGTCACTTTGCTTTCCTGTGGTCCTTCCACAGAGATGCAACTGACGTTCAGATCTTTGAAAGACTGCAGGGCAATGATTACTCAGCATGCACACCTGTGGCAGCTGACTGTAACCCATAGAAGGGGCCTGGCATTTACTCACCAGCCAAGCACGCCCAGATTTTGGAAGCATTCAGGCTGGTATCCACAGAGGTTTTGTTGCTTTCAGTACTGTAACTGATTTCTGTGCAACTGAACTACTTTTGCTCTGCAAAGTATTTCCATACCGTAATTAATTCAAAATGAAAAGCATGAAATGCACAGATTTGCACTGATCTCAAGCTGTAGTGAGCATCTTGGTAGAATGTGAGCCGAAACAAGCTTCAAGCAGGTTTGTAAAGCGATTCGCTGCAGTAAAGCGTCATTCTCCACATTCTTGCAGATAATAACAAGGGTGCCTGGATTCAAAAGACTAAATAGCCTCCTTTGTTTATTATATAATCTGCCCAACAGCAAGCAGAGAGTAACAAGGAAAGCACAGATCCTCCTCTGAGTAACTCTAGCACATCCCATCCTCAAAAGAAGTCTCTTTAAAGGCTCTTACTTTTAGAGCTGTCTTCCACTTGGACATCTTTTTCCAAATGGAAAAGATCCCAATTTTTTTATGCCTGTATGTACAATATCTATATCTACGCATATATATCTGCTTTGCTGGCTGCCCACATTCAGGTTCATCTGTTAGGTTGGCACACTGCCTGCTGAGAAGTTGGTAGGTCCATTTCATTAAAGCGTAGCTGTCAAGCCATGATGGGCTTTGGTGGGCCGCCAAGAACTCTGCTTTCTTCAGGGAGGCGAGCCTCGCTGGAGTTTGTGTTGAACGCCACATGGCCACGCTCATTGACACGCATGCCAAAGCAAAGAGTGTTTCAAAGAGGAAAGAAAAGAGGAGAGCTGACTGCTGTTTCAGGCTGCGATCAAGACCTACTCTGTGGCAGCGATTATGGGGGGGACAATGATCCTGCAGCTGAGCACTGGCCAACCATCATTTAACTTCCACTCTGGCACCAAGCAAGTACAACAGTGCAATTGTGAGAAAACTCAATAGATGCAAATTGCTGTTATACAGGACAATTTTGCGAGGCATAAGGACACAAACAAATGGCCTACAAAGACAGCTCCTGCGGGTACCGACACCAGGGAGGAACTACAGCTACCCAAGAACCAAGGGTCAAGATCAGAGCAACATGCATCAGATCCTAAACTCAGCTCACATCTTTCCAGACAGATCATACTACCAAGATGCTCCCACAGTTCCCTCTTACATTTCTGATAGAAGCTGATCTTTCTTTCCTTGTAGTTTTTCACTTGAAAACAGAGGTGAATTGTGTTTTACTTTTGTTTTTAATCTTTTAATAATTACACTCCAGAAAACGTCACATTACCTTCTCTTTTTCCCTTTCTCCAGTGACCATTTTCTCACAACTGAGATGCATAAACTGCTCAACATGGCTCTTCCTTCTGGATGTAGCCAAAGCTGCTGAAAGCAGCTCACCTATTCTGTGAGATGCCAAGGTGAGGTGCAAACCAGTTCCACTCTTCTGCATAAACCAAGATGAACTGTTCAACATGGTCTCACTTTTCACTGGGTCTATGTGCCCATACACAAGACTAGCAAATTCAGCATAAAAGCAGGAAGCTGCTCTATTCCCCACGAATTCCCAAGGCCTTTTGCTCAAACCAACACAGTCAAACTTCTCTATAGAAGAGTTTCACCAGTTGGCTGGGCCTTGAATCTCACACTCCATTGCGAGTGGAGTTGACCAGCAGGAAGAAGTTCCAGCTGAGCTTTTGAAAAGCTGTGGCTAACACTGAAAGACTTCCTTTTCCCTGTTAATTTTCATCATGTCACAAAAAAAAAATCTTACGTTATGATTCTTACATCAAAAAACAGTTTATAGAAGTCACTGTCACATCACGTTTTAATTGCTGCTACCTTTTTAGACAACAAAGCCGAGGCAGTTTGTCAGCATCACAAAAGAAGAAAATCAAGCGTGCTTCTGAAGTCTGAATTTCGTTTTAAATAAAATAAGCAGAGACATCCAGACCACTACATGAAGAAATTCCCCATGATTCTCATACTTAATTTTTGTGGCTCTCCAGCTCAGCTCTTCTACCATCTCTTCTAGATAAGAAGATTTTAAAAGCACCACCACCAACAAAAAAATTATTTGATTACTTCACTTCTTGGCACCATTCTGGCAGAGGATTTAACTGGAAAGAGCCTTTATTTTTGTACTTTGTACATTACAGGGTGGAATTCTGTGAAGCTGTAATCTCTGTTAAGTTGTAATTCCCCTTTACAAGCCGTTCTAGCTACACAGAGCATCCATACACAAAAGCAGCCTCTGTATGATATGAGATGCAGGTGAGGATTTCCCTGCAGGTCCTTGCAGCATATGCACCAGTACGTGCACTGTCAGCATAGAATGGATACCAACGGAGATGACATCAGACAATTAACAGTAATGGTTCTGAACAACGGAACAAGCATACTCTCCAGCACAAACTGCAGATATGCTGCAGATAGGTAGTAGAGTTGCTGTCATCTCGTACGCTTCACTGTGAGGAGGAAAATACACCAGGTCTGGATTTATGCCATCATAAATGATAAAAGGATCTGGCCCCATGCATTTCAGCCATGATTATCCTAAATACTGGGGAAAACCCTGCTTCTGCTGATTTCAAGGGGGCACGATATCAGCTTGAAACTTCATGATGTTCCAGATCTACAGTAACTGAACCCAAACAAAGTGTATTTGAAAGTTTTTCTTAGATCTCTGCATCTCTACATTTGAGATGCTTTTTTTCTCTGGAGCTTCCTAGTTTCAGTCACTTTCTCCATCAGTGCAACCGGTCTCAGGCTTGTTGATCTCCACTCCAGGACACAAAGTCCAATGACATTTCCAAATTCTTGCAAGTGGCTTTGCATTTCATCTCAACTGTTTAGACTGCTCAGCAATCCATGTTGGTATCAGATTTTAGCCCTCCACATGAGACATTCTAGAACATGTACATTTAGAGAATACAATAGGTGCACCTGCTACTTTAAAAACAAATGAAGTGCTTATGCTCAATCAGAATTTGAGGGGATTTAAACCTGAACTGCCACACCCTTCCGACATGTTTTCCATATAGGAGTTTCCAAATATAAGGCAATGTGAGAACACTTTTTATTTCTGCAAGACCGTTAACGCCCTCTCCCAAAGCAGTACAAATGCCCGTGGTGGTCACAAAATGGTGACTGGTTACATTTGAGAGATATAAAAATATACAGATCAATACAGTTCTGCTACACATTTCAGACAAAAACCTCATGTATTTTTTCCAACATACTCTCTCCAGCCGCTTCTGTAATGAAGTTGGAGAGACAGACACTGCACTACACTCTTCCAGCCCATTATGGTTACTCCACACCTTTGCCACCTGCTTACCCAACCTCCCCTCCTCCATCCCAACAGCTTTCAGCAACAGCACAGCTCTTGTGCTGTTTGTGTCAGTGGACAGAATTTCAAGCATGCTCCTAAATGATTATAAATGAAGGAATTTTCACGCTCTGTTAGGTTGAGAAGATGATGTTATTAACGATTACCATTCAAGGAAGCTCAGAGTAAGTGCCGAACTGAAGACACCTTTGACATAAGGCTTTGTTTTGTTCCTGCAAACAGCTGAGCAAGCAGTCTTAGCTCTCACTGTGTAACATATTTGAGGCTGCTGCCTCTAAGAAACTTCATTTTCCTTAATTTAGAAATAACATTGTTTTCCTCTGGAAACAGAAACAAAGATGTCAGTCCACAGCAACGCCCATAGAAGTAATTTGGCACAAGCAGACACTGGAATGTATGAAGGTGCAATGTTGTTCTTACTCCTCTACTCCTGATCCACTTTCAGACGCCAAAAATGCTGACGCAAATCTACAATGCAGAAAGTGAAAATAGAAGTATGAGGTCATACTACTATTGGATTGGAGACAATGCAGGAAATGAACCTGTGTTGCTTGGCAGACCTGATTTCCTCGGCAAGTTCATGCACCGCAGTTCCCCCTACAAATGCAACCAACAGCTCTGCACCTCAGTAAAGGGGCAGGATAAGCTCTGTAAAGAAAAAGCATCCCGCTGTCTGTGAGTTTTTCACTTGTGAAGTGCTCAATGAATGGAGCACAGCCAGAATGTGAATACAACACAACATCAAAGCCACAGTCTGAGGTCCAACTCATCCCTTCATCACATCTGCTTTGTGCCCTCAGGCTCCACATTCCCAAGAATCCATGGTAAACACAAGACCTGCAGTCCGTACAAGGCCTCCCTTCAACAACAATTTGCCCCTCCGCTACAATCCCCATTTGCACAGCAGAACTAACTGGAATGTAACATTACCTCCCATTCACACTTCGTTGTTACACCTAGAGGAACACACCTGCAACTAACATAAAGAATAACAGCTTAGAACACAGTCATTAGAAACAACCTTGTGACACCTGATGACATAAGCCAGCTCCCCTGTTTGAGAGAAGTCTTTTCCCATTGCTAATAGTGTGTATACATGCAAGCTAAGATTAAGACCACAGAATGAAAGAGATTAGTCACTGGAACAAGAACTTCCCAAGAATAGTTCTCATTCTAAGATCGCTAATTTTGCTTTCCTCACCAAAGGCTGCTGAAACTGGAGAAAGAAACTTTCTGGGCAACTCCAAGAGTGGCATCAACTACTTTGTCTGAAAGGACACACTGTGTTCATGGCAGCTATTTCTGACTTTCAGCTGCACAAACATAAAACACCATGAAAGTGCTTTTCCTCTCAGTTTCATGTCAGTATATACTCATTGATTTCAGTGCAGTTATAACTGATTATTTGCCTGCCATGAGAATTAGATCAGTGCTGGCCATTAAAGGCTGCTCTGAACAAACTTAAGCTGAATGAAATGGATAGGAGATCAGCTATTCTCAGCTCTGTGACAGCACACAACTGCAAAATGAGGGAAATCATTAAGGCAGCACTGCATCTCCAAAAGCCAAACAAAAAACTCTGTCCTTCACCTTCCTCTAAACCTTAACAGACCACTATTCACTCACTACCTTCCCATGACGTACGTTGTGGGGTTTTTTCCCTGGTTTTCCACTGTAGAACCAGCAGGTTACCTCACCATACAGCAATCACAGCCACACACTTTGCTTTCACGATTAAGGTCTGAGGGGCTTCCAAGAGAGAGCTGAGTCCACCAGGGTTGAAGTGGCATAGTTGAGGCACTGCTGCACTTTCACAGCAGCACACTGAAGGCTGCCTGTGAAGATGATTACACTGATGGGAGGCACAACATGCATAAGTCACCCACCTGCTCTCATCACAGCACACAGGTGCCCAATTTTGTGCATTAACTATTAACTTTGAATCGATATGAGAGCCTTCATGCACCAACAGTAGGGTAAAACCCAAACACGTATCAGCAGCGTATCGCTTGTAGAAGAAACACAAAGACAAGCTGACAGCAGACACGGCGCTGGCTTTTGTCTCACGCTCACTTACTCTTGGGCAGCCAGATGCCAGCACAACCCAACTACCCAGCACCCACTGCTCTCCAGTTGCCATCGTTCCATCAGCAGATAGGTGCCCAGCGGTGAGCACGCTCTCTGGCAGTGGATATGTGAGAGAGGCTACACCGCACAGGGATGAAAGTAAGGAAAACAGCTCTGCGGCCACGGCAGGGTTAAAATACAGCCTCCAAGCCTTTATCCCCTCACTACTGTACGACTGCACCAGTAAGGAAAGGGGAAGAGCAGAGGTGCAGCGTTTAGAAGTGAACAGAAAGTTACAGAACTTCCAACGTCAAGCTGTATTTAACGCCTAGAAATACTGAGCTTGTGGCACTGCTTGAACACTTCTCCAGCTCTCCTTTCCACACCTCTGAGCCCACCGGCGCACTCCGCGGTTCATCACGCAACACGTACCCCCCTCCAATGCTTTAAATCTTACCTAAACACTACCCCTCCTCCTCCCCCCGCCTGGGAACGGAGGCAGCGGATAAACGCGGGGCTCACCCGTCCCCTCAGCCACCAACACGACGTAACGCCTGGCGGCGGGAGCGCTGCCCGGGATGCCGCTCACACAACTTCGCGGCGGGCGTTACGGGGCGCTCCCTCCGCCCACCCTCCCGCGGGGCCGCACGGCGGGCTGCGAGCCGGTGACACGGAGGACCCGCCCGCCGCCCGCACCGCGCGCAGGCACACGGATATGTCACACACATCCGTACGGCCGCACACACGCACCCGCGGCCGCGCAGCCCCGCTGTCCCCAGCCCCGAGGGCGAGCGGAGACTCGCGGCCCCGCACGCCCCCACCCACCGCGGCCGCCCCGCGCCCGGATCCCGGAGCCCCTCGCAAGGGAGCCGGGCGCCGACAGCCGCACACAGGTGAGCGGCAACAGGCGCCGCCCCGCTGCCCGCGCTCCGCCGGCCCGGAGGGGCGAGCCGCTCCGTACCTGCGAGGTAGCGCCGCTCGGTAAGGTCACGGCGCGCCGCCGGCACGCGGCGCCGGGCGGGAGGAATGCCGAGAGCAGGAGCTCCGCCGCCGCCGCCGCGCACGGCGCCGGAGCGGGGCGGCCGCGCCGCGCAGAGGCAGAGGCGGCCGCTGCCGCTGCAGCTCCTGGCACATGCTGCAGGTGTCAGCGCAGGAGCTGCCCCGCCGCCCGCCCGCCGCGCCCGCCCCCTCGCTGCGCATGCGCGCCAGTCCTACCGCGCCGGCGCGGAGCCTCTGCGCCGGCGCCTTGCCGAGTACGAAGCCGTCGCGACGCCGCTGCCCGGCTGCGGAGCCCCCCCTCGGGGCCGCGCGCCCGCCACCACCGGGGGGCGGGGGGATGACGTCGTGGGTGTGGGGCAGGGGCGCGGCGGCTGGCGGCGGTCCGGGGAACGCGGCCCCGCGTCCCGCGGTCGGGGCCGTGCGGGTGGCGGGGGTCGGGAGCGGCCCGCCGACCGTCCCGGGGCGGCGGCCGGGCCGAGGGAGCGGCGGTGGGGCCGAGCGGGAGGGATGACGTCACCCTTTATCCCGGCGAGGGGCGGGGGGGGCGGGGCCGGGCGGAGCGCTCCCTCCGCGGGATCTGAGGGCGGGGGGCACCGCGTTGACGGCGGCGGGCTCGGAGCCGCCGGGGGCTGCTGCTCCGCGGGCTGCGCTGCCGCCCTGAGCTCCGCCACCGTGGGTCCGCTGCAGGATGCGGAGGGAGCTCGCACCTCTGCGCCACGCAGTGCAGCACAGCGGCACGTTGAGCCGAGGAGATGCACCTATTAACCCAAAGTCAGAGCCTTTCCGCTGCGTTTCGTTCCTGCGGATGTCAGCGGCTGTGTGCGTGCTCAGCCTTACCGTGGCTCTCCTCAAGAGCAGTAGGTATCCTTGCGAGCAGCCCCCTGGACACATGGGGCAGCCGGCTTCCAAAGCCTCCGCTGTTACTGCGCGCTTACCTCCCTGGTGCAGAAGGTCTGTGACCGACCCGTCCCCTCCTTCTGCTCAGGTATGCCGTGGGGATGAGCTGTGTTGGTCAAGCACACACTCAGCTGTGCAAGGGGGAGCAAATGCAGCACCATTCACTGAAGCAGTCTTGCATCTCCATTCACTGTCACACCTAGCAATAAGAGATGCCTGTCTGCATTAGGAGTGCATTGGAGAGTATTTAAAACAATATTTGTTCTCATTGGGAGCAGCCCTGTGAAAAAGGACTTAGGGGTGCTGGTGCATGAAAAGTCAGACATATGAGCCAGCAGTGGCTCTTACAGCCCAGAAGGCAAAGTGTGAAGTGTGTCCCGGGCTGCACCAAAAGAGGGGTGACAGCAGGGAGAGGGAGGGGATTGACCCAACTACTGTGCCCTTGTGAGGTCCCATCTGGAGTACTGCGTCCAGGCCTGGGGCTCCCAGTGCAGGAGAGACGTGGAGCTGTAGGAGCATGTCTAGACAAGGGCCATACAAATGATCCAAGGGATGAAACAACCCTCTATGGGAATAGGCTGAGAGAGCTGAGGCTGTTCAGCCTGGAGAAGATAAGGCTCTGGAGAGACCTCATTGAAGCCTTCCAGTACTTGAAGGGTGTGTATAAGCAGGAGGGGAACTGACTGCTTACAGAACCTGATAGTGATAGGACGAAGGGGAATGGTTTTAAAATAAAAGATGGGAGATCTAGGTTAGATGTTAGGCAGAAACTCATCGCTCAGAGTGCTGTGAGGCACTGGCACAGCTGCCATCCTTGGATGCCCCATCTGCTAGGCCAGGGTGGATGGGGCAGCCTGCTCTTGTGGATGTCAGCCCTGTTCAAGGCAGGGGCTTGGGACTGGATGGGCTTTAAGCTCCCTTCCAACCTACACCATTCTGTGATTCTACCTGCATTTGTAAGGTTATTTTTTCTATTCAGCTTTCATGGATATTTCCAACTGCTTATGAAAACAATGAAGAGTTTTCTGTAGCTACAGCATTTATCTTGAGCATGCATTCAGGTGTGCCATCTTGCCCACCACACAGGTTCAGGAAGGCTGCAGGTTTCAGGGTGTGTTACATTAATACTGTGTTGGAATTGCTGCTTGACCAATTTGAAAACAATATGAAGAGATGCCAATTCTGACCAGAGATAAACAAGAAAGTGAGAAGAGGGGAAGATTTGGTCATTCTGGAGGCTGAAATGTGTGGTGTTAGGTAGTTAGGGCATTAAACTATCCACATACATGTAGAAATTTAAGAATCTGGTAATCCACATCTGTGTTGCCCAGGCAAGGCTGGATTCGTGCACCGGGATGCCGTGTTCCACCAGTTTGCAATTACTGGCCTCTTCTTGCTGCTGGAGCAGTGGGAAAGAGAGGTGATAACAGGATGAGAATGTGATGCAGGAACATTGGGTAATGCAGACCATTGTCTGCTGGTGCCCTCTGGCTTGGTAAAATGCAGTGTGGGAGGGTTGGAGTGCACAAGTGACAAAACAACTGGAGTACAGTGCAACATTGTGGAGGACACAGAGGTTGAAATGGGAGCTTGAAATCAGGTTTGGTAGGGGATGGAGGGGCAGAAGGGAGCTCTCTGTGTCCGCAGACCATACCAGCTACAGAAGTTGATTGTAGCTGCCAGAGTACAGTAACAAAATGCAGGGGAAAGGTAGTGTCACAAGTGAGCCTGCAACAAGAGTTGCTGTCACTGTAATGCCAAGGTGAGCAGAGATTGCATGTAAGCGGGGAGGTTTAAATGACAGTAGCCTTACTGAAAGGGAAAAGCGATGCATAAAGGAGATGGGACCACAGAAGAAACTGTCTTTAGAATTCTGATTCCAGCTCACAAGATGACAAGGCCTGATGCTCACTAAGGATCTAGTGAAGAGGTTAGCAGGGCTGAGAATGTTCTTAGCCCTCCAGGCTGCTCAGTGGAGGGCTATCATTTACATTTTTTCTTTGCTCCATTTCTTGAAACTGTGGGCTACATTAATTGCCAACAGAACACTAAACTATTTGAACTTCAATTAGAGGCAATTTTACCATAATAAACCATGATCTTTCATTCTCCAGAACAAGACTACCAAGGCCTATATGCTTAAGGGACTGCCCACTGTATGGGCAAAAGATCTGGCTGTAATGGTCTTCGCACAGTAGTCTTTCCAAAGGGGACTGAGATTAGTGTTAGCAGCAACTGTTCAACTGTAATCAAATTCCCCTAGAAAAGTGCTTTAGTTCCTGACAGAGTGCCTTAGGAACTGCACGTTTGGCTTCCAGGCTGCTCTAGATCTTGTTAGTAGTCATGGAAAGGGCTGAGCATAACCACCCAACTAAGCAGCCTGCCATAGCAGGGAGGTTATTTTGTGTGGGGAACTCCGAACATCAGTGGAGTTTTCCTTAAGCATCTGTTTTGCAACATGTTGTGGTTTAACCCAGCAGGCAGCTAAGCACCAAGCAGTTGTTCGCTCACTCTCCCCCTCCCCCGATAAGATGAGGGGAGAAAACTGGCAAAAAAAACAACAAAGTGGAACTCATGGGTTGAGATAAAAACTACTTGCTAAGTCAGAAAAGGAAGAGAAAAAAAATAGTAATGATAATTATAGATCTATACATATATACAAAGCGAGTGATGCACAGCGTAATTGCTCACCACCCGCTGACTGATGCCCAGCCAGCCTCCAAGCAGGAGCTACCTCCCAGCCAATTCCCCACTGTTTATCAAGGTTTGGGTTTGTTTTTTTTTTTTTTCCACTTGTTGTCAAATGGTATGGAATATCCCTTTGGCCAGGACAGGTCAGCTGTCCTGCTTCTATGCCCTCCCAGCTCTTTGTGCCCATCCCCAGCCCCTTACTGGAAGGACAGCACAAGAAGCTGAAAAACTGAAATGTCCTTGGCTCTGTGCAGCACTGCTCAGCAATAGCTGTAACATTGGTGCGTTATCAGCATTGTTTTTCTCCAAAAGCCAAAACATAGCATCACACCAGGCATGATTAAGAAAGAGTCAGCTCTGTCCCAAATGAAACCAAGACACAGAAATATTGTTTTTATTGGGTTTGCTTGAATTAGATGAAAACTGAATACCAACAGTGGAAACTGCTAGTAAGGGAAAATCCTGCTTTTGGGTAGGCACATTGAGAGCTGCCTGTAAGATAATTTTCAGGCATCCTTCCCTTGTAGGAGGAGCGTTGGCTTGTGTCTGTCAGAGCAGGCATCTTTCTGCAATCAAGCACCTGAAAACTCTTGTCCTTTCATTAATTCACACACCTACAAAGGAACACATTTTGTTTGTTGATGCTCTATATATGCCCTGCGGAGCAGTTCCTCTGGAAGCTGCCTCTTCATGCCTCTTTCCTTGGAAGCATTTGGATTTTCTCAGAAAATGGGAACACTCTGAGGTTTGTTACCTTCACCTAGGCTTGTCATTAACACTAGTGGAGTGCAAACATTAACCAAATTAAAGGTTTACTTCAGCTTGGCATAAGGGCAAGCTCCTAATTACAAGACTGGAAAATGAAAATGACCAGGAGTCATTTAAACTTGAAATACAATTCTAGGGCAAACTTAACAACAGGTTCTTCCTTTGCTGCCTATTATCCTTCACATTGAGTTTTTAAGATGTGTTTCATCCACAAAAATCATCAGTCTAATTTGTACATGCAATGCGTAGCTTGTCTAGTTCCTTCCAGCAGGAAGGAAGTGCCTCAGGTGTGGCCAGCTGGGGTTTTGTTTGAAGCTCCTTCCTGACCCTGCTTTCTTTCATGCTTTCCAAACAAGCTGTCCTGAGACACCTCCTCTTCCCAGGCAGCAATTCATGAAGCAATTCACAAACCTTTTACTGGCTCGCCTTAATAACATGCAAAGCTATGAGCTCTAAGCCATTGTCTCAAGTTTTCCATGCATAGCTGATGTGCTCTGGAGTAACACAAATGTGCTTCAGCAACAAAGACGACAGACTTGATAGCGGCACTTTTTGACCAAGCAGCCGTCCCACCATTTGGTATCAGCTTATGGGGTTCCCAATTTGACATCATCTCATTGCAGAAGAATGAGAGGAGATCACACCTCCCACATCTAAGAAAGCATGAGGAGGGAGGGAATCACACTAGGCTGTGCTGATCTTAATGTTACAGTTGACAAATCTAATCTTTCCCTTGTTCATTTACCAGTGCCAGCCAGGCATCGTTTTGTATGATTAAGTGCCTGTGAAATCAAATAATGAACTGAATTTGTTCCATTTGGATACATTATCCAAACTGGACTTTTGGGTACATCATCATTACTGTGATCTCTAACTTGTCAGAGATGCCACAACACAGATAATAACAGTAAAAATACTGACACCGCATGCTGGTGGTTTACTTGACTCATTACAGAGAATAAAGAATATCACTGAAATAAATGTAGTGCTTAGCACGGAGATGTCATAGAAATAAATAGAATTTGTGCTGCATAGAAAGAAAAAAAATTGTGGATAATGTACTTGCAGGGAACTACAAACCATTTGAATGCTGTGTTTTTTGCATTTTTTTCACTAAATGCTTTATTCTCTCCTTAGAAGAAGGAAATGCTGTTGGCTTGGAACACCATAGCACTGGTAGTACCAGATTGGGCTTTCTTAATGATCTGGAAGTTAGAATCATGATTAAGTCTGTTTATATATCGGTAGCTTTGTGGTAGCTGCATGAGTTCCATTCAGAATACGATGGCACGCTGTACTGGAAATGCACTGCAACAGGCATGTATTTGCTTGCAAAATGGGGGGACTATCCGTATCTAATGCTTACAAAACGCCTTCTGGGAGTGCAGCTTATTCTATTCCAGGAGGAGTTTGAAGCCGTTTTGGTAGCGGGTGTTAGCAGATGGTCCCCGAAAATGGTGGGACGTCTGCTCAGCCAGGCTCCTGCAGGCTCCCAGCCTCATGATGCGGCCTGGCTCCGCTGCCACAGGAGGTAACAGGCTGAAGGGAACCCAGAGGAAGCACCACTGAGAGAGGGAGGGAGGCAGACAAACGCTATCGCGGGGGCTGTGAGGAAGCAGAGGGATTTTCTCCAAACCGCATCCTTTTAAGCAATCAGATTTCAGTTTGTCTGAGAGGATGATGCTGTAAAGGTCGTCAGTCACAATAGTAGAAAATTTAATTCTCTTTTAGTTTGTATCTTCAGTAAATAGCACAGCAGTGTCAGTCATCTTGTGAAAGAGTGAAAACATTGTGCCGTGCAATTATCATCAGCCTATATGTGCAATTTTATGATTGTTATTTGCATTAATGTACTGCACTGTTGTTCTCTACATCTTGCAAACGTGAAAGCTTGAAAGTGTTAGGAAGCTGGGCATGGTGATGACGCTTTGTAACAATGTAGGGCTTTACATGTACTTTAATTTCATTAGTGCATTGCTGCTGTCTGTGCCAAGCAGATGAGTGGTATCCCTCCTAAAATGGAAAGTGAAGTTAGGTGTATATCAAGACCTCTGTACATATTGAAGGAAGTCAGCAGCTTACCCATGAAGACACAATGAGGCTGTGATGAGGATGCTGGATTCAGCAGCCAGGATTTCCATCCTAACTCACCACCCCAAGTGTTGCTGTGGATGTAGTCCTCACCTTTCTGTATTCTTCTGTCAGACTTTTGAAATCTGCCGAGGAAAAATGGTAGATATCTTTACTGGGATTAGATGTATCCATATCCACCATTTAAATTAATTGCATGGAAAGTTCTTTATAGGAGCACACAGCAGTGGCAAGCACTTCTAACACGGACACGTGCAGGATGTGAATATGAAACCACGCTGCTTTGGGAGGGTGGCATGTCCATGAACTAACCCACTACTGGCTCTTCAGGAGCCAGAACCACTTTGCCAGCTGTGCGCACGCAAGGCTGCATGACAGAGAGCTGGCTGTGACTGCATTGCCTTCTTTGTGTCCTTGTGACTGCAGAGAGCGCCACAGAAATGCCCTGCTGCATCTCCAGGTTCACCTTGCAAAATAAATGACAGGAATCACACAAAAGCAACTGCACAGAAAGGGATGGAAGGACAAAGGACGCCTGAATAGGAAGGACTCAGAAAGGCTAAGGCACAAAATGAGTCACTAGGGACAAACTGTAATGACAGCTTTTAAAGGATGTTAGAAGCAGGGGGAGGCAGAAGGAAAGTCTACAGCTGAGTGAGGGATGAGAAGAAAAGCAGGTGACACCAAGATTGAAGTACTTACTCTGGCTTTTAGTCACAAACAAGGTGCTGGTACCCAGCAACTTAGCAAGCTTCATTTTAAGAGAGGTACAGACAAGCTAAAAATCATGTAAAAGAATACAGTTTAAAATGCCAGGAGGTGTAGATACATTGAAATCAGCCAGGCCTGCTGAGCTTTATGCTGACAAATGTGGAGTGCTAGAGCAGCCTTCGCAGCACTAACTATAATCTTTGACAGCTGCTAGCAGAAAAGTCCCAGTGGATAAGTACAGTACCTGTCATTAGAAGGGAGAAAATGAAGAAAGCAGGAACTCAGTTCTATGGAGATATTCAAGACCCATCTGGATGCCTACCTGTGTGACCCATTGTAGGAAACCTCCTTTAGCAGGGAGTTTGGACTTGATGATCTCTTGAGGTCTTTTCCAAGCCCTAGAATTCTGTGATTTTGTGGCTTTTGGAGGAGTCAGGCTGGGAGTGTTGCTGAGAAGCATTTTAAGACAAACAGATACAGTTTGTCCCCAAACACACAAAATAGAGTCAGGCAACAAAGACTTTTGAAGAACATCGTGTCAAACTGATCTAACCACCTCTTTAGGACAAACTTCCCAGCACCTATTGCTGCTGGTGATGTGACCTCTGTGGGAAGAACACGGGAGTTGCCTTGCTTTCCCCACATGCTATGGAAACATGGTGCCCAGAAAACACTTAATGCCTGCAAAACTCTGTTCTTGTTGCTGCTGGATTAGCAGGGCAAGCACTACAAAATATATATGACTGAGACTTGCAGATGAACATCATTTGCTGTATGCATAGGTACAGCAAATGCCTGGCAGTTGGCTACAAGCTACATGAGCTAACTTGGAGGATATAGCCCATGAGATGTGTACATTGGACAACCCTCGATTATCTGGGATGTGGTAAGCATGAATTATAAGCAAGAGCTTTTAAAAACTTTTGATGTGGTCCCATGTAATGTTCTGATGTTCTGAGCTGAGCTGGAACAAAAATAAGATCACTGCAGCCAGGCAGGTGCACAAGTGGTTGAAATACCGCTTGTCCAGAGTAATTACCAATAATTCACTGTCAGACCAGGAGAACGTTGTAAGTGAGGTCCCACAAGGGTCTGTCTGGGGTCAGCGTTACTCTGTGCTTTCAATAATGACTTGGATGAGTGTAACGGTTTGAATAAAGAGTAAAATTTGTGGATGACATCAAGACAGGAAGGTTTGTGAGCACTTTGGTGAACGAGATTAGAATTTTAAATAATCTTGCTGCGCTGGTGAAATGCCGAGAAATCAATAAGATCAAGTTCAATAAAGAATACAAAGAACTCCTCCTGGGGGGCAGAAGTCAAATGAGAAGTGGAGAATAGCTGGTGGGGCAGCAGTCCTGCAGGCAAAGCTGTGGTCTTACTGCTGTTTACAGATGCTGCTGAAAAAACATTTCTCCCACAATGACTTTACTGCCCCATGAACTAAACAAATGTAGTTCTGGTGACTATAAATGTAATTTTTCTGGTCTACTCAGCACTAATAACTAGGATTGTGTGTCCAGAATGGAGCACCGTAAGAAAAAAATAAGCAAGAAAACAGGACAATAGCAATAGGTGTGACAAGATTTAATAAATCTCAGGGGGGAGGAGGAGAGGGAGAGAGTTTATTTAATTTAGACAAAAGGAAATTGAATGATGACCAGCATAAAAGACTTGCAAAGAAAATAAAGACTTCTCCATGCTGACGACAAATTAGATGAGAAGTGACTTGCAGCAAGAGATATGTGTCAGACAAACCATTTCTCAGCATTTGAAGAGGTTTCTTAAAGAATTCCCATCATCAAAGTTTTGGAACAGGACAGACAAACTTCTTTCAGGAATATGCTAGACAGATCTGATTCTTTCTCAAAGGAGATCTGAGCCATATGTTTCCTCTAACCTTATGTGTCTGTGATTTTGTCTAACAGCTTAAATCACAGGGGATAACATAATTCTTAGCAATCCAATTCTGCAAGTCAGTGTTCAAGTGTGTAGTCAATACTAGCCAATTAATTCAGAGCTCTGGCAAGATAGTGGTGTACAGAGCTGAAAAGCTAATGTGTCATAATATTTTACTGTGGTACAATTTCTTCTACTGGACTCCAGTCCTAAATAACCTCACAAATGTCTTTGTAAAATTATGTTGCCTTTGCTCAGGAAAAAAACAGTGACTCAGATCTATATGAAGCTGAAGAACTGGACTTGTTTACATACTACTAATGTGCAGATTGCAGAAGTATCAACTCGGTAGTATATTTCATTGGCTTGTTTCTCTGGTATTTGCGGGTTGAGCCCATCTAAAACCCATTCTCAATTCAATTACACGTGCAAAAAGAAGTACCTTGAGCACTTACTTTTGTTTTTGTGCAGATCAACACCATGCACACCACAGGTGGGACTGGCTGTCCAGGCAGGCAGCTAGCTCCTGCCTCCATATTTCTGCCGGCTGTGGGATGCTGGCAGCTTGTAGCAGAGAGGATCTGGCCTGCAGTATCTCTAGAGCACTACTCTGCAGCTCTGATAATGGCAGCATGAAAGTACACAACTTATTTTTGCCATTTATTCCTTGTATGAGCATTTTTCCTCCTTCTCGGGATCCTTGGTTTTAGTGTAGAACTGCTGGAAAATCGACATGCAGAAAAATGCTCTATTTGTTTACTGGTTTTCTTGTTTTTCTCCTGTCCCACCTATTTGTTTTTGTAGACCACGTGATTGTAGCAAGAGATCAGATATGCACAGATTTGAGATTTCCAGTTGGTTATGCAGGATATTAAAGAAGATACAGAGTTAGGGAAATGGAACATGGAAAAGCATATGGTGGATGTTGAGGAATTCACAGATTTAGAATGAAGGAAGTGCCAGTGGTTGATAGCTTATTTTAACCTGGTTTGATTCCTTAGTACTATAGCAAATAAGGTTAGGTCAGGAGTAGGAAAAAAAAAAGTGAAAGAGCCCAATTTGTGAATATTCAGTGGTCTACAGGGTTAGGCTGAAGGCTGAGGACAAAAGGAGACACAATTTCATACTACATTTTAGCCATATTTTTCTGAATAATCTTCCCAGAAATGGGTTTAGGAAGACAGTTGTGGGGACACTAAGAGACAATTGAAAGGCTCCTGGTTATGAGTGAAGCACGCAGAGAGAGACAACGAAGTCTGATGCTAAAAGAAACAAATGGCCATTTGCCTATTTCACTAGTGTTGTCAACTGCTTCTTAAAGAAAGGAAGGATGAAAATTCAACCCAGAATAGGAGCAAGGGGATAAGCAGATCTCAGCCTGCTGCTGAGGACCCAAACCATTTGGGGCTGTGATTCTACTCTTTCTCTCTGTTCTTATCCTAAACCTATGTTTTTTTCGTGGCAGGTCCTAAAGTACCATCAGCAAATAATGCCAAGAGAAAACCCTTAGGAAGTAGCAGTAGTAGGGAGTAAAGCATATACACATGAACAGTTTTCCACTAGTCTATTCATATTTCTGAGATGATTAAAAAATACGTTTAATTTCAGCCCTCAGGTGCTCACAGAATATTAAATTAGAACCATAATTATTCTGTGTGTTGCTTATGGTGGAGACAAGTGAAAAGAGAACATCATTTAGGCGTAAGGAAGCTAATAGTTAAGAGCAAACTGTGTTGGCAGCCTTTCAGCTGAATTAAGATTCATTTTCCTGAACAGTTTTGAGACAGAGTTTGGATAAAATAGGTGAAGCTGTGATCTACAGGGAATACTGCTTCTGCATGGAAAAGTCACTGTGGACACAACACTGTGAGTTAAATCTTCAAACACTGAAATAATTATATGTTCCCAACTTCAAGGCAGACTGGCTTTCTAAACCATCAGTTGCAACAAGACCGATGATGAGGTCTTCAGCAGTGTCATGATATCTGGTGTGCCAGGCAGAGAAAATGTTACTGAAGAGATACCTGCTGTTACCAGTCTCAGTATGATATGAAAGCAGGACCTGGTCTTCTAGGCAATATTTAAATCTATAAAGCAACCCCTGGCATTTTCACACTGAGTCACTCTTTGGCCCCAGGATCTCACAGAGGCACAGTGCTTGAGGTGCCAGAGCTGTGGCACTCGGTTTTGGTTCTACTAAGAGCATTATCACACTTGGCAGTGACCTTAGCTTATTTCTGCACTCCTGTATTATTCACACACCCATGGTGGGCCCAGTGGCAGTCAGGGAGCACACACACCTTGTGTTTCACAGCAGAAGTGAGGGCAGCGCTGACCTTGGAGAGCCCCTCAAGAGTCAGCTGAACTGCTCTGAAGGGGGGACAGTACATGCAACAGGGCAAGATTTTGCAGTTTATCAGGTTAATAGTAAAGCATATGGGTTTTGAAGAACTGGAAATGAAATAGTCTTAAGTTGTGGTTTCAAGAGAAATCATGTGAGGCTTTAGACACCTAGCAATGGGGAATTCAAATGCTGCAGCGTGTTGATGGCAAGCTCTGAAGTGGGACACTCACCTGACTGCTTCAGATTTGTTCGAGACATGCTGAAGGGTTAACTTTGTGCAGACTGCATGTCAGATCAGGTATTTACTGTCCTTGTAGTGCTGGTATTTGATGAGGAATAACTTAAAGAGGCAGCATAAAGCACCGTCAATGTGAATCATGTTCTGGATGTTGCAGCTAACTGGACAGAAATGTAATTTCCTCCCTGATCCCGATCAGTTTTCTTTTCCCAAGTGTTGTAGAAATCCAATATTAATAACATGGAACCAGAGCCCTAAAGACAGTGAACAGATTGAGTAAGTGTAACAAATGAATATATAACAACCCACCAGAAATCACACCAGAATATGGGCACAGCAGTATTGATACTCTGATGTGGTAAAATAAGGTTGCAACTGTTTGTGTCAGCTTATCAGTTAACACAATTGATATAAATGATTTTGTCTTAGTTTAACCTTTTCTCAATTACCACTTCTAGCACCCCGGGGATAATTGTATTTCAAGAAAACAAATAAACCTCTCAAACCTTTGACAAAGCACAATCTCTTTTGAAGACGGTCTTTTTCAAAAGAAATCATAGCTGTAAACATGAGGTGGTGGTGGCTCATAACTTTCTTACAAAAAGCCTTTTAAAATTGACTGACAGATTCAGCCCCACCTCAATCAATTATATGGAAGCAAATGGGCTGCAAAGAAAACCTACTTAAGAAGTCACCCGGCAGGAGTTTTGGTTACTACCTAATGTAACTTACAAATTGGGTAATAAGAAAAGTAAAGAAATAACAGGCTTTAGTAACATTAGGCTAAGCTAGTATTAGTCCAATTCTTATTAGAATCATATTAACACAAAGACAAAACTTTAGCACTGTTTGTTTGAGTACATTGAGCTATGTGGGAACATAGACTTCAGAACATTAAGACATGTTGGCCTGTGATCTCTCTATAATAAATGTAACTAATGGAGTCTTCAGCAAACTAGCAGAAATCAGGTGCTTTTCAAAGTGTCAGAACTCAAATAGACTAACAAAACTGATTTAAAGACTGATCTGATTGAAATGAACACTGACTCTTGAGTACAGGCATATTTCATTTAGCACGCATACAAGGCATAACCTTCCTCACCCCCTCCAGCACTTTTAAAATTGAATAAATACTACTGAGTTAAATCATGAATAACCAAGAGCAACTAACTTGGCAGGAAAGGCAGACCTCACAGAAAGCTGTGAGAATCTTCCTGCACACACAGTTTTCCAGAGATTTGTTCAGTTCATGCGTTAATGTCATTTTGGTCATGTTTTCTTGTTCGTAAATACCTTTACACTGAAATAAAGAGAGTGCCCTACTGCTGCATCTGTCAGAGGCCATGGAATCTACAGGCTGGACTGTGCCACATTATTTGCAAATGACTCCTCACCAAGATAGCACTGCTGTGCTATCCCCAGAGCCACCAGTGCAAAGGTACCTGCCTGCGGCATGCTTGGCACTCAGCTATGCTAACAACGGGGATTTCTCATCAAAGAGCATAGAGAAGTGCTCCCGCCTTCAGCACTGTCTGGTGCCAGGGGATGGCTATATGCACAAGTGGCAAAGATGGGGCTAGATGAGTGCAGCTCTTGGTGCTCTCAGACTACAGGTACTGATGCCATGTACACTCTGCAGAGATACACTCTTAAATTACTCGTGTCCTTATTCTTCAGCTCTCTCAGTCTTCCCGTCACCTACAACTTTGAACTGTAAGTGCAGCGAGCAACTGGCAAAAGTTGTTTGTGTTTGCACCACAGTCCCCTGTTTGATTGAACACTTTTAAACCTTTTCACATGCAGTAAACTAGTAGCTTTTATACTGCTCTGTGGATCCAAGGCAGCAAAATCAAGCCTACCGTTAAACTTGGGGTTTTAGCACTTTCACTTACAGACAGCAGTAGCTGTTGGTTTGCTGCGTCAACTTTGTTGGTGTGAATATATATGTCTGTGTAACCCAAGAGACATGGACACAACACTAGGTAGGTAAATAACCTTAGCCAAATATTTGGGCTCATAACATATTTCAAATTGTGTCAGCAGGGATACAGACTACTGCTTAGATTCCACAGATTCTTCCCCCATGTGTCCTGCTTTCCCATCCCAAAACAGCCTCCTTGGGCAGTTCTGGAAATGCTTTTGAATACCCTGGAGTGGCTAATCCCACTACCTGTTGACTATCCCAGCAAAGATTTTAGCAAAGATGTGCCATTTTAATCAATAACAAAATGTAATTACCAACCATGAGTCCTACTGACATATGAGGAGAAAAAGCAAGACCATTAATCACTTTACCCTCACAGAAGAGTATTTGGAAACTCCCTTGAAGTATTTTAATGGTTGCTTAGCAGCTTGTCCCTTTTTTTTTTTTCACATGGTGGTATCTCTATCTTTGAAGACTTCTCCAGCTTTGCCATCCTGGGTAAAAATCTCCACCTCATGACTTCCTAAATTCCAGGTTTAGTACAGGAATAGACCTTGTCTTTGTATAGCTCTGGCAACTTCTGAGGGGATATCATTTCCAGGGGGGTCCCTAGTAGCAACCTGCAGTATTATATTAACTGTAGAATGATAATGAAAGCAATTAGACAGCTTTAAGCTTCATGGGAAACTATATGTAGAATTTTTTGAAAAACACAGATGCTTAATTTTACACTCAGAACTTCTCTACATGAGAGAATATCCACAGACACGATAGTTTTCCATTTGCTTGCTTCGTGTTATCTGCTCTGGCATAGGTAGAGATAACGAAGCAATTGGCTTTTATCTTGCTGTAAGTCATTATTTCATCATGGTGGTGATTTCTTTCACAGTATTCTCTCAGTGCTGCAAACTAAAATTTCATGCTCCTTGGGGGCAATGTGGGGCCTAGTGCATCTTGGGATTGTTCCATTGGAACTAGAAGCATATCTTGTTGATAGCCACTTTAAATCTGCATTTTCTGTATCCTCCTACATAAGTGTAAAAATGCTGTCATTTGTCTTCTGTCACAAGAGTTCATTGCCATCTGCCCGTGAATTTGTGGCTCGGGATGAATTAGTGACACATCTGGATGGAAACAGGATGTATTCCTGCTAGGCACCTTGTTCCTGAGCAGTCAGAAAGTGACTCTTCATCTCTTTTTAAAATTTTCTTTTCTTCTGAGCTTCAGAGTATCCTTAACCTGGGGAACTACTGACCTGTCAGCCTCACCTCTGTGCCTGGGAAGATCATGGAACAGATCCTCCTGGAAGAGATGTTACAGGTCCTGAGGGACGAGCAGATGATGAGACAGCCAGCATGGCTTCACTAAGGGCAGATTGTGCTTGACCAATCTAGGGGCCTCATATGGTGAGTGACAGCACAGCGGACAAGGGAATGGCAAATGTTGTTGTCTACTTTGCACATATACTTTATATTATTTTCTCTATTTTGTCATCAATTAAAAAAAGACAATAAAAAGCCTTCATAGCCAGCTTTACTCTCTGAGCAGCTGTGTAATCCGTAAACTTCTCAATCTCACTCTCTACCATTTTGATACATAACTTAAATATCTGGTAGAGTACAAGCCTAGCGTTTATCTCTGTGGTAATACGTGGGAACCAGCCACTGCTACAAAATGTTGCTGTTCATTCCTGTCTTTTCTTTCCTACCTTTTAACTGGGGGTCTGTTTATTAGTACACCTTCTCTCTTCTCAAGAGCCTTTAAGAATCTCGTTGAAACTTTGGCCAAGTATACTATACCAAATAAATCACCTTTGCTCACATGCTCATTGACTTTTAGAAAGAACTCTAATCAACTGCTATCTCATAAGTTCACTTTACGAGAATCACCTCAGCCTTTTCCCAGGGCATTGTACTGTCTCTTAACTATACTCATTATCTTGGTTTCTACTGGTCTGCTTTATACAAACAGATGTGGAGATTGGTTGGAGTGGATTTTGCAGCAGAATTGGAATGACCAGTGATGGCTGAGTTACTTGAGGCTGTCAAAGGATATAGTCCTGAAAATAAGCATTTGGAAAACTCATAAGCAACCAGTCTTCTTCTTTCTGATTAATTGTCAGGAGATTGACCCTGAATGAACTACTGTGGCTGTGTAGCATGCTGCTATGAAGAGGTATCCTCTCTAACAACCACAAGGGTTGCTATCCACAGAAATTTGGAAACAACTACAAAAATGGTGTTCCCTGCTTCTAGCATGCACCTTTTGTCTCCATACCAACCCAGTGAGTTTAGAAAAGAAAGACTTTTCTGTTTCTCTGCTGAATCTTACCGTCTGCTATGTTGATTAATAATAACATGAGTCTGCTTGGGAAAGACTGTGAGTGAATATTCATAAACTGTTATCCGTTTTCCCTAGTGAAAACTGAAAAAAAAAGAAGTAGTTTTCCAATGTGGTTAGTAGTATGAACATAAATGCTATTAGCATTTCTCTTCTATCCTCTTACAGTCATGGTTAAGGAAGCCTTTCACTGGGCAGGAGAAAAATCACTCCTATTTCATCATTATTTATGCATTTCCAGTGTGACAGTGGGTTTTCTCTATAGGAAGTGGAACAGTAGGCAGAGAGCCTGAGCTATACAAGCAGTATATGCTTTGAATTATAATAGAGCACTGTGCCTTGCATAAGGCTGAGACTAAAGGTTAGAGCTCGGGGTCTCTGGACAGAGGTTCAAGGATTTCAAGACAGGTCGAACAGCCTGGGGGATGTCCTCCTGAGCATGAGCTGCCAGCAGTACATAATCTGAGATGCTTGGAGCACTGGCTCCAAGGAGTGAAAATACTGTTTTTCAAACACAACTTGGATTTTTTTTTTTTTTTTTCTGAAATGGAGTAGTACATGTCAGTCCTAATGTGTGGGAGAGCTCAGTGTGCTGCATCAGAGGGACCATTTTGCAGCCTGCCTGTGCTTCCATGGATGTTGATCCTTGTTTGCCTGTAGCACAGAAAGGATAGTCTAGGTGAGAGCCTTTGCCTATAGGTCCAGAAAGGTTTTCTGTGCAGTGCCTGCATTCTTTTCCCTCAGTAAAATTTTATTCTTGTCTTTCCAAGTGTGTTCTCAGTGTGAATGCTTCAGCTTTTAGAATTAGCAGTTTCATTACATAGATTTGTCATGAATTTTAAAATCAGTGGATGAGAAAAAAATAAGATGCTTAATCAGTAAACAAGAAGTGGCTTTACTAAGTAAATAAGATAAGCCTTTGTTGTCCTTAATGTGCATCAAAATAAATATCACCAGAGGTGCATGCACAAATAATTTAGAGACCATTTTGAGCAAAGTGAAGAGGGAGATGAAGAGCAATATATTTTTGTAAATAAGGATGAGTTAAAGGTAATATTAGAGCTTTTTGTGGGAAGGTTTAGGGATCACCCATATATTGAGGGTCTCTATCAGACTCATAGGGTCTCTGTGCTGTGCCAGACCAAGTTGGCAGGGGAGCCAACTGCTGAATGCTTTTTCCTGGTAGGACAGGAGTAGGCACTGGCAGTGTCAGGGCTGGCAGAGCTGTGTGACATGAGATGCCAGAAGTAAGGGGAGGCAAAGAGCTGGCAGCCTTGGCAGATGGTTCTTTACAATACTAATAATGACCTATTGTGAATGCCCCTGAGCTGCCACACTGTCTCCATAGCCATATCAGTCGCCCTCTCTGTTACAGCCTGACTGTGCTTTGTTATCTCGAGGCTGCTTTCTGGCAGCTACCAGCTCACACTGAAACCCTTTTTCTATCTCTAGTACTTCTATAAAGCCTTTCTTCACTCTTACGCATTTACTTCCACTTGTCCTTCACTTTCTCTTGTCTGAAAAACACTCTGTGAGTCAGAAAGCTGGAGACTACTTTGAGACCCCTGAGCTTTGTGTTTCTTTCTTTTTCATTTATTTATTTAGTTAGTTAGTTATTTTTTTTTACTTTTCAGTTCAGCTAAACCTGGATGATGGTTAAGCTGATGCCTCTGAAAATGTTACAGGTGCTGTGTTTGAAAAACTTTAGAGGCTGTTACCAATCCTGAATTTTGTTTTCATCCTGTAGTTTTCACTGACTTACAGTGCTGCTTGAAACCCTGGGAAATTTCAAAGATACGTCTTTCTCCAGATTCTCTCTGAGGTTCCTTAACATGGATACTCTTGTCTAGCTCATAGAACTACTGACGTTCATACTGGGTTGCTGATATGATTGCACAAAGTGGCTGAGCAGCAAAGAGCCAGTCCTGCTGCTGCTGCAGACTGGCATATTTCCACTGGAGCTCATTTTGTTTCATAAAGCATCGGTTTAGATGAAAGAAAAAAGTAAGTCATGATTCAATAGAATACTTCTTAGGGCTTGATTTCTTTGTATTGGTAGCCTCTATGCTAACACAGTTGGTGTACGTTTGAAGATTGCCTCATCCACTAGGATGCACATATTACCTTGAAATATATGCTTAATATGCAGAATGACAATACCTGCAGCATTTGTAGTCAGCAGCAGCAGTTCACTGGATTAAGAGGTTGAATGTTTCAGCCAACACACAAGCAATTACTCACAGTGCTCTATGAAGTTTGCAGTGTTTTAAGTCCACTTTCCCCTGACCCAGTGATAACCAGGAATTAACAGACGTGCAACATCTGTGCATCAGTGGCACATTAGGTTCTCCATAGTTAGTATCACTCATTTCCTGTGGGAAATGGAGGCTCACGATACTGATGACAAAGTGTTGAGGCTTCCAGCACCAATATTAACCATGCATTTTACTGACAGATCCTTTCTTCATTTTTAGTGGAGCATTTCCAAGACACATGATTTGTGTCTTGCTGCTACATGCTTTCTACACACAGTGCTTAAGGGATAATCCCAAATGCACTGTAGTATACAGAGCAATAAATGGCTGCTGAGATTAATAGACTGAGCAAAGCTGAAACATTTAATCAATCTCCAAAAAAATACTCATTGCCAGAATATTACAGGCAAGATAATTTACTCCTCCTCACATGCAACAAACCCTAGCAGGGAACACCAATGTTTCTATGTGCCATGAGGACTTAAACTCATGAGCTGTTCCCTTAACATGACACTCCTGTATGAGGTGGAGATGAGGGGACAGGCTGCAGTCCTAGCTAAGCAAGGAACAGATACAGTAACATCCAAACTGCATAAATGTGCTAAGGGTAAAGGTTTCCATGCTTTATGTGGGAAGAATAATGATGCCTTATTTCTCTGTGCCATGATATCTTTGCTTAAAACAGAAGAATAATAACAAGCGTATTTCTTGGTGAAAGAAAGAGCAGAATATAAGGAGACTTTGGATCCTATTGATCCATCCCAATAAGATGCTGTTTACAGCAGCTGTGAGACTGCGGCAATTTGCAGCATTGGTTTAAAGTTCTTAACCTTGCATCAGCAGGGATTACTGAAATGAGGTTTGATCTGATAGACTTTGATGGGCCCCTTATATCATCAAGGTAGAATGCTAACAAGAGTAAGGAGCTCCTGGCCAACAAGGAGCTCTCGTATGAAGGTATGACCTACATACATCTGATCCCGACAGAGGTTGGTGGCTTCTGGCTTCAAGAGTTGTCTGCAAGTTCTCAGTTTCCTGTAGGAACACATGTAGGAATTGTGAAGTTCCTGCTTTAGAGGATATCACACTCCTCTTTGTGTCCTGAGCCACCAAAACAATCCAGAAAAAAATCAGCAAGTGTATCCATAAGAAACTTATATTTCATGGTAATGATTAAGGGAAACACGTGAACCCTGATGGAGCAAGAGGAGAATAGGAATAATTTTTCTTACATCTCCTCCTTTCACTCACTCACTTTCTCCTTTCTCCTTATATATTTATTTGTGCCTTATCAAAATCCAATCAAATGAAAAGTTAGAATTTTCACTGTGAAAACATTTACTTGTTATTTAACCTTTTCAGAGACATGCTGGTGCATGGGTTGGATGCTCTGAGAAGTGCTGGGACTATATAGCACCTTACACTGGACTCCAATTCATCTCTGCTCACACTACTTCCCTAGCTGCTATATACATTCCCTCTCCTCTCCATTGCTCTGGATTGTCCCAGTTCTGTGCGTCCCCTACTGCAAATCTTCTTCCAACCCTTCTTATGATTTTATAACTTTGAGAAAATCAGTGCCAATACTTCCTGAAAAGTCATGTCATGAAGGAAATAGAGAATCAATGGCCACTTTTGAAAATCTTGCCCATGTGACCAGCTCATATTTGTTAGAGGCTGTGTAAGAACACAGATGAAGAAGCTTCTCTGCTTCAAACTCAGGTGTTTGAAGAATCAGAACAATAGACTGGACCAGATCTGCTTCAGCTTTCTAATACGAATCTTCCATTTTTAACTTCACAGCACGGAGAAAACTATAGAACCTAAATAAAGAAGATAATGGATGCTCATTTGTAAGGACTTTGAATATAAACAAACAGACAAATAAACAAAACCAGCTTTACCTTGCCATAAATCCAAGGTAATCTGCTTTTCTCTAGTATCTTTGTAATGAATTCTCATTAGTTTACAGATGGAGTAGTGGCACTTAAGTGGATAATGTAACATGCCATCTTTTATCTTTCCTCGCTCATCTGATGGATGCCCAGAGAGTCCCTAAGATGTCCTTACTGTTGAACTCCAAACAATATGAAAGTCTTCCACATAATGTTGTAAAGTTATGATGATTTTGAATGAACGTAATTTAGAAATAAGTTATTCAAACAACACACAGACTAATCTGAACTGAATGTTAATAGAGAATTGCCCTAGTAATTGAGATGAGAGGAAGGACTTTCATAAGGCTTGTTTCCAGATTTTGTTTAGGCAGGGTTTACGCTGAGGTGATTCTCTTGGATTTTATTTACATTAGCATACATTTGGACTAAGTGCAATTACAAGTACTTCATGTTTCTATCAGAATCATATCTGTCTTCCAGGAATATAGCACATGGGGAGTAATTGTGAACGTTCTGTGTTTTTTGTGTAAGAAACACGGGAAAGCCTTTGGGAATTGTCTAAAGCCAATTAAGTTAATCAGTCCTTATCACTGCTCATTCAAGTTAGAGCAATTGGCGTTGCTTACTTAAAGACAATGGCCTAATGTTACATTATTTATTTTCTATTTCTGACAAACAGTATAAGACCATATTCATATTCAGACCTTCTCAGATGTGTATTTTTCAAATTTTCTGACAAATTCTGTCATCAAAATTCACTTATATTCCCTTGAGAATTTAGGGAATGGAAAACGTCACGCTAATGTCAAGAAACAGATTTTGACTGTGACAGTCCATAACTAAATTGAAGGAATATCACCAATTAATTTGAACTGAAAACTTGACCTGTCTTATAATTATTTTGCTACGGTAAGAAATTTGTTTTTCATCTTAAAATCACATTTTTACTTTGTTTATTTTTTAAAAGGACATCTACGATTTTCCTCTGAGAAACAGAATAATCCCTAACAGAGTAACCATTTAAATGTATGAAATTTGAAATGCTGTTGGAAATAGAAGAGCTACCCGTGTGAGGAAAACAAATTAACAAATTGGAATCTAGTCCAACTCTTTGTTCAGTTGATAGGTACAGACATTTAGATGGGACTATGCATCTTATTTCCCAAGTACTGTTGACTTTTCTGATTACTCTGCAGATATTCATAGGAGGAAAAAAAAAAAAGTAAACCATGTCATACTCTTTTGGTGTGTGATCCATATTGACTTCACTCAGAAGAGGAATTAAATTCAGGGAAGAATAGGTAACCGTGTCAGAACTCAGGTCAGTTCTGTCCCACATACTTAAGAAGATATTCTGACAAAGACATTATTCTGACTGACTTGTTTAAATTGTACTTGAGGACCTACAGCAAGAGAAGCTGATTTGTCATTGTCCTGTGCAGAAATTTACAGGGTAGTAACATAAATGCAAAGCATACTACAGCCACAGATACAGTGTTTTACTCTGTGTATTAGCACTTTATGCCTATTTTGCTAAAGATCTAATATAGCAGGTAAGGGGTGATGCAGATACCAGAGATATATCCCAATTAGTTGACTTCAGTAATGGAATGAACCATGAGCAAGTCTCATTCTGTGATAGCTCAGCCTGTCTTCTGTACAGGTTTGCTATAACAATGTTACTGTAATGGGAACTTCTTAAATATTGAGACATATTTCCCAATTTCTTTTTTTAATCTAGGTATATGATCATCTAAGTGCTCCATAGAGAACTTTATGTAATCTAAGATTTTTGTCCTGAGACAAAATAATTTCCACTTCAATTTTAATGTTGGCTTGATAATATTTATACATTTTGTTTATCCTTTGACTTTTTACTGTGTTAGACCATACAAATTTGCTTCTTGTATTCTACATGTAGCAGAACTCACCTTCCATGTCTAACACAGGTTTGTTGCCATGAATTACATCTATCTATATACACACACATACACAATATTTATATAGATATATATACTTTATATTTAATGAATGCACAGGTTTTTACGGTGCGTGGTTTGGAAATGTGCATAATTCCAGGTATGGCTGCTACCTGAGCCACATATAATCATCTTATCTAGAGATTTATATATAATCCTCCTTTGATATATCATTATGAATACCCTTGAACTTTGCAGTAATGGATCTGTACCGCATATTTTATTTGCTTTATTTTTACTGTTCAGGAAAGTCCTAATGCAGTGCCAAGGAAGATTTGATATTCGAGCTACTCAACTGATCAGAAGGGAAACAGAGAACTGAAGTGCAGTGTGTCCAAAATAGTGTAGAACAGCCAAAATAGAAGGGAAATAAAATGAAGGGAAAGCTTCAGGACTTCAAGGAGATTCCATAAGCATTGCCAGGTGAATGGGAGTCGTCCCTGCAGACGAGATTCAGGGTCTCCCTGCAACTCAGACCTGGCCACCTCAAGGCTGGGAGGCTACACCTGGCTGGGCCTTCTGGCCTGTCAGAGCAACAGAGAAGAGCTATGGCTGAGGTGTGGTGTGTAGATAGGAAAAGGAGAAGGCAGGGCTCATCCCCTCTCCCTTTCTTCTACTCTTCAAGCCAAAGCTGCTGCCTCAGGCATCCTCATACCTCTCTGGGCAGCACCCACACTAAGTGCTTAGCCCATGCAGGGCTTTTGCCATCTCTAATTTAATAGAGAGGTAGCAGTTTTGCCTAGAGCTGGCTATGCTTCTCCATGCAAGAGAGTCAGAACAGTGATACACACTTGCTCGTGTCTGACCTTTCAGAGACTGGGGAGATTTTTCATGTTCCTCTTTATTTCCCTTATTCCTTTACCTGAACTTGAACGATTGGTTTGGGAGTGCCATTCCCTACCACGTTAACCTGCAGCCAAATTCCCTTCCTACACACCATGCAGGGCTTTTCTGTGTTTCTTTCTGCAGCTTACACAACTTTTATCAGGAAAATAAAATCTGAAGCAATAGGAGGTAAAGCTATTTAACATTTTCTATAAGTCAATAGAGTTTCATATGTAGAAGTTACAGTGAGGTTTCATGAGTGCATGGTTGAGAATCATTCTGTTGTAGCATTCTGTAAAAAACACAGTACAGAAGACGTACCTGACTTACATACGTG
Organism: Lagopus leucura; assembly: GCF_019238085.1. Taxonomy (NCBI): domain Eukaryota; kingdom Metazoa; phylum Chordata; class Aves; order Galliformes; family Phasianidae; genus Lagopus; species Lagopus leucura. Next base: position 50,008,987 of record NW_024962263.1, on the reverse strand, counting down.
CAATATATGCTTCTGAGTGCTCCATCTTTGTAATTTCTTGCAAATCCTGCTCTGAAAATCAGACCTCACTTGGGATGGAAGGCAGTGGTTTTCTTCATTACTACACTGGCAACCAGCAACAGACCTGAACTGAGAACAAAGTTGGCGTTCCTCAATGAACTATTTCTAATTAACATGATTGGAAATCACACAAGAAGTCTCCTAACATTTGCAAATGGCATTACAAATGATGTAATTAAGTCACCAATGGAAAAGGTTCTTATTGGGCTTTTAAAAATAGATATACATTTTATACACCACAGGGAAATTTGTCCCCCAGAATTAATGAGAAAAAAATGCTTGAAGTATTGCTACAGAAAAATTATTATGAACAAGTTTCCTACGTTCTGAGTAATTATTATTACTATTATTTTTGTCCTACGGCTTCTTGCATATTTTCAAAACCTAGAAACATAAAGCAACATGACATCTTTCACCTCTGCCTTGTCAAGAGATCGATCTATTCCCCTCAGCCATTGAACAACGTTTCTGTAACTGCCCTTGCATTCCATACATTCACATTCTTTCCACTTAACCCTTTTAGAGGTCTTCTGTCGAAACTGCTAATTGCTGGGCATCAACACACCTCCAGTGGCTGCCCAGTGGCCATTTAACCTTTGGGCCCTCAGGATACTGAAATGTAGCTGTTTCTGAGCAGATTCCCTAAACTGCCTCTTTTACATTTACTACTGTGTGCTAAAGTCCAATGCTCTTTCACAGGCCAGACAGAGATTTCCGCAGTGCATAGCAGTGCGGCCGAGTGCCCTTGCAGAGGCGCGAGGAACAGAAACATAGAATCATAGAATCCTTAGAGTTGGAAAAGACCTTTAAAGATCATCTCGTTCAACTCCCCTGCAACAAACAGGGACATCCACAGCTATATCAGGTTGCTCAGACCCCTGTCCAGCTTGGCCTTGAATTTCTTCATGGAGGAGAAATGAAGTGCCCACCACATCTCCGGCAAACCTATTCCAGTGCCTCAGCACCTTTTGTGTAAAATACTTTTTCCTTATATATAACCTAAATCTCCCCTCTTAAAGCTTGAAACTATTTCCCTTTGTCCTATCACAACAGACCCTGCTAAAGAGTCTGTCCCCTTCCCTCTTACAGCCCCCCTGTAGATACTGAAATTCTACTCTCAGGTCTTCCCAGAGCCTTCTCTTCTCCAGGGTGAACAGACCCACCTCTCTCAGCCTGTCCTTGTAGTAGAGGTGCTTCACCCCTTGCTTCATTTGTGTGGACCTCCTTTGGACATGCTCCAATAGGTCTATGACTCTCCTGTACTGAGGATTCCACATCTGGATGCATTTCTCCAGATGAGGCCTCACCAGCACAGAACAAAGGGGCAGGGATCACCTCCCTCAAACCTGCTGGCCCTACTTCTTTTGATGCAGCCTGGGATGTGGTTTGGTTTCTGGGCTGTGAGGGCACACAGAAAGGTTATTTCAAATAAATCAGAACTACATACATTTTTTCATTGTTGCTATTAACTAGGACACTCAAGCAAGCCTTTATTGGAGGAAGCAGCAGTTCAGGGATAGAGTTTTATTTCCATTTTTATTGACAAAGCAATAGATGGGAGATGAACTGGGAAACTCACGTGAGCTGTATTGCAGCTGAACGCCCTGCAAATCTGTGTGAAGTCCTATGGTCACGGGACAGATAGATCTATAGATGTATGCCAGGGTAAAACAACATGAATGACTCCGAAAGGAGAAGGCTGTTGCATCACATCTCACCAAATAGCTGTTAATTCTTCTTAGTGTGAGATCTTTCTACACCTCACATAAAATAAGATTCCTTTTGTGGGAAAGTTGATGCTATAATATTCCCTGTCAGGGTACTGACAGGGATGAGTACCTCTTTCGGCACAGAAAGGGTGGAAGGCCCTTCAGTGGGCTTCAGAGAAAAGCCCAATATTCTCTGCTGTGTCGTCACAGTGGCAGAGATGAAAGTGTGCTTTCTTTATTGCCAACACTGATCCTCAAAACAGTCAGAGGATCCCAAGCCACCTCAGCTCTATACCTCAAGGAACATGAGCCAGGGTGTTGAGATTGCTCTGATTTCTCTTAATTGCCTCCTTTGTTCCACAGAGCCAGATGCGGCTATTTCATTTAGACTTTTTTTTACAGATTTAAAAATAGAATAAAATATAGGTTACAGCAAGAGTTGCCTAAAAACTCATTAGACTTGAATTTCCCTATGTTGTATCATGATGTGAAAGCAAACCAATGGCAGATGGGGAACTACACATATAAGAAAACCTCCCTTGAACATCCCCTTAGCCCAGCAGTCAGATTTGACCAGTATTACGGTATTCACTGAACAGATCTTGTCCACGGAGTTTGAGCTCTGATTTGCATAAACGTAGAAATAACTTACAACTAACACTTCATAAACGTGTCCTGCTTCATTTCCCTAAAAAAAAAAAAAAAACAACACAGAATGTAGGTGCTCACCTGGCTGTACAAAGAGTTTGAAATGACTATAGGAGAGTGTTCCTAGGCAAACAGGATCATGCTCTTTATTTGTAGTTGGTGAATTTTCTTCTCATATGGAGTACCTGCTATAATTGGAAACAGTTCTTCAAATGTTAACTCAAGTACAAAACACATAATCTTGAGCAGTAGCACTCAGGACTTTCTTTCATTGTGTGCTACAAAAGCAGCAAGCCATGCAGGAATTTAGTCAGTATCTGATTTGTTGGCTGTCACATTAACAGATTGCATTGGCCTTACAGCGTCCAAGTGAAATTCTCCCTGAGTAGAGTCTCATCCATGCACACAATAATGTGATGGAAAGTACAGCAATAATAGCAGGATGGCAAAGCCTTTGGCTGCAGCAAATGAGGGCAAGCCTAAACACAGCAGCCACAGAAGCAAAGGAAGAAAGACTACTTACCTTTAGAAGGCCACAGGTGAGCAGAGATCTCCAGCAAGATACTTTTGCGTCCGCTGTCAACCCATAAATGTGGTCTGGGAAGGGGTGGATCCTGGCTCCAACCCCTCCCGTCACTCAGGTTCATTGCATGCACCTGAGCTCCCCTGGGTTCACCCTGCCTTCCCAGCAGGTGCTCCATCACTGGTTCAAGCTGTGACTGAGTTTTTCCTCTAAACACACATATTTGCTCTGTGCAAACCTGGGCTGAATCTAACACTTCAAAAAAGAGCCTCCCATGAGCTGTTAAGAGGTGTTCATTGAAAACAAACACTGGAAACAACTTTTAAATGCACAAAGATGCCTTAGGCAAACTTTAAAAGCAGTTACTTCACTATAATATAGCATAGTCATTGCCTGCTGCAGTGCTGTGCATGAATGGAGTATATTTCCCTGAAAAAGCAGATCTGGTCTGGACAGAGGCTGCCCTGTGCACTTCTGCGGCATTTTGGGGATTTTGCCTCAGAGCAACCCAAGGCCTGTTTACCTTGATTTCCTGTAGGCTGAGACTGAAGCAGTATCAAGAGCAGACTGCCCCAGCCTTTAGGAAAGTCACAATGCTGCTTTGAACACAGCCTGCCAAAGCCCATGATGGTCCAACTCATCCTGACTGGGAGACAGAGCAAGGAGACGGAGATGTGCTGGCAGATGGTGACCCACGGGGAGGCGAGAGCTACATGCTGCACTTTGGCAGCCAGTGACAAGGACAACTTAAGTAACCTAGTTTGCTTACAAAGGGGTGGGGCTTGTTTGCTGCTTCCCCTAAGCCCCCCATCTTTAGTCATATAACTCTTAAAAAAAGCAACACAATGATAATTGACTTATCTCTGGGAAGGTGTACTTCTAATGCTGGCAAAATGTAATAGAGCTGGTTTAAGATAGTTAATTTTTTCAGCCTTTGATGCAGTTTCACTTGTGTAGATGAGCTGAGTGATGAATTTTCTTCACTCAACAAGGCACTGGTGAGTAGTTCAGTCTTCACTGTTACGTGGCCTGAGTACCCCAGCTAAAGACAGAAACCCACAGGAAGTCAGCAGAGGCTTTGTTATGCTTTCTGCATGCCTTTGCCTTCAAAAAAAAGAAAAAAAAAAAAAAAAAAAAAGTATTTGCTTGAAATAGGCAACAGCCAAAGGGGAAATAACTTGATTTCTCACAGTTGTTTTGAAAAATCATGCTCCTCTCTCTGCCTCTATCCATTAAAAGTAGCTTGCTATCTAAATGGATCTCATCTAAATTAATTGTACTGTCTCTATGTAGTGATTCCCCAAGGAATGCCTGCTCTTGGCTGATTGAGATAATAATTAGTTATATGAAGATAGCCCAGGAAAATAAAAATAGGCTTCTGTCTTAATTCAGGTGAATAACAGGGTCCCACACACATGGAGCTTGCCATAGTCACTTTGCTGTCACCTCCACTGCTCCCTCACCTGAGCACCATGCTCACTTGGTCATCATCTCTGCCACTGGCTTATTTACAGCTTTATATGTTTGCATTAAAAAAAAAAAAAAAAACAGAAATATTTTGTTGGAATGAGAAATGCTTTCTTAGTAGCATTTAAGAATACTGAACATTCAAACTCAGTAGTTGCAACAGCAGCTGCTATTTATGCTGCTCAGCAGTGAACATTTCATGCTCCTGAAATACGTCTATTTCCAGTGCGCCTATTAAAAATAAAAGCATTTAACTATTAAAAAAAAAAACAACCAACAATAGATCTTCCTTTATAATTTAGCTCTGACCAGTAATATTTACATTTCAAAGCTCAGACTTAATTTGAAAATAACTATATTACAAGAGAGCAGGTGTTAAAATTGTTCCCGTGTTTGTTCCAAAACTTTCTGTATGCTTTACTAGTCCATAATTCTGATGAATACACTGAGAAGGGTTCAGGAAATTTCTTTCCCCATGAGAAATTGTTTTCAACAAGGACAGGATTATGAAGCCTCTGGGTTTGTCATAGCAGTTGGTAGAGCCCAGAGTCTGGGGAGCTGCACTATCTGCAGCACGTACAGGGCTCAGAAATGAATGCACCAGTTCCCCTGGATTAAATGCAGAGCAACTCCTTCACTTGGGTGCTGGTGCCTTGCATTTCCTCTCACTGACCAACACTGCAATGTGGCTCTGTGTAACCTGGCTATTTTGATGCAATCATTTTGCTGGAAATGATCACAGGATTATTAAGATTGAAAAACAGATTTGACTCAGCATTATCATTTTTTAACATTCATTTTTCATGTGCCATCTATTGATTGTGGCAGGGAGATCTTAACCTTAAACTGAACATCCACATTCTGTAAGCAGCTCCAATTTTTGTGAAGAGCAAAACCCATATCCAGTCCTGAGTACCCTGAAACTTTATTTGGGAGTGCTGTGACCAGAGATCATGCCTCTTTACTCGGAGCCTCAAGTCTGCCTTAGCAAGCCTGGAAGTTTGGAAATTAAATCAGCCTTCCCTTTAAGATACTGTATTAGTTGCGCCCCAAATTTGTTGAAGGAATCTAAACAACTCTGATAGGAAGTTAGAAACAAGGAGGAAAAAACTGGCTGAATTCCTATATCCAAATATTTTTACAGCATGAGAAATTGAACTAATAATGCTTCTGTCTGGTTAACAGCTGTCAAAGGATGAAAAATAAGCTACTGCAAAGGCAGTCGATCACTCCCTCCTTTTAATGTGGTATGAAATCCATAAAGGCATTTATACTGCATCTTAATGTGTTTTATGGAAAAATAACTGGTAGCTCTGTTGAACAGATGCCAGTTTTTAACAAGCAGCGTCTGGTGCTCACAGAGGCTTTCTACGCATGTGTATTCTGCAGGAAAAAGATGAGTTTGCATTCTGTTTGTGACTGTGAATTCATGTTTTGTAACATTTCCTCTGCTCCCTCTGCCTGGGCTGGGTCATGGTGACATAAGCTTTCATTCACAAAAACACACTGGAGCTTCATCCAATCCCTCCCTCCCTGCGCCCATAGCCATGCACCTGCACAGTGCAGGCTGCAGCCCCATGAATGCAGCACTCTCAGGGGCAGGACCACGTCGAGTCCTGTTGGTTTCTGAAGCTGCTCTTCTAACATCATTTGCAGGTTGCCCTAAATCACGTGCTGAGTCCTTTAACCAGTAGGTAATGATACCACTTCCCTGTGTGACACAGTGAGAATTAATGTGGGCAAAAAGCTGAGTGTTGAGCAGCCTATATATAACCACAGAGAGCAGCTTCTGAAATCAGGAAGACAATTTTTATGATGAATAGTACTGGGCAGTGAAGCACTCAGTGACTGTGCACAGAAAATGTGTAGCTCTGGTTACTGGAGAGTTTGCTTTCCCCTATGGCCCTGCTGTCCAGAGGGGTTCTTGGATGGACACAGCTGGATACAGCTGTAATGATGATGGTCTGCAGCATCCTCCTTGCCCTGCCTCAGAGGAGATAACACTGCATTAGGAAGTACTAATGCGTGGCCTCAGCCCCTTTGGCTGCCCTCCTCCTCCTTGCAGACCCATTGCAGCTGTTAGATCAGTGAGTGTGGGGTGACTGCAGGGGAGTATGCCCTGCCCAAAGCACTCAGTCATAAGAAAGGAGCAAATCCAGGACTTTCTGTCATTGTTCAAGGAAAAAGAATCAAGGGCTCCCAGCACTCCTTTATATCTCACAGAATCACAGACTTGTAGGGGTTGGGAGGAACCTCTGGAAAACATTGGGTCTAACCACCTGCTAAAGCAGGTTCCCCATAGTACGTTACACCGGAAAGCGTCCAGATGGGTTTTGATTATCTCCAGAGAAGGAAACTCTACAGCCTCTCTGGGCAGCCTGCTCCACTGCTCCATCACACTCAAAGTAAAGAAGTTTTTTCCTCACGTTTGTATGGACCTTCCTGTGTTCCAAGTTTGTGCTGGATGCCTCTTGTCCTGTCACTGGGCACCACTGAAAATAGCCAGACCACATCCACTTGACTTCTGCTCATTAGATATTTGTAAGCATTGGTAAGAATCCTCCATCAGTCTTCTCTTCTCCAGGCTGAACAGTCTCAGGTCTGTCAGTCTTTCCTTGTAAGAGAGATACTCCGGGTCCCTCGTCACCTCTGTGACGCTCCATTGGACTCTCTAGAAATTCCCTGTCTTTCTCGGACTGGGGAGCCCAGAAATGTACACAATACTCCAGATGTGGTCTCAAAAGGGCTGAGTAGAGGGGGAGGATGACCTCCCTTGACCCACCGGCCAAACTATTATTAATGCACCCCAGGATCTCATTGACCTTCTTGGCCACGAAGGCACATTGCTGGCTCATGGCCAACCTGCTGTTCACCAAGACACTCAGGACCTCCTCTGCAGAGCTCCTTCCCAGTGGATCAGACCTATCCTGTACTGATGCATGCAGCTATTCCACCACAGGTGCACAACTCTGCACTTGCCCTTATTACTCCACCAATTTGTCTGGCTGTAAAGGCCAGGCTTCCCACATTTGAACCTCACTCCCCCTTCTTGTTACTTAAACTTATTGTGCGGTCTGAAGCTGACCTGGTGTGCTCAACCCAGGTAATGCTTTTGATTAATTTTATCAAAAATTAGGAACAGAAACAAGGCACCGTCCCAGCTATAAATTGGTATATAAATTCTATGCATAACAACAGTAACAACCTAGAAAGACACTTAAAGAGACTTGCTGTAATCCTTTCCATTAGTTACCTTTACCTAGTAATCTACAGAATTGAGCAGTTATTTTCCTCAAATCAGGCATTTACTCAATTTCATAATGTATCTCTCACATACAAGTCAAGGCTGTGGCCCACACTTTCTCATAGGTTCATGGTACAAATGTTACAAACACACACAATGGAAATGTTCAGCAGCGCAATTACACCAAATGCAATTACACTGAAATATTGGTCTTAATGATGAGTCCCCTACTGAGTTCTTCTTTCCAGGCCAGGAAGGGCATGGACATAACCATACTGTGTTCCAAAATAGTAAGTGCCTCAGGATGGCTGTAGGGCTAACACTGGTGTCACAGTCCATGCCCAGCCTGATGCCATCAGTATAATGAAAGCTGTGGTTTCAGCTGAATTTTTTGCAGACCTTAGTTTAGAGTGCAAAAATTATCCCACTCTCTCTAAGGAAGAAGTGACCAGGGCTGAACAAGGATGATGGTGAACCTCATTCAAAAAAAGCCCATTTGTAAGGCCTGTTCACATTAACAGCTCCCTATAGCTTGCCAAGCCCATGAACAAATATGGCTGTTGGGCTTCCTGAGCTCTCAGAATATAACTGCTTCTGAGTTAGTTTTGAATTTATATAGCGCACAACATAAAACCATTGCTAAATATATTATATGAAACCACAATTTGTGCTTCCTTTTCTCCATGTATTCATTTTCCTCTTTTAATTTAGATCAGCTACCAGCCTCCAGAATCTGCATCTTACAGAAATATTGTATATTGGTGATACAAAAATTTGGAGGCTTTCCTAATATAACTCTTGTGTTCCACTGTGGTACACTTTTATTCAAGTAAATGCATTATGGCCAGATGCTTTTCAATTTCACTGGAATCAGAGAAGATATATACTTGTTTGATGAAGATTGTACCTCATAAAAGAGTATTTTTTTCCTACTGGATGACAATTTTAAACAGACATTTAAGTTTCTTAGTGTACAGGACTTGAAGTCCTTGAAGGACTTGAAACCAAGTAAGTTTGCAGATGATATTAAAATAGGATGAACTGTTGGTTCCCACAAGAGCAGAGAGACCTTGCAGAGAGATCTTGACAAATTATAGGGCTGAGCAATCACCAACCACATGAAATTCAACAAATGCAAGTAGTGGAATCTGCAGTAGTACAGATGGAGCCGCCCAGGAGATACATACTGACCAGGAGATGAGCAGGCGGAGAGCAGGTTTGAGAAAGGGATGTGGGAGTTCTGGCTGGCAGCAAGATGAATGTCAGAGAGCATTGTGTCACAGCAGCCCAAAGGGCCAACTTCACCCTGGGGTGCATTGGGCCCAGCACTGCCAGAGGGTGATGAGAGGGACTTTGCTGCTCTGCTTTGAGCTGTGTGGCATTACTTCCAGCACTGGGTGTGATTTGGGGTGCCACACTATGAGAAGGGCATAAAACTATTAGAGAGTGTTCAAAGGAGGGCTACGAAGAGGGTGAAGGGCCTGGAGGGCAAGACATGAGAAGTGACTGAGGTCCCTTGGTTTGCTCAGCGCAGAGCAGAGGAGCTGAGGGGAGGACTCATGGTGGCTGCAGCTCCTTACAGGGAGCGGAGGGGCAGCGCTGAGCTCTCTGTGTGACAGCGACAGGACCGGAGGGTACGGCATGGAGCTGCATCAGGGAGGGGCAGCTGAGAGTTAGGGACAGGGTCTGCACCATAGGGCAGTGGGCATGGAGCAGGCTGTCCTAGACAGTGAGCACGGCCCCAAGTGCCAGAGTTCAAGGAGTGTTCGGACACTGCTCTCAGACATTGGGTTTGTGTGGTCTTGTGTGGAGCCAGGAGTTGGACTCGATGATGATCTTGTGGGTCCCTTCCAACTGAGAAGATATTCTATGGTTCTGTGATTCTAAGTATTTTACCAAATGCATATAAAATGCTAAACCTAGGTTTTGGGTTATCTCCATGACAATATATTTTGAGACTATTATGGTACTCAGTCACATCACCTTCAGTACACTACGGCCAAGAGAGAAGTCAGCCTGCTGCAATTAAATTCATGAATGAGAGTATCTTTCTGAAAATCAGCAATACCCCTTTTTTGTACAGAAAGTGCAATATCTTTGTTTTATGAGACCTGCCACTTGTTTTTCTCAAAGGAAGCTCAAACCAGGTGCTCAGGCAGCCAGCGAAGACACAGGGCACAGATGCTTCCAGACACGTTTAGCTTTGCCCGCATAATGGAGAGGGCAATACAACTTGTGAGAGTCCCATGAAGCAAAATGCTGAGTGCCCAAGGGTATGCCCACCATGAACACTTGTGACATAGCATCTCCTGAAGACCTCTGGGTCACAGAACAAAAGTTTTGTACTGCCAAGTGCATCTGCCCTCAAATACATCCTTTCAGTGTTTGCTTTTAATTGGTATTTTTTTTTGTGCATGATTTCTGCTGATGGTGACACCAAGCTGAGTGGTGCGGTTGACACAATGGAAGGAAGGGATGCCATTCAGAGGGACATAAACAGACTTGAAAGGTGGGCCTGGGTGAACCTAATGAGGATCAACACAGCAAAGTGCAAGGTTTTGCCCTTGGGCTGGAGGAATCCCAGGATTACACACAGACTAGAAGGAGCAGTCCTTGAGAGAAGCCCTGCGGAGAAGGACCTGGGGGTCCTGGTGGATGAAAAACTGAACAAGAGCAGTGTGCTCTTGCACCTTGGAAAGCAAATGGTATGCTGGGCTCCATCAGAAGGGGAGTGGCCAGCAGGGACAAGAAGGTTATTGTCCTTCTCTACTCTGTCCTCATGAGGCCCCATCTGGAGTACTGTGTCCAGGTCTGGAGCTTCCAACACAAGAAAGACAGGGAGCTGTTGGAGAGGGTCCAGAGGAGGGCCACAAAGATGATCAGGGGGCTGGAGCACCTCCTCTACAAAGACAGGCTGAGGGAGCTGGGCCCATTCAGCCTGGAGAAAAGAAGGCTGTGGAGTGACCTCATTGCAGCCTTTCAGTACCTAAAGGGAGCCTACAAACAGGAGGGGAATCAACTCTTTGAAAGGGTTGATAACTGCGGGACAAGGGGAAATGGTTTTAAGTTAAAGGAGAGAAGATTTACGCTGGATGTCAGGGGGAAGTTCTTTACTATGAGAGTGGTGAGGTGCTGGAACAGGCTGCCCAGAGAAGTTGTGGATGCCCCGTCCCTGGAGGTGTTCAAGGCCAGGTTGGATGTGGCCCTGGGCAGCCTGGTCTGGTATTACATGGGGAGGTTGGTGGCCCTGCCTGTGGCGGGGGACTGGAGATTCATGATCCTCAAGTTCCCTTCCAACCCTGGCCATTCTGCGATTCTGTAATTCTGTTAACTTGTACCCATTACAGCACTGAGCATTCCCTCATTCTCTCAGTTACTTCTGTCTTCCTAGCTTCAAATAATTTCAGGCATTTATCTACATTTTTCCTTAGAACCTTTTGTGCCATTAAGTGATCAGTTACTTCCTAGTTTTTTGGTTTTTTTTTTTTTCCCCCCTCGATTTCAGCCACAAAAGCGGTAGGGGGATGGGGTGGGGGGGTGTCTAGAAATGCCGGTAGAGGGAGCCGGGATCTGTGCTGCCTCGGCAGCCTCGGCCAGAGCTCCCCGCGGGCTCGGGAAGCGCCGCGCCTTAACCTGAGTCAGGCGAGCGTGTTCGGCGGAAGGCCTTCGAGCAGCTCTTCATTGGTTTGCACCTGCCGTCTTTACCCGTCATCCCTTGTTTCACACAAAAATCTCCTGGGAGCCTGGGTGCTTCTTCCGAACAAATAAATAAATAACAAAAATGAAGGGATTTTAAAAGGCAGGGGTAAGTAAGCTGCATGGAGCACACGACGAAGTGTCGCATGTCCTGAGCTTCAGTGTGCAGAAAGCAGTGCATGAATGAGAGCTAGTAAAGGGAATGCGTTTGAAGATCGTGGACAAACTACCTGCAAGATGAAGTACGCAAGAGCCAGATTCAAACAGCAGTGTAGCAAGCTTAAATGCGAATGGCCATGCTGCTCCCTGCAGTAGGAAGTGCTGTGTTGTATGACTCCGATTAAACACCGCTTTGCACAATGCAGAGTATATTATTTTCAGTCGGATGTGAGGACTGTAACGCTTTCCCTGCTGTACAGCTAACAATGGCAGAACTGCAAAGGAGACACTGTCTCTGAGCAGAAGCTGCGAGGGCTGGCAGTGCTCTCACCTGCAGACAAGAACAGTAGTCACTCTGGCCAAGTAATTCCTAACTGCACACTGACAAGTAACACTGTGAAAGGTGCTACAGTCTGCTTTAAAACAGACAACTTCGTGATCCCACAACGACTGCATTTCATTTTGGTCTGTGCTGGAGAGTTGTCTTTACGTGGGCTACGTGCTCTCTAAAAGCACCTAAGCTGTAATTACATGGTTACTATTTCTTTTAGGTTCAGGATCAGTTCAGCATGCTGGAAGAAGTCTAGTGTTATCATGCATCCTGTGACCAAGGCAATTACATCTGCAGGCAGTCTATGCCTAGGAGTCTGAAGAGGAAGTATCTCCACTCCCAGACCTTTTGTGCTTTTGGCAGGTTCATGTCAATGCCCTGAAAGTGCAGCAGCAACTCCACTACTGGTCTGTGCCTGCTTCTGCTCAGGAACGCTGCATTCTACAAAACAGTAGTTTTTCACAAGCCATGAAATGGGACCACTTAGTGCCTCAGGCCACCTCAGGTAAGCTAGACAGCACTGCAAGGACAGGAAAACAGAGATACCACTACTTCTCTGCCTAGATTTGCTAGCAATATAATACCAGCTTTTCCAAATGTGTTTCTGTATTTAATAGAATCAGAAAATTTTAGCATGGTCTGTGTTGGGAGAGACCTTACATCCAGTTCTAATCCCCTGCTGTGGGCAGGGATACCTCCCACTAGATTATGCTTCCCAGGGTCCCATGCAACCTGGCTTTGAACACCTTCAGGGATGGGACATCCATGGCTTTCTCTGGGAAACCTGTTGCAGTGCCTCACTGCACTCACAGTGAAGAATTTCTTCATTACAGCTAATCTAAATCTATCCTCATTTTGTTAAAAGCCATCACCCTCTGGTCTACCACTATAGGCCTGGATGTGATATGGCAGTGTACAAAGGCAGAGCAGAAGGGAAAATCCCCTCCCTCTCCTTGTTGACCACCCCTCTTTTGATGCAGCCCAGGGTATGGTTGGCTTTCTGCGCTGCAGGTGCACACTGCTGGCTCATGTCCAGCTTTTCATAAACCAGCTAACCCAAATCATTATCCTCAGGGCTGTTCTTTATTCACTCATTGCCCTGCCTGTTTTTGTGCTTGGCATTGCCTCAGCCAAGGTGCAGGATCTTGATCTTTCACTTGGCCTTGATGAATTTTACAAGGTCCTCGTGGGCCCATTTTTCAGGCTTGTCCATGTCCCTCTGAGTGGCATCTCATCTGTCCAGCATATCAACTGCACTGCTCAGCTTGGTGTCATCTCCATTTGGGCTTCCATCTTCAGAAATCCTGTCTGTACAAGATCTGCATGTGACTGTGAGGATGCCCACACAGCATTTGTAGGGTAATACACTCCAAGCAGAATGGAAATAATAGTCTAGATGCCGTAACTATAGAAATAAAATGACCCTGGAGCCAAGGCCTGAGTCAGTCCTGGTGCTTAGAAACTAGAGAGAAACAGAAAGCAAAACGACTGCTTCTGACATAGGTTACATATTAGTTGTTTGAGGAAAGGCTTTGGATTTCCTTCTTCGTGGAGCCGCAGCTGGAACAGAGCCCAAATGATGGTTGGTTCTCATCCTGCCATTTCTGCCCTCATCTGTACCCTCTGCCCATCTGTCTGACTTCACAGAAAGCCATGCCCAGGGCTTAAAGGACTCCCCTTGTGAGTGCCAGCTGTGCTTTCCCAGCAAACAGGGACAAAGTTCCCAATCTGGTGCCCACCTCCTCTGTGTGGGTCCTCTGCAGAGCATAGGATAGCAAGGGCATTGCCTGCAAACATCTTTGCTAAATCCAGCATTTGGCCTAATTCCTTGCTTTAATGCTCCTGTTAGGGAGAAAAAACAAATCTGGCTATTAAACAACTGCCAGCAAGCAAATGGGTTAAATGGTGCTGTAGGTCCATGAACGCAGATGGGTGGTAGCACAACCTGTTTATAAGCGGCACCGGCTGCTGCCTGGAGATGACTTCATGGCTGAAGAACCCTGGTAACCTTTCTCAATCTATGCCTTTCTTTCCCCATCATACAAATGTTGTGCAAGGACACGCTACATTATAAGAATGTCACAGAAAACTGCCCAGCAATTGGGCTTTTCTCTTACTTTCCTTTTCCCTCTAAAGTGAGTCCTTCCTTTCTGCCTCAAGTGAACAAAAATTGGTTTTGATGACAAAATCTAATCCCCAAACAAGTCCTTCTTTATCTGTGAAAATTTCAGAACAGTGGACAAGCAGGCACACGGGCATAGCTCTTTGCTGTGATGATCATTGGGGAGCATAGTAAAGATTAATCACCACTTCATCAAGCTGTATCACCTTGATTAGACAACAGCTTAAATCCTGTAGAAGCAGCCAAGCCAGAGATGCACCACAGTGACATGTTCGCTTTTTCTCTTCACTGGGAGCCTGAGGACAAATTCTTGCACACGCTTTGCAGAGAAGCCAGAAGCAGTTGCACAGCAGTGAGCCCCATTCCCACGTCTGCGCTAAGGGCTTCACTGCATGGGGAGTTATCCCTAATTAACTGCTTCCAATTAATTTCCTGAGTAGATGCTCTTATTTCAGAGCAAATGTTCTTAATTAGGATTCTACATAGCTCATTTTGCACAGGGATAGAAACTGGATATTCGTATGTCATAGATGTGCAATCTCATGCAAGGCAGTGGCTGCAGATGGTCTGAGCATGCGGTGAAATTAGGGCAGGCTGCTCAGGCCAAAGAGGAGGCGTGTGAGGCTGGGCAGCATCTGCAGCTTCTCATTCTCCTCATTCCCACATTATCTATGAAATCAGCTGGACGTGGAGGCAAGGGAGCAGTCAGGGCCCAGGGAGCGCACGCTTCAATGCCATTTCCCTGCCTTCCCCTATGCTCAGCTTTGCCACACTGTGTTATGGATGCCTCTGGCCCTAACCCTCTCTTCCACCTGTATTTCAGACTGTGGGTATCTCCCTGGGTGAGGAGTGCTCCTGCTGTGCTCTCACACCCAGTAAAGCTTTACTGCAGCCAAGGCACTGCAGCAGCTGATGTGCTGCAAAGAGTGTCTTGCAGAAAGGAAGGCATGTTTGGAGTTATGAGCTTAAGCATAACCTGGTTGAAGATGATTGGTCGATTCCCAAGCGCAATAGGGCATAAATTATTAAAAACATCACTGCCACAGATTCTTACAAGCCAGGTGGTAAACACATGATTCTCTCAGTCTCCCTGTAAAAGGCTTGGAGGTGGGCAATGCCTAATGACCTGAGTGTTCAGGCCTTCAGCATTTATTTATGGCTACTATGAGTAGGCTGCAAATCTCTTAAGCCTGTTGCTGGAATAAAGCCCTGAGGAGCTGGATGAGGCATGGGCACACACATGCAGTCAGCACCAGAGTGAGAATATTTATTACACTCAGTGAAGAGCAGGTAAAAGAATAAGTCCTCTTTGTGCAGAACTGGTAAGAATGAATAACATCTACATATGCTTTGACTATAGATTTGAAGCTAAAAGAGGGTAGATTTAGATTCGACAGAAAAATCCTTCACTCAGAGGGCGGTCAGCCGCTGGCACAGCTGCTCAGAGAAGCTGTGGTGCCCCATCCCTGGAGGTGCTCGAGGCCAGGTTGGATGGGGCCCTGGGCAGCAGAGCTGGTGGGGGGCCGCCCTGCACAAAGCAGGGGGTGAGACTGGGCTGTGAGGTCCCTTCTAACCATGTGACATTTCTGTGATTCTATGATAGTAACTTTTTTTCTTTTTTTTTCCTGAAAGTCTCTATTTGCTCTTTTATAAGGGAGGAATAAGGTGAAAGACTCATCATGGTTTGTTTTCCAGTCTCTGGTGTTCATCCTGGAGCACCCACTGAAGGAAATACAGACCCTGTGCTAAGTCCAAATGGCTGTCCCTGTACTCGCCAAAGTGAACGGAATACTTTCTGAAATAAATATCTATCTAGTAGTTGTGAGATATTTGAGATATTTTGATCTGCTTGCTCCTGTTTTGCTCTGAAATAATTTCTGCAGTAAAATAATCAGCTCAGAAGTATTTGGTAACTGATTTGCCTGAGAGGTGACTAAAGAAATGTAGGTTTCAGCCCTTTCTTTTTTTTTTTTTAATCTTTGATGGGTCATTTAACTAATTCATATTTCTGTGTCTCTCTCTGATCATGTACTAACATTGCATGCTTGAAAATAAAAAAGTATAAGAAGCTCTGAGAGATTTCTAGGCCTTCTGACATGACCATTTTCAAGATAATATTCAGAGACTTTATGAAGCATAATCCTTAACTACCTAAGAGTGATGTCAGACCTTCTGTTCTTTTGGGTTAATGTATGATTTAATCAGCACAAATGGAGCTCCTCAATGTGTCTTTCATTGGAATTAAGTTTCTGTTACGTTTTGACATCCACAAAGACTACAAACAAATACAGTGATCTATATGCAGAATATGGCAACGGTGACAACTTGAAATTAAGAAGGACATTGGTAATTACATGTAGTGAAACTGGCTAACACAAACCACCTGATAGCATTGCACATTTCACTGATTAATAGTGCTAGTTAAAAAAAACTGCAGACTTAACTTACATAGTCCTTAAGATACGGAGAGAAATTACAAATGAAATTTATAATGTTTATATTGCAAGTATGGCACAGCTGGCTGGCAGTTCTGGCATGATTTATGTATGGCCAAATCACAAAGCAGCTAAAATCATCACAAATGCCGGAGTTGTACACATTGCACACTAAAAGAACCACAAAAGCCTTTCTTAAGTCCAATCTTCCTTAAAGTATACTCTACCAAATCTGCACCTTTTTCTCTTATTTGTGGCTTCAGAAACAACAGGGAATCTAAACCTTGCATAGATTCACTGTACTTTACTCCTGTTTTTATTTATATCAAAATGCATCACGTGCCTGTGGAATGGTGGTCCTCCAGACCCAGGTGAACTCAGCCACCGGTGGTCCTGCCCAGCCCTTGACCTCATAAACATCCTGGCCCCTGACTTGCTGGACCCCATTCCAGTCTATCCTCCCTACTTTGGCTAATTGCAGTGTGGATGTTTGTCAGCAGGGCTTCAAGAAAGAGCATCAACTCCTTTTCCTAGATTCATGATTTACAGCCAGATAACAACTTCTGGCCACTTTTGACAGGATCAGAGGTGAAGCAGTGACCCAGAGTTGAAAGGTAACGCATCCTATTACCAACACACATCTGACTGCTCCCTTACAAGCCTCCCAACACCCTCACTAGAGGAAAGCAGATGTCTTATTAGCTGCTATCCTTAAGTGGCTTTTGTCATCATGTCAACTTAGGAATAGCATCGGAGAGACTAAGGAGACAATAACCCAAAAAGAGCTGCTAGACACTTCAAATGGAGTGAGGAAAGGCATCAGTTTATAGAGAGAACAAAAAAACACAAAAGTGCACAAAATGTTTTTGTGGGTTGCAGACAATGAAGGAATAAGACTTGCACCCAGTTATTGCAAAATATTAATGATACCTAGGATTTAATTCTAGTAAGGACAGAGTAAAGAAAGCAAGCAACAGAAAAATTTATGGCAATGCTTGGCACCCATCTCTCTTTTCCATTTACAAAATGTATAGTTAATGTAAAAGCCTATTCGGCAGATAGCCTACCCTCCCATCACCTGATCTGGTGCCTTAGAAATATGGGTGCTCATGCAGACGTCTCACTTGGCACCTGAAAGAAAGATTCTTTATAGAATATGGAATTAATCTGCTGGTACCCAGGTAAAACCACTGACCTTTCTTTTCTGTCCATGGAAAGGAAGGCAGTTGAAGCACAGACAGGCAGCAAGTTCATTTTGCCACATGTATTTCAAGCTGAGGAGGAGCAGGCTCAGTTCACAGCCAAGCTTTAGGACACTGTGGGAATTGCTGGCTCCACACAAGGGAACAAGATGGGAAATTAGGGCAGCCAGAATACGAGCCATGTCCCTATTGAAGTGACCTAGCCCTGATGGTGGGGCTAGAGGTGGATTTTGGTGATAGCATCCACCAACAGCGCCTGGACCCACAGGTGAAGTTTGGAAACACTCTGGGAGATTGGGCAGGACCTCAGTGCTGACAGAGAAGCTGGAGAAAACTGCTTTCACTTCCCCAGTGAAATCTGCAGCTGGCTATACTGCCTTATGTCTCCTTGAAATAGCTCACAGGCTCTCCCTGTCACTCTGAGCACACAAACAAATCTGTGCCACCCTGGAAGGAAATAAGGATGGGGACTGGGAAATAAGTATAACTGGGAATGCCTTTGCCAAATTTTGCCACCCACAGAGGATTTTGTGATCATGTGTATTAAAGGAGGAGGTTTGTGTTTACTGGACTGCTTGTTCCTCTGGCTCCAGGGAGGGAGACTGCTGTGTGTGCTCTTGAAGGAGAAACTCTCAGCAAGAAAGGTACTTAGTGGTGGATTTGCTCTGGTCTTGTTCTGTTTAGTAGGAGTACAGAGAAGGCGATAAAGCAGTACATTGTTGGCATCAGACTGGGTGCACTGCCTGCAGAAGGAGGGCTAAAACATTAAGGGAAAGAGCAATGTAATGGGTATGTAGATCAGTGTGGTTGAAATGAAAATGTATTTAATAATAAAGTTGTAATCTCCTTGCTTTGGGATTAATGATGGAAATTTCTTCATGTTCATCATCTGTGAATGACTAAGGAGGAGTAAGTCTTGGCTTTATTATTCACAAGATGGCAATGACCACTGAGAAGTGTTACCTGAGAACTAAAAACAGGTGACCAAAAATCTGCTAGGCAAAGTACTTACTACAGAGATCAAGGATTATTATTACCGCTGTTACAGAAATCTCTGGAGGAATCTCATCTCCATGTTTCAGTAGTGGCTATGAGTCTGGAAAGCCTTGATGAGCCTGGAACAGACATAAAGGTGATGGCTGGGGCAGCCACTCTCTTTTAGGGGAATACATAGAAGAGTAATTAGCTCAGCAAAAGACTGGGAGCTTATATGATCTCTCTTCATAAGTAATTCAGAAGAGTTAGTAGCAGGAAGGGGGAAAGGGCTATTTAAGCTAAGCTAAAGAGCACTTTTGGCACAAGAATGAATGGTGTGAGTGGCTGCAGGAATCCCACAGTGCCAGAGACAGAGCTGGAGGAAGTGCAAAACGCCATTAACCTTCCTGGCTGTCCTTGGCTGTGTGCTGAGTGAACTGGTGCTGCTGCACAGGGCTTGCTGGGCTCTGCAAGGAAAACAGGAAGTTAATGGCAGGAGATCATTGGAAGCAGGAGCTAAATTCTGGGTAGCCAGGGTCTTTAGACTGGGGTAATTAGCCGATAGCAGAAGCTAATGTTTGCTTTTCCAATAGGGTATAACTATTTTGAGATGTTTGGAATAGTGAAAAGTTTGGGATATTGAAAAGGGTGAAACTCAGTTGGGCCAGAGCCGAAAAACAAGGTTATAAAGCTGAGAGGTGGCAGTCAGCACAAAACCTCCTTCTCTGAGTCTGAACTGGAGAAGACTTCATTAACTACCAAGAAGACTTTGTTAACCACCAAGCTGAGGCATGTTTGTTGTGGGGAGCCTTGTACCTGTACAAAATGTGATGGCCTGGAACTGTGAAACTGCTACAAGCTGTGTTCAGGCAGTCTAGCGGATGCCCCTTTTGAGTTACCCTCCTCCAGTCTCATCATCACTGCTCTCAGAAGTGTCCTGGATGATATCTGTAAGTACTGAAGTGCCTTCTAGCCATATCATAGAATCATAGAATCATAGAATCATAGAATCATAGAATCATAGAATCATAGAATCATAGAATCATAGAATCATAGAATGGCCTGGGTTGATAGAGACCAAAATGATCATCTAGTTTCAACCCCCCTGCTGTGTGCAGGGTTGCCAGCCACCAGACCAGGCTGCCCAGAGCCACATCCAGCCTGGCCTTGAATGCCTCCAGGGATGAGGCATCCACAACCTCCTTGGGCAACCTGTTCCAGTGCATCACCACCCTCTGTGTGAATATGCCACCAAATATATCATGTTTTCCAATCTCTCCACCTTTACACAAACAATACCTTTCATGGTTATAAGGATTGGTCACCCAAAACCACATGCAGCACACTCTTATCTGTCAAAAGCCTCAGTGGCAAAAGCAAGCCTGATGCATCCCATGGCAGCACAGCCTCCATGGTGCAGTGCAAACAGGAGTGTGTTTCCCAGTCTCTCCCCATTTCCCCAGCTGAGGCTTGTGCTGCCTTTGCACAGTGCATGTGCCACCATCACAGCTCCACTCAACCTCCCCCCATTAACTACAGGCCAGCAAGGGTGGCAGAAGCTCTGATGTCCTGGCACAGAGATGTCCTGGCACAGGTGGGAGAGGGACAGCAGGTGATGAAGGACAAGCCGTCCTAGTGGAGGAGCATTATGGTCTGATGGAGAAGCATGAGCCCCGTAGGGGTGGAGGAGGAAGGAGTTTGAAGAAACACTGATTGAGGTCAAAAATATTTCCTTTTTAAAAGAGAGAGACAGAGGAACATTAAACAGGTAATGACAAAGTAAATGGAGGAAAGCTACTGCACAGTACAGCTGCATAATAATCAAGAGAGGTTGTACATGCATTCAGCAGCTATTTGCACTGATCAGCCCAGGGACCTGGATCATGATGGAATCTGAGTATACAACAATAAAAGCCAATTTCCCAGGTGATCGGAGGCACGATCCAAAATGAGCTACTTGCAGCTTTGTGACCACTTTGTAATGCATAGCCACAGTACTCCAAATAAAAAGGCTGGGAGCTCAAAGGCAAATGTTGTACCTTGTCCTCCTCTATGCCTTGGGAAACTGAGGAAACATATTTAAACAGAACAACCACGTGAAAATGATTCTACAGTTTACTGGGGAAATACTGGTGGTAGGTATATGGTTAGACTGGATGATCTTGGAGGCCTTTTTCAACCTTGGTGATTCTATGATTCTATGATCTATGAAAATCAGTTGGTACAGCTCTCCTTCTTACAGACAACTTCTATTGGGATCAGTGAGAGCAAGTCATAACAGTCCGAATAGAAGTCCTTTGCAATAAGTAATAACTCCATGTTCATAGACCTTCTATTTGCTTCAGCTGCTTTTGTTGCTGTCGTTTGTTTTGTGTGTTGTTGTTTGGTTGGCTGGTTTTCCAAGTCAGGAAAACAAGACCTCTGTTAGCTAAGGTCTGGAGAGAAGTTACGTTTCTATTTTTATTAGTGTTAAAAATTGCATCCTTATTTTAGTGCAGAAAAAAGTATTTGTAAGCTATCCTTCAGTAACATTCCCTCTTGGACTAGGCAGGACTAAGGCTATTTGTAAAGCAAACAAAGAAAATCAACCTTCCAGTGCTTTAATTTGAGGGTAGGCTGCCCAGAAATATTTATCTGCATCCTGTCATCTGCACCACCGTGCTGCAGTGGAGTCTGGCAAATTTAATTACAACACAACATTCTGTTTTCTCCCAAAGAGAAGAGAAATGTGATTGCCTCTTGCCCCGGGCTCTCACATTGTGCAGAGAGCTTGCCTGCACCAGCACGGGCTGGGCAAGAGCTGTGCAAGCTGCTGGTGAGCTGCCCGCAGCCCTGTCTGTGTTCTGGCACAGCTACCAGCCCTGCTCCTGCCTGCAGTCAAAGCGTGGCGGGTGGGCTGCCGGCAGCACCTCTATTAAATGTGTGCCACTGATGGGGCTTTCCCTGGTGAAGCATAACTGTGCTGGGCTTCAAATCAGAGTGTCTGATTTGAAGCATCAGCAGCGGAGAGGCATCAGCCGTTGTTTCTGTCAGCAGTGAAGGTGGAAGGGTGGGAAAGAGCCTGAAGCTGATCTAGAAGAAGGCCTGCATTGATAGTGCTGTTCCTGTCTGTGTGATGTGGGATCTGTCAGCATGCCAGCAGCTCTGCTCCTTTTGAACATCTTTGAGCAAATAAGACTTCTGATTTCTGTTCCAGTTGAAATGCTTCCACTGATTTCTTTTGGTACCACCTGCAAAATGGGATTTAAATCAGAGCCTTCAGGCAGCTGATTTTCCAGGTGTGTTACTGATTGCCAGGGCTTTGGTTCATCCACAGAAACAGCAGTGGAATGCCACCACTGAACAGTGCACTTGACCTGAAAGCAGATCTCTGCTCCAAACATCAAAGTTCATTGAAATGATGTAACTTCCTGGCAAACAGTCTGCCTTGGTGCCTACCCATAGCCCTAGGAGGAGCGCGGCTAAACCGGCTATGAGAACAACTGAATTCCCACAGCAGTGCCTCCCATCGGTAGTGGGCACTGACTGGAGGAACCCTGCAGTGGCCTCATACCTTCTGGATATTCCCCAGGGCTGAAGAATCCTTACGGGATCACTTAAATACAACTGATGATGGCTTTGCAAAGTGCCATGACCAGAGTGCAGTTTCTGCTCCATGTACTGCACTGAGCCTCTACCCACAGCATTTCCAAGCACTTTGTGCTGTGTGGGACTACTTCTCAATCACAAAATCAGGCTCAGAATATTTCTAGGTAGTACAACTATGACTCAAAGAATATTAAACTTTTTTATTAGTTTGAAAAACAAGTCTTAATCTAGTTGGGAGAATGAGACGGTTGGAGCTGATAGCCACTGTTTAACTTCCAGCTTACAAAAAGATGCTGGTTGCTGCTGAAAGTCACCTCTTCACACAGATATGACTGTTGAAAATCAAAATAGCAAATTACTTTCCCATGCAGAAGTAATAAGTGCATTTCATAATAGGCAGAAAAGTCTGTTAGCACATTTCTGATTCCAGAAATTTGCAGGCTAAGGAATTACCAGAGACATAAAATGCATAGATTTAGAAAGGATAAGAAATTCCAGTTACTTTTACAGTTAATAATGCAATCTGGTGGGCTTGGCCATTTTACTGGAGCCTTTTTTAAACTGAGGTAGATTTTTTATGGGTTAAAGTCACTCTTGCTGCTCCAGTTTTCTCAGTTGTCCTGGTGAGTATATGCTTTTCCAGCATGAGAAACCTGAATTTAGATGGTCCTGACTCAGCACGGCTACCTCCAGTCCTATCTTGAGTTTCAGTACAGCAGAGGCTGTGCAGGATAGCTGGGATGTACCAAACCCTGCTTCATGCCCTATGGCATCCCTTCTCCTTGCACAGGAAAAGGCTGATCACACAAACACCCAGCCCTTGCTCAAGAACGCTGCACAGAGCAGGACCTGAGCACAGGTCAGGGGCAGCACAAAGCAGCCTGCTGCAGACAGCGTGTAACTGGTAGCAGCGTATGTAGGGTTATATGCATGTGCCCATTACACCTGCTGGGTTTTAAGGCTTTGTCTGCTCTCAGGAGGAAGTCACCAGGCAAGGTGTCACATGGAGTGACAGGCTGGATTCTGATCATCCCCGATGCACACACAGGTGGTCTCAAGGGTGGTCATTCCCCTGGTTCTTTCGGCGACAACAGATACCACACAGAGGCTACAATTCACTTTTTGTTTACCGTCTGCAGTGGATGTTCCTCCATAGCCTTATCGTACAGAGAAAAACAATGATCACTCCATTTGTTTTAGCACCCTAAGACTCTGTGAGCAGACCCCCTTCGGCCCCAGGGGATTTATGACACCAGGCTGCGGCCTTGCCAGTAAACCTACAGCCTGCCCTTTACAGTCAATGGGACAACTTATGATTTCACAGCTATGGACATTAATGCATTTGCAGAATCAGGGTCTTCTCCTCCTGACCTCCCTGGATTTCTGGAAGTGTTTATGCGTGTGGCCAGCTGCCTGCCCGAACACCATTGAATTGACGGCCCTGAGATGAGGCTGTGTCTGAGCACCTAACTCCAAGGCAGCTCGCTGCACACCCAGGGACTGCTTTGCTTCCCACAAAGCAGCGGGATCTCTGTGCTTCCTCCAAGGACTGCTGATCATCTGTGCAGGAAACAGCACTCTTCCTTAGTGTCTGGCCCTTACCAAGGAAACCATTGATCTAATGGGCAGCTCAAATTTGTCAAGTACTGATTGGATCCACCTTGGCTGGAGAGAAAGGTCTTTTATACCAATTAAATTGCGAATTTTACATCGAATTCAATGTCTGCGGTCTCTGAAGGCAAATATTTTCACTGAGTTTTATTCTGAAGTATAAACAGCCTTTCACAGTACTTGTTTTATTAATTTGCAGTCTTGTATTTTCTGTATGTTGACAGGATTTCTAAGTAAAGGTAACTTACCAAGATCAGATTCTAGCGGTGATTGTGCTGCTGGTTAGTCTCCTACTTACAGCATGTAGCCTTGTTTCACTTCTCTCCTCAAAGCGACTAAGACCCTTTGATACTGAAATAGTAATTACTCCATCATCTGTTGTTCACTTATTAATGCAGTTAGATCTCTTTAGGCATATTTTTGTCTTTTTGGTTGTTGGCTTACAGTTCACTCTGTAATTTATTTGCTGTTTTTTCCGGCCTTTTTGCAGACTAGATTCTTAATCTCAGTGCTGATGAATATAAATCCAATTTTTTGAATGTAAAAAAAGAGATTTGGTAGTTCTTTGATGTTTAGAACTACTAAACTCAAGAGACTGGAGAATGCTTATTTGTTAACTAGACTGTAAATGTTCATTGTATTACAGAGTTTTACTTGATTTGCTGAATGCATACCCAGGGCAAAGGAAAGGGTTCAGACCTACAGGACAGATAGTCAGATCCAGCAAAATAGAAGAATGGAAGAAGATACGACAATCCTAAGGAACAAGCAACTCAGCAGGAAATCCTGTTGCCCTCTTTTGTTGATGCACATGGTGTGTGAACTGGCAACTTGTGAGCAGAGGATTTCACTGCTATATGAGGCATTGGAATATTGCATGCCATTGCTGCTGCTGCAGCAAAGAAGATGACATGGGAAACGAACAGAAAAAGTCCAGAACTGAAAAGGGCAAAGATGGGGCCTGGACAAGCCTTTCAGAGGATGTGTCTCCTTAGCTTTATCAAAGAGAAGGTTGAAAAGCCACTTGATCACGCTGAGGAGTACCCTCACAAAAAAGAAAATAAATCCAAAATCTTTTTAATAGACCATAACTTAAGAAAGTAGAATAAGGAGCGAGGCTGCTTGTTCTTGGCTGTGTAAGCTGGTCTCAAACTCTGGTTTCATTTGAGCCCCAGCTAATGGAAGAACCAAGAACTATGAAGTTATCTTCTCTTTCACTTTGATGATTTTGTATTCAGAGTGAATATTTCCCAAGCAGAGATGGAATCATGGCAACAGTTTATCGGTGGATGTTTATTGCTTTTGCTTTATTGCTGGTAGGAGTTTCCACCTACACTACAATCAAGCATGCAGAAGCTCCAGCATAGTAGGATACTGCTTGCAGAAAATGCTATTGCTTTCGGCTTCTCTGCTAAGAGATGACCTATAGAAGAGTATTTCTGTGCTTATTTTCTTATTATAAGAAAAATAAGCTTGTTGTGGAGCCATACTTGATGGGCTGCAGCTTGTGGTGCTTTCTTTTTTTTCTTAAAAAGAATGATATGTAATGCGCAGTCAGTGACTTTGCTATTGAGCCAAGTGATTTTCTTTGCTTCACAAGCACAAGTGGGTCAGATGCACTGCAAAATAATTACTGCCTATCCTTTTCTTACAGAGTTTAAGCCAATACTGGAAATTCAAAAGGAGCATAAAAATTCTCACTGTCCTTACACTTGTCGTTTAAAACTTCGCAGATATGTCAGTAGTTGATCCTGTTTAAAAATTTCTTTAATGATCCCTTGAATCTTGAGGCTTGGGGTACACATCAGCTGGGAGTTGGGCTGGGCCTGGCATTATGAAAGGATATTTTCTCTGATCTATCAATCTACAAACACCAGAAAAAAGTAGGGCTCAAACTTATGCATTGCACTGTACTTCAAAGTAGTTTGAAAATCCTGCTGCACAGAAAAAGTCAAGTCAGGCCCTTCTTGTTTAGTTAGTTTAATATCCATCAGCTTTGTAAAGTTTAGTCCTCATAATTTTAGCATGGACAACTGATACATCAGGTTAGGTGCTGCAATAAACCATTCATTATTGGCTCAGCTTTATTCCAGCCAACACTTGAAGGTGTTCATAACTTTCTGAGCAATCTGCTGGTACTCTGTGCATCTTTGATCAGCACAGTGTGAGGCAGGGACTCAGTATGGAGTGAGAGAGGGCCAGTGTGAAACATCTGGAAGCAAGGTCAACAAGGAGAAGCTTCCTGTGCGGGTCTTGAATGTATACCTGCAGCTAGGTGAGGAATATGGATTTTATTATTAGGTCCTTTTTCTTGTTTGAATGGGTCAGGGAATACTAGAAGTTTGCTAGTCGCATTTGTATCTATCTCTTAAAGTTTCAAAATATTCAGGTGAATTGCATCCAAAACTTTCAAGGCTTGAGTTCTTCCTCAGTGCTTTGTTTCATCTTTGCTTTCCTACTCATGTGGAAGTTCTGGTGCAAGGCTCTAAAGGGGACCATGTAGTTGTAAGCACTTCTAAAACAGGCATGAAAACTATGGCTAAAAAACAAGTTGAGGACCAAAATGCTCTAGTTTTTTTTTTTTTTTTTTTTTTTTTTTAATCACAGTTCTTACGGATTAGTAGAAAAAAAGGACTTGGAGAAGGTTGCTTTAGTAACCAATGCTTTAGAACTTCAACAACCCTAATTTCCCTGCCTGTAAAATGAGCATTTACCTTCCTCTTGGGCTGCCCAGCAAATCAAGTAGTTTAGGCCTTTGAAAAGCTGACAGAGGCATTGGCAAAGCATGTTATAGTTTGCAGCTAGCATCGCTGTGGTTTTTTTTCCTCTCCATTTCACAAAACAAGAACCACTTCAGTTACATCAATACACCAGTCACCCAGTACAAATTAACTCCAAAAAGATTTGAATAATTCAGAGCCATTTGCTGCGCGGACAAACTGTGAATGGAAAAGGTCCGATCCATAAACAGCTTTGACTGCCCCTCCTCTCTCTGCCTTGCAGAGCTGCCACATTGAGTTACATTTGCTGCACTTCATGAGAAGGAGAGAAAGCAGCTGTGAGGCCAAGCTTTGATGGCCAGCGGTACTGCTTTAGCTTGGTTCTGCCAGATTTCATTGACAGCAGGTTGCTTTCTTCTGTTGCATGCAACTTGCTGCACATTAGCAGTGCAGGCGGCCCAGTGCACATTGTCCAGTCATGCTTGCAGAGGAACACAGCAGGTCCTCAGGCCACATCACAGTTGGGCTGGGTGGAGATTCTCACAGGACAGTGCCTTCTTGACCCTGTGGAGCACAGCCCAGCCCAGCTCTTCTACGTGTTGTGTCTATGGCCTGTGCGAGCTACCGAGACACTTAACGTAGCAAATATGAGCTTCTGAGAGGGACAAAAACATGAAGGAGTGAGCTATTTCTACACCTCACAAAGGTGACTTTCGTTATGTGTTCCATTTTCCTCTCTCCTCCATATGCACAGCCACACACACACAAAGTAAGGGAGAAAAAAACAATCAAAAAGCCACGAGGACCACATACTTGGAGGAAGGAGCCTATGAAACAAGGTCCTGAAAAGCATTTGTCATGCCTGTTTCTCATGCAGCCTGTGCTTTTAGATTTATGAATGTACCTAGCTGAGACCACTTCTCTTGTGCCATGCTCTCTTAGCAGCCAGCACAGAAACAAAAATACAGATCATAGCAGAGACTGGGCATATGTTTTAATACAAGTCCTCTCTCACACTAGAATTTGATCACCTTCAGGAGGCGTGGGGCTGTGAAATCACACTATAACTCTTCTTTCCTTTTTAATTTTTAGTCTCCATGCTGTATTTTAACATATGACTTTGTCTTTTACAAATAGCATTTCTTTTTTCAAATGTGAAATGCATGTGAGTAGGAAGACCTCATTACTGAGCCAGGATCACTGAGTAGTTGCAAAGTTGAATAATTAAAGTTCACTTTGGGCATTGCTGCAAATAAAACCTTTGCACCTCAGTACCTTTGCACTGAAAATCAGCAGTATTCTCATCATTAAAGTAGACTTCATGGAAAGTGTTTTGCATTATTTGTATCACTTCAGAGGAGTGCTCAAATTACTGAACCACAAATTTTCAATATCCAGCTTGCGTTGTGATTGTACACAACAAAACCTATTTGAGGTGCTGAGAAGCAGCGCTGCCTCTTTGCAGCACTTCAGTGTGCAGTGCTTCCCATCCAACTGGGTTTCCTCGCTGCAGAGCAGGCTTCATGCAGCCAGGAACAAGTGTTTGGCTGAGTGAACAGGAGGGGTCCTCTACTGATTTGCTTTTTCAATATCAAGTAATATTGATATTCACAAAAAAATGTGAAATCTTTAAGATTGTCTCTCCTGAATTTCCATCACAACAGTGTTTGTTCTTAAGCACAGTTGCCTTGGTATATCTGGATGGAAGTTTACTCTGCAGAAATAGAAGGCTGTAAAAACTCAGCCTAATGAGTGATATCTTTCTGTGCAAGGACTAAAGCTATGGGAAGGATTTTTGAAGTACACTGATCACTCCTGCAAAAAACAACAACAACAACAACCACCAAAAAAAACCAACAACAAAAAGTATTTAAAGACATGTACGGCTGTAAATCATTAGAGATTTCTGTTTAAGGACTGAGAAAGAGGAGGTGATATTCCCAAGGCTCTCTGGTGTTTGTGGAGATCAGCACCCTGCTGCCTCTCAAGTAGCTCTCTGCTCTCCCCCAGAGGGATCCATTCAGGGCACTTAGGCCACTGAGTGCCAAGACCCAAAAGCAACAGGCTCTGTAGGCAGAGGAAAGGGAGCCCCTGTCTTACACACCAGTGTGGTGCCGCTTTGCTATCCATAGAGCAATCCGATTTTTGTAAGAAATTATAAACAAATGTCATGAAAGGCAAAACGTCTTTTTTAAAACAACTTCTCAAAGAAACCATATAATTTTTAATTCTATATGTAGTAAGTTATTTGTACCTGAGCTTCAAATTAAGGTATAGAAGTTTTTTGACATTTGTCCAGCAATGTTCATGCAACAAAAATATTCCTTCTGGGGCTACATTTGAGTCTGGGCTGGACATAAACTCCACAGTCATTAAATCACTAAAAAACCCTGACGTAATTGAGATTTGAAAACCATTGTTTCTTATAATAAAGCTCCTTAAGTATATGCTTTATACCTCTTACTAAAACTCTAGTTTGCATAGCTCTCATACAAACAGTTAACATTCTGCTTATAATCACAAAATCATTAAGGTTGGAAAAGACCACTGAGATCCCTCAGTCCAACCATAAGCCATCCTCACCATGCCCACTAATCACGTCCCTCAGTGCCACATCCACACGGTTTCTTGAGCACCTCCAGGGATGGAGGCTCTACCACCTCTCTGGGCAGCCTGTTCCATGGCACGGCCACTCTTTCTGAAAATAAGTTTTTCCCCATATCCAAACTGGATCACTTACTAAGACTTATGGGCACATAAATTCAGCATTTTACTCAAAAAAACTTTTCAGCCTTAGCATATGAGATTTCTCCATTTTGTTTCCTTTGTCATGCTACAGAATCACGCAACAACAGAATTGTAGGGACTGGAAGCAACAGTTAAGGAATATGTAGGTTTTTTCACGGTTTAATATTGGCAAAACTAAGTACCTAATAGAAATCCAATACTACTGACATACCAAAAACTTTTTTCCTTGATCAAACGAATACTCTCCACAGTTGTTTAACACATCATATAGCATATGAAGAACAATACCATATCAGGATTATCCAGCCTTTTTCTACTCAGTAGAATAATAAATACTAACACAATGAGAGGATATAGTACCAATAGATAAGTATATAACACAGAAAATGCGTATGTCACATCCATTGTACAGCTGCACATTGATGATTTTTTTCAATATTAATTATTGTTAAATAGAAAAATGCAGGAAGGTACTGTCTAGTCTCCTCACTGGATCAAGGCAGAATTGACTGTATCTGCTGTAGTTCATGGCAGTTCTCATCAACATCTCCTTAAAGCTCAGCCTATTGAAGCTACACAACTCCCTCAGACACTCACCATTTGAGAGCTTTAGCTCACAACCTTTCTTGCACCAATTTAAAGCTACTGCTCTTTTTCTCTATATTTGAAGAGGTTATTTCCTTCCTCTATGTACTTGAAAATTGTAATAATTCCTTCCCTCCCACTCCCAAGTTTTTTTCTTTAATTCAAATAATATACTTTTTAAGAAGGTCTTTTCTTCTTAGGTTATATTCTTTACAAGGAAGAACATGTTCTGCTCTGGATGCTCTCCAAGCGTGCCACATTGCTCTTGAAGTACAATATCCAAAACCGGGCAGAATGCTCCAACTGAGGTTTGATCAATGATGGGTAGAAAAAGAATTTCCCATGTGCCTTGATATTTCTGTCTGTCTCCCACTCTAATGAGATGGAAGGGGAGCGTTGGCAACAGCACAGTTGAGATTTGCGTTTAGCTATATGCCCAAGACGCATGTGGAAAAGACTTCACCACTTGTCCTTTATACCCTATTGGAAGCAAGCAACAAATTGGATCATATTTATCCTTATTGTATCCCAACTAGTATTTTTAAGCCATTTTCTCTGGATCTTTTAAATTCTGATTTAACCCTTGTGCACACTTGCAGTTCCTTCCTCCTCAAGTCACCCCAGATTTTAAGCTCATTTAGAAGGCCTAAATCAGAGACCAAATGGATCGGCATTAAATCAGCCAGGATATCTCCAGTGCTCCATCACAGCTTAACAGCCTGTTTCAATGTCCGCAGATGGCTTGACATTTTCCACAAAGAATCAGTAGAAGTCAATATTCATTAACTTGCAGTTCCTTCTATTACTATAGTAGACTTCTGTGTTCTTCCTAGGAATTGGCATCAGAATGGTCAGTCTACAGCTACCACAAAAATCTATTTTTCATATTTCTGTGGGAGCGATCTCATTTTGACTTGTCCAGAACTTTATCCATCTTCAGTAATACCCACATCATTCTAACATGGCTTTAGTCAGTTTAAGTGTTCCAGGCCCAGCTAGGTATTTAGTATTTAACGTATTTAACATAGTATTTAAATATTTAACGTAGGTTCAAAGTACTTAAATGTCTTCTTACTCTTGGAGATCTGCACATGAACAGAAAGCTGATTTTACACAACATTCTGAAGCAGTTGTACAAGAACTGTACACTAGTTATGAAGTTGTATTTGACTTTCTGAAAATTCAGCGTATGCCTACGAAGGACACAAAATACTGGTAGCACAGTATGCTTCCATATTTTAGGTGTATCTAGCAAGTTATTAGTGAGCAAAGGGCACAACATAAAAGATTGGCATCTGAAAGAAGAGCTCAACAGCATTCTTAAGTTTTGATCAGATCATCCTTGCAAAAATCAGCCTTCAGATTAAACTGAACACTGTTCTGAAAGCAGAAATCCTGTTGTTTATTGCCAGATCTATAGCTTATTGATGAGAGCAAAGAGATTTGTTACCCCCTAGCTTGTCCTCCCACCATACTCATTGATCTAACAGCTGTGTTACCACTCCTATTTCTTGTTTCCTACAATGACTGTTGTCTGTAGCAGTTCCACCAGTTCAGCCCTTTGCTCTAGTCATGACAGAATTAAGACTGGGTATGTTAACAGGAGTCACAGATAACATCAGAACTCAGTTTTAACTCTGTAATCACTGAAAAGCTCTGCTTTACCTGTTTAATAAGGTAAAGAGATAAGGTCAGCACAAGTCCCTATAGACCATTCCCGCATCCCTGTTACATGGCTGCCCTGCATCCCTCCCTGCAGGTGACCCTCTGATACTGGTGGAAGCCCGATAGAACAGCAGCTGCAGGATGCTCGGGATCCAGGGAGCAGGCAGAGCAAGACGTAAGTATTAAGCAGTGCCACCTAGTGTAGTGCGGAGACTCCTTCACAGGGAAGGAAGCCGCCTTCAGGCATTGTTTATCCCTTAACGGGGCGAGAAGAACGGTGCTAAACCCACAGGCGGGCTTTAACAATAAATAAGAGCAAGAGATATCAAAACGGCTTTGTGCCTTCAGAATTCTGCCTTATCTGTACCCTGGATACCCAGGTAGCTCTCTTTTTGTTTTCGGATCTTTGCCATAAAGCGTGTGGGGGAAGGACATCTGCATAAGCCTCTCCCTAGATTGGAGCATCCCTACTGCAGGATTAAGGGCCCTATTTCAGCAGTGCAATGACAGATGGCAAGAACTTGGTTGGAGGGAGCTACCGAACCAATTTGTGAGCAGCACCTGCTAAAAGCAAGGCTTTTTAGGCAGGCTCCAGCTAGATTGGAAGCCCCTGGTAGCATAAACTTTCACTAGTGAAGCAGAAGAACCACTACAGAAAGAGTGAATATGCTCCCTGATAGTTTTGCACATTACCCATCCTATTCAGAGCTCTAGGTGATAAACTCTTATAGCTCTGCACAGTGATAACCTCTCCATCTTTCTTGTTAGAAATCAGAGTTGCAGCATAGTTCAAGGACAAAAAATGCAGATAACCTATTGCATAGAAATAGCATCAGTTGCTGTTAAGAGTCAGTGGATACATAACAAAGTCAAATATCCCACATAGGTCAGTGACAATTTCTGCATTGGAACAACCTTTGTGAAAGCAGAGTGTGTTCCTCTCAGCCAGAACCGGATATCAGCAGCATTTCCCGAGGCTGTTCTAAAAAGATTGAACCAAACAGAGCCACAGACAGGTGAGATGGATAACCAGAGCTCCTGACTGCTCCAAGATCACTGCATCACCAGGCAGTTCATCCAGTTCTACGCAACAAAGCCCTACCCTCTCCATGACCCAGTCTCCTTAGCCCTAGAGCAGCTCCTCCCTTAACTAAGCTGCTTGTTAGCCTTATCTCATCAGCTGGGAGACAGCTGATTAGTTACAGGTAGGGACTAAGCCCATCTCCTTAAAGTCCCATCTCACATGTGACCAGATGAGTACATACATATATATAATTTTTTAGTAAACCTAGGGGGAATGCTAGTCTTCCTAAGCACGTACCTAGACAATTACAGGTTACTAAGAAACCAGATGAAACTTTGTGACCTGTGTTATGCAGAACAATGGATTAGCTGAGAAATTGGCTTCTGCCTTCTTAAACCCCATGAATGCATTTGGTTTGAGCAGCATGAGAAGTGCTTTTGAGTTGTAAAACTACATGCCCTAATAGAAGTGAATATTATTGTCACAAAGAAACTGTCTCCTTAAGGGAAATTATTTCTTTGAAAATGGTTGTTTATAGATACAGGCAAATTAAACACTTCTCAGTTTGGGTTTCTGAGGTAATCACCTCTGCAGGTAAATGTGAGTCTGTCATTGTTTGCAAAACAAATTGGAAGTGTACTGAAAAGTAAAAAGCCAGTGTGAGACATTCCGGCCAGGATGAGGGAAAGGGGAAGCTGAAGCACGTGATGGCCCCATGCAACTCCCTGCTGCCCCGGCAAAGCAGCAGTCTGCAGCATACATTTATTGTCTGCTCTGCTCTGCTCTGCTCCACTTTTCGATCACTTCGCAGGTTTGCCAGCTCTCCAGGGGCCTGATCTCCAGGTTAGGAAACTTGGCTGTTACCACTTCGGAAGCGGAGCAGCAGCCACCTGCAGTGGTTTCCCAGCAGGGCTGGCTTTTCCTACTAACCCATCCTCACCTCCTTGCTCAGCCCTGCAGCCGCGGGAGAGGAACACGCCTTGTGGCCCCCAGCGCCGGGCTAATTACCCCCGGCTGTCGCTGAGGATCGCATCAATAATACAAAGCCCTGGAACACAGCAGCCTGGCATTATGCTGCCCGCTAATTAAACATTCCCTCCTCTGCAGCTAGATCTCAGAAGGGCTTCATGGAGATACTCTGGGCAATATATAATCTATTTGGAAATCTGGAAAAGATATCCCGTGTTATTCCATTATGGATCCCCTGTCACAAACCTCCCAATGAAGATATGGGGTCAGTTGTCCTGCTGTGAGCCCTGCATGGCCAAGAGCTGCTGCTGCAAGCAGGCAGGAACAGCAAGGTCTGGGATTCAAACTCCATTGATACGGCCATAAGAAGGACATCCAACTCCTCCCCATACACAGGTGGATATTCCCCTGGGTCTGGCCCTGTCTATAGCCTTGAGGTTTGTGCCAGGTGTAGTTCCGTTTTTTATGTGTTCTTACTGTGTAATTTCAAAATGCTTTTTCAGAGTCTGTGTGAAGCAGCCAGGCACTCACCTGAGAAATTTAAGAGGACAAGGAGCAAATTTACCCATATTTGCTAGTGGCCATCCGGTTCCAAACAGGCACCGGAGTGGAGGTGGAGGTCTCAGAACAGGCAAACCACTTACACCCAGAACATCGACATCACCCAGAATGGTCGACATGGTTGAAGGAAGGGATGCCATTCAGA
The DNA here is from genome assembly GCF_019238085.1 of Lagopus leucura. NCBI lineage: Eukaryota > Metazoa > Chordata > Aves > Galliformes > Phasianidae > Lagopus > Lagopus leucura. Next base: position 49,974,800 of record NW_024962263.1, on the reverse strand, counting down.
GGGACCTCGAGAGGCTAGAGAGGTGGGCCCAGGTGAGCCTGGTGAGGTTCAACACGGCAAAGTGCAGAGTTTTGCACTTGGGCCGGAGGAATCCCAGGCATCCATACAGACTGGAAGGAGTGGTCGGTGAAAGCAGCCCTGTGGAGAAGGACCTGGGGATCTTGATAGATGAAAAACTTAATGTGAGCCAATATGAGCGGCTTGGAGGGCAAATGGTATCCTGGGGTCCATCAAAAGAGGGGTGGCCAGCAGGGACAGGGAGCTGATTGTCCCCCTCTACTCTGCTCTTGTGAGGCCCCATACATGTCCAAGTGTGGAGCCCACAGTACAAAAAAGACAAGGAGCTGTTGGAGAGGGTCCAGAGGAGGGCCACTAGGATGATCAGGGGACTGGAACACCTCCCCTATGAGGACAGGCTGAGGGAGCTGGGCTTGTTCAGCCTGGAGAAAAGAAGGCTGCAGGGTGACCTCATTGCAGCCTTTCAACACCTAAAGGGAGCCTCTTTGAAAGGGTTGATATGTGTAGGACGAGGGGAAATGGTTTTAAGTTCAGGGAGGGGAGATTTAGGTCAGACATCAGGGGTAAATTCTTTACCCAGAGAGTGGTGAGGTGCTGGAACAGGCTGCCCAGAGTGGTTGTGGATGCCCCGTCCTTGGAGGTGTTCAAGGCCAGGTTGGATGAGGCCCTGGGCAGCCTGGTTTAGCATTAAATGTGGAGGTTGGTGGCCCTGCATGTGGCAGAGGGGTTAGAGATTCATGATCCTTGAGGTCCCTTCCAACCCTGGCCATTCTGTGATTCTGTGATCTCCCATGGGGTGATGATATGCCTGAAGTGCAGGTTTGTTTGATAACAGTGATTCCTGTTAAAAACTGCAGCAAGCTACTAATGGGAGAGGGGTATGGAGGAGGTTGTTGATTGCAGAATTCTCACATTGAAAAATGTTTCTAAAAGTTAATTGTTAAATGTTTTCATTCTGATGGATGAAAAACTAAACATGAGCCAGCAGTGTGCTCCTGCAGCTCAGAAAGCTAATGGTATGCTGGGCTCCATCAGAAGAGGGGTGGCCAGCAGGGACAAGGAGGTGATTGTCCTTCTCTACTCTGCCCTCATGAGGCCCCATCTGGAGTACTGTGTCCAGGTCTGGAGCTTCCAACACAAGAAAGACAGGGAGCTGTTAGAGAGGGTCCAGAGGAGGGCCACAAAGATGATCAGGGGGCTGGAGCACCTCCTCTACAAAGACAGGCTGAAGGAGCTGGACTTATTCAGCTTGGAGAAAAGAAGGCTGTGGGGTGACCTCACTACAACCTTCTAGTATTTAAAACTGGATTATAAACAGAAGGGGAATCAATTTTTACAAGGGTAGACAGTGATAGGACAAGGGGGAATGGTTTCAAGCTCAAGGAGGTAAGGTTTAGGTTGGATGTCAGGGGGAAGTTCATCACAGAAAGTGGTGAGGTGCTGGAACAGGCTGCCCAGAGAGGCTGTGGATGCTCTGTCCCTGGAGGTGTTCAAGACCAGGTTGGATGGAGCCCTGGGCAACTTGGTCTAGCACCACATGTGGAGGTCGGTAGCTCTTCCTGTGGCAGGGGGTTGGAACTTGTTGATCCTTGTAGTCCTTTCCAACTCAAGCCATTCTGTGATTCTGTGATTCTGTGAAGTGGCTGAGCATTAGCAAGGCCAGACTGTGGCCTAGCAGTGGCCTAGCCATACTGCCCTGAGTGGAAGTTCTTTTCCCATTGACTGAAGAGTTCTTGGAGAGTTTAGTTGGAACCTCCAGACCATGCCATTATGTGGAACGTATTTCTTTAGAATTGTTTCAGAAGAGCATTTTGCTTAATTATGAACTAGGCAAAGGGGTGTAAAGTGAACAAAGGCAAAACAGATGCTGCAGGGAGGGATGTCGAGGGGGAGCAAGACGAGGAGTGCAGCCTTATCTCTCTCTTGCACCAGGCACTCCTGCTCACACATTGGTTCAGACTGTGACTTAAGAATTCTATTACAACCTGCAAGTCACGATAACTCAGCAATTGGGGTGGAGAATACGATGATAACTTCTTGGAACCATTTGTAATATCTCCTCCTATTCTAATTGTAATATCAGAATGATCTGTGCCTAGTTTCTTGGAATCAATAGTAATATTCCCTCCTATTGTTTCATATGTATAACTTCTCTCTATAAATATCCTTGAACTGTCACTTTGCAGTGTGCAAACTAGGAGGGGCTACCCCCTTTGCACCCAGCACTGTAATAAAAATGTATACCTGCTTTATAACTACTTTGTGATTATGCAGTTTGATTTCCACAAGTCAGCCACGCTGTGAGTCTTTCTGGAGGGTGTTTCCTTGCTGTCAGCAAAATTTCTGCCTAAATATTTGGTGGTCACTACCAACAGGAGTCAGCTGGAGAAATAATGTACCAGACCAAAGCAAGACTACCCAGGAAGTCATGTCAAAGGCAGCAACTGTCCCAATAGCATACTACCCAGGAATCACTCCATCCCCACCTAATTAGCACCCTATTTCAAGTAGGAGAGGTTCTGAGTGCTTTTGTATTCTTTCAAAGTTGCTGTTACCTGTTAAATTGCACCACAGACAGCAGCAATTTTCCCTCCTTCTCCCTTATCCCCCCAAAATCTCTAATGCTTTCCAGCATATTGCCATTTACTGCTTGTTTTGCCACATGCATGGAGCCAGCTCACTAATCTCTGCTGTTAATGCACAGAAGCATTAGTCAGACCTCTCAGCATGAATCACCCTTACCCTGTGCTCTGTGTGTCTCATCCAGGTGTTTAGCACACTCAGCACAGAGTAGATCTCAATTGGAGTCATTTTGTAAATGAGTGATTGTTTTAGTCTTCAGAAAGGAAGGGGAGAGAGGGGAATATTTTTGTTTTGGTACAGTGTTGCTGCCACCCAATTTCATGCAGAACTGTGATACCCAGTGTATGAACTCTTTTCTTTCACTTCTTTCTTCGTTATAACTGAAGATTTTTTTTTTTTTATAAATGTCTCCCTTATATTTTGATATGAACTTAAGAAAAATGATTATGAGTTGATTTTTCTTCAGAAATAGATGGTACACGATTAGAACAGATAGAATTTAAGTATATGTGTGTACATGTATGTATATAAATCATAGAATCACAGAATCGTGAAGGTTGGAAAGATCACTTAGACCAACTGTCAGCCCATCCCCACCATGCCCACTGAGCACATCCCTCAGTGCCACGTCCGCATGGTTTGTGAACACCTCCAGGGATGATGACTCCACCTGGGCAGCCTGTGCCACTGCCTGACCAAATAAGCACGTACCATCTCTTTCTGAATGAAAATCAAGGCATAATTATTTGATTATGGATAAAAATCATTCACTTGATCACCCTCAGCAAATTTGCAGACAACACCAAGCTGAGTGGTGCAGTTGACATGCTATAGGGAAGCCATCCAGAATGACCTGGACAGGCTTGCCCAGTGAGGCTGTGGATGCCCCCTCCTTGGAAGCATTCAAGGCCAGGCTGGATTGGGCTGTGAGCAATCCACTCTGGAGGGAGGTGTCCCTGACTATAGCAGGGGGTTGGAACTCAATGATCTTAAAGGGCCCCTCCAACCCAAACTATTCTATGATTCCACGATTCTGTGATCACAGATTAAAAATAAAAAATAAAAAAAATAAGGGGATATCTTTGGCGAAGTGAGTAACTGGGATGAGTAGTTCAATCTGTGGATTCTTTTAATTATTTTTTTACTGCTACTTCTACAACATTTGAAATTCACACCAAACATGAAAAGAGAGAACTATTGTTATAAAAAATCATTTAACTCTATTAAAAAAAAAAAAAAAAAAGAAAAACCAGCAAAAATGTCTAATATTTTTTTTTCTACCTTTGCTTTAAAATGCATAATTTACTGTGTATGATCACTCCTTTTGTTTTACTTCTTGGCTCAAGTGTTTTGTGCTGTATGTAAAATGAGGTCTGCCAACAATACTGTGTGCATGAAGAGCATCAGCTTTGTAGTCATGGCAGTTCAAAGACGTGAGAGACAAAGTTTGCAGGAAAAAGTAACTCACCTCCTTGATTAGAGAAATTGCTTTATTCATTTTTTCCAGCTGTAATAAAACACCCCTCCCCTACCTTGACTATTTTATATAGGTAAGTGTATCATAATGGCTTCATAAGAGTTAAGCATAACTGCCTGCAGCTACACTTTTAAGTGTTGCAGTTCTCTGCCTCATTGGTCTCCATGACTTACCACCAGGATATTGAAACGGTTCTTTTCATTCTGGGCTGTAATTTTCTAGGTCAAGAAGTGTTTGCAGTGAGCACTGTATTGCTCAGACACAGACACGCTCCTGGATTTGGATGGTGCTGCTCAGTGCAATGGCTGGGAAGGCCTGGGACAAGTTTTGAAACACAAGATTCTCTGCCTCCAATTCGTAGTAGTTTTGTGCTTCTTATTTCATGCAGCTAAATGTAAGCTGATCAGGAATACAGAAGTAATGGTCAAACAGGTCCAGAGATGCCTTATTTCAAATTTAGTTTTGCATATCAAAATCCATGATGAGCTACTAAAACCGAACTCCTGGATGCTTTTCTTGTAGCCAATGCTGCGTCTTTCTGACTCATCCAATGGCATTCACTGGAATCCAAGTCAAAACAGCTGGTGTCTTTAGCAGTGCTGATACCCCGTCCTTTATATTGGATTTAATGTGCAAGTCACAGAGGAGCCTGAAAAAATCTTCAAACTCCACTGAGATGGCCACGAGAGGGGCATCCAGCTCCCTCTTGTATGCCCAAAGCAAACTGCAGCCACACTCCTGCTGCTGGGCAGGGCATCTGTCAACTGGACATCAGCTCCTCAGGCAGTGTGGGGACTATGGGGGTAATGCTGTGCTCTGTGCTGGACATATGCAGGTTAAATGGTGGCTAGGCGTTCCCCAGCCTTTGAATCCATCTGCCAGACAGAATATCCTGCATGGACAATGAACACGTAATTTATGCTGTAGTTTTTTACTGTACATTTCTCAAACAAATGTAAATAAAGGGGAAAATGTTTGAGTCCCACTTACTAGTTAAATATAAGACACAGGCAGCTATGCTTCAGCTATTTGGTGCAGGTGTATGGATCATAAAGCAGGAAAGACTATTTCTATCATCTATTTTTTTCTTGTATTAAACAGGTTATGGGATTTTCTTGGATTATCTCCTGTATGAACTGGAGCATTTCTCTGAGAAAATAAATCAATTTCAACTTCAGAATGTCTAGCGATGAGGAATCCATTACAATCCTCAGTAAGTTGTTCCAATAATTAATTACCTTCTATGTTAAAATGTGTCTGGTTTCAAATTTCACCGGTTCTTGTCAGACTTTTTTCCACTTGAGTGAAGTGACATATATTATCAAATTCCTAGTCCTCTATTCTATTTCCACAGGAGAGGGAAATGTGTGAGTTATAATCAACTCTCCCTTTAACCTTGTCTTTGTTAAGTGAAATAGATTGATCTAGTCAATTTTTCTACAAAACAAACAACCTTGAGTTGTTTCTTTGGATGCATCTGCTTTTCCTTTTTGGTGATGGCATCTACCATAGCCAGGACACCCAGCCATATCAGAGAAAAAAAGACAGAGGTGTATCTGGAAAGGCTTTTTCCCTATAGTTATTCTCTAGGATATATTTCAAGCTCACTTTTTGAAGTGGGGGATAAGGGAAGTTCTTGCATGGGATCTGTGCTTCCAGATTTTGAGAGCAGAAAAGAAGTGATGTACTTTGTCTTCAGTACACCACAGTTACTTCCTGCAGATTGTCTGTCAACTTCCTCTTTGTTTTCTAGGGTTCTTGCATCTATTGTTAGATTTATTGTATTCATTCTCAAAGGCCTATAGCAAGTAATGCACTAAGGGACCACCTCTTTCATGAATCCAAAAATGATGGCAAAAAGCAAAGTGAAAAATTGGGCCAGACAACATGAACGAACTATGTGATGGACAAATGTTGGGTCCAGCAAATGTTCTTTACAGAGAGAGTGGTGAGGTGCTGGAACAGGCTGCCCAGAGAGGTTGTGGATGCCCCGTCCCCGGAGGTGTTCAAGGCCAGAGTGGATGGGGCCCTGGGCAGCCTGGTCTAGTATGAAATGTGGAGGTTGGTGGCCCTGTATGTGGCAGGGGGGTTGGAGATTCAGGATCCTTGAGGTCTCTTCCAATCCTGGCCATTCTGTGACTCTGTGATTCTTTCTGTGTTTCCTTTAGTTGATAAACAAGTGAACACATGAAATAGGAAGTTACTAATTTAATGGCAGGTTTCGTTCTGCCAGTGTCAAATACAATGACAGAGTGAGTGGTTAAAGAGCTGGGAATCTCACAGGTTGGAAGGCAAAGCCTGAAATGGCATTTTCCTTCCCAATAGGGACTGGCAATTCCATGGAAGTTCTCGATCTTTTGGAAAGAGTAAATGCATTTTTTTCCCTTTACTTCTATATTTTTTATTTTCTCCCATCCCCCTTGACAAGCACTAAAAGCATTAGAATGGCTTTCTAAGCTCTCCCATCTATGGCCATGCTCATCTCTAACTCCCTGATCTCTGGCATGAGCAAGAGTGGTGAAGTTTTGCTTCTGAAGTTTAGCGCATAAAATGATGAGTAAAATTCCCCCACTGAATCATCGTTTCTCTAGCATGTAGTATCTGTATAACAAGTTGGCCAGAATTTCAACACTGCATATGGCTTTTTCACACATGAACACATTTTTTATTGCATATTTGTTTGAAAGGGGATATCAATTTCAGAAAACAAAGTACACCTCTGGTTTGAAAAATGGCTGTGTGAAGTACAAAGAGCTCCAATTTTACTTTCTTCCATAAAAAACATTATGCAAACTTCAATATGAAAAGCATGAAAATATACAGAGCTTAACGCTGCAAAGTTCAGTATGTGTTCAATAGAGTGTGGACTTTGCTAAGGCAGCATTGTTCTCTACAGGCTAGTGATGATAAATACAAATATTCACGTGATCCTTCAAATTTCAGGCATGCTGCTATCACTGAGTTTTTCCACTAGGCAGTTTTCAGTTGCAAAGCCTTGAAGCATTATCCAGTGAGCTCCTTTCAACTGGTCTCTTCTTATCAAACCGATAAGAGAGAATGTCCTGGTTCAGGTGAATCACTTGGTCTTTGGCACCTGGGAAACTTGCCTCAGATCAGCATCGAAGAGATAAGGCATCAGGATCACTTTTGTAAAAGCACTTTTGCATTTCTTCTATATTAGAGAGTGACCAGTAAGTGGTTGCAGATAGCAAGTGGAGAAATCTCACTGCTTAGAAAAAGTCTTTCATGATACAACACATGGTTGCAGCTTGTGCTCCTTCTCTCTCTGCTTCTCTTTCCATATACCAGCTTAGAAAGGGGCTGCATCAAAGGGGTCCATGGACAGAGAGGTCATGGTGATGCCTGGCTCCTCCATGCCTAAAACCCCACTGTCAGATGACTGATTTTGGCCTTTATGTATTGTGAATAGGGGATTCAGGCAACACACCGGCACAGAGGCCTAAATATACTTGCTTCTTATAACAAATATCCCTTGAGGTCTTGGTATACATAAATGCAGTGATTCTGGCAGAATTGCAGAGATGGTGCACCATCCCTGGTACTGGGCTCAGAACCTGGTTAATTCCTGAGTGCTGATGTCTTTCATACACAGTGCCTCCTCTGCAGTTGGTTGGAAATCAAAGCCACAGCCATTTCCCTGTTGTTGCAAACTGTTGCAAAATTTAGTCTCTTGCTGCAGAATTCCAGTTTGATGTAAAGTGTTGGGAGAGTCCTGGAATGATGGGGAAATGTGGAGGAGTTTTGTAGCCAGCCCATGTCTAAATGTTACACCAGATAGGGCCTGTGAGGATGTCTCCTCTAGCACTGTCTCCTCTAGCTCCTGAGCTGAGAGGTGTGCACAATGGCAGTATCTTTAGCTCCCCATCCTGGGTATCTTCCACAAATATCACCACAAAATCCTTGATCTCCTTAGATTTGTGACAATGTCCTGCTCCCTGCAGGTGGCAGAGACTTTTCTCAATCAGAAGTCCTCTGGAAAGGCCTGGGAAGCAGCAGCAGCAGCAGGGAACCTCTACTGTATCTCGTCTACAACCGGTGTTACATGGGGAGTGCTGGCCACACGTGTGTGGGTTGAGCCTCAGGCTGTACTACAAGAATACAATGCAATCACTGAGGGGTTTGAGGATGTCATGTTAGGAGGAAGTTAAAATATCTGAGCTTTGGTAACAGTCACACTCTTATAGCAATCCAGGGCTACTCGGTGTATCCATACCTCTAGTTTACCACTGTTTACCACCACTAAACCTGTGCTTTTGTTGGAATTCTCTGTTCCAGGTGTTCTCTTCCCTGAGTAACTGCAAGCAGAAGCACAGTTCGTTGGTGCAATGGCTTCTAACAGATGCTTTGTTCAGCATGGATATGTCAGAACACACACACAGCAGCAGGCAAACCAACAGGCAAACCAATAACAACAGCTGGGACAACCTTCCAACTCAAATCAAAATCCAAAGAAACAAATTTTTCTTTCCACAAATTGAGATCTGCACCCCACTTTCATGTTTAATTCCCCAGTTATTGTGAGAACACCCCACAGCAAGGGGTTGGAACTAATGATCCTCAAGGTCTTTTCCAACCTAAGCCATTCCATGGTTCTATTTAATTAATTACATTACTTGTGTTTCCTTTAAAATAATAATAATAATAATGATCTTTCTTTTGTTGCTATTGTTCAGATTGGGGTTATATTGAATAAAAGGTACTTGGTATTTTAACAGGAACAAAGGGATCAACATAAGAAGCATGCAGTAGATAAACAGAGATAAGTAATGTGAGGGTAGTCACTACTTACACTCTTCTGTTGTTTAAAGTTGATATTAACAGCATTTGCTCGGTGTGTCAATGATAGTTTTATTCAGCACATTAAAATGGCACAAACATGTTACTGTGTCAAGAGCTGCCTGTAAGGTTTGTTTCTGAAAGGCCGCATTTTTACAACCATTCGGTGACCCTACACATACAGCACAAAATAAGAGTAGTGTTTTCACGTAAGAAACATGGGTACCTTGTGTCAGAACCACAGCAGCACAACTTTGGGAAGTACTTTCTGCAGATTTCATCCGTGAAGAAACATCAGTTGGGTGAAGGAGCTGAAAACCACAAAGCAGTGAAAGAAGAAGTGACTCTCATTTCTCCTGGTCTCCAGCTGATGGTCTCCCTGACATTACGAAGTGGTGGGAGGGCCCTGCGCTGCTCACATTGTCATCCATCTCAGAAGCAGAAATGCAATTTAGATGATGTTTTATACCAGGGAGGGATTAAAGTTGTGTTCCGTCAAATATTTTGGACGGAGTAATTCTCTTCATTTTCCTTTCTCTGCAGTTTCCTTCCACTGTAGGAGCAATGTGCCAGCTGGGCAACCACATGTGTTGTGCCTGAACAGCCACTGTGCAACCCGAGAGGGAACTTTTGGGCCAAATTCCCATTATCACATCTTCTTCCACAGCAATAAAGCCAAGAATGCTAACAGAGAGAGGCTGCTGGCATTTTCAGCACCTTCCTATTGGTCCTGGTTTGGTTTTGCCATCATACTGGATGATATTCCAGAAGCTGATTTACGTCAGTGTTGCTCTAGCTGAGGAAGGTACATCCTCTATGGAAGGAAGAGAAAATCCTGTGCAGTAAAAAAAGATATCAATTCTGTGAGCACACCTTCTCCTTCAGGATGAAAGCAAGCAAAGCTGAATGTGGAACATCATTATAACATTTAAGAACCTTTGAACCACATAGAAAGTTCAACACTATTTTATTTTATTTTATTTTATTTTATTTTATTTTATTTTATTTTATTTTATTTTATTTTATTTTATTTTATTTTATTTATTTTCCGGTATGTGTCACATATCTGCTCAGTTTTCCTCTGTTTATCCTTTATTACTAAGGAAATGAGGACATTTGCATGAAAATAAGGTCTCAGACTCTTGTAAGGATGCCTATTGCTGCCCATATTTTCATCCTCTGAAGGGATCAGAGCCTTCTGTGGGGGAACCATAATTGCTTCCAACCCAATGAGCTGTGAGGAATAGGAAGCCGGAACTTTTAAACAAAGGCCCTGTTTTCATACAAATATCATACTAAAAAAGCAGAGAGTAGGAGAAATATGTGAAGTTATGTTTTGCAGAACCACCATTTAAAGCAAAGTGGCTTTGTAGAATAAAGTCATCAGAATTTTTCTAGCAGCAGTAAATGGAAAGGGAGTTTGTATGTTTTCCATAACAGACCCCAAATGTCTTTAAATGAGGCTGTTAAAATGTAAATACGGAATCTATCTCAATATTATTGTCATCGGCATCATCAGCAAAACTCTATGTGAAAAGATCCCAACTGGAATTACAACAGTATTTTTTTGGTATCTTAAAAGAACACAGGAACATATTGCTTCTTCCACCCAAAGATTCAGCAGTCTAGTGTCTTCCTTCAAAACCACAGAATCACAGAATCTAAAGGTTGGAAAAGACCACTGGCATCACCTATTCCATCTGTCAGCCCATCCCCACCATGCCCATTAACCACGTCCCTCAGTGCCAAATCTGCACATTTCTTGAGCACCTCCTGAAAGAGTGACTCCCCCACCTCCCTGGGCAGCCTGTGCCGCTGCCTCACTGCTCTTTCTGAGAAGAAACTTTCCCTAATATCAACCTGAACCTCCTCTGGAGCAATTTAGGTCCTTACCTTACATTACCTTTCAACCCACCTCCAAGCCATTGCTTTGGTCTACCTCCTCTTAATTTTTCCAAATTCGGGAATCACAGAATGGTTTGTATTGGAAGAGACCTTAAAACCCACCCATTCTCAGTCCCCTGCCATGGGCAGGGCTGACTCCCACCAGCTCAGCTGCCCAGGGCCCCATCCAGCCTGGCCTTGAGTGCCTCCAGGGATGGGGCACCCACAGCTTCTCCAGGCAGCTGTGCCAGCGCCTCACTGCCCTCATGGTAAAGAATTTCTGCCTAACGTCTAACCTGAATCTACTATACTTTCATTTAAAGCCATTACCCATTGTCCTGTTGCTAACTGCACATGTAAAATGTCGGTCTCCCTCGTGTTTATAAGCTCTGGTAGGCCACAATGAGGTCTGCCTGGAGCCTTTTCTTTTTGCAGCTGAGAAAGCCCAGCTCCCTCAGCGTTTCCTCATGGGGGATGTGCTCCAGCCTTCTGAAATAACTGAATAACCAAACAAAACCTACTGAAAAAAGAAAATAAAAATACAAATGGACATCAAAATTAGGAACCATACAGAATTAGTAGGAAACGTCTACATGCAACAACAATGCTTTAATACTTTGGGCTCGGCTACACCATAGCCGACAGCTCAGACACCAGGAGGCACCCCCTTGCCTGCAGTTTTCACACATCAATACCACCACGTGTCCGCCCCTCTCCTTTCCCATCTTCAGCAGCCGATGCTTCGCATCCGTATCATAAACACGCACAGCCTGCCATGGGGGAGCACTTCCTTTGTTACCGCTACGGAGCCACCCCGCTCCGGGCCGGCGGCGCTGCGCATCCCGGCTTGTGGCGGCCACCGGGGCCCGGGATGCGCAGCGCCGCCGGCCCGGAGCGCCGCGACCGGGGTTGGGCTCCGCAGCTCCGCCCGCTCGGCTCCCGGTAGCGGCCGCGCTCCGCCGCCATCCCGGCACGGGACAGCGCCGCCCGTCCCCGCTCCGCCGTCGCCGTCGCCACAGAAACTTTTGTCCCGGCGTCCAATCAGGAAGCGGGGGGGGGG